>NC_091621.1:35731006-36941006 GCF_027580195.1 Bos mutus | reverse complement strand
CTCATCCCCTTCTTCTCCTGCCCCCAATCCCTCCCAGCATCAGAGTCTTTTCTAAAGAGTCAACTCTTCGCATCAGGTGGCCAAAGTATTGCAGTTTCAGCCTCAACATCAGTCCTTCCAGTGAACACCCAAGACTGATCTCCTTTAGGATGGACTGGTTGGATCTGCTTGCAGACCAAGGGACTCTCAAGAGTCTTCTCCAACACCACAGTTCAAAAGCATCAATTCTTTGGGGCTCAGCTTTCTTTATAGTCCAACTCTCACATCCATACATGACCTCTGAAAAAACCATAGCCTTGACTAGACGGACCTTTGTTGGCAATGTAATGTCTCTGCTTTTTAATATGCTGTCTAGGTTGGTCATAACTTTCCTTCCGAAGAGTAATCGTCTTTAATATAGCTATAGCTGTAAATAAATTGTTGGTGAAAAGTGAAAATTTAGCAGGATGCTTAAAAAAGACTAAAAGAAGATAATACTTGACTTTTTATCATTCTGTTTAATATTACCATGTGCTAACAGTGATGATAGTAGTGGTTTAGTTGTGAAGTCATGTCCAGCTCTTTGTGACTCCATGAACTGTAGCCTGCCATGCTCCTTTATCCATGGGATTTTCAGGCAACAATACTGGAGTGGGTTGCCATTTCCTTCTCCAGGGGATCTTCTCTATCCAGGGATTGAACCCACGTCTCTTGTGTCTCCTGCATTGTAGATGGATTCTTTACCACTCAGTCACCAAGGAAGCCCTGTATTAACAGTAGTGGGCTATCTTTTTTTATATGTACATATATTGTTATTGACATGCCTTTATAAGTAAAAAACAACAACAACAACAACAACAACAAAATCTGGACTTGTTTTCAGTTTTAGTCCATTTAATGTTTTGTATTTTTTCTGATAGAAAATGTATAGAAATGACTACCATATCCATTACCACATTTTCCCTGAAGTTTACCATTAATTTTTATTTATGAGTGTGAATTCTTTACTCACCTTATCTGTGGTGGTGGGTGGGTGAGTTTGGCAGACTAATCCAGTTAGATCTTGTTTACTCTTTCCAAGATACTTTGTAGTGACCAGATGAAAAAGCAGAGACATTACTTTACCAACAAAGGTCCGTCTAGTCAAAGCTATGATTTTTCCAGTAGTCATGTATGGATGTCAGAGTTGGACTATAAAGAAAGCTGAGCATCAAAGAATTGATGCTTTGGAACTGTGGTGTTGGAGAAGACTCTTGAGAGTCCCTTGAACTGCCAGGAGATCCAACCAGTCCATCCTAAAGGAAATCAGTCCTGAATATTCACTGGAAGGACTGATGCTGAAGCTGAAACTCCAATACTTTGGGCACCTGATGTGAAGAACTGACTCATTGGAAAAGACCCTGATGCTGGGAAAAACAGGGTGGAGAAGAGGGGGATGACGGAGGAAGAGACGGTTGGATAGCATCACTGATGTGATGGACATGAGTTTGAGTAGGCTCTGGAGGTTGGTGATGGACAGGGAAGCCTGATGTGCTGCAGTCCATGGGGTCACAGAGTCAGCCACGACTGAGCGACTGAACTGATTTCTATTACAAACAATAACTGTCTAGGGTTCCTTTGTTAATTCTTTGAACAAAAAAAGAAACATTGATGAATTACTTGAGTAATACAATATGGATAGCATTCTAATCGGATTTCATTCATAATTATACAAATATGTAGCTACAATATAAGCGTGTTAAGCATGCTGTATGCAAGATAATAGATAGGCTCACAGAGCTCTGGATAACCCCAAGAGCTAAGTCATATTTGTCTGTTTCATCTAATGCCTTCTCTGGATTCACCACTTTCTTCCTAAATTGTACTTGCTCCTTGCTGATTCCCTTTGGCTATTCTCTTTCATTGACCTCTACGTTGTTGTCATTGTTGTCAAAGGTTTATAGAGTTGTTATGGGCTCCTTTTAATGGTATTGCCAGGGCTTTGTTGCAAGTTCCTGTCATTTTAAATTATGTATTCATTTGGCTACTGTTTATCATGAACTTCAAGTTGGTAAATTTTACAACAACTGTGAGAAACTTCAGTTTCATGAACTTTTGAGCTGTACTCCAATGTTTTAGTATATACTTCCAATATTAATTTTTTATAGAGGGAAAAATTACTTTTGTATTGACACCTACTTTAATGAAAAAAGCCTCATGCTCTAATTAAATTTAATTTCTAAAAATGAAATTATAAAAAACTTTAATAAAGTTTATTAACACAGTGAGTAATATATAAGACAAATCAACGTATTTTTGAAAGGACTCTTTTAATACCATTTAAAAAATGACCAAATATACTGAATAGACATCATTGTCACTCAATCTCTTACACTTTTCCACTTATGCAGAGATTTCTCTTCCCACTTAATTCATTTTTATGTTTTTGGGATTATTTATGTCTGCATTATTTTTGTAATCCTGAAAAATAGTAATTAGAAAATATTTTTAGTTCTGTCTCTCAAAATGGTTATTATTCCCTATGGGACTGTGTTCCTCTATACATACATGCTTTTATTGAGATACAATTAACATGCAATTGAATGTGTAAATTTTGAGTGCTTAGTTTTAATTGTTGATAATTGTCTACAATTGTGTATCTACTATCTAAAACAAGTATAGAATATTGCCATTCTCCCAGAAAGTTCCCTGGGCTCCTTTGTAGTCTGCTTTCCACTCCTTGCTCCACAACTATGCTCTGATTTCTTCTGTGATAGGTGAAGATCGCCTATATTTTGGAATCATGCAGTAGGTATTCTTTTGGTATTTCTTTTCTGGCTTCTTGCATTTAATGCAATGTTTTTGAGTTTTTTCTTGTTGTATGTACCAATGCATTTCTTTTTATTGCTGAGTTTTATTCTATTGTATGAATGTACCACAATTTGGTTATTTCTCTGTTGATAAACATTTGGCATTTTTCTAGTAAGAAAAATACTGGTTATGTGAGTAAGGCTGCATAAAATTTCTTGTACAAATCTCTTTTGGACATATGCTTTATTTCTTTTGGGTAAATACCAAGTGAGAGGTTAGGTGAAAGTTGCTGTGTGGATGTATGTTTAACTTTTTAAGAAACTGCCAATCAGTTCTTCAAAATGGTTGTACTGTTTTGTATCCCTGTGGTCACACAGAAATGCTCCACATCCTTACCTTACCTTACATTTGTTTTTGTAGTCTTTTTTAGTCAGTTTTTGTGGGTATGAAAAATATCTTATTTTGGATTCAGTTTTCATTTTTCTGGTATAGCACAATATATGATTTATTTTTGTGAAATATCTGTTCAGTTGTTCTGTCCAATTAAAAATAGGTTGTTTATCTTTTTATTGTTGGTTCTTGTAGAATTTCTTTGTATATTGTAGATACCAGTCCTATATCAGATATATACCTTGTAAGTGTTTTCTTCCAATTTATGGTTGTTTGTTCATTTTCTTAATAGAGTCTTTTAATGAGTAGGGACATTTACTTTTAATGAAGTTAAATTTATCATTTTTTTTCTTTTATGGTTGGGGCATTTTGTGTCTTGTCTAAGAAATCTGATGTTCATTTAATTTTAAAAACCTCTTAATTTGTGAATTCCTTCTTCCCAACATGTAAATTCAGCAGAAAGAAACAGATCTATACCACCTTAAAATTTTAAAGCTACTGTAGCAAAACTGTTGCTTACATGGTCAGGGCAAGTAAGATAAATAAGCTTACTGAACCGTTTATGAGATTATAAGGAGTACTGAGGTTAATAGCTAAATGGAAAGTTCAAGTTTCACTTAAAGCTATTCAAATTCAAATTTACATGCCCGGAGATGGATTGGCCAGCTGGGGGAGTTTGTAATCCCTGCCTTAAAGAACTACTGAAATAGAGTTTTATTAAATGATTTTTGTCCTATGACCGCTGCTTAAAGCATGAGCTCTTTTCAGGTGAGGAGGAGTAGATTAAAAGAAAAAAATCTAGTTTCTCAGATATTCTGGCCCTTTTGCCTTTTTCTACAGTGATGATGGTTCATAAGGAGAGAGATATGGCTTTGGTGACTTCATACCCAAAGGAAAGACTTGAAATCTTTGGGAGGCTTGTTGTCTGATTCCTCTATCTGCATGCGTGCGTGCGTGTGTGTGTGTTGATGTCCATCCCTCTGCTGCTCTCCAGGGTGATGTCCCAGGCCCACCTGTTGCTACTTGGCTGGCAACTGTGGCTCAAGTCTATGTCTGCTATTACCTGTACACTGGCCTTTGTACTTGTGCACTCCATCAGAGCCAGTGGAGTCACCTGGATGACTGTCTTATCTTGGTCCTGCTGATGCTATAGAAGAGCCTCATGAGGTCTAGCTGTGACTGCCACATGAACATAGTCTGGCTATCTGGCTGCTTTGCATCACTCTCTGTTAAAGCAACCTGACCATTTCTCTGATCTGTTCTCTGGCAAGGTCCAAATCCAGATCTTGGGAAAGATGAATCCCAAGACATCCCCCCTGCTTGGCACAATGCACTGCTAAGTTTACCCTGGTGGAGATCTCTATCAGGTGCAATCAGGGAATATCAGAGATCTCTAAGAGCTTGGTTCTTGTTATATACAAGGAATGACTTGAGAAATTTATAAAATCCTCTCTGGAGATAATAGCAGGTTTGCAAGACTGTAGTCAATGCAAAATCCTATTTTTGACTTACAGAAATTGAATATTACTTAGGCTTTTTTTCTTTGCACTCCTTCTGTACTGAGCCAAAATCTTCCTCCTAGGCAGAAGGATACTTAGGCTAGCTGAGGTGAATGCATTCAGAAAAGTGCATTAATAATTTATAAAATATTCTCCCTGTTACTCATAAGAAATAGAAATAAGTCCACAGTGTTAAATCTACTGTGTTAATCTCAGTGGACTTAAACAGTAAATAGCAATAAGGTGTATGATTACAGTGCTTAAGAAACATGCATCTTAGTATGGAAGAGAGAATTAATAGAAGTAAAATACATATAATAAGAGAATAATCCAATGTGCTTACTTCATAGGAATGATGATTTACATATGCCATTCTTAAGGCTGATTGCATCCTTGCTGTACCATGGCATGGGGTCAGTCACTACCCTGACAATAGTAATAATGGTGATTGTATGGCTGAGTCTCTAGCTATTCCTGTGGTTCTTTTTCTGTCCTGGCTTTTCAGCCCTGGAACTGTTAGAATCATAGAGAGTTCTGGTATCATGCATTATGTAGCATGGGAGAAAACTTCACCTGATAGTCAGCTGCTATCTCTATGTCACCACAAGTCGTTCTGAGATTAAAAAGTCACCTTCCAGAGACCCTTGGCTGATACTGGCTTTAGAATATTATTGTTTGTGAGATGTCAGAATGCCATGGGTGATAGATGGATTGTTTTTAATTCTGGAAAGTGGTGTAACTGAAAAATTCAAAGTAATACCTGTATATATCATAAATGCAGATTTCAAATGGAAATGGAAAGATCATTTAGAAAATTTAAAAATTATTGGTCTGAGAAAAAACAGAAAAAAATGTTTTTTAGGATTTATTTTGCATTGCTCATCTTAAATGGGTTCCATTGCTTACAATAAAAGGTCATAACACTTTGATCCGTTGTCTGAAAGGGGAGAGTATGGAAGAAAAATTATATATTTTTTAACTTGGAACCCGGGCTGCTCTGCTGTTGTGGCAACTTTAAAATACGATAGATTGCAGCAGGAGCAATACCACCATGATAAATGAAAATTTTCCAGAGGAGCTCTGCTGATCAATATTGCTAGTGATCCATAAAGTGAGGACTCTCTTAGCGGGGTTTGACGTGGTTAGAAACTCAAAGCAAATTCGTGCATCATAGTACTTCTTTCCAGGTGATCCCTGCCACTCTAAAGAAGGGGAGAAGAATCCCCATCTGTGGCATCAAACATCTTCATAAAAGCAGAATGTCCATGTTGATGCTGACCCCATAGACTGCCTGGCAGTGCTAGAATTTTCCCTTAAGATAAATGTATCATTAACCGTGATGGCTCTAAAAGAATGTTTGTGGTCTTTGGGGGTCAATAATCTCTAAGTATATGGTAGCATAATGAACTACAGATGCTGTGAAAGCACTTTTGCAGACATCTGGCCTATAAGTTGTCTTTTAAATGGCCTTAAACCATGTACATGGCCAAGTCAGTAACTTCAGTGGATCCACTCCAATCGTTAGTCAGTATGATTATTAGTTCTCTTGGTAAAAATGTTCCAAATCCATTTTTATTATATTAACATTTTTGTAAGTCCAGAATCAGCACTGCCTTACCATGGAGCTCAAGTCATTTTCTAATATAAAGTCTTGAATTTTAAGTGCCTTCAGGATTAAATCCTTTACATAAATGGAGAATAACCAGAGAAAGAAAAAGTACCACTTGGCTCAAAGATATTCCTTGGAAATGGAGGCAAATTGAATTTGCTGTTAAAAGATCTTTGGGATGACTCTCATGTGAACATAGAGTAAAAAAAATAATAAGGCTGATTGACCTTTAGTTTTTGCTTTAGGACTATGTGTGTTTTTTGTGTGTGTCTTTATGGAAAGGGCTTCCCTGGTGGCTCAGATGGTAAAGAATCCACCTCCAATGTTGGAGACCTGAGTTTGATCCCTGAGTTGGGAAGATCCTCTGGAGAAGGGTATGGCTACCCACTTCAGTATTCTGGCCTGGAGAATTCCATGGACTGTTTAGTCCATGGGGTCACAAAGAGTTGGACACGATTGAGTGACTTTCACTTCACTTCATGAAAAATCTCTGGTTCACAAGGTTCCAAATCTTAATTAGTGTTGGGTCATTTCCTTTGCTTCAGAATAGCAAGTTTCCATTGCATTAAAAATGCATCTTTTACCTTAAGGACCGTTTCTTGCCCCCAGCTTGCTTTCTAAATTGTAAGTGTCCAATAAAAACGTGTGATGTGTGGAATTGTCCAACATGGTAGCCATTAGTCCAAAAGGGTAGTCATTAGTTCAGTATGGTAGCCATTAGTCCAATATGGTAACCAAGCATGGTACTGCACACTTGAAATGTGTCTATTGTGAATGAGGAACTGAGCTTTAAATTTTTATTTAAATTTGGTAGCTTACATTTAATAGCCTTGCATGGCTAGTGCACTGATACACCTACCGCAGGCCACGGTGTAGACTGCTCTGTATGCTGCACTGTACGGAGCAGCAGAGCTCTAAATACTGTCCCTCATTCCTGTCACCGTCCTATTCCTCTTGATGGACTTTAGGTCAGAAATGGCAACATGTGATTAAGAAAGACTTTTTACTCAATTAATCATCTTAATCCCTTTACCACTCATTTTGGATGGAAAGGTCTTTTGTTTGACACATAAACAATAGGACAGTTGGCTTTTTTGAGTATAGTTTGGAGTCTGTATTATTTAATCTCATTTTCTCAAGTTAGAAGTGATCAAATACTTTGAAGTTTTCTAGTTTGTATAGAAAAGGAGACTCACCTTCTATTTAGGAAATTTAGTGGAACTTTAGAACTCTCATTATTCACATTTTTGAGTGGTAAATACAGTTGATTAAGAGGGTATATCCAAAAAACAAAACAGTATGTCCAAAATATTTAGCAAGGGACAGGTTGGAATTATCTGCCAGTGTATGGCTTCCCAGAATTAAAATAAGAGAATGGGTACCAATTGTAATTTAAGAGATAGTTTCCTTTTATATCACATGTACACACTGATGAATACTCTCTAAGGTATTATTCTTTAATAATATGAGAAATAGAAAATAGAAGTTTGCTGTGACCAGGTCCTCAGAATCGAATACTTCTTACTACAGTCATGATTTATTTGTTATAGACTGAATTTTAAAACTGAATAGACTTTGGAGAAGGCAATGGCACCCCACTCCAGTACTCTTGCCTGGAACATCCCATGGACGGAGGAGCCTGGTGGGCTGCAGTCCATGGGGTCGCTGAGGGTCGGACATGACTGAGTGACTTCACTTTCACTTTTCACTTTCATGCATTGGAGAAGGAAATGGCAACCCACTCCAGTGTTCTTACCTGGAGAATCCCAGGGATGGGGGAGCCTGGTGGGCTGCCATCTATGGGGTTGCACAGAGTCGGACACGACTGAAGCGACTTAGCAGCAGCAGCATGCTCTTCTTTAAAAGTATTTTTCAGATTCTAATTTATATATGGTGAAATGCACAGACACCAGGTGTATGGCTCAGTGAGTCTGATAAATGTGTATCTATTTATCTCATATTTCATGCCTCTAGGAACTCCAGCATTTCTCATGTAAAACAAATTCAAGCAGCATAGTCCCTCTTTCCAGGTGATCCCTGCCACTCCCCTCTGCCACCTCCACTTTTGAGGAAACTCTGATCTCCATAACCACTGCTCAGTTTTTTTGTTCTCTTTTCTGTGTCTAGATTCTTTTTTTCGGCATAATGTTTAAGAGATTCATTCATGTAGTACATCTGAAATTTGTCTTTTAAAATTGTCATTGTATACGTATATCACAACTTGTTTTTACATTCTTTTGTTGGTAGATATCTGGTTTGTTTCATTTTTAGCTGTTATTAAAGCTGCTGTGAAAATTCCTGTTCAAGTCTTTTTTGTATATGCACTTCCATTTTTGTTGGTAAATTGAAGGAGTGGAATTGCTGGCTCACAAGGCTGGTATATGTTTAACTTATTAAGAAACTATTCAACTGTTTTCCTAGCACTTGTATCATTTTGTATTCCCTCCAGCAATGTCTGAGCATCCCAGTTGCTCCATGATTTCTCTTACATTTGGTGCTGTAAGGGTGTTAATGAGTATATAGTGGTATCTCTGGCTTTAATTTACATTCCCTAAAGATGAATAATGCTAAGTACCTTTTCATGTGCTTATTGCTCATTCATATATCTTTAATGAAGTTTCTGTTCAGTTCTTTTACTTAATTTTATAGTATATATGTATGTATATATATGTGTATATGTATATATCTATATATATAGAGTCATTTCTATCATCTCTAGCTCAGCCATTTTTTTTTTCATTTTAAAAAAATTTATTTATTTTGTATTGAAGGGTAATTGCATTCCAGAATTTTGCTGTTTTCTGTCAAAACTCAACATGAATCAGCCATAGGTACGCATATATCCTTTCCCTTTTGGGCTTCCCTGGTGGCTCAGATGGTAAAGCGTCTGCCCGCAATGCAGGAGACCCAGGTTCGATCCCTGGGTTGGGAAGATCCCCTGGAGAAGGAAATGGCAACCCACTCCAGTACTTTTGCCTGGAAAATTTCGTGGACTGAGGAGCCTGGTCCATGGGGTCGCAAAGAGTCGACTTCACTGAGTGACTTCACTTTCACTTTGAAATTCCCTCTCATCTCCCTCCCCACCCCACCCCTCTAGGTTGATACAGAGCCCCTGTTTGAGTTGCCTGAGCCATACAGCAAATTCCCGTTGGCTATATATTTTACATATGGTAATGTAAGTTTCCATGTTACTCTTTCCATACATCTCACCCTCTCCTTCCCTCTCCTCATGTCCATAAGTCTTTTCTCTATGTCTGTTTCTCCATTGCTGCCCTGTAAATAAGTTCTTCAGTACCATTTTTCTAATGAAATCTTTTGATGAGCATATTTTGATTTCCTAAGGTAGCTGTAACAAATTACCATACACTTTGGGGCTTAAAACAGTAGACATTTATCCTCTCAGATTTTTGTAGGCCAGAAGTCTGAAATCATGATTTTAGCAAAACTCCCTCTGAAGAATCCTTTTTTGCCTCTTCCTACTTTCTGGTAGCCTTCAGCAATCCTCGCTATTCCTTGGCTAGTACCTGCAGTATTCCAGTTTCTACATCTGTCTTCACGCTGCCTGCTTCTTTCTCTGTGTCTGTGTTTCTGTGTCTCCATGAGTTACATGGCCTTTTTATAAAAATATCAGTCCTTGGATTTAGACTCTTCCTAAATCTTAAGGTATGATCTGATCTTAACTAAGTCCAATAAGGACTCTGAAGTTCTAGTGAACAAGTCATGGGGAGACACTATTCAAGATAATAGACTTGTCTATTTATTTTCTTAATGAAATCTTTTGTTAAACAGAAGTTTTTCACTTTGATGAAATCCAGCTTATCTGTTAATTGCTGATGCTTTCTGTGCTCTGTATAATAAATCTTTGTAACTCAAGTTCTAAAAAGATATCCTCTTGTGTTTTCTACCAGAAGTTTTGTACTTTTTAATTTTACATTGAGGTCTATCATGCCTTTTGAATTTCTTTTTGTTTTTATAGCATGAGAAGGAATTCAAGGATTATTTTCTTTTACATATGGACATCAAATTTTTTCAGCATGATTTATTGAAAACATTATCTTTTGCACTTTGAATTTCTTTGTCAAATTTGCTTTTGTCAAAATTTATTGAACAGACCTCTTTTTCTAGACTCTCTGAGCTATTCTTGTATCACACTGTCCTGATTACCCTGCATTTAATGGTAAGTGTTGAAATCTGGTAGTGTAAGCCTTCCATTTTCTTTCTTCGCTCCCCTCATCTTTTTCAGAATTGTTTTGACTATTGCAGACTTTTTGCACTTTCTTTTAAAGAGTACTGAGTTTTTTTTTTTTTTTTTGATCAGGCAGATACTGGAGGATTATCATTTTTCTGTTAAGGTTTAGTTTTAAGATTTGTTAAGATGGCTCTAGAGTGGCCATTACTTTATAACTAGAGTGGTTCCACTTACAAGGCATGACCTTTCTGGCTTGTATTCTCTTGGAGTTTCACTCTGGATGGTCATAATCCCAGGCTTGTGTATGACCTCTGTACTCTATCTGGCTCCTACTCCGCTGGAGCTGGTCTCTGCTGATCTCTTACAGTCTGGCTCAGTGTGTGCACAGCTTAGTAACTGGCCCAAGTTGATTCTTGGGAACCATATGCAGATTCCTGGAGCTCTTCCCCTGCATGCACATCTATTTTCTACCCCTGTGTGGTGAAAACTGTGGCTGTGTCTTTGAGCTCCATTTGTTTCCCTATGTTTGTGCCTCAGCTAGGAGGGTACATTTAAGCATAAAGCCAAGGTTACCTTCTTGCAAGGATCACAGTATCGTGGTATCTGTTGTCCAGTGGCCAAAAATAGTTGCTTTCTCCGTTTTTTTCTAATATTAATTATAGTTTTACATAGAAGTGGTTAAGTCTGATAGCCATTTCTGCATTGTGGCTGAGACAAGAAGCATGCACTATCCTTTTGGAAACTGTATTACCAGTCAGATTCTTGATGATATCTATTTTTAAAGGATTCAATCTATAGAAAATTGAGGCAAGGTTCATGATATAGAAGTAAAGATGTGGAAAGACCACAGGGTGCACTTAAAGAAGTTTGGTTACTCCTGGCAATCACAGAGATTGTAATCATTTTGAAATATCATACCACAAAGCCTGCCTATTTCTGCTTTCTTCTATCCATTATACTTTTTGCTAATAGATTTCTGAGGCATTGTCCAGTGTACAGGTGTCCACTGGTGTATTTGTTTTAAACTGTTGAATTTTAATAAAATTATTATGATTTTCTCCCAATAGGTAGTTATGCCACCAACAAAACACTGCTTTCAGGAAAAAAAAAAATCAGGCCTAGGGGTCTGCCTGCTCTTAGTGTTTTGCAAAACTACTTGTTACCTCCTCAAATTCAGACAGAAACAACTGCCTTAGAAAGACATTTTTAGCATTTTAAAAGATATCTTTTCCATGTATTTGACCTATTCCTGCCTTGGCAGAAAGGAAGGAAAATGAATTGCTGCAGTTACTGTAGCACCTTTAACTTATTCATAATACAATTTTAGAGATCTATAAAAAAGTGGTTGAAATTTATGTTGGTCAGGTAACCTTTATGACTCATTGCTTAGTTATGGTTAAGAGCAGATACAATATTATTATGCCATTTAGAAAAGAAGATAAAGAGCCTTGTTTAGGAAAATAAATTTCAACATCAAAACAATAGGTATGCATTTTGAACCTAATGTGGGCCAGTTTGGATTTTAACTTTTGGGTGTGGAAGAGACATTCATTACTTAAAAAAGCTCACTATATACAATGACTAGGATGATTTAGTCAGTATTCCTCAACCATGTGTATTGTATAAACCTTTTCCAAAGGAAAAAAATTCTTTCTGACTCCCATTATATATGTAAATTATTTGTATTATATTGTTCCTTAAATTTATGTAAATATAAAATAAAGTATAAATTCTTTGTGCTAATAGCACATATACTAGTTTTAATCAAAACATATTTAAAATTTAAAAGCAAACAAAGCTGTAAATTCAAATTAACAACATTAGTTTCACACGATAGGTGATGTTTTACTGAAAAGCTTAAATTGTTTACAACATAAATGTGGCAGTGACTGCTATGATGCAGGTTCTTTTAAGCCCTCAACTGTCTCATCACTTTGCTGTGAATACTGCAAAACCTTTCTTGGTATTTATCCAGTACTGTAATTTGATCATCTCTTGACCTGAAAGCAATCATGTGTGTGTGTGTTATTTACCTGTATCATTTTATATTTGTCTCTGTCAATTATAATAGTACTGTTGGGGTCAATGTAGTTAAAAACAAAAATATTAAAGCAGTCACTGAAATTTGATGAGAGTGCTCAAGAAGGTGGCTTTCCAGATGTGCAAGAGTGTATTAATACTAACGTTAAATTTTTGTATCAAAACAAGTCACAAAATGATACAATTCTTACAGGTAACTTATGGACTCTTAAGAATTCATCCATGCACATACAATTAATAAACCGTTTTGTAGAATGTATTTAAAGAGGCAAAGATTAGATGCAGGGAGATTAGAAGAATACTGCAGTAGTCTAGAATTGGGGTATCAGGAGCTTGAACTTGAGTGGAAGTAGTGGAAATGAAAGAGTTAGTGGGTGGTGACTGGTCACTGGCCCCAAAATTCCAGTTTGTTTGAAAGATTTTTTTAATTCATTTAGCCATTCATTTCTTCATTTGGTGATTCATCACTGAGGAGACTATCTTCTGTGATGACTAAAACATCTTATTTTTGTCATCTGTCATTTCCTCATAAGATTATTGAGTATGATCTTGGTACATAAGTTCTTGGTAAATGAGGATTATTATTAATCCACTCACAATTATTGAGGCTGAATTTTAAATTAAAATTAAGTTTTAAATTATCAATATAGTTTTAAATTGTATCAGGAAGTAGATTAAATTGGGGTAGGTAAAGCCTGAGTACTGTTGGCAAGGTGTTCAGAGTGTAGTGAAGGACACTGATGTGGAATCAAGTAGTTTTCAGTCGCTCAGTCATGTCTGACTCTTTGTGACCCCATGGACTGCAGCACACTAGGCTTCCCTGTCCATCACCAACTCCCAGAGCTTTCTCAAACTTATTTCCATTGAGTTGGTGATGCCATCCAACCCTCTTATCCTCTGTTGTCCCCTTTTCCTCCTGCCTTAATCTTTCCCAGCATCAGGATCTTTTCCATTGAGTCAGTTCTTTGCATTAGGTGGCCAAAATATTGGAGCTTCAGCCTGAGCATCAGTCCTTCCAATGAATATTCAGGACTGATTTTCTTTAGGATTGACTGGTTTGATCTCCTTGTAGTTCAAAGGACTTTCAAGAATCTTCTCCATCACCACAGTTCAAAAGCATCAATCAAGTAAATACCCTGCAATCTGCTAAGCTTTGTGGTTCTGAACTCTACAGCTGTCAGTTGACTGGCACTCTGAGGAATAAATCAGCACCTCTGCCAACTCTAGTGGGATCTTCAGGAGCAGGGTGCTTGATTAAGCTGGAACTCGGAAAGCATTTAGGTGTTTGTATGACAGACCGACAAGGCAAGGAAGGACATTCTAGGCTGACACACAGCATTTGCAAAGATATAGGGAGTTCAAGAGCATGTGTACTTAGAGGCATGCAAGTAGTTCAATATGGTCAGACTGTGACACACACATGGGAGTGTGGGCTGGGATGCAGTTGGAAAGGTAGTGACAATAAGGCAGTGGTGAATTCCGAGAATCCGAATGGAAACCTGACCTGTGGCATCTGTCTTGCAAGTGATGCCATTTGTTATGGGAGGAGCTGAGAAAGCCAGGGTTAACCAATGCAGCCAAGCCCAGTTGCCAGGTGCTGAGTAAGTGCAAAGTTGCTTCAGTTGTATCTGACTCTTTGCGACCCCATGGACTGTAGCCCGCTAGGCTCCTCTGTCCATGGGATTCTCCAGGCAAAGATACTAGAGTGGGTTGCTATTTCCTCCTCCAGGGGATCTTCCTGACCCAGGGGTTCAATCCTGGAAGGCAGCCGAATCTGTGTCCCCAGATGTCAGGCAAATCATGTCATCCTGGGCAAGAAGAGCAGAAATAGTATGGTCCTTTTCAGTGGAGTCGTTAAACAAACTTTTCACCGTGATCAGAGTCCTGACAGCACACTGAAGTAATGATAGTTTTCAAGTGAAAAATTCATTAAGTTGTGTTAGAAGTTTGAAAAATCATCCAAGAATGGAAAGAACTTTGAAATATTAAGAGATTATTATCAGTAGAGAAAATACACAGAAAATACAGTACCAGAAAATACACATTTTGTATTAGTATTTCTGGATGGAACTGAAACACCTTTTGGAAAGCATTTATGTTTTGATATTACTCAGTATTCACATCTTGCTATCATACTTAAGATAAAATAGAATTTTTTTGGCTTTACATACTAGTACTCGTGTTCTTCATCAGTATTTATGAAGAGAAATCTTTAGTTCAGTTCAGTCCCTCAGTTGTGTCCGGCTCTGTTTGCGACCCCATGAACTATAGCATACCAGGCTTCTCTGTCCATCACCAACTCCCAGAGCTTATAAAACTCGTGTCCATCGAGTCAGTAATGCCATCCAACAGTCTTACCTCTGTTGTCCCCTTCTCTTCCTGCCTTCAATCTTTGCCAGCATCAGGGTCTTTTCCAATGAGTCAGTTCTTCCTATCAGGTGGTCAAAGTATTGGAGTTTCAGCTGCAGCATCAGTCATTCCAATGACTATTCAGGACTGATTTCCTTCAGAATGGACTGGTTGGAGCTCCTTGCAGTCCAAGGGACTCTCAAGAGGCTTCTCCAACACAACAGTTCAAAAGCATCAATTTTTCGGCACTCAGCTTTCTTTATAGTCCAACTCTCACATTCATACATGACTATAGGAAAAACCATAGCTTTGACTAGATGAACCTTTGTCGGCAAAGTAATGTCTCTGCCTTTTAACATGCTGTCTAGGCTGGTCATAGCTTTTCTTCCAAGGAGCAAGAGTCTTTCAATTTCATGACTGCAAACACCATCTGCAGTGATTTTGGAGCCCCCCAAAATAAAAGTCTCTCACTGTCCATTGTTTCCCCATCTATTTGCCATGAAGTGATGGGACCAGATGCCATAATCTTCGTTTTCTGAATGTTGAGTTTGAAGCCAACTTTTTAACTCTCCTCTTTCACTTTCATCAAGAGGCTTTTTAGTTCTTCTTCGCTTTCTGCCATATGGGTGGTGTCGTCTGCATATCTGAGCTTATTGATATTTCTCCTGGCAATCTTGATTTGAGCTGGTGCTTCATACAGCCTGGCATTTTGCATGATGTATTCTGCATATAAGTTAAATAAGCAAGGTGACAATATACAGCCTTGACATACTCCTTTCCCAATTTGAAATGAGTCTGTTGTTCCATGTCTGTTTCTAACTATTGCTTCTTGACCTGCATACAGATTTCTTAGGAGGCAGGTAAGGTGGTCTGGTATTCCCATCTCTTGAAGAATTTCCCACAGTTTGTTGTGATCCACACAGTCAAAGGCTTTGGCGTAGTCAATAAAGCAGAAGTTAATAAAGCAAAATCTTATGGTCACTTAAAAGCATTGATCTGGGTGATCGTTGCAAATAATTCTGTTTTTATGACATGTTGCATATCATTTATATATAATTTATCACCTCTGTTTTCTTCTAATACAGTTTTCATTTTCTTTAGTACCATCGTTATGTATAAGTAACATGAAAAAATAAACACAGACTGTTTTTTCTAATTATGACTATAGTGCTTTAGTTGTCTTTAAAATGTTCGTTCATAGTTACCAAGGTTACCAAAGGGACACATAAATATTCTTCAGAAATGTAGTTAATACAGTGGTACAGAATAACCCTTCCCAGATGGTAGAAAAGAATAAGAGAAAAATTTTACAAAGATCATGATGAGAACAGGAAGTAATGTAATATAAATTCACTCATGTGGCACAGATTGAAGTGTGTGTGGGGAGGTGTGGGAGATGCACAAAATTAAATTCTCTCATCACACTCTGAAAATTGCCATCTTGCAGTCATCAAGTCCTCCTCCTTCTCAGATGTTGAAGCTCTGCTCTCAGACCAGCAGAAGAAAATTTCATAGTTCAACATATTCCCACTTAGTTGATGAACTCACTTACAATTGTGGCTGCTAAAAGCTGTTGATGTGCATGTGAAATGACTGTTCATATCTACATCTGTTAGAGAAGTGTTTTATTCTTCCTGTGACTTTTCTGTCATGCATAGTGTAGTAAAAGTGTAAGTATTTTAGTTCTGCTAGAAGAGTTGTAGATGTGTCCCTGTATCTGGCATTGAGGCTTGATTATCTATTTATTCCAATTTATATATCAGTTTACACACATCAGTTTGAATTCTTTGAATACCAAAGTGTGTGTGGTATTAATTGGGCACTTACTGTGTGCCAAGCACTGTTCTAAGTAGTAAATGTGTATGTGTATATATATGTGTGTGTGTGTATATATATGTGTGTGTATATATATGTATATATATATACTAATCCTGAAAATGACCCCATGTACTATTATTATTATTCCCATCTTGTAGATAGTAATAATAGATGGGAGCCAAAGCCCAGAGAGGTTAAATAGTTTGATTAAGCTAAAAAATGATGGCAATAGCATAGACATTCAGTATACACTAAAAAATGATGGCAGTAGACATTCAGTATACACTCACTACAGAGTGCACATGCATATTCAAAAATGCTTATTCAAAATATACGTCCATTTGTGCTGTGAAAGATTGGTACTCACAATTTGTAAATTTCCTGTGTAATTCATATTGACATTACTTACAAAAAACGTTTTTCCCAACGAGTGGTCGTTGTTGGGTTTTCAATATAGTCAATGACGTGAATGTTCTTACTGACCTTTCAAGGTGTGCTCCACTGACATAATTTCAGACATGCTTTGTGCTTTGGGGAGTACCAGGATACCAAATTCTGGTACTGTATTATCAGTGGGTTTTATTACCTTTATTAAAGAATAGTTCATCCTACATATTCTGGATACTAAAGACAGGTAGAAAGATTTGATATTAAATGCTTTGGACTTCACTTTTTAGATAAATTTTTGAAATGAGAGAGAGAGAAACTCTGTGGGTTGAGGTTTGCTCCTGTTGTCTTAGAGTGGAGGCTTCTGTGAAGAGCATTGACAGCATTACAATCAAGTTACCTACCCCCTGCACAGGTTTCACAAAGGCCATCTTCCTCTTGGAGCTCACATCTTTTGGAAACTATTCCCCACTGATTTGTGCCTCTACTTTAAGATGATTTTAGGATACTGTAATAAAACTGGCACAGTATAAGTCCTTAATGCTGAATAACAATCTGAATTGATTTAATGTAGACAATCTAATCTGTTTAGTTCTGTGAGAAACACTGAAATTCTCAAAAATAGGACAGACAAGTCAGGACCTTAAACCATCAGAAAACCAAAATGTAGTTCTAGTCCTCCAGAAATATTTGAAACAGTATCTGGAATGTGAATCAACTTGTTAAGAAAAACACTTCAGGTTATTCTTCTGCAGTGTTTGGTTTCAAGGCAGCCATCCAGATGCACAGCGATGGTGATCATGAGATGAGATGGTTTGAGAAAGTGTCCACAGGACATCTGGCTCCTAATAAGCAGTCACTAGATGCTAGCTTGTGTGCTCGACGGGCAGCTGTGATGGAGAGATTAAGAGTGTTTTCTTGTGGATAACCTGAGTTCAAATCATGGCAGAACCATCTATCAGCTAGAAATCCTAAACAGTGGTTCTCAACCACGGACAACTTTGTCCCCCATGGCACATTTGGCAATGTCTAGAGACATTTTGGGTTGTCACCCTTCAGGATGGGCTTCTATTGGAGGCCAGAGATACTGCTAAGCATCACACAGTGCTCTGAACAGCCTTCTCCTTGCCCCCTCCCCCCTCACCCCCGCGTTCCGTGAAAGAATCATCTGGTTTGAAATGTGAATAGCACTGAAGTTGAGGAGCCCTAGCCTAGAACAAGTAACATTGTCTCTCTAAATAAGGACAATAATAGTGCCTCCTTAGCAAATACAAAGAAAGGACTTAGGAAAGTGTCTCACCTACAAAGCACATCAGAAATACTAACTCTTGTTATTCGTTAAACAGTTATTTGTAGGAGATTCACTGTGTGTCAGGCACTAGCCTAGGTGCTAGGTGTACAGTTGAAGCGGAAGGATAACAGTCCCGGTCCCTCCCTTGCTGTTTCTGGCTTCAGGGGTCACTGCAGAGATGACACCCCTCCTTAGGGGCAGCAGCATCTATCCCTGTTGGGGCCACCTTGTGCTCTCTGTGCCTCCCTCGCCTTGAAGTACAAGCTCCTTCTTCATCTCTTTATAAAAATCTCTCATTTAGAAAAATCCACCAAAAGCAGAAAAATATTAGCCCCAGCTTTCTCCTTCCACTCATCTGAATTTGAGCATCACAAACTCACCTGATCCACATGCAGACACTGTCAGTATCTCCAAGCATCTTTTGCCAACGAGGAAGACTTTCATGCCAGTGGCTCTCACTTAGAGAATGCTCTTCACTCTGGGACCTCTTCTCTTCCTTCTTTATGGCTTTGCATATCTTAGTCTTTCTCCATCAACATTGGGACCCTTGAGTTTCTTCTCTCACCTCCTTCCATTATCTGCTCAGTGCTGCCAGCAGCACCGCAGGCTTCTGCCCTTGCTCCTGTAACGTAGTGTGACTCAGGGAGGGAGCGTTTCCATTCCCTTTACAGGTGTTGTTTAGGGAGGAGACATTCTTAGGTCCTAAGTACGAAGATTAAATGTGGTTTAATCTAGAGGCCAAGCTGTAAAGAGTGGTCTGTGTCAGCACATGTAGGCTGGGGTAACTGAGGCTTTGTATGCCAACCATTCCCAGTTCCTGAGTCAGTTCTGACCAGGACAGAGAGTTTATGGGGACCTCACCCCACTAGTGTGGGGGTACAACCCATTCGAATTCACCGTGCCAATGCCTGGAGCCTGGTGTTGTGCAGCCATATGCCTGCAAAGTCATGCCTCCTCCTTACGTCCCACTCTGCTGGTCTAGTTCATATAACTGGGCCTCTGCTTTGGCTTTGTCTTAGCCCCACAACTCTCTGAGTAACACAGTGTCCCTGCAAAGGCTGATCACAGAACCATGATCTGTTCCTGACCACCTGACTAGACTTTCCATTCCCACCTCCCTCCCTCCCACACGCCTTATGCTTCAGCGGTATAAAACACTGGCAGGTCCATGAAGGATCTGTGCTTCTGTGTATCACGTGCTTTGTACAGATTGCTTCCTCTGCCTGGATTGCCTGACTTGAGCCGAGCCAGAATTCCTGTTTACTTCTTTGACTGTTAGGGATTGAACTGTTGGCTCCCTTCTTCAGGATCTAGTCTGCAGCTTGCTCAGTTATTCCATCCCTCTACTTCATTTTGGCTTTCATATTTCTCCCTTGCCCATTGAGGTGCCGGGTGTTCTGAGTTCAGCCTCCTGGATTTATGAAACCAGAATTTACTGGATTTAAATCAGCCACAGCATACTGCAGTAGGTTGAGTCTTTTCAGGACCTAGCCATCATGTGAAGTATTGCTTCTGAGTGAAAATGCAGGCCAAAGTCCTAAAAACTGATGGATCAATGATGTTTTAGAAATAGCAACATTTGTAAATTGCAGATTGACCAGAGCAAAAATGTGTGTGAACTTATATACACAACACACATGAACACATACTATTTATCTTTGGCACTTATGCTCATACTTTATGAAATAAGAGAGAAAAATGAAATAAGAATACTAAAAATAAGAATTCAGAATAAAAAGAAAATTAAAGTATATTTCTAGTGAATGACTGTGAAGTTGTGTAGATAAGGGAGAGAAGGTATGCAAATGAGGAAAATGTGAGTGAATCATTTGCTGTTGATATTTAAATAGGAAATATTACTGTTGATGTTTGGGCTTAATTTCCTAAATTGGAAATATATCTTTGGAATATATGGACAGGCATATCTAAATGTGGCATTAAGGTGGAAATACCCATTTTATCTTCCGAATGCTAGAAAGAAAACAATTTTGTGGAACTAGAATATGAACAAAGAGGAATAAATATATGACGTAGGGTAACATTCAAATAGGAAATTCTGGAATGAATTGAAGCAGCTTGTTTTAGGTTATACTCAGATATTGTGGTTTCAAAAGAATTTCAAACTCTAGCAATTTTCCTAACTTGGACTAATAGGACTGGTACTTATAACACTATGGGCCACGCCTCAGGACCTCTGCGTAAAGCCGAGTGCGCTGCCAGTTGTCTTTGCCTGGGTAGCAGGCATTGCCTGGGGCTGCACAGTGAGCTCAGGGTTGTATGCCTTGCTTCAGTGGGGAATTAAGAGGGGAAGGGAGTGACACTCTCACTCAGCCAAGGTGGGTATGTTGTTTTATCTTGCAGACCTTGAAAAGGAAAATTAATTCAACTCTTTTCAACAAGTATTTTTCAGACTCTTTCTCTCTGTCTTGGACTATAATCGCCAGTAGTTAGAAATTGAAGAGAACTAAAAGGTGCAGTTGTTGCCCTCAAGGAGATAACACCAGTTTTTCTGAGGATGTAAGACTGGCATATAAAGGAATTAGACAGGAAACAGAGAAAGATATAAGAGAGCAAAAGCACTACACTGAAAAACAGTGAAAAAGTCCATAATAAACAATCAGAGCTCTAGACTACCATGAAAGCAAAAGAACTGTCAAGAAGGCAGGATGTGACATGTTAAATCCTGATTTCTATATAAATCCAGGATAATTCTGATGCCTGGTTCTCCTCTCTTTTAAAGGGTGTAAAATGTAGTGAGGAAGCTATCTGTAGACCATTGTGTAGACGTTTTGCCTAAATAGTTTTTTTCATAAGAAAGAAAACCAAAAACATTAATTTATCAAAATGTTCTGAACATTTTGTGTAGGTCAACTCACAACTATCCCAAAACTGACGGTGGAGCTGAGGGAAGACAGGTCCAGTGCTTTCATTTGGTTCTAGAAGGTGTTTTTTGCCATTCAATTAGAAATTGTTTCCTCTGACATTCTGGAAATTGGTGACATTTCTAAGAAAGTCTCAAGCCACAGTGTAATCACGTGAGGGGAAAGTTTTGTACCTCTCATTAACTGAGACCCTCTATTACTCCTTTTTCTAGGAACATGCTCATCTCAGTGCTACAAAAGACTGAGTTCTTTTCATAAATCTAGATTCCCTCTCCATACTTGCCAGTTTATATTCCAAGGGGAAAGGAGAGAGTCTTTGGTTTTAATATATAGCAATATAAAATATTACGGTAAATTTTTTTTACATTTGTTTGGGTTATCATCTGTTCTACATTTTAAATAATAAGTATTAACCTAAGTGCAATGCAAAGGAATATTTGAAGGCAAAATAAATCTCTAACTTCTACTTAGTTATTTGAGCAAACAACAAACACTGTTTTGAAAAGGCATAGAAGTAGATGGGAAAATCATCAGTGAACAAGACAATTGTCCACATATGTATTTTCTACATGAACTGTGCCAAGAAGGAGAATTACAAAGTTGATCCCTGCACTCGGGAAGCCTGTCACAGAGTGAAGGACAACAGGATATGCCCCCAATATAGATATTAACAGCAGTGATGAAAGCGAGTTAATGGGAATTATCTCCCCCTTTTTTGATTCTATAGCATCTAGACCTGCTCTAATTAAGCAGATCATTACATTTTTTGGTCTTACATTCTCAACATAAGTATAACTAAAGATATAAAATAATTTCTTTTTTAAAAAATTATTGTAGTTGATTTATAATGTTGTGTTAATTTCTGCTGTACAGCATAGTGACTCAATTATTCATATATCTTTTCATATTCTTTCCCATTGTGGTTTATCACAGGATATTGAATGTGGTTGCCTGTGCTGCACAGTAGAACCTTGTTGTTTATCCATCCTACATATAATAGTTTGCATCTGTTAATCTCAAACTCCCAATCTGTCCCTCCCCTATCCTCCCTGTCCTTTGGCAACCACAAGTCTATTCTCTATGTCTGTGAGTCTCTTTCTGTTTCATTGATAAGTTCATTTGTGTCATATTTGAGATTGCACATGTAAGTGATATCATATGGTAGATGTCTTTTTCTAGTTTATTTCACTTAGTATGGTAATCTCTAGGCCCACCCACCTTTCTGCGAATGGTATTATTTTATTCTAAAAGAATTGCTGTTTATCTAAGGGAAATTTTATCTACATTTGTTGCTCCTAGGGTTTAGTAAACTGTGGCCCTGTGGGCCAAATTTGGGGCCTGTTTTTTATATGACCTTTTGAGCTACACCATCAGGCAAAAGAGCCCCATGGCCTTTGAGAGGGCCAAGCCCATGGCGTAGAAGAGCTACTGTTTCAGAGAAGGGTTCCTGGCATAACAGTGATGAAGCTCCCGAACACAGTCCCACTTCCAGCCCTGAGCCAGCCACCCCTGCTGTGGCAGCTCCAGCTCCAGGGAACTTGGCTGCTGTGTCAAAGTCCCTTGAAATGGCACTGGTTTGGAAGCTGTGGCTAGGAATAAGTGAGATGAGTGGTCCCAGTGCAGGGACCTGGGGCTGCCATTTAAAATTTTTAAATGCTGCTGTGGCTCTGTCAATTAATAGGTTCAATTGAATGTTGGAGATACATAATAAAAATCTCATCTTGTATGTTTCTTCCTTCTTTTTACACTAATAAATCTACTAAGCCAATCTAAAACTAACATGCTGCTGTGCTGCGCTTAGTTGCTCAGTTTTGTCTGACTCTTTGCGACTCCATGGACTATAGCCCGCCAGGCTCTTCTGTCCATGGGGATTCTCCAGGCAAGAATACTGGAGCGGGTTGCCATTCCTTCTCTAGGGCATCTTCGCAACCCAGGAACCTTGGTCTCCTGCATTGCAGGCAGATTCTTTACCAACTAGCCTATGAGGGAAACCCATAATTGACTATATTCCCTATGTATACTTTATATCCCTGTGACTTATTTATTTTGTAACTGAGAGTTTGTTCCTCTTAATCCCCTTCACCTGTTTCGTCCATTCCCTTTGGGTAACCACAGATTTATTCTCTGTATCTGTGAGTCTCTTCTGTTTTGTTTTGTTTTTCAGATTTCACATATAAGTGAAATCATATGATATTTGTCTTTCTCTGTATGAATTATTTCGCTTAATATAATACTTTCCATGTCTATCCATATTGCTGCAAATGGGAATATTTCAAATTTATAGATGATGGAAAGGAAGAATGAAGAATTAAAAATTCTTTTTATTTTATGGCTGAGTAAATATTCCATTGTATATATGTACCACATCTTTTTCCATTCATCTATTGATGGACATTTAGATTGCTTCCATATCTTGGCTATTGTAACTGGTACTGCAATGAACATACGGAGATATATATATATATATATATATATATATATATAGTGAAAGTGAAGTCGCTCAGTTGTGTCCGACTCTTCGCGACCCCATGGACTGCAGCCTTCCAGGCTCCTCCGTCCATGGGATTTTCCAAGCAAGAGTACTGGAGTGGGGTGCCATTGCCTTCTCCAATATATATGTATACACACATACATATACATATGTAGATTTTCAATTTATGTTTTTGTTTTCTCTCCTTAAATATCTGGAAGTAGAATTTCTGGATCATATGATAGTTCTAGTTTGAATTTTTTGAGGAGACTTCATACTGTTTTCCAGAATGTGTGCATCAATTTACATTCCCACCAACAGTGCATGAGAGTCCCCTTTTCTCCACATTCCTACCAACACTTGTTCCTTGTTTTTTTGATACCAGCCATTTTGACAGATGTGAGGTAGGGCTACATCAGAGCAGAAAGCTTTTCCAAAACAAAAAAAATCCATGAACAAAATGAAAGGCAGTCTACTGAATGGGAGAGGATATTTGCAAACAATATATCTAGTAAGGAGTTGATATCCAAAATATATAAAGGACCCATAAAATTAAAAAAGCAACCCAATTAAAAATAGGCAGAGGACTTCAATTGGCATTTTTTAAAAAATTATTTTAACTGGAGGATATTTACATTTTGAAAGAAGACATCCAGATATACAGAAGGCAGATGGAAAGGTACTCAATATCAGTAATTATCAGAGATGTGCAAACTGAAACCAAAATGAGATGCCACCTCACATTTGCTGATACTTGTTTTAAAGAATGACTCTTCAAGGAGCATCTGAGGAAACTTGGAGAGATGTATTACCTAGGGAACAGGCTAATAAGCTGCTGTAACAGAGACACCTCAAATGTAGTGTTTAATAAAGGAAGAAGTTATTTTTCTCTCACCTTAGCAGGCTAGAGGCAGGCCATTGCTTTCTTGGATGATGGGTATCTTTGCCATGTGAGATTATTCAGGGTCCCACAATACACTTGTCCTCATTGAAGAACTTCACTTACTACTGCAGTATCCTGATTCCAGTCTGAGGGAAAGGAAAGTGGTGAGCAGTCGGTCTCCTTTTTAATATTAAAATCTGGATCATAGCACGTATCACTTCTACTCCTTTTTGCCAGATCGGAGTCACTTGGCCTCTTTAGCTGGAACATAGTTCCTAGCTGAACAGCCATGTGCCCAGATGAAAGTATGGAGTTTAATTGCTAAAAAGAAGACAATTATTGCTAATGGAGGAAAATGAGCAGTCTCTGCACAGTAGATAGTTCACTGTATTGAATTATTCCTGATCTTTGTTGCTGAATGCTCACTTCATAGCAAGTGCTCAATATATATTTATTGAATTAATTAAAGTGAGCCAGAAACTGGAGGCAATACTTAGCAAAGGAAGGAGCACTTAAGGAGAAACCCAAGTCTTGAAATGGGAGAGACCTAAGCTTGGTAAGATTAGATTTAAGGCTCCTGGAAATGAGTAGTGGAGATTAAGGTGAAGTTCAAAGATAACCTTAGACAGTGAGTGAATCTTCTGTGCTTTATCTAGGGATAGAATCCTCACTTAAATAGTGAGTGTAATTTATAAAAACTCATAGGAGCAGGAAAAACTCCAGGAGGATGATAAAATAGGATGGAGGAGGGTATGAGGATGAGTGGGAGTTGGAGTGGTATCCAGTCTGCTAATGAGGAAAGTCCAGTAACCCCTACAGTTCAAAGGCAGGCAGGCATCATTTGATGGATCTAGCATTCTGACACTTTTTAACAGGATTCATCTATTCCTGAGGATTAGCAGAGAAAATTGGCAAGATCCTGTCTGAACATCAGAGCTTCAACCAAACAGATGGGTGTGCAGGACAGAATTTTGAGTTCTAGGCTAGAAAACTGAAGCAGCGGCTCAACTTTGTAGATTGGGCCAACATAGCAGGGCTGGGAAATGATTTATTTTAGAGGCTGTATAAATTCTCAGAGCTATTTTATTATTATTGAATCTCTGAGCAGTAAGACTTAATTCTGAGCTTCACTTTTAGTTTTCTGGCTTAATTATCATAACTGGTTCAGAAATGGAGGGGAGATAGATACGGGGCCTGGGGAACAAGGACAGAGGTAGACTTAAGGGCTGGTGTCTGAGACTCTGGATTGAGAAACTGATTATGCTATGCCCTGTATCCTTTGGTACTTTATAATGCTGTTTTCTTTCTTGCAGTGAAAATAATAATCATAAAAGAGCACAGTTTCAATAGGGTGATAAATCATGATAACTGATATTTTGTTGTCTTGTTATTCTAAAGTAATTTGATTATTGTAATTAAAGAAGGATAAAAGCGGAGCAAATTCCCAAAATTGATGTCTCAGGTCAAATTGGCCTATTAGGTAGAAGATGAAATTGTGTATTTCAGCACTTCAGCTCTGCATAATTGATGGGGAACTGTATACTGCCTCTTTGGCTATTCAGCAATAATTCTGTTAGAATCTGCCTGTGCAATCTGAGGTTGCACCATTTATAAATTTCACATTTTATAGATGTAAAACTATCTTAGCGATCCCTATTCTTTATTCTTGTCAATTAATAGTTCAATTGAATGTTGAGGATACATAATAAAAATCTCATCTTGATCCTATGTTGTTTTTCTTTCTTTTTACATTAATAAATCTACTAAGCCAGCTAAACACTAACATATGTGTGGATAAAAAGATAGCCAGCTTTGTGAATGAACATATTGTTTTTTCTGTCTTATCCTTCTCACGGACTGTATGAATATTTGATGAGGCTTCAAATAAAATAAATGAATGACATATGGTTCACTTAAAAACTGTTATATATATATATTTCTTTTAAATTTCTAGTTACTCTTTTAATAGAAGAACTTACAAAGAGTAATTATATATGTATTAAAGATATAGCTAGGTACTATATATGAGATATCTTATAATAGAAAAGAGAGGTTACATAATCGATGAATTTATACACGTCACTGTTAAGGTGAGCATTTTGTTAATGTAAGCAACACCTCATTCATCCTAACTGTATCAATATAGGAAGGTGCAGTTGAGCCTCTTCACCTGTTAATGATCAATAGTAAGATCAATAAAAATTCATATTTTCTCCTTTTTTAAAGAAATTCAAACATTTCACTTATTCAAGTTTATAATTACTTTAATCACAGCAAAAGCATGTTTTGTAAATCATGAAAGTCCATGAATTTAAGTTTCCTTATGTATTTAAGACATTGACTAATGATATTAGCTAAGACATTGTATACAGTTTGGGTTCAATTGTATATAATATTTTGGGCTACTTTAAATAAAGATGTAGCAAATTACTAATTCTCAGATCTACTACTTATGTTCAAATGATGTTGTTGAGACTACTATCCATAAGTAATGAGGCAGGATCAACAAAACAGTGCAGCCAGTCTACTGACGTTGTAAATGATGTCATCATTTTAATCATTGACATTGTCATTGTCATCAGTCATCATATTCTCTTCTATTTGCTTAGTATTTCTGTCTATTTGATCTTATTCTTGAGCAGTATTGCAACTGAGAGAAGAGATGATAAAGAGAAATACTGTTTTGGCTAATTTACCTTCTTAATTTTGCTGGTAACAAAACAGCTGCTAATTTCACTGGTGAAGTTCTGAGGGACTGGTAAACACTAGCTAAAAGTATTAATATGATTATAAACTCAAGCAGCAGTTTTCATGGAAGCCAGTTTTCAGAAAGTTGCTTGTTTCCATGGAATCAAAACAAACAAAAATAAAGTAACATTAATATCTTCTCTTATTTTAAACTTCAAAGTGTAGGGCTTCCCTCATAGCTCAATCAGTAAAGAATTTGCCTGCAATGCAGGAGACCTGGGTTTGATCCCTGGGTCGGGAAGATCCCCTGGAGAAGGAAATGGCAACCCACTCCAGTATTCTTGCCTGGAGAATCCCATGGACGGAGGACCCTGGCAGGCTATAGTACATGGAGTTGCAAGAGTCAGACACGACTTAGTGACTAAAGAGAGAGAGAGAATATCTTGTCTGATGGCTGTTGTGTATATAATTTTAAGCTTCAAAGTGTAGAGATGTTTTCTTATTTTAACCCCTTTACACCTTGACTACATTTTGTTCTGCTTTAATAAAATTCTGATAATTTGCTTAAAGTCAATCATATAGTTGCTAAATCTAGTAGTAGAATCTGCTATTTGTTTTTGTTTCTTTGACTAGTTAGTGGATGCTTTTGTTTCTGATTTTTTATTATATGTATTTGTGTATGTCTATTTGTGTGTTGGGGCTTGCCAGGTGGTGCTGTGGTAAGGAATCTGCCTGCCAATGCAGGAGATGCAAGAGACTCGAGTTTAATCCCTAGGTCAGGAAGATCCCCTAAAGTAGGAAATGGCAACCCACTCCAGTGTTCTTGCATGGAAAATTCCATGGACAGAGGAACCTGACCACTTACAGTCCATGGAACTGCAAAGTTGGACATGACTGAGCATGCACACAGGTATTCACAACACTAAGCCAACAAATCTTTTTGGTAAATAATATGTGAAGATATGTTTATTTTGCATTGAATCAAATTATAATTATCTGTGGATTTGAAATAAACTTTTGAGATTGTTTTGGATTTAATGAAGGGATGTTTCAAAGTTGACCTCCCAAGAGTGTGTCTTTGTACCCCGAACCCGGCAATGTAAAGAAGCATGTAGATGTCTAAAGGGTGAGGATGTGGCATCCTTAGATGTGTGTTTGCTGATGAAAAAGTTGTGGATTACTCATACATTTTGATCAGTAACTTTTTGAGGAAAATTATCTTTTAAAAAACTTTAAAATTTAGTGCCATTACACCTCAGTTGTTTCAATATTAGCTGAGAGATTGTGTGATATGAGTAGTTTTATAGATCTGCAAATCCTAAATTGAGCCAAAGATCAAGAAAAATGTATTTGTTTATCTTCAGAATAAATTTTTTCATAAACGTTAACTTAAAATGAGGGTTTATCTACTTTGTAGAGTATGTATCAGCCATCATGGCCTGGGTTGGGATCCAGGTTCTGTCAACTGAATTTGGTAGGTTTGTTCCCATGTAATTGCCTAGAGTACTCTACTGGAGAAGGTTGTTGAGAGGACATGACCGCCAGATGACCCAAAAGCCAGATCAGGGCAATCAGAAGCTCCTCACCCTCTCCCATCCTTGAAATGTGCATTCCAGGGTACCCACAGTGGGAGCTCTTTTCAACCATACGGCCACCTTGAAGAAGCAATGTGTTTTTGAGACTCTCTGGGAGTTATATGTGACTGAACCCAGTTTAAGGTTTCTATATAAACTTTTAAGATTCTGGTAGGCAAGTGTGGAGATCTGTTCATCTTGCAACTGCCCAAGACAAGCCTGGTGTCTAAGTTCCTTTGTTTGTTAAACCTGCCACCTACCAATCTGAAGCTGTCTACCTCTTCCTACAGTCTCCCCTTGCCCTCTGTGTATGTGGCCAGTTTTAGATTTCATTCAGGAAGTTCCTGAAGTTTTGAACCAACAAGTTCCTCATGTAGTAAGTTGATAGACATCAGCTCTGATTTTGAGCCTCTAGTGGAGATGAGTGATTTGGTTTCTCTGCACTGCTTTCCTTATCTGTAATTTTTATTACTGTAGAGCTACTAATCCCATTTATTCAAAGTTGCTGTGAGGCTTAAATGAGATTGCTCATGTTGAAAGACTTTGCAAACTGCATATTCTGTGTTAGTCCAGTTTTTATGGCTTTTAAAATTTTTATTTTGCCTTTAAAGTTTTGGACTCTAAAGGCATGGGAATATTGAAGGGAGAGCAAGAGCAATAGACAATAATGATAATAGTTATAACAGCATACGTTTCTAACCTGAATTTAGAAGACAACCTTTCCCAGTTAGAGACTGGGAAAATAGGGTATTTTGATGAGTTTTGGAACATTCTATGTTAACCATTCTATGCCTGAGATAGACTGTTTTTAATGATTGAATCTGCACATTTTATCTGTATTAGTCTGATTATGTGGCAGGAAATCAATTTAGGTTTCTACATACTGCAGATAGGAGAGAGACCTGTCAGGGAACAGAGACTCATTAGATTCATGATGGCAGTAGTAGTGATGCAGTTTAAGTGCAAAAGAAGAAAAGAATTATTAACAGTTGCTTTGTTATTGGGAGATGGACAGATTCCTTCTTTTACTACTAATGCACCAAAATTAGTACTTAAAGAAGCTCCAGTTGGATTCTTTATCAGTAAACATCCATATTTGTGACCACAGATACACTTGCATTCAGCTGCATTTTGATTTAGAAAGAAACCAGTCTCGCTCCATTTCACCCTCACTCTGTTTGTGTGTAGGGGGTTACTCTGCATTCACGTGTGAGCTCATGTCTTCATTCTGGAAGTCCCATGACTAAAAATGAATATTTTGATGTGATTGCTTCTGACATGCTTTATTATTTATTAATAACTACTTGAAAATGCCACTCGTGTTTTTGGTGGGATTTTTATGCACGGCACACAATAAATATGGAAAGCATGGAAACAAAGTTTTGCTTTAAATTCAAGCAGTTCTGCAATTAAAAAGACCTTGTATAGCATGGGCGTGTTGGTAAGTTCTTCTGTGCAGCTTCCTAGTAGTATTTAAAGACCCTTTTCATAGCCTGTTTTTCTCTAAACAGGCAGTTCAAATGATCTTTGTCAGTTCTTCTTTGAAAAGAAATTCAATTCACTTTGACTTTTGTCCATAAAAGAATGATCAGTTCTCTAGAAACAGAGGGTGGTAGGCAGGATTTATTCTAAGAATAATTTCATTGCCAGAAACTTTTTTTTTATCAGACTCTTAAAACAATGCAGTGTTTACATTGCCCAAAACTTTTATGTCAATTTTCATATGTGGAAACTTGTATTTTGTGGAGTGTGAGATACTTAGAATGAAAGTAAGCTCAGAAAGTCACAAGGGTATAATGGCTCTTGGTAGTTTGAGTAGGTACCACAGGCTCACTGCTTGTGAGAGTAATAATAATATGTATCATAATGTGAAAAGCCAACACATGGCGTTGCTACATGCCAAACACAGCTAGTCATCTGATAGCTGGCATTGGAAACTCATTATTCTGAGTTCAGAACCACCACACACATTCTATTTTTTATACGTGGTTCCTAACAGGAGGCCTTGTTGAGGAATTGCTTAATATATCCCTGAATTTAATTGTGAATTCTGAAAATTGAAATGATAACAAAAATAAAGTAGAATTATTCTCACGTGGTGGTTTCTCTGCCTTGATTTTCTGGTGAGGAATAGAGTTGGGTCTTGAAGTAATAATCACGGGAACTAAGAAGTCTCTCTGAACATTATATAATCTTTGAGATGAAAATAAAAGGCAAGATTGCTAACTTTACGAGTTGGGAAACAAATGCAAATGAGGAAAGTGACCTTTCTTAAAATCACTACTAAGCCAGTCACTTAAGAAACTAAAAATGTTATCTTATATAATTACTTTTTTCTACATTATTTTCTGTGTTCACGTTCTTGAATTTACTTTTCTGCTTGTGAGAGGCAGTTGAGCATAGGTTAGGATGTGTTCAGAAGGCAGGGCAATTTAGTGGAAGGAATATGGGACTAAAAATTGTCATCCCCATTACACCTCTAGCATGCTGGGTGCCTTTGGGTGACTCACAGAATTGTTCCTTGGTTTGCTTTTCCCATTGACAACTGTGATAACAGTTGTCCTTGTCAAGCTTTGTGAGAATAAAATGGGATGTGGGTTCAAAGGGGAAAATATATTATTTACACATTTTTGAAAGACAAATGTTGTATGGTATAGATGTGCAGCATTATGTAGTACGTATATAAAGTTAAATATGCTGTCCCTGCTGTTCTACAGATCTAGTGTCTTTATGGTCCATCCTTTTATCCTCATCTCATTCCTGTGATTCCTATGATTTACTCAGGCATGCCTATCACTTTAGATGCTGTATTCCGATGACCTCTACATTTATACTGCCAACCTTGACCTCTCTCTTGAGATCAGGTTCTGTAGTGCCAGCCTCCTGCTGGACATGTCCCCATGCACGTCTCTGAACACCTCAGAATGACTGTTTCTAAAATTGAAATCCCATCTGGGTACCATTATGCTTGTCCTGCAGTTCCTTTCATTCAGTCTCTCAAGCTGGGAATTTTGGATTCAATTTTTTTCTTTTTTTTTTTACCTTTGGCATGTCTTTTATTGGTGACCAAATTGTTTAGACTTTGCTTTCTAAAGACTTCTTGAATTCAACCCCTGCTAATTTTTCTGAGCTACTCACAGATTTCGGGCTCCCTTCAAGCCCTTGTTAGACTCAGACATAATGGATTCTTGAAAAACATGTTTTTAAGGGGGAACAATAGATGTAAATATCATTAGGGTGAGGTAAGGGGTGGTGGAAGATGCTGTTCTATTGACAGAAAGCTGAAAATTATTCTGCTTCCTATAGGTGCTCTCCCTGTCTCATTCAATAACCCCCCTTCACTGTGTCTTAGGCTTCTGGACTACGAATGCCAGATTCATGCCAGCCCCAGTTTTTAAACCTTTATAACCATGAACTTGGTTAATCAGGATGGAAAAAAAGAATTTCATTTTTCCTGTCAGTAAAGTGTAGATTGAATGGAGCTTCTGCAGGACATGTTCCATGTTGGAGGGTCTGTTCTTGCAAGTCATCCTAATCCTCATAGAGGGAGCAAAACAGGAAGTGTAATGGGCCAAGAGGAGAGCTTGGACAGGTGAGAGAGCTTGTCCTGAACTGTGACCCCATGAATGAATAGGTTTAAGTCTAAGCTGGATAGAGACCTTCTGGGACCCTGCCTACCACCCTGGTAGGATAAAGGATGGTTCTGCCTTGCAGGTCTCCTTAAGCACTTCCTGAATCTCAGTGCAAATAACATCTGGTGTTTACTTGGCCCTTCTTGCATCAGCATTCCTGACAGGCAGTGAAATGACCAGTAAGTAGCTCTATATCACCATTCCTGGTAAATGCCAAAACATGTGAAACTTAACGAAAAGTCAACAATCATGTGAATTATTAGTCTCTCAAGAGTTTTCCCTATGTTCATTTTTTTTTCTTTTTTCAAATAACCTTCCATATGGCTACCAGAGAAATTTTTCCAAAATGAAGATTGAACAGTTTTTACAAAATAATTTCCCTTCAACTACACTTGCCTTCACCATGTTTTCAACCCTGGTGATGTACATTTTTACCAAGGATATTCAAATATAATCCATTTTTATGTCCTTCCTTTCATCATGGGTCAGTCTTCACATGTCATTTCATCTGAAAACAAGACAAACAAAACCCACAAAAATAATACAGCCTCTCCACCCTTCACGAATCTGACCCCAAAAGCAATGGAAAATACCAGAGGTTTTCTTTTGAGTAACAAATGATGACACTTTCTAGAAATCCTCTTTAAGCATCTCTTCTCTAAAGTTCTTCCTTGTCAGGCAGCTGCTATCCTTTTCTCAGTTTCTTTCTCTCATTATTGGAGCTTAACCTCACTGGGCCACGCCTTTGCTTCTATTGGTGGCTCTGATCATCATTTCCACATTCAATGTAGTTCTTCCTCTGTTTCTCTCCTTGGAGTCCCCATCTATCACCCTGTTCAGCAGGACAAAGGATTTTGCTCAAGCTCTACCTTGAACCAACTCAAGCCTGAAAAGGGGAGGGGAGGGGGGAGCATAATAAATATTTATAATTCAATTTTAATTTGCTTCTATCTATAAGTTAGAATGAAGTTTTGGAATTTGTGAATAATTCACTTGTTTGTAAATTGGAGTAGATTAAAAGTTAACACTAGGTAAATTCTTCTCAGAGTCACATCTTATGTGCCTCCTTGAGGCAGCAGAAGGTTTTGGAGCTCAGAGGAATTGGATTGCATCTCTGCAAAGCCTCTCTTCTCCTTCCTGGAGTCTGGGGAGAAAGTATTACACTAACCATGGCTGAAATTGCAGATTATTGTTATGCTTTTTGTTGTGACTGTGGGATAGAACTGAAGAAGTTTCTTTTTGGAAACACGGAAGTTTCTTTGTCCTGAAACTTTGAACCAGTATCCTGAACCTGATTTCCTTGTCCTGGGTTAGGTGCCTGTTCCTGAATCAGTTACTGTGGACAGGAAGAGGTGATGCTGTGATAGATCAGAATCCTTCTAACACAGAGGAAGCTGTGGGTTAGGAGTGAGGTGGGATGGTTTTTCAGTGGTACATAAGAATTATTATTATTTATTTTAATTTTTGCACCCAGAGATTAAATCGTGGATGATGACAAAGACAAGTATCTGTTACACTGGCACACAAAGCCCTGCCTATCCTATCCAACTTTCCTGCCCAGCTCCATTCTGCAGTGGCTGCTGTTTGGTTTTTCAGCCGTATCATGCCCTTTCACACCTCTCTGCTTTTTCATTAGCTATTTCTATGGCTGGAATGGTTTTCCCTCTCTTCTCTACCTGGTGAAGAAGTTGAAAGTGTTAGTCACTCAGTCATGTCTGCCTCTTTGTGACCCCATTGCCTGTAGCCCGCCAGGCTTCTCTGTCCCTGGGATTCTTCAGGAAAGAATCCTGGGGTGGGTAGCCATTCACTTCTCCATGCAATCTTCCCAAGCCAGGGATCAGACCCGGGTCTCCTTCATTGCAGGTGGATTCTTTACCGTCTCCTCCTGACCAAATGCCATTTGTTTTATGAGCTCCTTCCCTCCAACTGATGTTGGCTACTTTTCCCTCTGTGATCCAAGAACACTTTGTATTTACCTGAAAGAACACTTTGTATTTATGCTGAAAATGACAGCATTTCTTTTATTTTATTAGGATTATTTGTCCCCTCTATTTTATGACTATCTTGAGGGCTTCTCCATGTCTGTGCGTTCCCAGTGATGGACACAAGCCAGATGGTTACATTTTATTCCATAAATTTATGGGGCTGGAAAAGTGGGAACGTTAGATTAATCCCGTAATCTCTGTTTCATCAAGGTAGTTATTCTGAACCTGATTTCTGCTACACTGTTCCGAAAGGTATGCTTGGCAATGTGTGGGAGAACTTTGGGTTGTCACAGTGACTAGGATTGGGTGCCACTGGCATTCTCTGGGGGTAGAACCAGGGGTGTAAATGCTCTGCGGTTCATAGGACAGTCTTCAAGGAAGGATTGTTCTCTCCCAATGCAGGGATCTTCCCCATTGAGAGCTCCTTATCTAGTCTATATGGTCTAGAACATAGAAAAGAGTGGAAGGATTTGATAACAGCAGAAACTGTGTTCTGGGTCCCATCAACCTTTTGCTCACACTTCGAGTAGGAAAACTGTTGTGCTTTGTTGGAAGATGGCTTGAATGATAGGCTTTGTCATGTCCACTAAGTCTGTCCCTGGCTATTTTTCCCATATCCTGTGAGTCTTGAGGTTGGAGCTGCAAGACTAAACCAAAGAGAAGTGCAGGTTAAAAATCTACTCTCCCACTCAAATCTCTTGTCTAGTTGCTCTTTAAACCAGGGGAGAGGGACGTGGGAATTAAGTTCTCTGCATTTCTTTCAAAAATATGGTATGATAATTTGATCTTAACGTTTCATCCAGTGCACAGAAGGCTGAGAGTGACTAATTTCAATGATCTTTTTAAAAATCTATTTATAGCAAGCCTTCTGGCTATAGATATCAATGTGTAAGGTAGCGCATTGATTTAAATCCAGTTTTCTGTCATAAGGTGTCAGAAAAGCTAAATGGCTCTATCATGGTCTCTTAGGTCCTTTTTTCGGAAGGACATCTTTCTGTTCTGTTTTGACACTGATGTGGCCATGGTATCCAGGATATAGGAAGAGTGTGAGCAGAAAACTTGGAAGCTCACTTCTTCAAACAGGCTTTTTTGACAGGCTTCTTTGATTCCTTGTCTCAAAGACATTTTTGAAAAAAGATCCCTGAAATACAAGCTCAGTCATTCATGTGGTTTACTGTCTGTGTTATGTGTAGCAAAAAGTGTTTTTTAAAGAATTTACCAGGAGAGTCTGGAGCTTGATATTTATCAGCAATTACTTGTAATGTTTCTGAAAGATGTTGCCTATAAAGGATAAAGGACCACATTCTAGTCTATTTACTGTTTGTTTCCCTTTTTAGATACTCCCAGAAGTATAAAAGCCTCCACTGCTACAGCTGAACAGTTTTTCCAGAAGCTGAGAAATAAACATGAGTTTACTATTCTGGTGACCCTAAAACAGACCCACTTAAATTCCGGAGTGATCCTTTCCATTCACCATTTGGATCACAGGTATGTGTGACTGCTGGAGTTTCCTGTGTTTTCATTTTATATAGTGAAATTAACACATTAAAGAGAACTAAATAAAAGTGAGATAACAGGGTTGGTTTAAAACAGCAAGAATAATTTTGCTATATTATGCAAAATCACAAACACAGGTAATTGAGATCAGCCTAAAAGCAGAAGGAGCTGCTGTTTTTGGTGTTGCTAAGAGCATACAGAAGTTACCATTTTATTAAAACCCATTTATTAATCACTAACTTCTTCATGAGATATGCTATTCAATGTTAAAGTCAAGCAAACTTCTTAATTGATAAACAGATAGCCACAAAAATACTGTATTCTATTTCTTTAAGATATTGCTTGGGCTTAGAGTTTAATAGTCTTAAAATTTTAATCATGGACAAATACATTCTTTTTCAACATGTTCTTAGACTGTGATAGTTACAGCTATTCTTGGATGTGTGTTGAATCAAAATGCTATCTGGTATTTCCTAGTTTCTCGCACATGTGAGAAACATGATTTGGGAGCTGGTGGGAGTAGTGAGGAGGAGTGGAGAGGGAGAAGAAAAAATTCATTCATGACACTTAGAATGTACATAAATTGCTGCTAAATAATATCAAGCAAGTTAAAGTGATTCCTTCCTGAAAGAATAGCCAGGGTTCTGACAATGAAATTTCTTTCATGGTTCATATTTGAGTACCCACTTTGTGACTCTTGGGGGACCTTGGGGCAAATTACATAACCTCAGTTTCCTCATCTATAGTACAGGGATAGTAATAATACCTTCTTCATAGATTGTTGTGAGGGTCAAAGAGTTTATATATGTAAAGTGTTTTACATATGTAATGGATTTAATGTGATGTGAGCAGAAACCTCTTTTCCTGGTTTCCCTTATGAGAGATGGGACAGTCTGGGACTTTGCAAATCTTTGCTAAACACTGAAGGCCAAATATATGTGGAGAACAAAATATAGAAAATCGACTCATAGAATAGGGTTTCTGATCACATTCTGCCTAGATTACTCACAGTATTTAAGATCCCATCTAATTTTATCTTTAACCCCAAAGGATTATGGTAACATCTCAAGCCTCTCACTTGGGTTTTTTTCCTCCCAGGTTTTGCCTTGTTTTTCAGAGGAGGATGTCACCCAAACATTCACTGAGTAGTTGACTTAGTAAAAAGGGAGAGTTCCATCTCCCAAGGATTCACTAGGATTTTCCCTCTTGGTGTGTTTCTGTTCCTTGTCTTCAGGTGATTGATATCAGGGGAGTTCCTTGCTTATACCACTGTGACCCTGCCCTTCTCCACTGGGCGTTGGGCAACATGATTCACATACAGCAAAGGATATTGTTCCTTCACAGAGCAGCCTGATTTATTTCTGATTATTTCTGTTTGCTAAGAAAATTTCCCCTGTATTTCAGGCACTATATTTTTCTGCCCTGTGGCTTTTCCCCACTACCCCATTTGTAGATATTGAAAGGATGTGGTAGGGTCCAGCTGCTTGCTGCTCAAAAGCCAATAAACAGGCCAGGTTGGTGGAAAGGAAAGTTTGCTTTATTTCAGATGCCAGCAACTGTAAACGGGGCGGATTCGGATGGCTATCTGTCCAAAAACCAGCTCCTCCCCACTGGCAACCAGTGGGGCAAGAGCTTTTATAGACAGAAGGGGGCTACGTGCAGAGACAGCACAGCCAGCTCCGACAGTCATCTTCAAATTGGTCATCAGTGGTCTGACCAGTGTCATCTTGGTTGTTTTAGGTGTGGTTAATCTTCAGTTTCAAGGTCCACTTGTTCCCTTTTCTTTGAGACCAATTCTCAAAATCGTGGCAGCTTATGTCCAGGGCACAGTCTTGTCATCATGCAGTTAACTTCTCCGCCTGGTGTTTTGGTATCTGTAAGATAGCTCACTGGATATGCCTCAGAATATTATCTATAGCTCTTGAGAAAGTGCTAGAGGTCCTTGACTTTGCTTAATGACTGCATTATTATTTGGTTTCCTTTGATTGTTTTCTTTTGTTTCCATCTGTTCTCACTTTTCTGATTAAACTTATTCTTTGACTAAAGTTTTCCACAGACAAAAGGCAGGCAGAGGACATGGTGGGGAGAGCAAAGACCGCAGGGTCCTGCTTTGTTTCATAGGGATGTGAAACTCGCCCATCCTTCTTCCAGGTGACACCCTCAAAACCATCCCTTCTAAATGGACAATGTTTTGTTTGGTCCTTGGGTTGAATATATTAACTCTACAAATGCTTGACCAGCATGGATTTCATATTATCTATGTACTTTCTATCTGATGCTTCTTACAACAGTTTCAAATTTTTTTTTTTTAGCACCTTAGACATAGTAAGGGTATATTGATATCCCCAGCCTTTATCAGATAGGTCCTTGAAGGCAGATTGGTGTCAGACAGATCCTTTCTTACTGTTCCTATAAAGTAGACTTGTTAAAATGATATGTAGGGCTTTATATTGACTTATTTCAATTAAAAATAATGTTTACTTTTTTCAAATTAGCATAGCGGTGTATTTTCATTGTAGAAAAATTGGAATACTGGTAAGTATAACAAAGAAATAGGAGAACTCATACAAATCATATCACCCGAAGAAGACTATGTTGAAATTGTCATATTTTAATCCAGAATTGTCTTTGTACAGAGATATGCCGTATTTTGTTTGATCAATTTCTTACTTGTGGGTACTTAACTCATTTCTTTTTTAACTTTAATAAATAGCACCAACGTGAATATATTTATATGAATCGTTGTGCTTAGCTCTCATGCTTTCCAGTTATTCTTGCTAAATTTATTATTAATTATTCATTTATATTATCTATAAATTTGATAACATTTACATAAATAAATACTGCATTTGAGATATAGGATATTTTTTATAATATTAAAATCATCTGTATTGGTAATTCACTTTCTCATTTGCTTAGCAGCAGCAGCAGCAGTAAGCAAATTATTAAAGGCTTATCATGTGCCAGGCAGGGTGCTCAGTGCATTCCATGTGTTAATTCCTGTTATCATCATGTATTAGATAATGGTTCAGAGTATGGACCTGGAGCTGGACTGTGTGCATTCCAGTCATAGCTCTAAGACTGACTGGCTTTGTGACTCATGTAAATTTCATACCTCTTCTGAACCTCAGGTTCCTCATCTGTAAATTCATATAAAGTACTTGATAATCCTAGAGAAAAAATTCCACAGAAGTCGATCTTATGGCAAAGTCATTATTCTCATTATCATTTTACAGATAGGAAAAATAAGCATTAGAGATTAAGTTGTCACCGTATAAAGATACCAAATAGTTATTGCCTATATTCCCCACACTGTGCATTGCATACTCATGACTCATTTATTTTATAACTGGAAGTTTGTACCTCTGAGTCTCCCTCACTTATTTATCTCCTCCCCTCAAACCCTCTCTACTCTGACCACCACCTGTTTGTATCTATAACTCTGTTTTGTTATGTTGATTGTTTTAGGTTTTACATTCCATATATGAGTGAAATCATGCAGCATTTGTCTTTCTCTGACTTATTTCACAGTTGGCATCATTCCGATTCTTGAGTCCAGAATTTTTAACCTGTCCACTGTGATAGCTCCTGACCTCATGTTACCCTCCCAAACCTTGTGCTTTGTTGTGTTTTTTTTTCCCTATTATTATTGCTGACATTATCTTTCTTTCCTTAAGTCTTATTCACACTGGTCTCTTTAGTTTCATCATTTCCTGAATGCTTGTTTATTCTCTGCTGATTTTTACAAAAGATTAAAGTGGTATATAGAGAGATATCTATCTGGGCTTCCCTGGTGGCTCAAACGGTAAAGAATCTTCCTGCAATGTGGGACACCCAGGTTCGATCCCCTGGAGAAGGGAATGGCTACCCACTCTAGTATTGTTGCTGGAGAACTCCATTAACAGAGGAGACTGGCAGGCTATAGTCCATGGGGTGGCAAAGAGTTGGGCACAACTGAACAACTAACACTTTCACTTTTACTTTCATAGAGATATGTACAGGACAATAAGATAAAAATAAAATGAAATATACAAATTAGGGCAAAGAAAAAATAGACACCCAGTTGGGTGATTAAGGAAATGCAACTATTCTTAATTTTGAGGGCAGAGACGTATTTCTCCTATGACCTATTTTTTTTTTTTTAGTTACTCAGCTCTTTTATTTTCATTTAACTTTTGAAGCCTCCTGTGACCTTTTATGGGAAAATGTATTGAGTGCCTTTAAAGGATCAAGTTCAGAAGACCTTGTGTCAACTGGTTGCATTACCACACAGTGCGCTTCAGAAAAATCAAGTCTATAACAATGCCAGTAACATGCATCTATGTTGAGGGTGTTTGAAGCAATACTGCCTGCAAGGCCTTAGACAGTGTGCACGAAACTTCTGTGCAACCAAGTTTTACTGCTCAAGATGACAATAGCACCTCCTGTATGAAATCCTGATAAAATACCTTGTCTTCCAGGCAATAGTCCACATAGATTGCTTTTTCAAATGTCTTGAAAATATTAAATTCAAGTTAGACTTCTCTGATATATCCCAAGTTAGAGTTATTCTTTGTTGACAGTTAAGTGAGACTTAGTATTGAGCTTCAGCAGCAATTGAGTTGGAGGAAATACTGGCATTTTTTTTTTCAAAAATTGAGGAGCCAACAAGGACATGCCCGAACAGAAGGTACCTATGTTTGGCTATGGTAACTGAAGTAGGTGATTCCCAAGGCCAGGGCCAGGCTTTTCCTGGGGAAGTAGCACAAGTTCCACTCTCAAGTACTGATGGATGAATCCTCTAGAATGTGGAAGTTTTAATTATGCTGCAAATTTGAAACGTTACATGTAATACTTATAGTGAATTTTACAAATTAGGAAAAATCACAAAGAAGGAAGCAAAAATCATCAGTAATTTTACTCTACTGGGGATCAGATCAGATCAGATCAGTTTTTACTAATACTTTCAGTTATACATGTCTATTTAAAATGAATAGATATACTATTTAAAATAGTATAGCCCTAGAGAAGGAAATGGCAACCCACTCCAGTACTCTTGCCTAGAAAATTCCATGGATGGAGGATCCTGGTGGGCTACAGTCCATGGGGTCACAAAGAGTCGGACATGACTGAGTGACTTCATGACTTCACAACTATTTAAAAAAGTGAATCACACTGGACATAATATTTTATAGCTTTTTAAAATTTAGCAAAGTATTTTGAGGATTATCCCATGTGAATAAACATTTGTTTATAATCTATTTGTTAAAGACCAAAGAGTATTCCATTGCCGGATGTAAAGGAGGAGTGCAGGAGGAAAAGATTGGGAGTTTGGGATTAGCAGATGCGAACTGTTACATATGCAATGGGTAAACAATGGCCTGATATACAGCACAGGGAACTATATTCAATATATTGTGATAACGTAATGAAAAAGAATATGTATGTGTAACTGAATCACTTTGCTGTACAGCAGAAATGAACACAGCATTGTAAATCAAGTATACTCCAATAAAATAAAAAAAAGCCAAACGAAGTATCTCCAGAGTGTTAAATTTTAATCAGTAGAACTATCTGAGGTAGCCACTAAGATGACTAGTTTGCAAAACATATCCTGGATAAGTGAATACATTTATGTGCTTCATGGGATGGTCAGCTGTAAACTAGTTAAATGTTGAAGAATGGCCATCAGAATAAACAAGAGATCTGTTATCCTTTACCTGGAAGTGATTAGATGTGGGTCCAGCTCTCCATCACATCTGTCTTAGTTCACAGAAGAGCTCTTCCTGCTTATTTCCTAGTTGCTTTTGGGGATGGTTGTGGTGAGGTGGTAGCACTCCGCTGACTTTGAGTTCTTGACTGCTTGGTAGAAAGCAAGAACTTGAATGATTCCCTATTAATAAGGCTCTGTGAGTTCAACCACATAGTGCCTGCTATGGAATAAACCCTAAATAAACATTAATGTTACTACTAGAGATGAGATGCTGCTGCTTCCCTGATCCTCATGTCAGTGCCTGGCTTCACTTTCATTTCCATGCGATTGATGATAGTGAGTTCCAAGATATCTGGCTATTTGCGGCTTGCTCTGATGCCAGATGCAGTAAGGAGAATCAGAGAGAAATAGAGGCTGTGGGTTATGTCAGCTCCAGCACTGGCAGAGATGAAGAAAAGCGGCATCATTCAGCAGGAGTATAAATGCCGGGCACAGAGGCCTGTCTGCTCATCATCTATGTGTCATTCCCTTTCTTTCTGCTCATCCAAAGCGTGTTCACACTCCAGAACTTCACGCAGTGCTCCATGAAGCTTTTACTGACCTTCCCAGTCTACATTCATCACTTCCTCCATGAACCTCCAATGCCTTTTTGAAATTTGGACCACTCCTTTTGCCATTCTAACATATAACATCTTACCTTGTTTCAATGTTTCACATATATACATATGTATTATTTATGTATGAGACACTAGAAATATCATTTACTGCCTTTGATCACAATCATAGCAATTATTTATTGAAGATTTAAAAAGTTAAAATTTTAAAAAATTGGTAACACATTCTGTGGTTCAAAATTGAAAAGACACCATAGGATATAGAGAAAAAAGGCTACCTCCATCCATGTCCATGGGTAATTGATTTCTGTCCCTGGGGCCAACCACTATTATCCTTAAAAGACATTTTGAAAATAAGAAAAACATAAACAGGAAAATATCTCTCAGCCCATCAGTGGTGTGCTAGAGTGGGCTGGTACTGGCTGACAGGAGTTGAAACTTTGTGAGCTGACTGACATTACTGCTGTAGCTTGAAGAAGGCTATGGACATCAGCAAGTGCTACAGAGCAGAGCTTTTTAAAAAATATGCATTTTTATTGATTATTCTTTTTTTAATGAGTCCACTTTTTTATATTTTCTATCTTCCCTAAAGAAATGGATAAATGAACCAGTATCTCAGAATTATTTCTCTAGAGAACAGAGAGCCAAACGTTAAACATTTGCCAGTGTCACTGTGTGTAGTTCTGGCATCTAGAGACAACCACAACAACTCTCCAGGATGTAGCTTTCTAATCCTTTTCCCAGGTGTACTTATGCATTTGTGTGAAATTGTATGTAGCTGACAACATTGTTTTATTAGATTTTTTTTTCCCTTTGTTGTGGAGGATTACACATAAAGTTTGCATACTCCGTTTCGCCTGCCATGCTGTCATGCAAAGTTAGATGCTAAATAAATATTTGGTGGATGAAGAAATGAGTGAAAGATCAAGAGAAAGATCATCATGACTGGACCAGGAATCGTAAATGACATGAGGAAGTTTTCTCCAGGCTAGGGCAAATGATCTGGAGAATGTTCAAATTGCCCTATTGATGCAGGGTGCCTAATCTGTCCTGAAATGTCATTAGCTCTAAGCATGAGGATTTCACTAACTGGCAGGTCCTGCCTCCAAATGACAAGTTCTTAGCGAATAAGGACACCTATAATGAGCTACATGGCAACATCTTAGCCACAGTGTAAAAACTGGAAACCTAATCACACAACTTTGTTGGTTTGGACATAGGAGACTAATGGATGTGCTCTGGGTTCGGGGGTGTCTGAAGTGAGCTAAAAGCAGGATGGAAGTGGAAAAGGCAGGCATCACAGTATCTTGGGATTGAAAGTGGGCTTAAGTCACATCTTGGTATTGAAACACAGCTTGAAACAAAGTGGCATCATTATGAAGCTGCTAGGAACCTTGTCAGGGCTTCCCTAGTGGCTCAGATGGTAAAGAATCTTCTTGTAATGCGGGAGACCCAGGTTCAATGCCTGGGTTGTGAAGGTCTGCTGGAGTAGGGAATGGCTACCCACTCCAGTATTCTTGGAGCTTCCCCGGTGGCTCAGACGGTAAAGAATCTTCCTGCAACATGGAAGACCCGGGCTTGATTCCTGGGTTGGAAGAAAGGAATGGCTACCCCACTTTTGCTCATTAGCAGTACCCTGGTGCACTGTGTGTAGGATCTTATTTGGTCTCCCAACCTGAGATGCAGGTTTCAAATGATGTTTTCAAGTAGGAGCTGCTATTAAAAACTGGACCACAAATGTCATGTGAATACAGTGTAAAAAGGCTGTTGGCTCTTCTGTCATGTCTGTATATGTTTAACCAACAATAGTTTTACCTAAAAAAAACAGACAGTAACATACGGTACTTTATGTCTGAAAGAATTAAGACCCTTAGGCAGATCAAAGGAGTTTTCTCATCATTACAGTTTTCTGACTATTGTGTTTTGAAAGGAATAAAAAAAGACTATAGAGAAATAATTCTATGATGTTAGTTCACTTACTTATGTATACCAGAAACATAGAAGAGAAATATGAAAACAGTAAATACTCATTGAAAAGTGAAAGTATATTTGTAAGTAAAAATGCATAATAAAATTTCCCCAAATTCCAAAAGGACTGTTTTGTTTTTCCATTTTACAAAACTACAGTTTCTTCAGAATAAGTAAAATCCTTTTGTTGTCCTTTGGTGCTGATTTGGTACAGTCCCCTAGATTATATTCTGTGATTTATAATACTTCTCTTAAGATAGTCTTGGGATTTATATATATAAATTGATTTTCATGAGATTAATATTAGAAAATTTCCTGATATGCAGATATTATCTATGCTTCTAACTTTGAATGTTTTGCAAATAGGATACATGGAAATAATTTATGGCAGTAGGTGTGCAACTATATACAGAACTGTCTTGCAGTTTGACATGGTCTTCTATATTAATAAAGTTAAGGTGAAATAAATGAGATTTTTTTCAACTCTCTTAGTAGTAATTATTGTACATTTTGAATGAGTAAGAATGTTTTTATGTATGAGGCTGATAAAATATGTCTTAATATTTGTGAGTGTTTGTCATGTATTAAGCCATTTCTTACTTGATATTACTCAGTAAAAATTAAATTTACTGGCAATATTTGCTTGGCTTAATGGTTCTGAACTAAAAGATGACTGTTTATTTTGGATAAAATTACCAGACTGATGTTATAGTTACTATACTCTTTATTTTTTGGTTGCACTTTACTTAATAAATAACATTAAACATAATAGGATTTATAAATTAAAATTTCAAACCCAAATTCTACATAATTAAAAAAAACTGCCCTTATATTGTGTTCTCTTTAAGTGTGTTTCAACATTATTATTTATCTCTAACAAAATTGCATCTTTAATTATTAGGAAAGTTGCAATATATATTCTAATGTGGTTAAACCTACATATACCATTCATTATAAGGCAGGGTGAGTTGCTCATCAAAGAAACTCAGTTGAAGTTAAGACTCAGCAAGCAAATGAGATTTCTCTTATTACTTATATGTACCAAATTTTTATATAGGTTAAGTGATAGAATATAGAGAGCTAATATAATATAATAAGCTAGTATAATATAGTTAATTATAGAGAGGTTATTTCATGGAGCACAGATCTCTTTCTCATGCTGAAGAAGCAAGGCATTCTTCTTCTGGTCAGCATTCCATTCTTTCTTCAGAGCCAATGAGTGAATCCATTGGCTGCTGCTGCTGCAACTAACCATGGACTAAGCAGCCATACTCACAGCCACACATCACATGTGTGGGTTATTCACTTCCCTAGACAGAGATGAAGAGGGCCGGGGTATTTCTAGGTTCCTTCTTGTTTTGACCATATCCAGTTATCAGGCCTCAAATAGCTTGGGCCATTATGAGACCCTTCTGCGGCATCCATCTTGTACCTTGTTCACTCGGCATGATAGAATACCAGTCCCTTGGCTGTATTGGCCCATGTATCTACTAAAATACAGTTTGCTACTAATTATTTTAAGGTATTTTTCTTACACTAAAAATACTTCTAATAATTAAATTTTTAAAAATATGATTCTTCACTTGGGAATGGAAACTTTCAGAATGGTATTTTAATTCTTTTTTTTCCTTTAATAAGCCCTTGAGATTTTATTATTTTCACTTTCATCATTTTTGATGATGCTGACATGTTTAAATTTTAGGGGGAAGCAGCTCTCCCAGATTGCCTTCAAGTAATAAGTTTATGACTAAATGATTTACCTACTGTGTTTCATATAGAATCTTTATGAAATGATATTGAAATGAATGAAGGTTTTTTTTTTTTCAGTTATTACCCCAGAATTTGTCTAGGATGAATTCTAAGAAATGCAATTTGTTGGGTAACTGGTTATAATAGATTTTTCCTGTATGTTAGATAATATTTTTTTTTTCTTTTTAGATACGCAGTGTCTGTGTGTGCATGCTCAATTGTGCCTGACTCTTTGTGACCCCATGGACTGTAGCCTGCCAGGCTCCTCTGTTCATGGAATTCTATAGGCAAGAATACTGGAGTAGGTTGCTGTGCCCTTCTTCAGGGGATCTTCCAGACCCAGGGATTGAACCTGGGTCTCCTGCACTGCAGGCATATTCTTTATCATCGAGAGCCACTAGGGACTAAACTATCAAAATAAGAAAGTGATGAGTTAGAATGGACTGTGACTATAACCAACTACTATGGCTATTTCAATCAATGCAAAAAAAAAATAGAGGAAAACAACAGAATGGGAAAGACTAGAGATCTCTTCAAGAAAATTAGAGATACCAAGGGAACATTTCATGCAAAGATGGGCTCAATAAAGGACAGAAATGGTATGGACCTAACAGAAGCAGAAGATATTAAGAAGAGGTGGCAAGAATACACAGAAGAACTGTACAAAAAGATCTTCATGACCCAGATAATCATGATGGTGTGATCACTCACCTAGAGCCAGACATCCTGGAATTTGAAGTCAAGTGGGCCTTAGAAAGCATCACTATGAACAAAGCTAGTGGAGGTGATGGAATTCCAAATAGCTCAGGATTTGACCCATTTCAAATCCTGAAAGATGATGCTGTGAAAGTGCTGCACTCAAATGCCAGCAAATTTGGAAAACTCAGCAGTGGCCACAGGACTGGAAAAGATCAGTTTTCATTCCAATCCCAAAGAAAGGCAATGCCAAAGAATGCTCAAAGTACCACACAATTGCACTCATCTCACATGCTAGTAAAGTAATGCTCAAAATTCTCCAAGCCAGGCTTCAGCAATACGTGAACTGTGAACTTCCAAATGTTCAAACTGGTTTTAGAAAAGGCAGAGGAACCAGAGATCAAATTGCCAACATCCGCTGGATCATGGAAAAAGCAAGAGAATTTCAGAAAAACATCTATTTCTGCTTTATTGACTATGCCAAAGCCTTTGACTGTGTGGATCACAATAAACTGGAAAATTCTGAATACCAGACCACCTGACCTGCATCTTGAGAAACCTGTATGCAGGTCAGGAAGCAACAGATAGAACTGGACGTGGAACAACAGACTGGTTCCAAATAGGAAAAGGAGTACATCAAGGCTGTATATTGTCACTCTGCTTATTTAACTTATATAGAGAGTACATCATGAGAAATGCTGGGCTGGAAGAAGCACAAGCTGGAATCAAGATTGCTGGAAGAAATATCAGTAACCTCAGATATGCAGATGACACCACCCTTACGGCAGAAAATGAAGAACTAAAGAGCTTCTTGATGAAAGTGAAAGAGGAGAGTGAAAAAGTTGGCTTAAAGCTCAACATTCAGAAAACTAAGATCATGGCATCTGGTCCCATCACCTCATAGCATATAGATGGGGAAACAGTGGGCACAGTGGCTGACTTGATTTTTCTGGGCTCCAAAATCACTGCAGATGGTGATTGCAGCCATGAAATGAAAAGACGCTTACTTCTTGGAAGGAAAGTTATGATCAACCTAGACAGCATATTAAAAAGAAGAGACATTACTTTGCCAACAAAGGTCTGTCTAGTTAAAGCTATGCTTTTTCCAGTGGTCATGTATGGATGTGAGAGTTGGACTGTGATGAAAGCTGAGTGCCAAAGAATTGATGCTTTTGAACTGTGGTGTTGGAGAAAACTCTTGAGAGTCCCTTGGACTGTAAGGAGATCCAACGAGTCCATCTTAAATCAGCTCAGTCCTGGGTGTTCATTGGAAGGACTGATGCTGAAGCTGAAACTCCAATATTTTGGCCACCTCATGTGAAGAGATGACTCATTGGAAAAGACCCTGATGCTGGGAGGGACTGGGGGCTGGAGGAGAAGGGGACGACAGAGGATAAGATGGCTGGATGGCATCACCTACTTGATGAACATGGGTTTGGGTAAACTCTGGGAGTTGGTGGTGGACAGGGAGGCCTGGCATGCTGTGATTCATGGGGCTCGCAAAGAGTTGGACATGACTGAGCAACTGAACTGAACTGAACTAATGGCTATTTTTGTGTGTACTAGGTATGTGTCTCAATCTTATGGTATTGGATGGAGGTATCACTTCATGGGAAATAGATGGGGAAACAGTGGAAACAATGTCAGACTTTATTTTTTTGGGCTCCAAAATCACTGCAGATGGTGACTGCAGCCATGGAATAAAAGATGCTTACTCCTTGGAAGAAAAGTTATGACCAAGTTAGATAACGTATTGAAAAGCAGAGACATTACTTTGCCAACAAAGGTCTGTCTATTCAAGGCTATGGTTTTTCCAGTGGTCATGTATGGATGTGAGAGTTAGACTATGAAGAAAGCCTAGTGCCGAAGAATTGATGCTTTTGAACTGTGGTGTTCAAGAAGACTCTTGAGAGTCCCTTGGACTGCAAGGAGATCCAACCAGTCCATTCTGAAGGAGATTAGCCCTGGGATTTCTTTGGAAGGACTGATGCTAATTCTGAAACTCCAGTACTTTGGCCACCTCATGTGAAGAGTTGACTCATTGGAAAAGATTCTGATGCTGGGAGGGATTGGGGGCAGGAGGAGAAGGGGACGACAGAGGATGAGATGGCTAGATGGCATCACTGACTCGATGGACATGAGTCTGAGTGAACTCCGGGAGTTGGTGATGGACAGGGAGGCCTGGTGTGCTGCGATTCATGGGGTCTCAAAGAGTCAGACACGACTGAGCAACTGAACTGAACTGATACATATAGATATATGTATCTAATCTGGTATGTGTTTAATTTTCTTATGAATGTATATATATGTTTCAGGACAGATTTTAATACATAGTAATCTCATTAGCAGTTTAAAGTACCTACTTACCCACTTTCTTCAACAGTGATTTGAAAATTTGCCAATCCAGTAGGCAAAAAATAACACTTTGTTGGTAAGATTGAATACTTTCTTATATACGTATTGGCCATTCATATGTCTTCTTTTGTAAATAGCTTATTTAGTTAATTCCCTGGTGGCTCAGACAGTAAAGAGTCTGCCTGCAATGCGGGAGACCTGGGTTCATTCCCTGAGTCGGGAAGATCCCCTGAAGGATATGGCAACCCACTCCAGTATTCTTGCCTGAAAAAACCCATGGACAGAGAGGAGCCAGGTAGGCTACAGTACATGGGGTTGCAAAGAGCAGGACATGACTGAGTGACTTCACTTCTTATTTAGTTAATTGATTAATTAAGTTCTTTTGGCTATGCTGCACCTTCGCTGCTGCACTTGCTTTTGTCTAAGTGTGGTGAATGGGGGCTACTCTCTAGTTGCGGTGCAGGGGCTACTCTCTAATTGTGGTGCATGGGCTTCTCATTGCAGTGACTTCTCTTACTGGGGAGCACAGGCTCTAGGGCATGCTGGCTTCAGTAGTTGCAGCTCTCGGCCTCTAGAGCACAGGCTCTGTAGTTGTGGCGCACAGGCTTAGCTGCCCAGCAGCTTGTAAGATCTCCTGGATCAGGGGTTGAACCTGTGTCTTCTGCATTGGCAGATGGATTCTTTAGCACTGAGCCACCAGGGAAGCCCAACAATGTATTTAGATACGTTGTCTATTTTTGTACATTTTCTTACTGATTTAAGTGAACTCCATTTAATAAGAATATTAATTTCATATCATCTATAGTTTTCATTTGCTTTGAAGTCTTTATGGTGATTTTTGCTGTGCTAATTTTTTTTAATTGATATGCAGTCAAATCAATAATTTCTGTCTCTAAAGAGTGAAACTAAACAGTCTCACTTTAATGACATAGTGAAGAGAGAATATATTTTCTTTCACCAAAGAAAAGAGAAAACCAATTAGAAAATTCCAGGAAAAGAAAATTTTAAATTGTGTTTATGAGAAATTTCTGGTCTACTATATAAAATAGAAAATATGGCATGATTTTGAGTAGTTTGGGTGAAGTATGAAAAATTGTATGTGTTCTTGATTCTACCTAACATTCTTCTTTGGATGTTGACAAGTTTGTGACAATAGACAGTACAGTTTTTGACTCTGCAATGAATACTAGTACATAGGCATTAATGCAAATACAGTTGATGAATTTACTATTGATCTTTTAATTGGAGATCTGAAAAGAGGACAATGGTATATCTGTATTTAACCTTCTATCTTAATCTGTCTCATAATACTCAATAAATAGTCCACCTGCAATTCAGGAGACCTGGCTTTGATCCCTGGGTTGGGAAGATCCCCTGGAGAAGAGAAAGGCAGCCCACTCCAGTATTCTGGCCTGGAGAATTCCATGGACTGTATAGTCCATGGGGTCGCAAAGAGTCGGACATAATGGAGTGACTTTCACTTTCATTTCACTTCATACTCAATGAATGATTTTTTTGTTCTGATTAATAATGAAAAGAAATGGCCTTCTTGAATTCAGATCTAGGTATACTTATCTAGTGTAATAGCTGGGAGGTAAAGCTGGAGGTCCCAGTGCCAGTTACCTGAAGCCAATTCTTTTCTCATGTATTTGTAACATCAGTTGTAGGACCAAATCTCTGAGGTTGGCTTCTGGGCCTTGTATTCTGATCTGCTTGTGATTCCCACAGCAAGAGCACACTGCTCTGATTGCTGTAGTTTTGTAAGAGTTTCTATGTCATAGTTCAGGTCTCTGTTCTTCCTGTTCAGATTTTTTTTTTTTTTTTGGTTATGTTTGCAACTTCATTCTGTGGTATAAACTTTTAAAATCAATTTAATAAGTTTTATGAAAAAAATGCTATTTGGATTTGTATTGGAATTACACCATATTTATAGATTGTTATATGTTACCATTCTCCTGATACTCATTTTTTAAAATCCAGGGATATGACTTATCTTTCCATTTTCTTTCATATCTTCTTTATAACTATTTCCATAATGGGTGTACACATATTTTGTTAGATTTTCCCCTAGGAACCTTTTGGGCTGTGTGTGCTCTTACTCAAATGGGATCTTTATTTTTCCATTATATTTTCTATTTGTAAAAGACTTAAATTGCTATAATGGACTCTGTTTGCTATCAAAAGTAACTTCTTTTTATAGTATTTAACTTGCTTTATCTTTAGTCTCTGTAAGAAAGTTGGATTCTTTGGTTGCAACTCAGTATAATAAGAAAAATTTTCAAGGTACATTCAAAGTTCACTTAACTCTCTTTTCTTAATCTGCCATACATTGATATGCACTGACATTTCAATGATCTTTTCAAAGATGAATGTTGAGGGACTGTTGTAATGTATTTTAATTCTTTGGCATTAAGACTCTTCTCTCTTTAGCCTTATGATGTCTTTATTAAACTTCCCAAATGCTCTTTAGGACTTTGATCAGTCACATAAAATCATTTTTCAAAATACTCATTTAAAAAGGATAATCGACTTTCTGCAGTTTATTATGAAGTGAGAGGAAATAGAATTCACCTTATTTGTAACTTGTCTTGTTATTTTCTATAGTTTGGTGAAACATATACCTTTTTAAAAAGTCCATGCAAAATATTATTTTGGTGTCCTTATTGTCATGGAGTTTATATTATCTCCATTACTTAATAAATCTTTTTTCCCTGGATTGTGTGTGTACTTAAATTCCATTGAGCTTGGCAAGGAGTCATATTTTTATGGTTGAAACCATATATTAGTATATTTCATAGCAGTTGAATGAAAGTCATTCAGATTTTGCCTCTTCGTTTTAATGATGTTTACCCATTGAGCATTTTGAAAAAGGAGATGATTGACCTGCTGCCATTTTTTCTTCGTATTTTAACTTTTGATTAATTTAAGACTCTAGAGGGTTCAGGATGGGGAACACATGTATACCTGTGGTGGATTCATTTTGATATTTGGCAAAACTAATACAATTATGTAAAGTTTAAAAATAAAATAAAATTAAAAAAAAAAGACTCTAGGTGTTATAAAAATTGTGTTTGATTATTATTGAGGATGCTAACTGCACAGAGAATACATGAATCACTGAATATTTTTAGCTTCAACCCATTTAATTTCCCTAAAAGAATAAAAACCCTAAATAGCACCAAAAAGAGAGATGTAGGTTCTGAGGAAACAATTTACTTTGGAGATACTTAAACTATACATTTTGAAGCACTGAACACTATGTTTAAGATATTTTTTGCTACTATGATATCTGAAAAATGACTGTCATTTCTAAAATTTACTGTTCTTTGATTAGTGATTTGTACATTTTTAATATATTTGCTAGTAAGTTGATGGCGTCTCTGATTTCATGAATAGTTTCTAAATATCTTTTTGCCATTTTATACCAGCCTTGTCATTTTTCTTGTTTATTTGTAAGAATTTTTATATGGTAAGGATATCAACTCACTGTCAGTTATATATGCAGGGGAGTTCCCAGGTTAATGATTGCTTTTAATTAAAAAAATTTTTTAAATCATTTCAAACCTGCAGAAGGGTTTACAAAGACAGTACAAAGAACTCCCACATCTTCTTTTACCAGATTTCTAATTGGTAACATTTTTGGCCCATTTTCTCCATCATCCTCTATCTCATTTCAATATGCCTTTTACCGGCAATATACTCCATCACCCTTAAATACTCTACTGTATTTAAGGGACAGTAGAGACAAGGGGACTCTCCCTGTATAACCAACATACTTCTTCTAATTAAGATGTCAAAACTGACAGCGTAATATCATCCAATCTCAGACCTCACTTAAATTTCACCAACTATCTAAATAATGTTTCCTTTTCCTTCTTAGACCATGACTCCATTCTAGAACACATATTGCATTTGGTTGTCATATCTTATAATTTCCCTCAATTTGAGCAGTTACAGTCTTTCCCTGTTTTCGGTATCCTTTATGGTCTCAGTATAGGCATTTTATTCCATGTTATCACCCACCACCTGGGTTCATCTGACGTTTCCTCATCACTCAAGCTATGTGTTCTTAGGAATATCACAGAAATGATGCTGATCACCTCTGGACATAAACTGTGTCAATTGTCCTTCTGTTGATGATATCAACCTTGATCACCTGGTCACACTGATGATCTGCCAGGTTCTACACTACTTTTCCCTTTGTTTTTCATTAGTATTTTATTGGGAGATAATTCAATTTTATTCCAATATCCTATTCCTCATCAGAGCTTCATCCACCCGCCTTAACATCCATTAACTGTTCCCATCTGTATAAGATATGATTGATACCAAGTGACATGAATAAAACGGAAAATCGAGTTCATTCTAACTCAAATTCATTTTTTGTATTGTCAAAAATTTAAAGAATATGTGTTGTATAAAAATATATTTCTTTTTTTTAAATTTTATTTTATTTTTAAACTTTACATAATTGTATGAGTTTTGCCAAATATCAAAATGAATCTGCCACAGGTATACATGTGTTGGTAATTCAAACTTTTGTATCTCATACCTCCTTTTAAGTGTAGATCACCATTCACCATGCAGGGCATCTGTATATTAATTGTTCCTTCAGCTCAGTTGGTAAAGAATCTGCCTGCAATGCAGGAGACCCTGGTTCGATTCCTGGATCGGGAAGATCCACTGAAGAAGGGACAGGCTACCCACTCCAGTATTCTTGGGCTTCCTTGTGGCTCAGCTGGTAAAAAATCCACCCGCAGTACAAGAGACCTGGGTTCGATCCTGAGTTGGGAACATCCCCTGGAGGAGGAAAAGGCTACCCACTCCAGTATTCTGGTATGGAGAATTCCATGGACTGTATAGGCCGTGGGGTCACAAAGAGTCAGACATGACTGAATGACTCACTTTCACTGTATTTTTCCTTAATGAAAGGTATTAATTTATACTGAATGAAATTCAGAGAAAATAGTATTTTATTTCCATAAAGGTGCTTTGCCTAACTTTTCTACTGTTTTCCTAATAGCTTTATATACAGGATTGCATTTATTGAACTAAAAAGACCTTTGTAAGAACAAGATCTGAGTGTATATAAGATACATTTTCAGGCAAATTTTGATGGAAATAAGTTTCTATGACATCTAGTTATTGGATTTTCATTGTTTGACATTTCTAATAGGTTAAAAATGCATGTCAGAATTCAAGGTCTATTGCAGGAGTTTTATTCAATCACATTAAGAAAAGATGTGTTTATTATTAAGTTCTCCATTTCTAACTAGACTTGATAATGTAAAGTTGTTTTTTAGTCACTAAGTCATTTTTGAGTGTTTTGCAACCCCATGGATGGTAGCCCACCAAGCTGCTCTGTCCATGGGATTTCCCAGGCAAGAATAGTGAAGTGGGTTGCCATTTCCTTCTCCAGGGGATATCCTGACCAGGGACTGAACCTACATGTCTTGCTTGGCAGGTGGATTCTTTTATTGCTGAGCCACCTGGGAAGCCCAGTGTGGAGTAATAGGACAGTATAAAATGTCTGGCCATATAAAATAAAGATTTGGCAGAAATATAAAAATTCTAGACATGAAAAAGGAAGCCCTACAGTTATAGCAATTCATCATCCAAGGAAGTATAGATTCAGGAAAATGATGAAATGGGAACTTCTTTGAGGACCTGGACTTTGTCTGTTTTTCCCCAGTATTCTCTGTGCCTACTATGGTGCTGCTGTAAAGATGGCTGGTAGATGTTTGAGGAATGACTGAATGAGATGTGCAGAGCATCTGCTTATATCTGGTTGTGTGGTAGCTGGATGTTTTCTTAGATTCATTGAAATGTTTTCTCTGTATTATAAGGCTTAACACTTTATTAGGTTTTTACCTGGTGTCATATTGTCCTCTAAGCACTTTACATGGATGAATCTCATTAAATGTGCATCACAGTCTTGGAGGTAGATACCATTCTTAATATATTTTCCAGATAAGGAAATGGAGCCTTGAGAGGTTAAGTCTCAAGTCCAAGGTTATAATAAGTGGCAGAATCAACATTTGAACCAAGCTGCCAGGCATCAGAGCCCATTCTCCTATAACCGCTATCTTTACAGCTTCTTTCTCTGTTTGTTTTAGAGCAGCACCATGGCCTTTCTACTTCCTTAAAACCCAAGAATTCTATTTTTTTAAATTGCTGGATAGTTGCTTTACAATGTTGTGCTGATTTCTGCTACACAACAATTCTAATCAGCCATAGCTCTCTCTCTATATATGTATCTTCTGCCTCTTTAGCCCCCTCCCATCCCATCCCTCTAGGTCATCACAGAGCACCAGACTGGGCTCTCTGTGTTATGTAGCACCTTCCCAGTAGCTATCAGTTTTATGCATGGTAGTGTATACAAGTCAATGCTCCTTTGACAGGGTTAATACTCTTGCTTTCTATTGCTTTTGAAGACAGCAATCATGTATTTTTCTTCCATTGAACTTTTTGTTATAGTAAGAATTTTTATCCAGAAATTTTCTCCCTTAAAATTTATTTATTTCACCAGCATCATCATGGCTTGTTGAAGTTGATATAGTATTAAAAAAGTTGTTGTGGTCTGCATGATTGGGAAAACATTTTGTCTTTTCATTTTTTAAATCGCCTCTCCATAAAAGCTTGGGCTAAAAATTAAAACTAAGATTCCTACCTTTTTGGCCTTTCCGTAATAGAACTGGGGCCAGATTGGATATATTTTCTATAGTTAGGGGGAGTCCGGTGCCCATTTCAATTGGGAACACTTAAAGTAATAGGCTCACCGAGAGCAAGATGTCACTTCAGTGGGTGACCCATGAATCCTGTTGCCTTCTTCCTTGGTTCTTATTTATTCCGAACAATAGAGGAGACAAGATGACCCATGAAGCATGTCAGAAAACAGATGCTGCGGTGTTGACAGCTTACTCTCCCATGTGACTAATTCCTTTCTTTCAGATACAGCCTGCCTAGAACTTCTAGCCATCTTACACGCATCAGTGCTTCCCCTTTATTGTGTGCCCGTAGTTTCAGAACGTGTTACATACAGAGCCGCCGGAAATTCCTACATGGGCCAACCTCTGTTGGCCTAAAGAGGTCCTATCGATTTTTTAGAACCTTAGCAAAGCAAAATGTTAACAAGAGGAAAATTTGAAATGGGATAAAATACTTCCTGGAATCAAAGGGCATTGAGGGTCTGTGGGAGTCACTTAGTCACTCCGGATGGATGTATTCCTAAAAGCATCATGAATCATTGTTTTAGGTGAAGGTGAAGAGGAAAAGTTACCACCTTGAGAATATAATTTTCATCCAAAAATATTATTTATTTATACTTTGAGATAGTACTATTGCATGCACACCTTATTTCACTTGAAAAGCCACTTAAGTATCTGGAAAGTGAAGAGACCATTGCTTTATTCTCTTGATATTATACATGAACACACACACATAAATCCCAATTCATACAAAACTATAATGATGTTTAATTTATTTACATAAACATATATGGATTTTAAGAGATCACCAAGTTCTTTCCTTCACGCGGAGCTGATTTAAGTCATTCTCACAGGTTAAACTACATTCAGAACAGATGTTTAACTGTGCGATGTTTTGTCATTTTTTTCACAGAAAACCTTGACTTAAGAAATCAAATTCAGAAGTTAAAAAATGATGCATAATGGACTTTTTAAAGTAAAATTAAGTTCATAGTGTCTTATATACTAAAGGATCAAGTAACTAATGATTCCTCAATGAGTGTATTATTCCCTTCCTGACTATGCTCTACTTTTCTAAGTGTATATATTTTTAGATCCTTTCAACTCAAAGTGGATGTTGTGAGAATTTGATGTATAAAATGTAATTTCTATATTTTTTCAACCCTGCTTGACCTAAATCCAGTCCCTTATGATTATACAGTGGAAGTGAGAAATAGATTTAAGGGACTAGATCTGATAGACAGAGTGCCCGATGAACAATGGATTGAGGTTTGTGACATGTACAGGAGACAGGGATCAAGACCATCCCCAGGAAAAAGAAATGCAAAAAAAACAAAATGGCTGTCTAAGGAGGCCTTACAAATAGCTGTGAAAAGAAGAGAAGCCAAAAGCAAAGGAGAAAAGGAAAGATATACCCATTTGAATGCAGAATTCCAAAGAAGAGCAAGGAGAGATAAGAAAGCCTTCTTCAGTGATCACTTCAAGAAATAGAGGAAAACAATAGAATGGGAAAGACTAGAGATCTCCTCAAGAAAATTAGAGATACCAAGGGAACATTTCATGCAAAGATGGGCTCAATAAAAGACAGAAATGGTATGGACCTAACAGAAGCAGAAGATATTGAGGTGGCAAGAATACACAGAAGAACTGTACAAAAAGGATCTTCATGACCCAGATAATCACGATGGTGTGACCACTCACCTAGAGTCAGACATCCTGGAATGTGAAGTCAAGTGGGCTTTAGGAAGCATCACTATGAACAAAGCTAGTGGAGGTGATGGAATTCCAGTTGAGCTATTTCAAATCCTGAAAGATGGAGCTGTGAAAGTGCTACACTCAATATGTAAGCAAATCTGGAAAACTTAGCAGTGGCCACAGGACTGGAAAAGGTCCATTTTCATTCCGATCCCAAAGAAAGGCAATGCTCAAAAATGCTCAAAGTACCACACAATTGGACTCATCTCACACGCTAGTAAAGTAATGCTCAAAATTCTTCAAGTCAGGCTTCAGCAATATATGAACCATGAACTTCCAGATGTTCAAGCTGGTTTTAGAAAAGGCAGAGGAACCAGAGATCAAATTGCCAATATCCTCTGGATTATCAAAAAAGCAAGAGAGTTCCATAAAAACATCTATTTCTGCTTTATTGACTATGCCAAAGCCTTTGACTGTTTCTATCACAATGAACTGTGGGAAATTCTTAAAGGGATGGGAATACCAGACCACCTGACCTGCCTCTTGAGAAACCTGTATGCAGGTCAAGAAGCAACAGTTAGAACTGGACATGGAACAACAGACTGGTTCCAAATAGGAAAAGGAGTACGCAAAGGCTGTCTATTGTCACTTTGCTTATTTAACTTATATGCAGACTACATTATGAGAAACGCTGGGCTGGAAGAAGCACAAGCTGGAATCAAGATTGCTGGGAGAAATATCAATAACCTCAGATATGCAAATGACACCACCCTTATGGCAGAAAGTGAAGAGGAACTAAAAAGCCTCTTGATGAACGTGAAAAAGGAGAGTGAAAAAGTTGGCTTAAAGCTCAACATTCAGAAAACTAAGATCATGGCATCTGGTCCCATCTACTGCTGCTGCTGCTGCTAAGTCACTTCAGTCATGTCCGACTCTGTGTGACCCCATAGATGGCAGCCCACCAGGCTCTCCCGTCCCTGGGATTCTCCAGGCAAGAACACTGGAGTGGGTTGCCATTTCCTTTTCCAATGCATGAAAGTGAAAAGTGAAAGTGAAGTCGCTCAGTAGTGTCCAACCCTCAGTGACCCCATGGACTGCAGCCTACCAGGCTCCTTCATCCATGGGATTTTCCAGGCAAGAGTACTGGAGTGGGGTGCTATTGCCTTCTCCGTCTAGGCCCATCACTTCATGGCAAATAGATGGAGAAATAGTGGACACAGTGGCTGACTTTATTTTTCTGGGCTCCAAAATCACTGCAGATGGTGATTGCAGCCTTGAAATTAAAAGACCCTTGTTCCCTGGAAGAAAAGCTATAATCAACCTAGATGCATATATAAAAAGCAGAGACATCACTTTGCCAACAAAGATCCATCTAGTCAAAGCTATGGTTTTTCCTGTAGTCATGTATGGATGTGAGAGTTGGACTATAAAGAAAGCTGAGCACCAAGGAATTGATGCTTTTGAACTTTGGTATTGGAGAAGACTCTTGAGAGTCCCTTGGACTGCAAGGAGATCCAACCAGTCCATCCTAAAGATCAGTCCTGGGTGTTCATTGGAAGGACTGATGTTGAAGCTGAAACTCCAATACTTCGGCCACCTGATGTGAATAGCTGACTAATTTGAAAAGACCCTGATGCTGGGAAAGATTGAGGGCAGGAGGAGAAGGGGATGACAGAGGATGAGATGGTTGGATGGCATCACCAACTCGATGGACATGAGTTTGGGTAAACTCCAGTAGTTGGTGATGGACAGGTAGGTCTGCCATAGCTGTGATTCATGGGATCGCAAATAGTCAGACAAGACTGAGCGACTAAACTGAACTGAATCTGACCATTAACACTCATCACAGATGGTTTCTCAGATCTAGGGATAATATACTACAGTTTGTTTCTACAGAAGTAGAATTATGTATACCCAGTTGAAAATGAAATTCATGTTTTATATAGGTCTTTTAAAATATTTTTTCAATAGCAGATTCATCCTTGAATTCAAATGAAGTGATATCTCAATTAATAAATCCCTTGGAACCAAATGTATTTCATTACTTAATGTTAAATACACAAAGCTATTAAATACACACTTGTGTACATGTGCACACACACAGACACACCCCTCCTCAAAGTCTTTCTAAAGAACTAGTGGCTTATATTTAAAAGACCAAATCTTTAAATTTTCTTGTCCAACATGTTGATCTGAGTTGTAATAAAAGTGTGACCATTTCTGATATTAGAGCAATGTTATATATTATAAAGGGATAGAGAATTGGAAAGGGGCTTCCCTGGTGGCTCAGCAGTAAAGAATCTGCCTGCAGTGCTGGAAATGCTGGAGACATGGGTTCTATCCCTGGGTCAGGAAAGTCACTTGGAGGAGGGCATGGCAACCTATCCAGTATTCTTGACTGGAGAATCCGCATGGACAGAGAAGCTGGGCTGGCTATGATCCATAGAGTTGTAGAGAGTTGGACAAGGCTAAAGTGATTGAGCAAGCACATACAGTGAATTGGAAAGGTCTTAGAAAGAAGGAAAGGGTGACCCTTTCTCAATCTACCATACTTCAGTATAAGCTCTCTTGGTGAGTTAGTAAAGGTTTATACTTGTAACTGGGCTTCCCAGGTGGCACTAGTGGTAAAGAACCCACTTGTCAATGCAGGAGACACAAGAGATGTGGGGTTCAATTCCTGGGTTGGGAAGATCTCCTGGAGGAGGGCATGGCAACCCACTCTAGTATTCTTGCCTGGAGAATATCATGGACTGAGGAGCCTGGTGAGCTACAGTCAATGGGATTGCAGAGTTGGACACAACTGAAGTGATTTAGCATGCACACACATATTTCTAACTTCCCTTCTAATATCATTAACATCTCTATCTTGGAGCAAGGACTAGAAGCAGAAAAGCTTTGGAGATGCCATCAGGAGTGGAATGGAATGAATCCAGTCTCCAAACAGATGCCTTGAGTTTTCAGCAAGTGGGGATTTTATTGACATGTCCCATACTCATAAGTCATAAATATAAGTTGGAAATCACTGAAAAGATCTTTTTCTTGTATGAATGTCTAAGTGATGCTCCCTAGTTTTTTAAAAGAACAATTATATTCTTTTAGAATTGCAGTCACCTTTGCTATAATCCACTGAACCTGATATATATGAGCCTGTTTTTAAATTGGAGAAGACAATTATCTGTATGTTTTCATCAGTCCATGTTTCTACTCATGTGCCAACTTTGCAGTTTTAACTACTGTTGTTTTATAAAAATTTACATATGGTAGTGTAAACCCTCCAGGTTTTTTGTATCACTAGATTATATTTGCTAATGTTTGTTTCAGTTCAGTTCAGTCCCTCAGTTGTGTCTGACCCCATGGACTGCAGCACGCCAGGCTTCCCTGTCCATCACGAACTCCCAGAGCTTGCTCAAACTCATGTCCATCGAGTTGGTGATGTGATCCAACCATCTCCTCCTCTGTTGTCCCCTTCTCTTCCCCCTCAATCTTTCCCAGAATCAGGGTCTTTTCTAATGAGTCAGTTCTTTGCATCAGGTGGCCACAGTATTGGAGCTCTAGTTTCAGCATCAGTCCTTTCAATGAATATTCAGGACTGATTTCCCTTAGGATTGACTAGTTTGATCTCCTTGCAGTTCAAGGGACTTTCAAGAGTCTTCTCCAACACCACAGTTCAAAAGCATCAATTAAAAACATCAAGTAAAGTTTGTTTAGGCTTCTTATATATTCTTATGAAATAAATTGATTTGTAGTTTCCCTTTGTTGTAATGTCTTTGTCTAGTTTTTGCTCATAAAATGTGCTAGAATGTGTTCCCTTTTTGGTAATCTCTGGAAGAATTTGTGAAAGATTGCTGTTCTTTATCCTTAAAGTATTCAAAATAATTCAGATCTATCCATCTGAGACTGGAGTAATGTTTGTGGGATGATTTTAGTTATAATTCTCCTTCTTTTTAGGTTTAGTGTTCATAACCCTGACAAAGGCCAGCATGCCAACTGCATTTTAAATTGTGTTTCCACTCAGGGCATTACTTCACTATTTTGCACTATTACTTTTGCACAATTGCAAAAGTAGTATTCTTTTGCACTATTTTGCACTATTGCTTGTACCCTCTCTATTGGCTATTTCCACAAGCATATAAATACACCACAATATTTATAGTCTCAGCAGCAAGCCAAAGCTAGAGCAGCAAGCCAAACCTATTCAACTACTGCTCCTTTGTTTCGCTTTGGTTTCTCTAGTTCTCTCTCCTCTCATTCTTTATTGAACCCACTCTAATGAGGCTCTGGCTTTCTGCTTCACTGAAAATGTACTTGTCAAGGTTCCTACTGATGTCCTTGTTGAAAAATATATTCTTCACTTCTGAGTCCTCAATCTATTGCAATTTGATTATTCTGTCCTTTGAAACTCTGTTCTTGAGCTCCCACTTTTCTGGTTTTACTTCCTAACTCCTTCCTCTTCACATCTCTGACATCTGGATGTAGATCTATATTCTAAAGCTTGATGTCCAGACTTCTTCCCCATATTCATTTAATTCCTAAGTGAATTAAATGAATTCTCATTCTAAGGACTTTAAATCCTATCTCTATGTAATAGTGGATTCTTAATTTTCTCTTGTCTTGACCTTTGCCCTTGAGCTCCAGACTTGTATATGGAACAGCCCACCTGCATCTTCACTTGGATAAGTTGGAATATCAAGCTGTGCCACGTCAGAATTCAAACTTGTTATCTTCTTGCTTAAACTTACTCTTCATTCAGTGTTCCCCATCCCAGTAAATGGTAGCTTCTTTTTTCTAGTTGTTCAGGCTAAAAACTTGGAACTGTTTCTTGATTTCTCTCATACTGCACATTTAATCCTAAGAAAATCTTTTCACCATTTTCACCACCTTCCCTGGTCCAAGGTACCCTTGACTTAACCCTTGTGGCCTCCCACCATCCACATAGTTTATTCTAGACACTGCAGCCAAACTGATTATATTAAAATCAATTTTAAAAACCTCTCCAGAAATCAAACTTATATTGTAAAAGAATCATCAATCAATTAAAAATAAATATATTAAAAAAAACCCTCTTAAAAAAATAAAAAACCTCTTATTGTTTTCTATCTATGCTGCTGCTGCTAAGTCGCTTCAGTTGTGTCTGACTCTGTGCGACCCCATAGATGGCAGCCCACCAGGCTCCCCGGTCCCTGGGACTCTCCAGGCAAGAACACTGGAGTGGGTTGCCATTTCCTTCTCCAATGCATGAAAGTGAAAAGTGAAAGGGAAGTCGCTCAGTAGTGTCCAACCCTCAGTGACCCCATGGACTGCAGCCTACCAGGCTCCTCCATCTGTGAAATTTTCCAGGCAGGAGTACTGGAGTGGGGTGCCATTGCCTACTCCATTCTATCTATGCTAGGCAAACTTATTTATTAGACACTAAGGCCCTAAATGATCTGCCTCTCTGAGATCTATGCCTTTTTGATCTACTTTTGTATTATTTTGACTCTGCCTCTTTCCCCTCTAGCCACACAGGCGTCAGTGACATTCCTTGATTTGCCAGGCAGGCTCCTGCCTCAGGGTCACCATTCTTCTTCCGGGTTTCACTAGATGTCACTTTTTCAATGAGGCTGTGCTTGAACATCCTGTTTAAAATACCATCTTACCATACTCCTTATCCTCTTCTACTTTAATTTTCTTCATAGATTTTATCACCATGCAGCCTACTTATTTGGTATATTTTGTTAATTTAGTTTGTTTTAATATAAATGTGATGAGGACTAGTATTTTTTTTTTTCTTGGTAACCTTCCCTTTATTTATTTATTTTTTCACTTGATTTTTTTAATTGAAAGATATTAGCTTTACAGAATTTTGTAGTTTTCTGTCATACATCAACAAGAATCAGCCATAGGTATACCCATGCCCCTCCCTCCCGAACCTCCCTTCCATCTCCGTCCCCATCTCAACCTTCTAGATTGTCACAGAGCCCTTGTTTGAGTTCCTGGAGTCATACAGCAAATTCCCATTGTCTAACTATGTACATATGGTATTGTAAATTTTCATGTTACTCTCTCCATACATCACATCCTTTATCTCTTTGGTTTACTTGTGTTTCCCCAGGACCTAGAACAGAACCTAGGACAAATAGGCATTCAGAAAATATTTGTTGGATGAATAAATGAGTGAGTGGTGAATGAATATAACAAATCCCTTTGAAATGTATATGCCATTTGAATCAGCAATTTTATTTGTAATAACTGTGCAGGTTTGCAAAGAAACATGTACTGAAATATTTTTTATTAAGAGTGAAAAGCTGGAAACCATAATTGGAAATTGGATATTAAATAGATCATGGCACAGCTATACTATGAAATACCATGGTTTTATTAAAGAGGATGTGACTTTATTGATTTGGAAAGATGTTCACAGTGTGATTAAAAGACAAAGACTACAAAAGATACACACAAAAATATTAATATTGGTCATCTCTTGCCAGCAAGACCATTAGAGATCTTAATTTTCTTTGTGTTTTATGTATCTTCCGAATTTTTGTATAATTATAAACAATTGTTTTATATCATAAAAGTTGTATACATATATAGAATCAGGTTTTCAAATCTTTCACAAGTAACCATATTCTCAGCTTGGAGTCTATGAATGGACCTCGTGGGACTGTGAACCCTTTGTAAAATCTGTAAGCCAAATTTTTGACACACTTGCATGTGTACATTTTTGATCATCAAAGGAGTCCATATTTCCCAGTTGATCTTCCTCAGCCTTGCAACAGTGTGTTCCTGAGTTCATTCTCAATAAAGTGGGGAAGACTCATCTTTTTTGAGTTTGCTCCTTCTTTGAACCCTTTCTCTCCAGGATTTCACCAATTTCCACTGGCTTGGTCTCACTCACAACTAAGTGAATGGAGGTTTTGAGAGGGCCCAGCATTCAGTCATTACCCCTTATCCAGCAACCATTCAACTCCTTGATTTTTATAGACACCTGTGCTGTGAACTGAGTACCCACTTATTATCAGTGCTTTATCATATCTATTCTTTCTCTATCCTTGTATAAGACCTTTCTCAAAGTGATTCTTTCAAAATACACATGATGCCACAAAATTCTCCTCCCCTCCAGAATTATAGCTCAAAGTGTTGTTCCCTAGCATTTTTTTTTGTGTCATGCTCCTCTCATCATTAGTAGTAACAAATTACCCCCATTTCATGCATGGCCATTTTCTCTTTTATTTTATTGTAAACTCAGTTCTGTGGGGTATTAATATGGTGAGGTTTTTATTCAAGCCATCATGTTTGATGCCAGGGCTTCAATCATGAATCAATTCCATTTGCTACAGCACTTTCCCTGGTGATATAATTTTGGCTTCTAGCTATATTATTCATGAAGTAGCTTTGTTACCCTCACGGATCTAGCTACATTGCTCTTCTTGCAGCAGGACTTTTATAGTAGTAGTATTTTTAGTTTTGAAATGGCTAAACTTAATTTTCAGCTAATAATGTGTTTATTATTGAGACTCTTCAAGCCTCAGTGTTATTTGGCCTTATTCATTGGCATATTCTCAGTGTCCATAGTAAATATTTGCTGAAATAAATGAATGAATAAATCTTAGTTTAAAAACTATCTTCCCTTTGTGTTTCAATATAAGGAAGGTCTTTATTTTATAAAAATGAAATGATTGGCCTTAGGAAGTGATGAATTATTGATTACTGGGTCAATTCAAACAAATTGAATGACCCAAATGGGAATATCATAGATGAAATTCAGATACCTTTATTTGGCTAGATTCTCATCAAAATTTTCTATCCGATATTCATATTTAAGTTAACTTCAGCCCTGAAAATTTGCTGATGTTTAGATAACATGCATAAATATGTCATAGGAAATATAAATCATAATCATGACATATATGGAGTGCTTTTTCAGAAACTAAGTTAAATACTTATACCTTATTTCATTTTCAAAATGACCATATAAAACCACAACTCTTATGACCCCTGTTTGATAGGGAAGGAAACTGAGGGTTGGAGATTTTTTACTTGTCCAATTGTGAACTATGGAGACAGGATTTAGACTCTGAAGTCTTTGCTGGATTATACTGCCTTGAGGATGACCAAACACCATTAAAAACTAACAAAAATAGCATCAACATGATTCTAATGAAGGATGTCAAAAGGTACACATTTTACTCCCAACTTCCATTTCACTCAGTACTTGAGGGAATCATTGGGAGAGGTGAGGTGAAACCGCCTTTTTCATTCTGATAAATGAACACAGCTGCCTAATTTAAAATAATTTTGGCTCTACCACTGGACTTCATGTATCATTTTTACTGGTTATACTATTTAAGTTAAATTTAGATGATGTTGTTGGTTGGTCTCTAAGTTGCGTCCCACTATTTTGCAACCCAGTTGACTGAAGCCCACTGGCCTCCTCTCTCCATGGGATTTTACAGGCAAGAATACTGGAGTAGGTTGCCATTTCCTACTCCAGGGGATCTTCCTAACACAGGGATCGAACACACATCTCCTGCTTTGCAGGCAGATTCTTTACCACTGAGCCACTGGGGAAGTCCTTAGAGGCCCCCATAATACCAGTACTGTCAACTCAGTTTCTATGAGAGTGGATTCATCTTCTGTTTTTTATCTGCAACTTATACCTTCTGATTTCTGCATTTTTTTCAACTAAAAATTGTATGCTTTCAAGCTGAATTTTATGTTAGAGAATTTTGTCTCAATAAAAATATTTTTAAAATGTATTCAAATTGCTTGCTATTTACAGAATTGGTTATAAAAGGCTAGACTTTATAAATGATGCCTAATTGGGGCTATTGATAGATAATAAAAATAGTTATCATTCATTGAGTTCTTTGTTTTTGATGCCACACTTGATATGGATTATGCCACTGAATTTTACAGATGAGGGAACCGAGGTGGTGAGTGGTCAGGTCATGGGTAGTAGTGAGAGGTGGATCTGGGTTTTCAGTTCCAAATCCTGTGCACATCAGTCCTTTGCAATTGTACCATTCATGAACCACACTAATAATATAGTTGACACTAGAAGTGCTTGTGGCTTTTCTTCAGGTAACTAATTTACAACTGAGTTGTAGCTTAATGTATTGAGATGATCTGATCATTTTTCTATTTAGGTGTTAATTTAAGGCGGCAAAAAAATTCTCATTTCATGTTGTGTGTAACCTCTTTGTCAGTTGAGACATGACCTTATTTTTATCCTTTGATCTTGAGTTATGAAGGAGATTCTTAAAATGAATGATGTCCTGCCACTGTTGCCTATTTCTCCATAGCCTAATCTTAGTTTATATTTCTGCCATTGCAAAGGATATTTGATTAACAAGGACATAAATTATTGTAAAGGGTGAACTTTATTTCTGATTTTAGTTACCTCTCCAAATTATGAATGACAAATCAGGGAGACATGGTATGTTGAAATGTGACAAATTATCTTCTTAGAATTTAAAATGTGATTTTAATGTAAGGTACTAAATGCTCATTAAATGTAAGAGGGAAAATAAAGCACAATACAAAGAAAGTTAAATATCATACATAATTCTAGCACTCAGTTGCTATTAAAAATGTTAATACATTTTATTCCAATTATGTATTTTCCCCATGCCACAGTTATAATGTACTAGTAGAAGTTCTTGCTTGTAAGGTGAGTTTTGAGGTGGTGGGTAGGGAGGGCAGTTTACAGAACTGATGGGAAGCTGAGGTGCCAGAATTTGGAGCAGGCAATAAGCAAAGGTGCCCTGGCAGGCCAGCAAACAGGAAGCAAGGTGCAGTGACCTTAATGTAGCAACTGGGATGCTGTGTCCCACTACAGTGCAGGAGTCTCTCCTCCCTCTCTTCCTTGCTGTGCTTCATCCAGACTCCCACTCCCAAGGAAGAGTGTCAGATTGCTAGGATGTGTCATAGGATTGTCCCTGGCTGTACCACAGGGAGGAAGAGGGAGGATTTGACCTTTACTTTTTTTTAAATTGATTTAATTGGAGGCTAATTACTTTTTGAAATGAAAAACATAACCAATGTGTTTTGTGTGTGCTGAGTAGTGTTCTGGGTGATTTCTTAAACTGACTCATCCCAGTCCTCATGGAAATCCTTTGAGACAAGTGCAGTTAGTATCCTTGTTTTCTAGCTGAGTAACTAGATGAGGCACAGAGAGATGGAATAGCTTACTGTTGCCAGGAGGGCTACCAGGACGTGAACTGGAGGTCAGGCTTTAGGATTTGCGTGTTTAACCACACTGATCTGCTGAGGTAGTGGGAGTTGGGAGTAGGGCTTCCCACTTAGATGCCGCCGAATGGAGGACAGGTGCAGTTTTGCAAATTAATAATATTTATTAAATACTCACCACATGCCAGACACACTTCTGTTTCATATCATTTTTCATATATTTTTATCTTCACTATATTTTTGTGTGTGTATTACATATCTATTTCATTAAAAACTTGAGTGTATGATGCAGATAAAAATGTAAGTTTTGGTAAAATATTTAATTTCTTAAGGGTTGTTCTTGTTTGTGGAGCATAGTGTCAGCCTCTGCTATTAAGGATAATTTTAGTGCCTCAAGTTTAGGAATTCAATACAGGTGCCAGTAGTTTCTAGAGGAGGAGACCAGACCAACAGCAGTGGTAGAGTTCTTGCCTCTATGTGTAAAAGAACAGAAGGTATATAACAACAGGGCCATGTGTTTGCTGATGTTATTTTCTTTTAAAATGCAAACACCTACCTATCATTATAGAATTCACTAGTCGAGTTGATTAAATAATGAATACTTGTTTCCAAATAACAAGATAGAAAGGACTCTCTGGTTTCTTCTGTACCAAAAACCAAACAAGTTGGTGTTTTATTTATCTTTAATAATTTCTACACATATTTTATATACTTGAATACTTAATTTTTTATCTTAACATAGAATTTTACTATATATGTGTGTAAGAAAGTATTACATTACAGAAGAAGGAGAAACTTCAGGGTTATAAAAATATTTGAGAGATTCTTCACATCCTTTCCCCCCAGTTGTACTCCCCTGAGGTAACTACTGTTAACATTTTGACATGTATCTTCCTTGATTTTTTTTTTCCCTCCATATACACACAGTTTTGTCAAGCTAAATGAGATCCTATAGAGCTTTTATTAATATAATTAATAATTAACTATGGCCTTGTTCATGTCAGAATTTCGTTCTTTCAGAGGGTGGTATAATGTTCCAGAACATGGATGGATTCCCCTATGAGTGTATGTTGTGGTTGCTCAGTCATCCAGTCATGTCCGACTCTTTGCAACCGATGGATAGTTGGTATTTTATCGGGTTTTTAGTGACAGTGACAGGATTCTCACTTTTTTTCTTCTCTACTCTCACCAGTCTTTGGTTTCCTTTGCTAGTTCTTCCTCAAAATGTTAATGTGTCATTCAGTTCAGTACAGTTCAGTCGCTCAGTCGTGTCTGACTCTTTGCGACCCCATGAACCGCAGCATGCCAGGCCTCCCTGTCCATCACCAACTCCTGGAGTTTACTCATACTCATGTCCATCCACCGACATCCACCGACTGATGCCATCCAGCCATCTCATCCTCTGTCGTCCCCTTCTCCTCATTCACCTATTATAATTCCCTAGGTAATCCCAGTGCCTTCATGGCTTTCAATATAGTTTATATGTCTATGACTCCCAATTCCTGTCTCCATATGAACCTGTCTTCATCTCAGACTTGTGGATCTAGCTGTCCTCCCTGCATGTCCTCTTGAATGTCCATTAGGCACTTTAAACATAACATGCATGTGTTTAAAAGTTGATTCAGTTATCCTGTTCTTAATTTGAGAATGCCTTGATTTCTTTTTATTTCTGAAAGATAATTTTGTTGGGTATATAATTCTAGGCTAATAGTTTTTTCTTTCTTCACATGAATAATACTTTGCCACTTCCTTCTGGCTTTCATTGTTTATTTTAGGGAATTCATGACCATTCTAATTTTTTTTTCTATACATAATTGTCAATTTTTTTTCTCACTACTTTCGATGTTTTTTTCTTTATGTTTAGTTTTCAGAAGTTTAGTTACGATCAGTATTTTTTTGAGTTTATCTTGTTTGGGGTTTGCACAGGTTCTTGAATCTGTGAGTTTATATCTCTTACCAAATGTGGAGAGTTTTCAGCCATCATTTCTTCAAGTACTTTTCAATTTCACCTTCTTTCTCCTCTTCTATGAACTCCAATTATAAAAATGTTAGAGCTTTTGTTTTAGTCTCCCAGGTCTCTGAGACTGTTCTTTCTTTTTAGTCTATTTTCTCTCTACTGTTCAGATTGGATAATTTTTGTTCTATCTTCTAATTACCTGATTCTTTTTTGATCCCCTCCATTTTTGCTGTTTAGTCCATCTCTTGAGCTTTTTATTTCTGTTATTGTATTTTTTCAGTTTTAAAATTTTCTTGGTTCTTCTTTTTTTGGTGCTTCTATTTCTTTGCTGAGGCTTCTTCTTCTTCTTTTTTCATTTGTTTCAAGTGTATTGAAATGTTTGTAGTTGCTCTTTTTTTTATCAATGCTTATTTAAAATCTTTGTCAATTATTTTAACATCTCTATCATCTTGTGGTGTTGATATCTATTGATTGTCTTTTTTCATTATATTTGAGATCTTTCTGAATCTTGGTATGACATTGATTTTTGATTGAAGCCTGGATATTTCTGTATCATATTTCCAAACTTGGATTGAAACCTGGTTATTTTTGTATAATGTTCTGAGACTTGGATCTCATTTAAGCTCCATATTTTATCAGGTTTTCTCTGACACTGCTCTGGCAGAGGCTGAGTGGGTGTCATCTTGTTACTTCCAGGTGGAATTAGAAATCCAGGTTCCCTACTTGCCTTCAGTTGACAGTTGAGGCAGTACTTTTATTATTTCTGGATGGGAAAGCGGAATCTCCACCTCTCCCCAGGGTCTCTACCAGACACAGTGGTAAGGATGCTGTCATTACTGCTGGGTGATGATGAAAATTCTGACTCCCACTAGGCCTCCTCTGAGAGGGCAGTATGCTTTGTTACTAGGGATGGAACATGGTCTCCACTGATGCCATGGTTCATCTCATTAACCTTGGCTGATAGGGTTTAAATTCTTGGCTCTCTCTCCTTGGCTTTTGCTGACACCACTCTGGCAGAGGTGTTGCTCACATGATTCCTACCTCAAAAGACTGGAAATCTATCACTTAGCCTTTGCTGACATGTTTAGGGATAGAGTCATAGCTTTTCCTGTGATGCTTGGCTGGAATAGAGTGGTTGTTCTCTAAAAATGTTTCTCTTTACGGGCTTCTCCTTTTTTTGGTATTTTAGCTAACACAAGTAGGCTTTTGGGAGGAATTGTTTTGTCCACATCCATTGCTATTTTCAAGTTACTGATTTCTTCAGTTCCAAGACTGAGATATATGAGGCAAAAAGAATACCCAGAACACTGACCACTCTTTTGTTACTTGGGCCCTGAGTTCCCTAATTTTTTTTTTTCCATCTCTCAGATTCTCCTTATTGCGTGTTTTATGATATACTGTTTAGTTGTACTTACTGGGAAGAATAGGAAAAGTATGTCTATCCCATCTTTCTGGAGACAGTAGTCATGTCCATCTTTTTTGAACTTTGTTTTCAGTGGGCCCCATGTAATTCTTCTCTGTGCAGGTACCTGGAACTGGAAAGCAGTGGCCATCGGAATGAAGTCAGACTTCACTACCGCTCCAGCAGCCACCACCCTCACACAGAAGTGTTTCCTTACATTTTGGCTGATGATAAGTGGCACAAGCTCTCCTTAGCCATCAGTGCCTCCCACTTGATTTTACATATCGACTGTAATAAGTAAGTGAAGTGTTCTCAGTTCAGGAAACAGAAGAGTCTAAGAAGTAACAGTTAATGCATATCACTTATCTGATGTTTTTTTTATTGTAGAATATATGAAAGAGTTGTGGAAAAGCCTTCCACAGACTTGCCCCTGGGCACTTCATTTTGGCTGGGACAGAGAAATAATGCACATGGATATTTTAAGGTATATTTTGACTAATATAAAATGTAAATACAAATGCTTTCTAATGAGCTTCTAATGAGTTTTGCTTTTTATGGTGTAAGCAAAATAAATAGATTTATGTAGTGTTTTTCCTACTGGTGTCTATTTCTGTTTTATTTTTTTAACACTGATGTTTTATTTAGCTGGTCAACTCTATTCTCTTTTATTTTTTTTTTCTTAATGAATTTGAGCTTTAGATATGACAGAGGTGATTAGTCTCTCAAGGCTCAATCAGGGCAGTTAACGTATTCTTGAAATTAGGCATTCAAAATAATAAAAATCTAAAATGTTAATATACAAATAAACTCTCCACTTTTGAAATATAACCTTTGATGATGCTTTCATAAGGGTGTTAATAATAGAGGTTTAAAACTTTTCAATATTCATTACTCATAATCTCCTTGTACTTCTGAAAATGAGAAAGGAATACATATAATAATATATGCACAAATCTGTCAAGGCTAGAAAGCAGTTATAATTGATATCTTTTTCTTATTGTCTATTTAGAGATATACTCTGTAGAACTGCATCACAGGATCTAATGGACATCCCATTTAACTCTGTATTTTAAGGATGAGGAAATAAGGTCCAGAAAATTGCTTGACTACCAGCTCATAGCTTATTTTCCTCCAGTGATTCTGACACTACCTATCATACAAAAGTTAATTTTTAGAAGGTGATAAGTGATGTGTTTAACTTATGGATTTCTGGTTAGAGAAGGTACAAGTAGCTTGAAAGTTGTGTTCTAAGAAAGATTTGTAAACCTTGAAAGGTGTTTTATTTACTTTATTAAAGAATATATATATATTTTTTTGCTGACAACACAAGAGACTTTACTGAGAAGAGGTGACCTGGCAGAGAGCATGAGTGTAAGGGAATCCAGGAGAAGTGCTGTGCCACATGGCTCACAGTTTTGGGTTTTATGGTGAAGGGATTAGTTTCTTGGTTGTCTCTGGCCAATCATTCTGACTCAGGGTCTTTCCTGGTGGCACATGCGTTACTCAACCAAGGTGGATTCCAGTGAGGAGGTGGGACCTGTGGTGTCTCCTTTTGACCTTTCCTGACTTCTATGGTAGTCCAGTATTAAGAACCCATCTTCCAGTGCAGGGGGTATAGGGTTCCATCCCTGGTCATGGAACTGAGATCCCATGCTCTGTAGGGCAACTAAGCCCGAGCACCCCAACTAGAGAGAAGCCCATATGCAGCAACCAAGACCTGAAGCAGCGAAGTAAATAAATAATTTTTTAAAATGTGTTTTTAAAACTTAATTAGACTGTTATCTGGTAACCAGGTGCTTTGACTATGTTATTTCATTGAACCTTAGTCTTGTTGCAGGGCCTTTTAAAAAAAATCTCTTTTACACATGCATAAACCTGTTCAGAGAGGTTAAGTAACTTGTCCAAAGTCAGTCATGGGGATTTGATCCTGTGTTTGCAAATCTTGAAAAATCAGTGCTCTTCCCACGTGGTGTGCTAGGTCACTCAGTCATGTCCGACTCTTTGCAACCCTCTGGACTGTGTGTGGCCCACCAGCCTCCTCTGTCCAAGGGATTCTCCAGGCAAGAATACTGGAGTCGGTTGCCATTTCCTTCTCCACTTTTTCCACATATAAAGGATAGCAAATTTGTGCTCCAGGTATCAAGTTTCTCTTCTGTTTAATCATGGCAGTCTTTCTCCTGGAGCCCGATGTGGCCTCAGAAACCTTCTCACACATCAGTTATGTGTACTTCTCTAGAGTTGGGCATGGCACCAACCATAGAACTGTACATGGAAGCCTTGCTTTCATTTTGATGCTTTCAGATGATAGGAGATTGTTATGTACAGGTTGCTTCTCTAATCCAAACCCCAAACAAACAACAGATACAGCAATTGCCATGCAGTATACTTAAATACTGACATTCTTTTTGTACCACGCTATTAATCTGATTAAATATGTAGAAGATATATAGGCCAGGATTTGACTGGTAAATCTTTGTAGGTACATCAAAATTGTCTTAATAACATATTGGTACTCTGGTCTTGGTCACCTCTGTCTTTAAACATTCTGTTTGCATTTTTCAAAGGGAGAAAGTGAAATATTAATTAAAATATATAAAGATGATGAAGGAAGAAAATGGAGTGATGAATGAAAGGGACATATAGAGTATCTGATGAGGTCTCTACCTTTTGGCTATTGCTTTGAGAGTCTTGTGAACCGGAAGCTAATTATATCTTAATGAGGAAGGATGAATGTAAATTTCACATATAAACATGTGATGTGAACTTCTGTGTAAAATATGTCATTTCAAGTTGGCATTTTAAAAAATTTCATGCTAAACTTTCTGTATTCCCAAAGACTCATTACTCAGTCTTGCTGTAGCTGTTTAATAAATGTCTTATCCTTTTTAAATTGAAGAATTCACTTTAAAAGATCTAACTGAGAAATGAGAAATACTCAAATAAGCATTGTTCTTATGACTTAGTTTTTCTCTTTTCTTCTTGATGATTGTAGTTAACTTAAAATTGGTATCAGTTTTACTGTTGCTGAAACCTGAAGTGATTTTCAGGTTGATTTTTAAAGGTCATTTTCAAGTATTTCTTCAGGCTAACTAAAAATAGCTTCCCCAAATACATGACTATTGCCTCTTAATTATATCTTGACATTTAATCTTAAGGGTTTAAAAATATTATCAATAAGAAAGTGCATGGGTAATCATCTATTTTGCCTGATGTTTTTCTTTCCCTTTGGTTTGAAGTCAAAGCCATGTATTCAAAATATTTTTTTCAGGGACTTGGGTGAGTCTGTCCTATAATGTTTCCCTTCATGAACTTGACTATTGAACATAATTTGGGTAGATGAAAGTAATACATCTTTTTAAAAATTTTTCACACACAGGGTATAATGCAAGATGTGCAATTACTTGTCATGCCCCAAGGATTTATTGCTCAGTGCCCAGATCTTAATCGCAGTAAGTCCATTAGTTCTCTCACTATGTAATGAAAAGTGTGCTTCTTGCTTAATTTTGTCCAAAATGTCAGTTTGCAATTGGAGTTCTCATGTATTAGTTGTCAGCATAGACTTAACCAGATTGAACTCCTTATAAATATAACTTGACTGATGCTGTGTTTGTGATTCTAGCCTGTCCAACGTGCAATGACTTTCACGGACTCGTGCAGAAAATCATGGAACTGCAGGACATTTTAGCCAAAACATCAGCCAAGGTAAAAGCTCCTTAGAAATAGAGTGTGGGGGAGTGTAGCTCAGAAATCCTTGAGGTTTCCTACAGTTTCTTTTATAACCACAGTTGTTCACCTTTGAGATTTTTCTTATCCCCTACTGTGTACTTGAACTGAATCAAAATCCCTGCTCAAGGAAGGGGCTTATAAATATTCAAACCCAAGCCATCTGTATAACAAATGACTCAGTAAATCAAGAATGAGGCAGATTACTTGGTTTTTACACTGCTTACTACAATAGGATTTATTGTTTAATTTAGTTTTTATTATTATTTAGGGTTTTTTTTGCAAGGAAGGAGACAAGAGGATATTGTAAAGAATATGGACCCTAGAATTATGTCAGGGAAATGGTCACACAAAAGCTTTCTACCATTGTGTTACCATTGTAGGATCATTGGCTGTCTTAACCATGTGTCAAATTTACCTGTAGTTTCACCAGGCTGTTGTCATGTTGCATAGCAAATACCGATGACCTAAAAGTTATGTTGCATATGGATGATTTGTTTCTGACAAATGTAATGTCTAAAATTTATGTTTGCACTTGAGCAAACATAGCCATGAAATTAAACATTTTTAAAAATGGAAAATGTTTCTCTGTATTGTGTATGATGCGATTTTGACTTAGACTTCTTTTCTGTTTTATCATAAATCATACAGCATACTTTTCTCTGCTTCCCCCCACACACAAAGTGAAGTGAAAGTCACTCAGTTGTATTCAACTTTTTGCGACCCCATGGACTCTACAGTCCAGGGCAGAATACTGCAGTGGGCTCCCTTTCCCTTCTCCAGGGGATCTTCCCAACCCAGGGATTGAACCCAGGTCTCCCGCATTGCAGGAGGATTCTTTACCAGTTGAGCCACAAGGGAACCCCCACCCCTACCCCCCTGCCACACTCACAAAGGCAGGAGGCAAATTTACTACCAGAAGAGGAGAAAAATCCTTTCTTTTAAATTAAAGGCTTAAGTCATTTGCAACAGCATGGGTGAACCTAGAGATTATCATACTAAGCAGAGTAAATCAGAAAGAGAAAGACAAATACCATATGATTTCACTTGTATGTGGAACCTAAAATATGACAGAAATGAACTTATGTATGAAACAGAAAAAGACTCACAGAAATTGAGAACAGACTTGTGGTTGCCAAGGCAGAGGTGGGTGAGGGAGGCATGGATTGGGAATTTGGGATTAGCAGATGCAAACTATTATATAATATACAGAATGGATAAACAATAAGGTCCTACTGTATGGCGCAGGGAACTATATTCAATATCTTGTCATAAACCATAATGGAAACAAATATGAAAAAACAAATTAAAGCCTTAAGTATATCTGTAATAGATGATGAGCATAGCCATCATTACTGCTATTCACCTAAAAAGCAGTCAGATGCCTGTTGGAGTGTTTTGCCTTTCTGTGTCGCTGGAATGCTGAACAATACAAACCTCTTCCTTTGTACTGCAGCTGTCTCGAGCCGAGCAGCGAATGAATAGACTGGACCAGTGCTACTGTGAAAGGACTTGCACTATGAAGGGAACCACCTACCGAGAATTCGAGTCGTGGACAGACGGCTGCAAGAACTGCACATGCCTGGTATGGCTTCTGCCGGAGTTCAGACTAATAGAACTCAGATGCCCCTACTCTTTAAAAATGTATTAAACCAATGTCATCATGAAAATTTCAAGACCCATTTCTTCAAAACACAACACTGAAGTGCCAGCAAACCCAGTCAAATCTGAAGAACCGTGTATTGCATTATTAAAGACACTTCCTAGCTTATAAAGATTATTGTGTTTTAAGAATGCCATAAAGTTTTAAGTTTATTGTCCACATGTGAAGGTAATGATTTAAATTGGGTCAGTAAAAGGATTCCCAGAGGATTCTATCCTGGTATCCTTAACTTTACCAGGGATTTCCCCCTCATGTTTTTATTAACACATTTTGATAAAGCTAAATGAAATGCAACAGGAAATACTGTGACCAGATTTGGCTGTATAAATAAAGTTATTTAGCTTTAAAAATTTACCAATACAGTGGAGTATAAACTGTAGAGTTTAAATAAATATGATTTCTCTAATTGTTCACTAATTAGGTAGAATGGTTAGAAAGTTTAGTTACTCAGTCATGTCCGACTCTTTGCGACCCCATGGACTATAGCCTACCAGGCTCGTCCATCCATGGGACTTTCCAGGCAAGAGTACTGGAGTGCATTGCCATCCTTCTCCAGAGGATCTTCCTGACCCAGGGATCGAACCTGGGTCTCCCGCATTGTAGGCAGACGCTTTACCGTCTGAGCCACCAGGGAAGTCCCAAGGTAGAAGGTAGAATGGTTGGTGTATTATTATTTCAAACATATAAGTTTATTTTCAAAGAAAAGTTCAAAATGAGTTTGGTTTTGAACTTTAAACTCCACCTGAATTATTTGTGAAAACTGGTTGGCTATAAAGAGGTCAGAAGTCAACATTTTTTCCCAAGTTCATCTAGTTTACTCGAACGTGGAACATCATGATGTTAAGACGGTCAAAGTTAATGGTGAAATAACGGTCCATGTGCGTGTGTGTGCAGGCTTTGTCCGATTTCTATTTAGAAACATATTCCTACCAAAATTACATTTCACAAATATAATAAAACCTTTGCAACTTGTTAAATGGGTGACCCAAATCAAATTGAGTAGTAGTGTGGTGAAGTCATAGTTTTTTGAAAAGACTAGAAAAGCAACTAAACTACCTGGGAGTTCTGGGTGACCTTCAGGAATCAAATTCACTGAGGTACCCTTTAGGTTGGTACCTCTTATGATAATTGTCAGCGTCCATTCATGGTGGTGGTCTGTTTGAGCTCAAATATCCCTGGGAGGATTTTTGCATCCTGAAACTGGGTCTCCAGCATGGCAGCTGCTATTTCAGAAATTTTGTTTGTTGATGCTAATTTTGTGAGTCATCTGGGGAGACATAAGTACCCCAGGCTGGCTCTCAGCCTGCTGTTTCCCTGCCAGTGGTACCCTTCCTTCCACCCCTGTCCTCACTCACTTCACAATAGGAGGTGAGACCTCTAGCTTAGTTGCTGAGCAGAAGATGGGGTCAACCACCACCTGTGTTATGACCCAACTTGTGTTACTGTGGGTCTCTGTATATGGATTTTACTGTAATTTTACTGTTAAATTATGGTTTTACCAAAGAGAATAGTGATATTTATGACATTTTACGTGAAGAATTTGAAATTTAAGAAACAACTTAAAAATACTTGAAAACTACCAAACTACAACTTGGAAATTCTTTAAAATACTGTTTTCTTCTCAGAATGGAACCATCCAGTGTGAAACTCTGATTTGCCCAAATCCTGACTGCCCCCTCAAGTCGGCTCCCGCATACGTGGATGGCAAGTGCTGTAAGGAATGCAAATGTGAGCATAACTTTTATGGTGAATATTTTCTTGGCAAAACTAAAGTTTGTATTAATAAATATCCACCCATCATTGGTTTAATCTGGGTAAGCTAAATAGCTTTGAGAAATGATGAAAATAGGAAGAATCCCTTCTTTATTTTGGTTGGGCAGTTCTTTTCCACTTAAAAATATTGTATTCTAGCAAGAAAATTTTTCTTTGAGGAATCTATTCTGTTTAGTGACATTAGTAGCAAAAATATGTAATCAACTTTGTAGAAGATATTTCTCTAATTAACAGTGCTTGATACAAATACCTCCCAACTAGGTTAAGAATAGTCCACACTCAGCCAAGATAACCAAGAAAATCCGTGATACAAATGACCTTTACAAAACTCGCTGTATGTCCAAATCACAGAAGTGCACAGTGGTATAGAATAGTCCAGTGTGGACGGCCATGGCCTTGATCCATAAAAAGGTGCTCATGCCATTGAATGAAGAAGCTGTCTGACTTTCAGCGTCTGTTGTATACAGTTCACTTCTGATGTCTGAAAATGCTCTTTGAATCCATAGCTATCATTAAATGGGTTCTATACAATTTACTTAGTAAGAGAAAACATTGCATCTATATTACTTATACTTTAACAGTTGCCTCAAGTCCTTTTTAAAAGTAACATTTAAAACTTAGCCTTTTTAAAAAAGCCAAGAAATAGTATCATGTGAAACCTGGGTTGTCATAAAATTTGTAGAATATATAGGGGTATGTAGAGTTAGTGTTAGTCAGTCGGTTGTGTCTGACTCTCTGTGACCCTATGGACTGTAGCCTGCCAGACTCCTCTGTCTGTGAAATTCTCCAGCCAATAATACTGGAGTGGGTTGCCATTCCCTTCTCCATGGGATCTTCCCAACCTAGGAATCGAACCTGGGTCTCCTACATTGCAGGTGGATTCTTTAGTATCTGAGCCATCAGGGAAGCTCAGATAAGGCTACGTAAGTGCCATCTAATCTTGCACATGTGTGTACACCCAAGATAGAAGGAGAGGAAGAGTAAGGAGCTACTTTTTCTAGGGTTCTTTATGCTTACCTTGCTCTGCTGACGTTGCGATACCTTACTCTTCCCTACATAGGGTGCTCCTTCTGGTGAGAGTGACAAGTTATTACAGAAAATTCAGGAAGTCACTTTGTAGTTTACTGATTTAATTCCCCCAGGAGCTTATTTATATTTAATTTTGTTAGACTTTACTTTGAACCAATCCATTTCACGAGAGTGTATTAACCTAGTCACCCAGTGTATTAACCTAGTATATGAACCAGGAAGGGTTATATATATGTCACTAGCTAATTTCCCTGGTGAGGGGTAATCTGAGTTCTTCCTTGAAGTTGTATTAATAATGAAAAGCTTGTACCAACATTCTGTGGTTTTCTTTGTAGATGCGTGGAGGTAGAAAGAAGAAAGGTCCTCTATAGGACTTTATATTGGTTACGTGACAGTAGCGGGAGTCAGTTTTTGCTTTTCTTTCTTTCATCTTTTCCACTGATACTTCTATATTTTTACCTATGAGTATGATAGCTTTGCATTAAGTGATATTGATTTTATTAGAAACAGGCTGATTGAAATAATGAACCATCATGATAGATGAATTAGTCAGAAGTTGTAAATTTTAGTTGTGGTTTTACCATTTGTCTCTGTTACCAACAGTAAGCTGCCTATTAAATCAGACTATGCTTGAAATCTTCTTCACAATAATGTAGTTAGACTTAATTAAATGGTAAAATATTTTTAAATTCATTAATGCAAAGTGCTTCTGGCAGACTTTGGTGTTAATGATTGGAAATCAGTTGTATTTCCTACATAAAAGTGAAAGCTGCACCTGAGTGACCAGTGAAAGGACCACAGCATCACTGGAATTTGAGTCTTTCATTTCATACTGCTGAAAAATAATGAGGATTAAGTGACTGTCTTTTTGGTCACATTCAGTGATATGAGTGCCATGGAATATAGAGAATTTGTGTCCCAATATTGAGCTGGCATGCTATTTTTAGTAAATACCCGTAGAGTTTTTTCATAAGAGAAATAAGTATTTAGGTCATATGGTAAATATTAGAGATAATTTGGGATTGTGTCTCTGCATGCACAAATTTTTTCATTTAAAAAATAGAAATACATAACTTCCTATTGAGTAAATTTATACATGATATAATTTATCCTTTAAAAAAGTATACAATCCAGTATATTTTAGTATGTCTATAAGGTTGTTCAACCATCACCACTACCTAATTCCAGAACATTTTCATTGTGCCAGGAAGATACCCTCTAACCATTAAGAATGATTCTGTACTTCACTCTTCTGCCACTCCCTGGCAACCACTCATCTACTTTCTGTGCTTATTCGGGGCATTTCATATGAATGGGATTAAGCAATATGCACATGCATAAATTTAAAAACAGTCACTAAAACATTTCAGGAAATGTTCTCTTGAAAAGTTTTGCAAAAAATATTTTATAAAGGATAAATAATATTCAAAATAAATTTAATAATAATTAGCTGACTTGTTTACATAGTTCAGGTCTTCATGTGCTAAAAGTAGGAGAAGCCAATGGTTAGACGGATCTACAATGTTCTGTGTGTGTGTGTTTTACTGTTATGTACGAGGGGAACAGTATCATTTTCCTATACTAATTTTCCCAGTAGAATCAGTGTTATAATTTATGAGAACTTGATTTCAGTGGAATACGAATTCTATGTTTTACTTTTTAAAATACAACCATAGCCTTCCTCTTCCACAGTGCCCTCATTCAGTCTTCAAAACTCTTTGCTCAATAGCCTCTTTTAGTTCAGTTCAGTTCAGTTGCTTAGTCGTGTCCGACTCTTTGTGACACCATGAATCGCAGCACACCAGGCCTCCCTGTTCATCACCAACTCCCGGAGTTCACCAAAACTCATGTCCATCAAGTTGGTGATGCCATCCAGCCATCTTATCCTCTGTCATCCCCTTCTCCTCCTGTCCCTAACCCCTCCCAGCATCAGAGTCTTTTCCAATGAGTCAACTCTTCGCCAAAGTACTGGAGTTTCAGCTTCAGCATCACTCCTTCCAATGAACACCCAGGGCTGATCTCCTTTAGGATGGACTGGTTGGATCTCCTTGCAGTCCAAGGGACTCTCAAGAGTCTTCTCCAACACCACAGTTCAAAAGCATCAATTCTTCGGCGCTCACCTTTCTTCACAGTCCAACTGTCACATCCATACGTGACCACTGGAAAAACCATAGCCTTGACTAGACGGACCTTTGTTTTCAAAGTAATGTCTCTGCTTTTGAATATGCTATCTAGGTTGGTCATAACTTTCTTTCCAAGAAGTAAGCGTCTTTTCATTTCATGGCTGCAGTCACCATCTGCAGTGATTTTGGAGCCCCCCAAAATTAAGTCTGACACTGTTTCCCCATCTATTTCCCATGAAGTGATGGGACCAGATGCCATGATCTTAGTTTTCTGAATGTTGAGCTTTAAGCCAACTTTTTCACTCTCCTCTTTTACTTTCATCAAGAGGCTTTTGAGTTCCTCTTCACTTTCTGCCATAAGAGTGGTGTCATCTGCGTATCTGAGGTTATTGATATTTCTCCTGGCAATCTTGATTCTAGCTTGTGCTTCTTCAAGCCCAGCATTTCTCGTGATGTACTCTGCATATAAGTTAAATAAGCAGGGTGACAATATACAACCTTGACGTACTCCTTTTCCTGTTTGGAACCAGTGTGTTGTTCCATGTCCAGTTCTAACTGTTGCTTCCTGACCTGCATACAGGTTTCTCAAGAGGCAGGTCAGGTGGTCTGGTATTCCCATCTCTTTCAGAATTTTCCACAGTTTATTGTGATCCACACAGTCAAAGGCTTTGGCATAGTCAATAATAGCCTCTTTAATGACATAAAATTAACAAAATATATTCTGTAGTGAGAACAGTTTAAAGAGGTTAATCATTTATTGTTTGGAAGCCTTTGGAAGGTAAAAACATGTAACCTAACACTGAATGTTGTCTGCCAAGACTGAAACGAACAACACCAGTACATGTGGCCAGTCATTTTTGGTGTTCTTTATTTAACGCTTTCAGCCTTGCTTCACCAACGTTGTTTGTGCAACACTGGGCAGCCCTGTTTTGTAGCCTGCTCTGTATGTTTCCTCTGTAACTTCAGCTCTAGCCTTTTATCCAAATATAAATACTGTTGAACGGTAGGAAGGTTGTTATTTTGGGAGAGAAGTCAGAGAGAACCAAACCTGTCACGGATCCTTATTTGAATCTACGTAAGCAAAGTGTTGGAAGGAGGGGCTTAACTTTTATGCCCTTATAATTGAGCTACCATGGTGGAGTTAGGATGAAATCCAAAGGCAGGGCTGCACCAATGCCAAGCCATTAATATATTAATAATCACAACTATAACAAAGCCCTAGCTCTTCCTCACGTTGGAAGGCATGTACTTTGCTCCCCATTTGATCTTTATAACAACTGTATAAAGTAGGCATTGTCTCCATCTTCCTAATTAGAGGGATTACATGACTTGTCCAAGAACACACTTCTAGTTAGATGTTCCAGAGAAATTCTATCCGAAAGTGCTGTGCTTTGCCAGCCTACTTCCCTCGTTAAAAGCATCTGCTCTAATTAATCTCAGTGATCTACCTTCATCAATTGGTAGCTTACCATACAAAGGCCATTAGAGTCCTGGCTAAGTCTAGGTGAAGTTACGATGTAAACAGAGTTTGCCTTTGTCCATTTATCTTCTCCCATTTCAGCCACCACCACTGTACTGTTTATTCCAGTCACAGGCTCTCAACTAGTCAACAGTAAGATGGACACATATTCAAGGCAGCCCCAGAAAATGTAACTGTACATTTGTTCAGTAAATGTAGCTGTTTATACTGATAAGCATTTTGGGTGACATTAAATCTGAAATAGGATGAAGTCAAACTAATTAAAGTACATAACATCTCAACCCATTTAAAAATTATCAGAAAACAATCCATTATAATTCTATGAAATAGAAAGCTACTAAAATCATTGAACTTTGAAAAAAATTTAAACTATTCTGTGCATTCATTTTATTTTATTTCAGTGAACTGTAGATTCAAGTTTGAACAGAGTACTGCTTCACAGTAAGGTGATTCATGAATACAGAGAACCAGAAGCAAATGAGAACTAACATTGTAATGTCTTTTACAGAAAAGGCTATGTTTTAATAAACTACAACAGGGAAGGCAGATTTCCTCTCCATTTCTAGAAAGGCAACAAATACAGGAAATGTGAATGTGACCATCAAAATTGTTTGGTGCTCGCTTGTAGCCATAGTTATTTTAATTGATGTTTTCTCAGAGGACATATTTATATGAATAAATTATAATAATTATTTCAGTTGATTAAAATCAGAGTTTGAATACATAATCAGTTCAGTTCAGTCACTCAATCATGTCCAACTGTTTATGACCACATGGACTGCAGCACACCAGGCCTCCCTGTCCATCACCAACCCCCGGAGCTTACTAAAACTCATGTCCATCGAGTCGGTGATGCCATCCAACCATCTCATCCTCTGTTGTCCCCCTCTCCTCCCAGCTTCAATCTTTCCCAGCATCAGGGTCTTTTCCAATGAGCCAGTTCTTTGCATCAGGTGGCCCAAGTATTTTAGCTTCCGCTTCAGCATCAGTCCTTCATGAATATTCAGGACCAATTTCCTTTAGGATGGACTGGTTGGATCTCCTTGCAGTCCAAGGGACTCTCAAGAGTCTTCACCAACACCACAGTTCAAAAGCATCAATTCTTTGGTGCTCAGCTTTCTCTATAGTCCAACTATCACATCCATACATGAGTACTGGAAAAACCATCACTTTGACTAGACTGACCTTTGTTGATAAAGTAATATCTCTGCTTTTTAATATGCTGTCTACGTAGGTCATAGCTTTTTTTTCAAGGAGCAATCGTCTTTTAATTTCATGGTTGCAGTCACTATCTGCAGTGATTTTGGAGCCCAAGAAAATAAAATCCATTACTGTTTCCATGGTTACCTCATCTATTTTCCATGAAGTGATGGGACTGGATGCCATGTTCTTAGTTTTTTGAATGTTAGAAGCCAACTTTTTCACTCTCCTCTTTCAGTTTCATCAAGAGGCTCTTCTTCACTTTCTGCCATAAGCATGGTGTCATCTGCATATCTGAGGTTATTGATATTTCTCCTGGCAATCTTGATTCCAACTTGTGCTTCATCCAACCTGGCATTTCTCATGATGTACTCTGCATATGAGTTAAATAAGCAGGGTGCCAATATACAGCCTTGACGTGCTCCTTTCCCAATTTGGAACCGGTCTTTTTTTCTATGTCCCTAATTGTTGCTTCTTGACCTGCATACAGATTTCTCAGGAGGCAGATCAGATGGTCTGGTGTTTCTATCTCTTGAAGAATTTTCCACGGTTTATTGTGATCCATACAGTGTTCTGTGTTGATTAGACATCGTACAGTTTTAAACTTAAAACACTGTCAGCTTAGGTAAAATGGACTTACCACTCCTTTTGAGTGGTTAAGCATGTGGGTTATAGAGTTAGATTTTCTGGGTTTGAGTTCTGGCTCCACTGCTTATTAGCTTATTAGCTGTGCAGCTTTGGCCAAGTTACTTTACCTCTCCCAGTCTCAGTTTCCTCATGTTATATCTCAGGGTTGATGTAAGGACTGAATGAATTGTAAAGTGCTTAGAACAATGTTAGCTATTATTCCTGTTTTTATGAAAAGAATCATTTATTTTTTTTTTATTTATATTTTTATTCAATCTAGTGAAACTATCTCATTTGGTTATAGATCTTAAAACTGCACAGGACCTAGAGATCTTCAGAGCTGCACTTTGCTTTTGTTGAGGTAAATAGGGACAGTGTAAAACACGAACAATGAAGCTAGGGAGGTTAAATGACTGTTCTGAGATCAATTATTTTGTAACGTAAGGTTATATTTTTTCCCCCAAGTTCTGTGCTAACACACATTACTACTATCTTCAAGACCAAATTCCTCCCTCAGTATTTTGGGTGGGTCTTGATCAGGGTTGACACTTGGAACCAATGCATTATGTATTTTTTGGTGTTTGGCTTTCATTTAAACTCACATTTGCAAGATTCATCCATATTTTTTTGCATGTAGATGTTGATTTTTCATGTTTCTTGTTGTGTATGTCCCATTTGTGTTAATATATCACAGGCCAGTCTGTTATTGAAGAGTGAGTCAGGTGGTTTCCAGTTTTTGACTCTATAAATGTAAATGTGATGTACATGTTTTTGGTGTCGTGCGTGCCTGTTGGATATTTACCTTAGAGTTGTTTGGGCACATAGTAAAGCTGTTTCATTCTGCAACAAAACTGTTTAACCCTTCAGCAAAATTGTTTTGCCAAACAGTTTCCCTAAGTGACCTTTCCAGTTTGCCCTTCCATTAATAATGTATAAACATTCCATTTGCTCCACAATCTCATCCACACTTGACATTCTTGGTCTTTTTAATTTTAAGCATTCAGTTCAGTTCAGTTCAGTCACTCAGTTGTGTCTGACTCTTTGCGACCCCATGAATCGCAGCATGCCAGGCCTCCCTGTCCATCACCAACTCCTGGAGTTCACTCAGACTCACGTCCATTGAGTCAGTGATGCCATCCAGCCATCTCTTCCTCTGTCATCCCCTTCTCCTCCTGCCCCCAATCCCTCCCAGCATCAGAGTCTTTTCCAATGAGTCAACTCTTCGCATGAGGTGGCCAAAGTACTGGAGTTTCAGCTTTAGCATCATTCCTTCCAAAGAACACCTAGGACTGATCTCCTTCAGAATGGACTGATTGGATCTCCTTGCAGCATTAGGACATATTATATTGATACATCATGTTGTACTGTACTTCAAATTTGCATTTCCCTGACAACTAGTGAAGATGAGCAATTTTTCATATATTTGTGGACCAATTTCCTTAATTTTAAATAATAGAAAATAAGAGTAGATTTTTAAATACAAATAAGTACAAACATTTCCCCGAAGATCATTTTTCTTTTTCTTTTTTTTGGCAGGAGATGTTAGCTTGGGTGGTTTGATTCTTTTATTTTCACATTAGTATGCAAATATGGATGATCTAGCTCTCTCACTTAAAAAGAGTAGCAAAGTAGGGATTAAATGACTATCACTCAAGTAATTTGGGTTTTTTAAAAAAAAGTAATGACAGGAATGAAACTGACTCAGAGACTTTTAAACATGTGAATACAAAAAGGAGGGAAAAAAAAGCAATGGTATATAATTCACCAAGAATCTCTTTGTTCTTAAAAAAAAAAAAGCCTAATTTATATCGGTGACATTAAAAAAGAAAATAATTTTGGAGAAACATAACCAATAAGCTTAGCTGTGTCTAAAGTAATTCTGGAAGCATGGGAAATATGCAGTATGCATTGGGGGGTCTCATGCATGAACACAATTATAAATTAGTTGGCTTTATATTTCTCCATGAGGGGCTATGTGACCAGAATGCTAATACTGACTTGGGGGATCTATGCAGTAACGAAAAAGGTAGAAATAATAATCAAGAGGAAGATGTGTTGTTTTACATATCTCATGCAATATTTTTGGATAGTTTCCTGAATGTCTGTAGTTATTAAGGAATAGTATGTCAGCAAACAGTTGAAAGAGCTTAGTGCTAATGATGTTGCTATAAATCATGTGCATGGCCTTGGTTTGAATTGTCTTTTCTCATCAAAATTACCTTAATTTAGTATTTAAAATAATATTGAATACATCATAGAATTAATACCCTTTCTTAATTATATAGGTATGTGTGAAAAATGGGCAAAAAAATAGTTCACTTGTGTAATACTTAGTTAAGGTCATTGAGCTTGTGATAGGGAATACTTTCACTAAAGACAAATAGCTAAGTTTTATTAAAGAGAGATCTCATCTCTCTTTAATAAAGATAATCCTGTAGGCTTCCTGAACACCATCATTAATTTTGTGCTGATATTTTTTCATAAACTCTTCAAACAGGCATTTGGCATCCTGCTATCTTTTAGGCATTTTAAACACTGATAAATGTCACATCAGTGGAAAAAATACTGGACTGGAATATATTAGTAAGCAAGAATAATTAACAATATAGCCTTCAGATTAATGACTTATGAGACACCACATGATACATTTTAATGATCTTTAGAAAAAATGAAAAATCTATTGTTAAGTAGTTAGCCAGCGGAGCTGACATGCCAGGGAAATACAGGGCAGAATTACAGGATGATGGCAATGTCATAGCAATTTGCTGGTGTGTTCTCTACTTCACAGTCCTGAGATGTGTGACTCATTCTCTCTTCCTAATCCTACTATAACACTTTTACTATCTTAACTAAAATAATAATTCATACATTAATATTCAATCCATCTAAAAAGATATAACATAAAAAGTAAAAATCCCCCTTTCCCCCCCACCGCTGAGCTTGTAGTCCTTGTGTGTCCATCAGAGGATTTCAATGAGTCCACTCATATGCACATGTAGGCTTTTCATGCACAGTAAGTGATGTCATATAGCTTTCTGTGCTTTGATCTTGGATATGTTTCCTTATCAACAAATGTTTAAAAATGGCTGCATGGTACTCCGCTGTACAATGTATCATAATGAGCCTTCCCCCTCAAAGTCTATCTTGATTGTCTCCAATCTGTTTTTGCTGTTTTTCTTATGAAAATCAATACTGTGGGATGTCACACATGTATAATCTTGGGGTGCTTTTTTGCCCCTTTATCTATATGGTAAATTGCTGAGTGTGGCATTGCTGGGTCAGAGACTGTGGCACTTTTGAATATTGCCAGCTCTTGTGCTACAATTATTTTCTTGCTCTAAGTTACAAAAAGCTGGTGCAGCCTGTTCTTCCCTCTAGTAAGGAGCACTTGGTGGCAGCGCTGAGGGAAACCTGAAAACACCACTTTTCTCTCAGTGTCATGAGTTCTTTGAAAAGAGCATCGGGGACATTCTTCTTTTTCCCAAGCAACCTTGACAAGGTAATATCAATTCATGGGAGAGTCCTCCATGAAAGATAGTCTATAAAAGCCTGAACTTTATTGTTTTACCACAAACAACATTGTCTGGTGAGCTGATAAAATTAATTGCCATTCTACATCTTTGGTAAATTCTGTAGATAGCATGAGGATATATTGAATTTATTTATTTTTCCTGAAATGAAAGTGGTCTTCCAGAAGACATAACACAGGTACAGCCCTCTGATTTTGAGGCATTATACTGGGCCTATTTAATCATGTTCTATTTTAAAATAATAGAGAATACTCAGCCTCTAGTTCTTCACTCTGAATTGTAATTTCTCTTCATTATTAAGGTTCTTGAATAAATGTATTTTGTGGGTTTTATTATTTTTCATGCCCCATTACATTTTCTCAAAAGAATGTCTCTGCCCATCTAATGACATTGCTTAAATGGCCTAAAACTCTTCAGAAGAAAGCTTTATGCAAATTTGTCTGTAATAATAATTAAATCAAACTGTCTAGCACAGCTCTAAGAGAATAAAAATGGGACTCTTTAGGTGATTGGAAAGCTCGTCCTTCTTAGTAGTATAAGGCTTTGAAACGAGCGAGAGGATTTCAGATTTATGCCAAAGCAAAAGATCCATAATCTGGATATCATTCATATGAGACACAATTTAAGAGAGAAGACAAAACACTTATCTTAGGCAGAAAATGCAGCTTCTTATCTGCTGTGTTGGTAGGTAATTGTTTTAAAAATGAGCTTATTTTCTTCTGAGAAGAGATCAAACAAAACAGCATTTTGAAATCAGAATAGGGAAAAATAAGGTATATGCAATTTAAAGCATCTTACCAGTTGATTTAAGCAGTTATGTTGAATGTAGTAAGTCAGGAAGACCAGCTGCATAATAGAGGTAAGTGGACATCAGAGTGCCCATTGGAGAACAAAGCCACAATTCCCACCAACCCCAAGAGGAAGGACAAAGCAGCAGCTCAGCTGCCTCAGCCTCTCCAGTGGATGCTTTGAATACTGTGTGTGGCCTGTGCTCCCTGGCACATATTTACAGACTGTGTAAAATTAGTATCGATTAAAAATTAGATTTAGAGAACACAATGATATTAGAGTTCTGTGTGAGGAAGGGTCAGTAAGGAATTCTCTTTTTCAGTTTAGAGATGCTTGTGATAAAGTACGATTCAGGCACATTTCTTTTTGTACAAGTGCTGGCCCTTAATTCAAAACTATTTCACTATTAAAAATACATATGAAATCATATAAAATTGCTTTAAAAGTTGTTACTGGAGTTGGTGGTGGTAAGAATAGAGCTGCATTCAACTCAGGAAATGATAAACTTGTAAAATCTCTCTTCTTTGGAATGGTTGCTATAAACCCATGGCCTGCTACTAGAATATTCTATCCACATTATATTCTAGAACCTTTGCCTAGATTTTGCTTCTAAATCGCAACAGCTGCTATTTACACTCTCTTCACCACAGTTGCTGGAATGTTGCCTTTATTGAGGAAATGGATATATGGTCTCTGGAGTTGGAGCAACACCAGGTTTTTAGGATTTGATGTTCAGATCTTGGCCTTATTGTTTGTTTTATAATTTAGTTACATTGTTGGTATAAAAACATTTCTGGGCTGGCTGACTTCAGCGTGGTGCTCAATTATAAATATTATTTCAAATTGTAAAGGCATGTCTCACAAACACTTATGCAACAAACTCAGCAACTTAGGAAAGAGAATTTTATGTCTCCACAGCATAACAGATCATATACAGATATAATATTTATGATTTTAACTGTTGTCAAGTGACCCCAATGATCCATGGTACATACATTCGTAATTTTGCTGAGATCTGAATTTCCATTCATCAAGCTGTGAGGGCTATATGCAGGAACACATCACTTAGCTCAGTGCTTCTCAAATTTTAATGGGAATATGAATCACCTAGGGATCTTGTTAAAATGAAAATTATGATTCAGTTGTTCTGGAGTGCAGCCTGAGAGTTTGCATTTTCAGCCAGTTCGTGGGTGATGCTGTTTTGGGGAACACTCTTTGATTAGCAAAGATTTAGTTAGTGGTTGTGCTTTCCTGGTTGTTTAGACTCTCAGTGGAGCTTCATTTTTCTGTCTTGGAAAACAAGTATGTAGTAAGGTCTCTGAATATATGTTTTAGGATTTATTTTTTAAGCTGACATTTATTATTTTCCGAGTATGAAAATTTAACATAAATCATCCTGCTGTCTCTCATAATGCTTTCCCATTTACAGACGAGGAAAGGAAAGGTCAGAGAGGTTACTTCACTTGCTGAAGACAATATAGCCAGTAAAGTGGCAGCACTACAATTGAGTACGTGCAGTGTTTCTCCTGTATTGCTTCATGTGTGTGTGACATGTTTCATTAATGGAAGTAGAAAATCAGTATGAATAGAGAAGTAAGAAAAACTTAGGGTGTTCCAGAGACAGCAGTTATGTGTTAAAATGATATGTAAATACTTAGGAGATAGAATATAACGCTTATTTCTATATGCAGTAAAAAGGAGAGAAAGATCAAATGTCAATTATCCATTATTCATTACTAAAATGAAGTGTCTTGTCTGTTATAGGAAGCAGAACTTTTCATTGCTTTGTAGTATCTTCTATGTGGGGCAGAAACTGTTGATCCTGGTAGTTCAGGAAGAGAAATCTTAAAAGCAGATGTCTTCTGGTTGGGATTTTTATTTGATTTTGGCAAAGAACAGGAGAAGTACTTTGAATTAAAACTTACATGTGTTTACAAAAAGATCCGGACCTACCTGGAATCTTGACTGGAATTTTTGAAAATCTGTGGTCATGGAGAATTCTTTATCCTTAGTCCCCCAATTTTTTTTCTTCTTTTTGAAGTTTTCTTTGCATTTTTTAGATTAAATGAGGTCCTTTCCTAAATATTTTTGGTGGAATAATCCACGCCGGTCTGATTTCCTAGGCCTTTAGTAGCTTTCTAAATCTTATAAGTTATCTAGCTTTAGTTTTGTCAGGTTGGTGTGCTAAGATGAATTGTGCTTTCTTAATGTTAAACTGTTTTCATTGAGCTTGCAACTATTCGTGCCCTCCCCCACCCCCTCACACACACACTGAAGTCTTTGGTCTTTTTATTCTAGGTCTTGTAAGAACAAGATTAATAAAAGCAACCTAGTGTTAGAAAACTTGAGAACAAAACTTTCCGTCAGCTTGAATTCCCTTTTCTCTTTTGCAGAAATTCCCTGATCAATCCATGCCTTAGAATTGTGCTCTATGTCACTTAATTCCTGGGGTGATTTCAAAGATGGTGGTCCAAAGGAGCTAGTGAATCTGCACAAACATACTTCATGGTGTAAAACTGAGTGTGTGCACATGGACTTGCATATTTTCTCAACTTTTATTCAACCTATTCAGGTCTTTTTGACCAGTTTTAGGTCCTCATAGTTTATGGTAGTATCATTTGTAAGAAGACATGAAAGAGGAACTTTTTCCCCTCCCTGGAATTGTTATTGTTAGATTTGGGAAGCTAATTCTTTATTATGTTTGGAGGAAGAGAATAAAAGAGCAGTGGGTAACACATTCTTTTCACACTGTTTAGTGGGTAAGTGTCATGTCCTTAAACCAATAAAAATGTGTGCTTTTCTGATCACAAATGAGTTTATCTCACAGCAAGCAGTGTTAAGAATTTCTCATTTGTGTTTATGCCTATAGTCTACCTCCAGCGTTTCTCAGGCCCCGAATCTCAGAAAGGTCACTTTGATTTGTTGGTTGGGAAGGAGGGAGGGGGTAGTCTAGTACAGAACAAAATGAACATTGTACTTGTTCACTGATTTATTTCATCTCTTAATGTCCCTTCGAACAAGGATTTTTAAATGCTGTAGGGCTTGGAGCGGGAGGAGACAGTCAGCTGAATGTGGAATGGAATTGGATTAACTCTCCTGGCTGAGTTTACCATATGCCCAAGAATGAGTTTAGGAGCTAGAGAGCTTGGAATAATCCTAGAAATAGTAGTACGGGGATGATTGCTCTATGCATATGGAAATTGTGTGAAATAAAGGTGAAATTATATGTCTTGCTGCTGTATCTCTTTCTTTCTAATTTTCATTCCTTTGAAAAATAGTTATTAAGTACCACCTACGAATTAGTTTCTGCTAGACACTGGAGATAGAGTGATGAACAAAATAAGATTTGTCTCTGCCCTTGTGAACCTAATAATCAAGTTGGGGAGACAGACATTAATCATCTTATAATCAAGTGTGCAGTGCAATGTTGCAGCAGTAAGATGTTGATAAAGCACCTGCAGTAAGTGAAATTCATCTAGCATGGAGATCAGAGAAGGCATCCTTTAGAAAATTATGTTGAATTGAGATCTGATAAATAGCATTATACCAGTAAAGAGAAAAAGGAAGAAATGTTCAGGCTGAGAGAATTTAATGTGCAAAGGCTCAGTGTATGGAGATAGGATGTTGTGAAAGGAGGCTGATGTGGTTAACGTGCAGACATGCCACTGGAGAGGTAAGAAGGACTGGAATAAGGAGTGTTATTTCTTTCCAAAGGGCAATGGGGTGCAACTTACATATGATATTTTGCCTGATTTTGCAGTTATCCAGAGAAGAGACGATGGTAGCTTCATTAAGTAGAAGTGATATATGTTTATGGTAGAGCCAATAGGATTTTCTGATGGCTTGATATGGGTGTGAGTTAGAAGGGTCAGGATGACTAAAGTTTTTGGATTGAGAAAGTAGGAGGATGGAGTTGCTATTGGCTAAGATGAGATCATTGCTAATTGAGTCGGATTTGGGATGGTGGCTAAAATCAAGACTTTAGTTTAGATGTGATTTGACAGATGTATTAGCCATTTAAATGGAAATGTAGACAAGCAGTTATATTTTAGTCTGAAGTCTGGGACAGAAGTCAAAAGTAGAGTTAAGAATCAATCTGAATAGTTGAAATTTTTCCTATGGTTGATGGTTGTTGACAATTTGTGTTTATTTTTTGAATTAATTTTTTATCTATATTGTCCACTTTAAAATTCAATTCTTTGTATTTTTGTTTCATAACAGCTCTTTTTATAATAAAACTCATGTTATGTGTGTTGCAAACATATTTTTATAATGTTACTTCTTCTATTCAGTGTTTTCCAGCGTGAAGAAAATTTAGAATTTTATGTAATTGAATCTTCTTGTCATGCTAAAAAGGCCTTTTCCTCTTTTTGTTCATAAAAAATATTTACTTTATAATCTCCCAGTGGCTCCTTCTCCTTCAGGTTTACACAATCTGGGATTTATTTTGTGAATCTGAGGTAATAATTCCAACTAACTTTCCCAAACAAGTTAAACAATAATTCCAATATCATTTGTTGAATATTATTTTGTTTACTGATTAACATTCCACTTTATATTATATAAAGTGAAATTGTTAGTCACTCAGTTGTGTCCAACTCTTTGCTACCCCATGGACTGTAGCCCACCAGGCTCCTCTGTCCATGGAATTCTCCAGGCAAGGCTACTGGAGTGGGTAGCCATTCCCTTCTCCAGCCATCTTGGCAACCCAGGGATCGAACCGGGGTCTCCTGCACTAAAGATGGATTCTTTACTGTTTGAGCCACCAAGGAAGTCCATATTATATAAATATTTACATATTTACATGTATTTAAGTTTGTTGCTAGAATTTCTCTTATTTTCTATTAATCTATCTCATGGTACTGATTCTACAGATTTTAATTATTGTAGTGTTCTAGCATGAGTTTTTATCTGTGAAAACCATCATTGTTCTTTCTAAAAACTTCTTTGGCTTATTTTCTATCATTCATGCTTCCAGATGACATCTGCATATCATGAGAATTACCTGTCCCTAAATGGTTTTCAAAACTCAGTCATATGTGCATCTGATTCTGGTATCATTTTTTGTGATAATCCTTTGACAGATATCCCAGAAAATATTCTGTGGCTGTTTTTGTTTTTTTTGTATGTATCACTGAGAGCAGTTTCATGGTTTAAGATTTGCGAAATTTCAAAGCTGAAGTATTTTGGGGGTGTTGACAAGTTCAAGGGTATGGCTATGGTGAGAGTGTTTAACTGGTGAAGGAATGAAATTTGCATTCCAGGAAGCAAGGAAACTTAGTTTCTAGGTATTGAATAGATTTTTCTAAAGACCTTTCAAAGTGTCCCAAGACAAAGTGGAGAAATAGATTGTTTTTTAGGTTCTGATAACTCCATCATAGGCAGGTGACACTAATGAGGAGGAGTGGTAGAGAGGGATGGAAAAAAAGGAGGATGGATTCCTCCATAGGATGAATGTTTTGGAAGTAACACTTCCGTACTATCGCAGGCACACATGTGGTGTTGGAAAATGAAAAATCTAAATGACATGGTTCCATAGGAAGAAACATTATCCTTACTGAAAATATAAGTTTCAGTCAGAGGGGGGAAGTGAAGGGAGCATTCTGTGAGGTGCTAGGTTGTGAAGGATATATAGACAATGGTTAACATGGAGGATTGGAAGCCCTGTGGATCAGTTGGGTTTTGCTTTGTAGCAAAACATCCCCAGACTCCTTTTCTTAAAGCAATAGTTTGATAGGTTGGAAATCTAGACTGGGCACCTGGGTTTTTTGTTTTTTCTTAATTTGGTTAGTCTAGTCTTGGCCAGGCTTGCTCATGTATCTGTGGTTAGCTGGTGGGTTAACTTGGTTTAGGATGACCTCACATTTTGTGGCTGGGATAATAGGAGTCTCTTTCCATGACATCTTTCAACACAGCAGGTTAGTCCAGGGTTATTCATCTGATGCTAGCAGATTTCTACATCCAGGCTTGCAGAGTCTTTTGAAATCTATGCTAGGAACTCAGCTGAATGTTGTTGAACACTGTTACTTCTACAATGCATTTTGTTGGCCAGGTCAAGTCACAAGGCAATTGTGATGATGGAGGACCTGTAAAGTTATTTAGAAAGGAACATAGAAACAGGGATCAGAAAATGATAGTCTTTTCTACAGTCTTCAATACCCAGGAAAGATGATTGAAGGGGAAGGAAGTCCAAAGAGGTATAAAGATGAAAGCAGGAGAGATGTATCTGATTGTTGCTTTTGAGTTGTGGTCAAGAATGAAGGAATGTGAGGTATAGTGGACTTCACTGAATTCAAGGACTCTATTTTTACTTTGGCATTAACTTTCAACACTGGTACAGCTTGCATGCATTCTCAATGGTATTAAGAACTCCGTAAACCTAGTGGTCCACCACCATGGCTGAGGCAATTCCTGATGGAGGTAACAGATGGTATGTAGTTGTTGTCCAGTTGCTCAGTTGTGTCCAACTCTTTGAGACCCCATAGACTTCAGCATGCCGGGCTTTCCTGTCCTTCATTGTCTCCCGGGGTTTGCTCAAACTCATGTCCATTGATTCAGTGATGCCATCCAACCATCTTATCCTTTGTTGCCCTCTTCTCCTCCTGCCCTTGGTCTTTCCCAGCATCAGGGTCTTTTCCAATGAGTTGGCCCTTTGCATCAGGTGGCAAAAGTATTGGAGCTTCAGCATCAGTCCTTCCAATGAATATTCAGGGTTGATTTCCTTTAGGAAATGGTTTGACTGGTTTGAGCTCCTTGCTTTCCAAGGGACTCTCAAGAATCTTCTCCAGAACCGCAATTTGAAAACATCAGTTCTTCAGCATTCAGACTTCTTTATGGGCCAACTCTCACATCCATACATGGCCACTAGATGGTATATTGCACATGCCCAGTTGCTCAGTCATGTCTGACTCTTAGTGACCCCGTGGGCTGTAGCCCACCAGGTTCCTCTGTCCATGGGATTTTCCAGGCAAGAATACTGGAGTGGGTAGCCATTCCCTTCTCTAGTGATCTTGGCAACCCAGGTTCTCTAGCAATCAAACCTGGGTCTCCTGCACTAAAGATGGATTCTTTACTGTTTGAGCCACCAAGGAAGTCCATATTATATAAATATTTACATGTATTTAAGTTTGTTTCTAGAATTTCTCTTATTTTCTATTAATCTATCTCATTGTACTAATTCTACAGATTTTAATTATTGTAGTGTTCTAACATGAGTTTTTATCTGTGAAAACCATCATTGTTCTTTCTAAAAACTTCTTTGGCTTATTTTCTATCATTCATGCTTCCAGATGACATCTGCATATCATGAGAATTACCTGTTCCTAAATGGTTTTCAAAACTCAGTCATATGTGCATCTGATTCTGATATCATTTTTTGTGATAATCCTTTGACAGATACCACAGAAAATATTCTTTGGCTGTTTTTGTTTTTCTGTATGTATTACTGAGAGCAGTTTCATGGTTTAAGATTTGCAAAATTTCAAAGCTGAAGTATTTCGGGGTGTTGACAAGTTCAAGGGTATGGCTATGGTGAGAGTGTTTAACTGGTGAAGGAATGAAATTTGCATTCCAGGAAACAAGGAAACTTAGTTTCTAGGTATTGAATAGATTTTTCTAAAGACCTTTCAAAGTGTCCCAAGACAAAGTGGAGAAATAGATTGTTTTTAGGTTCTGATAACTCCATCATAGGTAGGTGACACTAATGAGGAGGAGTGGTAGAGAGGGATGGAAAAAAAGGAGGATGGATTCCTCCATAGGATGAATGTTTTGGAAGTAACACTTTACCATTACTATCAGGCAGCACACATGTGGTGTTGGAAAATGAAAAATCTAAATGACATGGTTCCATAGGAAGAAACATTATCCTTACTGAAAATATAAGTTTCAGTCAGAGGGGGGAAGTGAAGGGAGCATTCTGTGAGGTGCTAGGTTGTGAAGGATATATAGACAATGGTTAACATGGAGGATTGGAAGCCCTGTGGATCAGTTGGGTTTTGCTTTGTAGCAAAACATCCCCAGACTCCTTTTCTTAAAGCAATAGTTTGATAGGTTGGAAATCTAGACTGGGCACCTGGGTTTTTTGTTTTTTCTTAATTTGGTTAGTCTAGTCTTGGCCAGGCTTGCTCATGTATCTGTGGTTAGCTGGTGGGTTAACTTGGTTTAGGATGGCCTCGCATTTTGTGGCTGGGATAATGGGAGTCTCTTTCCATGACATCTTTCAACACAGCAGGTTAGTCCAGGGTTTTTCATCTGATGCTAGCAGATTTCTACATCCAGGCTTGCAGAGTCTTTTGAAATCTACGCTAGGAACTCAGCTGAATATTGTTGAACACTGTTACTTCTACAATGCATTTTGTTGGCCAGGTCAAGTCACAAGGCAATTGTGATGATGGAGGACCTGTAAAGTTATTTAGAAGGGAACATAGAAACAGGGTTCAGAAAATGATAGTCTTTTCTACAGTCTTCAATACCCAGGAAAGATGATTGAAGGGGAAGGAAGTCCAAAGAGGTATAAAGATGAAAGCAGGAGAGATATATCTGATTCTTGCTTTTGAATTGTGGTCAAGAATGAAGGAATGTGAAGTATAGTGGACTTCACTGAACTCAAGGACTCTATTTTTACTTTGGCATTAACTTTCAACACTGGTACAGCTTGCATGCATTCTCAATGGTATTAAGAACTCCGTAAACCTAGTGGTCCACCACCATGGCTGAGGCAATTCCTGATGGAGGTAACAGATGGTATGTAGTTGTTGTCCAGTTGCTCAGTTGTGTCCAACTCTTTGAGACCCCATAGACTTCAGCATGCCGGGCTTTCCTGTCCTTCATTGTCTCCCGGGGTTTGCTCAAACTCATGTCCATTGATTCAGTGATGCCATCCAACCATCTTATCCTTTGTTGCCCTCTTCTCCTCCTGCCCTTGGTCTTTCCCAGCATCAGGGTCTTTTCCAATGAGTTGGCCCTTTGCATCAGGTGGCAAAAGTATTGGAGCTTCAGCATCAGTCCTTCCAATGAATATTCAGGGTTGATTTCCTTTAGGAAATGGTTTGACTGGTTTGAGCTCCTTGCTTTCCAAGGGACTCTCAAGAATCTTCTCCAGAACCATAATTGAAAACATCAGTTATTCAGCACTCAGTCTTCTTTATGGGCCAACTCTCACATCCATACATGGCCACTAGATGGTATATTGTGCATGCCCAGTTGCTCAGTCGTGTCTGACTCTTAGTGACCCCATGGACTGTAGCCCACCAGGTTCCTCTGTCCATGGGATTTTCCAGGCAAGAATACTGGAGTGGCTTGCCATTTCCTCCTCCAGGGTATCTTCCCAAACTAGGCATCGAACTCACGTCTTTTGTGTCTCCTGCATTGGCAGATGAATTCTTTACCACTGAGCCACCTGGGAAGCCCAGATGGTATGTTAGAGGCATGAAAGTTTTCTTTTTGGAGTAGTGATTCAAATAGAAAAAAAGAGGAATGTAATATGGTGCCTTTAATGAAATTCTATGCCAGAAATGCAAGGATCAGAAGTGGGTAACTCCTAGAAGGTCAGTCTCAAGTAGAAGTAACAGTGGGTGAGTGACAGAGTGAAGAGGAAGGCTTCCAAAGAAATTGTAACCCAGGTTTATATAGAATGAATTGTTATTCTATTTCATACAAGACAGGATTCATTTGTCATTTATTTCATTTGTCCATCACTTGACACAGTATCAATGCACAGTAGATGCTCAGTAAATGCTTTAGCATCATTTATTGAATAAGATGTTTCATAGTTTGGCCCTTTCCTGAGAATTTTTATTGTACTCTATTTCATCTATACATATGAACAGTAGGTTTAGATTATTATATTCATGCATCTTTTGAAGAAAGAATAATTGACTGCATGTTACTACTCTGTGGCAAGTTTATTCTTTCTATATTTTGAATTGGGGCTTTAATAAAGCAGAGTAACCAGGGGTTATGAGTGGCAGCAATTGACACAGTTGATAGCATCCAGAAAAGCTTTCATCCTGAAAATAACAGAAGAAACTGTCTTTCTAAATTCTTTACTTTGTCATGAATATTGCAAACATTCATTCAGGACAAGTTAAAGCCATTTCTTGATTTTGACTCCTTTGAGAACAAAGCAATACCTGAATATTCAGTGATCATAGATAACATATCAGAAAACTAAAAACATTTAACTGGGATAGTCTCTTTCAGTTCAGTTCAGTTGTTCAGTCGTGTCCAACTCTTTGCGACCCCATGAATTGCAGCACACTAGGCCTCCCTGTCCATCACCAACTCCCGGAGTTTACCTAAACTCATGTCCATCGAGTTGGTGATGCCATCCAGCCATCTCATCCTCTGTCGTCCCCTTCTCCTCCTGCCCCCAATCCCTCCCAGCATCAGAGTCTTTTCCAATGAGTCAATTCTTCGCATGAGATAGCCAAAGTATTGGACTTTCAGCTTCAGCATCAGTCTTTCCAATGAACACCCAGGACTGATCTCCTTTAGAATGGACTGATTGGATCTCCTTGTGGTCCAAGGGACTCTCAAGAGTCTTCTCCGACACCACAGTTCGTGGGATAGTCTCTTTAGATTATGCTTAAAAACAATGATGAGTTTGCATATATGCAGTACTAATGCTTGGTAAATATTTCTTTTGTATCAAAAGAGATGTTTACTATCCATAAAAAAAAATACATTTCACTAGATAAACAAAGCATGATGTTCATTTGTTTGCAGGTTTCACTATTGTAAAATATTGCCATATTATATCAGGTTTTATCTAATAAAAACAAAATTTAAAGATCAAATATTATACAAGATTTTAGAATTTTGACCCAGATTGCTGAATTGTTCTCAGAGGTTTCACCAATTTACACTTCAGTAATATATGGCTGCCTGCTTCTCTACACCAGTCCAGCATAAGATGTTGTCTTCATTATATTAAAAAGAAAATATCTTCTAATTTGATGTATGGTGTTAATATATTATCCAGTGTGACTCAAATATACTGAGCAGTGTGACAGTGTATGTAGAGTATTTTGTGATAAAGGTGGAGAAAGATACAATGGCTAGATGATACATTGTCTTTCAGATGATATTAAAGATACTAAAAGGTCTTCATATTTATTTGTTTAGTCATTAAAAAATGTACTGTATTTAGGTACAATTTAAATGCAATAAAATGTACACTTTTAAAGTACAAAGTTTACTGTGTTTTGACAAAAAATACATCCATTTAATTCATACATCCATTTAAATCTGCTACCATCCATATATGGTCCATTTCATCTAAGTCTTTAAATTTGTAGGCACAGAGTTATTCATACTAGTCCTTTGAAAGATCTTGATGTCCAACTGCAAAGCACTAGGAAGCATTTGAAGGGTTTTAAATAGAAAAATCTGATTAAGTATTACATTGTAGATAGATTACTCTGCAGCAGTATGAAAAGCTGAAGGGAACTGGAGGGGATGTGGGGACTTTAGGAAACATGAACACTAGTCCAACTGAGCAAGGCTGCAGTCTGGGGTAGGATGATGACTGCGGAATTGGTAAGAGGCAAATGGATTTGAGTGTATAGGAAGTAGAATAGATTGTGTATGCTGATTGGATTTCAGGGAATGAAGGAGAGAGATGTATTTCAAATAAGCTTTATATTTCAGATGGATGCAAAGAGGTATGATTATGCTACTTACTGAGCTAGAGAGCACTGGAGTACAACTAGGTTTGGGGGAGATTATGAGCTTAGTTTGATCATATTGAGTTTGAGATACCCATGGAGATTTAAGAGGAAATATAAAAGTTTGATGTATAAACTTGTGTTTAGAAGAAAAGTCTGAATAAGAGATACAAATATGGAAGTAATCCGTCTATAAATGATAATTGAAGCCATAGGGATGGTTACAGTTACTTAGGGAGAGGATATAGTGAGAGAAAATGAGGACAAGGACCAATCCTTGAAGTATTCTGATCAATCCTTGAGGTGGAGGAGCCTATAAAAGAGACTGATAAACAGTTGTCAGAGGTTTACATGGAAAATTGTCATACTGGGGAAGCTAAGGGAGGACTGTTTTAGGAGGGAGGGAGTAGTACATGATTACAAAAGGTGTTGCAAGGACAGGAACGATTATACACAGCATTTTTCATTATATTCAAAATATGGAAGTGACTGACATCACAAGAGCATGTTTGATGGACCAGAAAGTAGCTAAAGTGGCTATGAGGAGTAGGGGGGCATCCCCAGTGGCTCAGTGGTAAAGAATCCACCTGCAATGAAGGAGACACAGGAGACGCAGTTTCTTTTTGATTCTTGGGTTGGGAATATCTCCTCGAGGAGGAGATGGAAACCCACTCCAGTATTCTTGCTGGGAAAATCCCATGGATAGAAGAGCTTGGTGGGCTACAGTCAGTGGGGTAGCAAAGAGTTGGACATAAATGAGCATATGCGTGCATGCATGGAGAGTGGATGGGAGAGGAAATGGTGATACTTTTTGGAGCAAATTTGTCTTTTCTGGGAGAAAAGGTGAAATAATTACCAGAGATTTTTTAAAAAGATGTCAGGGAATAGAAATAAATAACATTTAAATGTTTCTGGCATGTAATGGGGTGGGGCAGATTGAAAATTGAAGGGGGAATTAATAGATGGTATAAACTGAGCAGAAAGGATAGGGTTCAGAACACAGTTGGAAGACTTTTTATTGCCTTTGCTGAGTGGAGAGACACTCCTGTGTAGAATAAGAGGGAAAGGAGAGTGGAAAGATACAGATGTAGGTAAATGTATTGATTTGATAGAAAGGAAGCTGAAGGAGTGGCCTCTGTCTGACAGCTTTTATTTTCTCTGTGAAATGAGACCCACTATGAATTACTGGAGAGAAGAAGCAGCAGAGTCAGGGGTAGAGTAGAGATGTGTTGAAAGATACTTATCTAAGAATGTTAAATTTGCTAATTAGAGGCTGCTCTTCTTCCATCAGTTTGTATGATTTTCCATTAACAGTTTGACAACCCAGATGTAGGCATGAGGAAAGCAGATTGATTTATCCGTGATTGGGGTTGTGCTTTCTGGACAAATACCCCATAAAGAAGTTTATGATGTTAGCCAAAAATGGATCAAAACTAGAGACTCTCAAGACTTAAGATAGAAAATAAGGTAAGGAGAGTTGAGGGCTAGTCAATAGGAGAAAGTGACTTCATATTGAAGAGGAAGTGCTTATAGGGCTGGAGAGTAAATGTGGTGAGAACAGTTGAAGCAGCAACTTGAAAGCATAAAGAGTTTGAATTGGGGGATAAGCAGAATGTTTGATTTAGAGATTTTGGACATAGAGCAGTTTTTAGTGAGACAAGGGCAGAATATGACCACGTAGGTGGAGTAGGTTTCATTGAAAAAGACCTTGATGATGGGAAAGATTGAAGGCAGAAGGAGACGTGGACACAGAGGATGAGATGGTTGGATGGCATCACCGACTTGATGGACATGTTTGAGCAAGCTCCGGGAGTTGGTGATGCACAGGGAAGCCTGGCGTGCTACAGTCCATGGGGTCATAAAGAGTCGGACACGACTGAGTGACTGATACACATAGAGAAGTGACAGGAACTGTGTCTTCTGACTCTGAGGTATGGAATTTGTGCTTCATAGTGTACATGAATATTATTTTACTGGGGCTGCCATAACAAAATACCACACGCTGGGTGACTTAAACAATACAAATTCATTTTCTCAGCATTCTGAAGGCTAGAAGTCTTAGCTTGAGGTGTTGGCAAGCTTGATGTCTCTTGAGACCTATCCCCTTGGTTTCTAGACAACCACGTCCTTGCTGTGTTCTCACACGGCCTCTCCTCTATTCCTGCACATTCCTGTTGTCTCCTTGTGTGTCCAAACTTCCTTTTCATAAGGACACAAGTCAAGCTGGATTAAGGCCCATGCTAATCATCTTTATCACCTCTTCAAAGGCCTTATCTCCATCTATAGATACATTGTGAAGTATTAGAGGTTAGAGCTTCAATGTCTGAATGTTATGGGGACTCAGATCAGCTCCTAACAATGAAGTATCCATGATGGTGAAAGAGCATTGAGAGGACCTTGAGAGGTCCATTAGGCAGGTGGCATTCTTGTTGTATGTGAGGGGAAAGCTTCCCAGTTGGCACTAGTGATAAAGAACCCACCTGCCAATGCAGGGAACGTAAGAGCGGGTTTGATCCCTGAGTCGGGAAGAAGGCATGGCAGCCCACTCCAGTGGAAACCAGAACTCAGGGCCAAAGGCCCAGAGGATGAAGCTATAAAAGGGATAGAATTCCACAGGTGAGTTTGGTAGTGAGAAAATTTTGGGGTAGAAGGTAAAAGAAGAATCATAGTGCAGTATAAAGGTTGGTATTTAGAAGGAGTGAATGAATAGCATTCACCTGATTGGTTCACAAAGGGGGGAAAAGGAGACACTTGACTTTTTGTTGAATAGGTTGTCTCACAGTGTGGTCACAGTTGGTTCACAAAGGGAGAAAAAAAGGAGACATTTGACTTTTTGTTGAATTAGATGTCTCATAGTGTGGTCAGTGTGTTTTTCCTGATGGAAAAACAGTGGGTTTGCAGTGCTTTTCACAGTATTTTACATTATTTCTTCTGCTAAGTGAATATATTTTCTTTTTTATCTTATACTTTATTATTTCTGTAAAGGAAAGCTATTGATTTTGGTCTACTTATTTTATAACTCAATTAATGGTTCAAATAGTTTCCCAGGAATTATCTTTTTCTAGGTAATCATTCATATCTTTCATAAATAGGGATCATTTATCTTTTTTCCAATATACTTTTAATCATATTAATTCTAATAATAGTGTTGGCTCTGAAAATCTTTATCATATATTGGGCTATGGTAATGACTGAATTTTATTCTTAGAAAATTTATGCAGTAGTCTAGTTAAAAGTTAATGGAATTTAAGTGACAGTTGGTGACAAAGATGAAAGAAAAAGAATAGCTTTCATAATACAATGCTTAGCTTTTGACTGAATATAGAATGTGGAAGAAGAAGAGGGCTAATGATGATTTCAGCATTTCCACTTAGATGCCTCTTGTGTCCCACTGTTAAATATAGGATTATTTCCTCACAATAAATGTATGGAAGGGTAAAAACTGGGCCAAAGACTATTCATCATTTTAATACTTTTAGCCACAAACTACAAAACTGCATACCAGCTATGTTAATGTACTCCTCCACCAACATTCGGTATCATCATTTAAACTTTTGTTGTTAGATCCATAGGATGACTATGATATCTCATTGTTTCTTTATGAATTCCTAAAATGGCCTTCTCTAACAAGTATTATGTTAACTTTTCTACTGGTATGACTTTAAAATTCAAATGCATTTGGGGTTATCTTTATACATGGTGTGAGGTACCATGTATACATGACCTAGTGTTTGTAACTCCAGATGGATAGTATTTTGACAGAGGGAAATGTGACCTGGAAACCAGATGAAGTCAACTGCATTAACCCAGGTTATTTATTAGAATAATTTAGAATAAATATTAGAATATTTATTTATTCTAATATTCAATAACCTCAGATATGCAGAAGACACCACCCTTATGGCAGAAAGTGAAGAAGAACTAAAGAGCCTCTTGTTGAAAGTGAAAGAGGAGAGTGAAAAAGTTGGCTTAAAGCTCAACATTCAGAAAACTAAGATCGTGGCATCCAGTCCCATCACTTCATGGCAAATAGATGGGGAAACAGTGGAAATAGTGGCTGACTTGATTTTTTTTTGGCTCCAAAATCACTGCAGATGGTGACTGCAGCCATGAAATTAAAAGATGCTTACTCATTGGAAGGAAAGTTATGACCAACCTAGACAGCATATTAAAAAGCAGAGATATTACTTTGTCAACAAAGCTCCATCTAGTCAAGGCTATGGTTTTTCCAGTAGTCATATATGGATGTGAGAGTTGAACTGTAAGGAAAGCTGAGCGCCGAAGAATTGATGCTTTTGAACTGTAGTGTTGGAGAAGACTCTTGAGAGTCCCTTGGACTGCAAGGAGATCCAAACAGTCCATCCTAAAGGAGATCAGTCCTGGGTGTTCATTGGAAGGACTGATGTTGAAGCTGAAACTCCAATACTTTGGCCACCTGATGTGAAGAGCTGACTCATTGGAAAAGACCCTGATGCTGGGAAAGATCGAGGGCAGGAGGAGAAGGGGATGACAGAGAATGAGACGGTTGGATGGCATCACCAACTCAATGGCCATGGGTCTGACTGAACTCCGGGAGTTGGTTATGGACCAGGGAGGCCTGGCGTGCTGCAGTTCAGGAGTTGGCTGATGGACCTGAACTGGGAGGCCACTGGTGTTCTGTGTGCTTGCACTAACACAGTTCAAACATAAACCTTACTTTTCAAAAACAGAGATTAAATATTATATGTGACACCATTTTTTTGAAACACGACTATTAGTAAAAGAAAGCAGAGAATACAAATGTTACTTAAGAATATTTTATTAGAATTTTTAAATTTAAGAACATAGAGTGTATATTAATTAGTTAATTAGTTAAATGCAAACTCCTCAACATGATGTTTAAAGCCCTAAACCTGTTATAGAAAACAGGCAGAAAACAAATCAAAATACTAGCTAATATTTACTGAATGCTTACTGTGTACAGCCCTTGCATCCATCATTTTATATACACTTATTATATACACTACCTCATTAAATCCCTGAAATGGTCCTATGAAGTAAGTATTATTGTCATTCCCTGAGGAAACAAAGTGTTAAAAAGTTAAGTAATGGATGCAAGTCACACAGCCAAGTTCTTGGCTGTATTTTACCAACCTTACTTCCTATGCCCTAAAAATACCATATATTTCACAACTCTATGCTTTTTTTTTTTTTTTTGATGTGATTTGAAGCACACTGACAGCACTGTTAATTGTAAAGTCAAAGAGGGAAGGGAGAGTAGAAATTCAAATTCATTCATCAACTCATTCATCAACTCAGTGCTTTCAACTTATAGGCAGAGGTTGAAGGGCAGGGGACCTTTGAATAAGGAATAGTAGAGGCAGACGGAGAAGGCAGTGGCACCCCACTCCAGTACTCTTGCCTGGAAAATCCCATGGACGGAGGAGCCTGGCAGGCTGCAGTCCATGGGGTCGCTAAGAGTCGGACACGACTGAGCAACTTCACTTTCACTTTTCACTTTCATGCATTGGAGAAGGAAATGGCAACCCACTCCAGTGTTCTTGCCTGGAGAATCCCAGGGATGGGGGAGCCTGGTGGGCTGCCGTCTATGGGGTCTCACAGAGTTGGACACAACTGAAGTGACTTAGCAGAGGCAGAAATTTCTTCTGGCATGAGTAGAATTCATTATTTATCGAGGGAGAGAGGCTATGAACAGAAATTAAATGATGATGTGAGACTCAGGGTACCATGAAGGTACAATCAGGATAAGGATATGGAGTAGGATTGGGCAGGGTGCTGTGGTTCCTTGAGAGGTGGCATTTGAGCTGAGACCTGAAATAAGTGAAGGAGGCAAACCATGTGTTATTTGGGAGGCAGAATGTACAGAGGCTCTAGGCATGTGTGCTTGGCCCCACTTATTCAGTGAACTCTGAAAAGCCTGGGGCTGGGTGGGGAAGTCTGAGAGGCATGGAGGGATGGGAGGCCTGGCTTACAAGATCTTGTTAGACCTTATAAGGACTTCCCAGGTGGCTCTGTGGCAAGGAATCAGCCTGTCAATGCAGGAGACACAGGAGATGTGGGTTCAATCCATGGGTCAGGAAGATCCTCTGGAGGAGGAAATGGCAACCCCCTCCAGTATTCTTGCCTGAAAAATCCAATGTACAGAGGAGCCTGGCGGGTTACAGACTATGGGGTCGCAAAGAATTGGACATGACTGAGCGACTGAGCACACAGACTTTATAAACTGAGGTAAAGACCTAGGATGTTATTCTCAGCCTGTGCAATGATTTAGGGGTGAGCAACAGGGACTCAATTCTGGTTAGTGGCAGAGAGTGGGACACCCCTCTGGCAGTGCGGAACTTGGCAATTGACTGAATGTCATTGGGTGCAGGGTCAATGACACCAAAATTCTGAAGCCTGTTGAGGCACAGTTGAAGTGACTGAGATTTATGGTGCTGTGTAGACAAGAAGAGATGATTTTCAGGAGAAGAGGATGCAGTCTGAAGATAGGAAGTTGGGAGCACATACATTTAGAGAATGGCAAATGGACCAGGTAGGATTAAAGATGTAGGCGGGAAACTACGTTACAGCAGAGCCCTGGGCTGAATCACAGAGCATGTTCCAGAACTTTCTGAGTGGAGACTTAGTGGTCTTCTAAGAATGCCCTCACATTTGCTAGGAACCAAAGGCTATAGTGTGGTTGTCATTAGCTGCATGTGTAGTCAGATCTGGGTTAGAGGCCAGTCTTGATCACTCACAAACACTGTGAACCTAAAGTAACTCTAATTTCTTTGTTTTTTTTTTTTTTTTTTTTTTCCCCCTTCATTTCTGTGTGAGCTTAAATGAGACACTGTAAGTCAACTGTATTGCTGGAACAAAATCAGTTCAGTTCGGTCACTCAGTCGTGTCCAACTCTTTGTGACCCCATGAATCGCAGCACACCAGGCCTCCCTGTCCATCACCAACGCCTGGAGTTCACTCAGACTCACATCCATCGAGTCAGTGATGCCATCCAGCCATCTCATCCTCTGTCATCCCCTTCTCCTCCTTCCCCCAATTCCTCCCAGCATGAGTCTTTTCCAATGAGTCAACTCTTCACATGAGGTGGCCAAAGTACTGGAGTTTCAGCTTTAGTATCATTCCTTCTAAAGAAATCCCAGGACTGATCTCCTTCAGAATTGGATTGGTTGGATCTCCTTGCAGTCCAAGGGACTCTCAAGAGTCTTCTCCAACACCACAGTTCAAAAGCATCAATTCTTTGGAGTTCAGCCTTCTTCACAGTCCAACTCTCACATCCATACATGACCACAAGAAAAACCATAGCCTTGACTAGATGAACCTTTGTTTTCAAAGTAATGTCTCTGCTTTTCAATATGCTATTTAGGTTGGTCATAACTTGCCTTCCAAGGAGTAAGTGTCTTAATTTCATGGCTGCAATCACCATCTGCAGTGATTTTGGAGCCCAAAAAATAAAGTCTGACACTGTTTCTACTGTTTCCCCATCTATTTCCCATGAAGTGATGGGACCGGATGCCATGATCTTCATTTTCTGAATGTTGAGCTTTAAGCCAACTTTTTCACTCTCCTCTTTCACTTTCATCAAGAGGCTCATTAGTTCCTCTTCACCTTCTGCCATAAGGGTGGTGTCATCTGCATATCTGAGGTTATTGATATTTCTCCCGGCAATCTTGATTCCAGCTTGTGTTTCTTCCAGTCCAGCGTTTCTCATGATGTACTCTGCATAGAAGTTAAATAATCAGGGTGACAATATGCAGCCTTGACGTACTCCTTTTCCTATTTGGGACCAGTCTGTTGTTCCATGTCCAGTTCTAACTGTTGCTTCCTGACCTGCATACAGATTTCTCAAGAGGCAGGTCAGGTGGTCTGGTATTCCCATCTCTTTCAGAATTTTCCACAGTTTATTGTGATCCACACAGTCAAAGGCTTTGGCATAGTCAATAAAGCAGAAATAGATGTGTTTCTGGAAATCTCTTGCTTTTTCCACGATCCAGCGGATGTTGGCAATTTGATCTCTGGTTCCTCTGCCTTTTCTAAAAGCAGCCTGAACATCAGGAAGTTCACGGTTCACGAATTGCTGAAGCCTGGCTTGGAGAATTCTGAGCATTACCTTACTAGCATGTGAGATGAGTAAACCCTTATTAAATGGTACTGTTACAATAATCAATATTGGGTGATTATTTTACATAATGTTTATGAAATAATTTTATAAGATGAAAGCAACTAGGTATGGAGTGTCAACGATGCTGATAAAACTGAGTTCTTGGTCTTTTCTGTACTGATTTCTAACAGCAGTAGCTCCTGTACTCATAACTTCAGACAATAGTAGTCAGTGTTTTATAGAAATATATGTAAAGCAAAATGGTTGTGTTACGTTTTTTCAAAAATGTTCAAATTGCAGGCTTAGATAATTAATTGAAGCTCAGAATAATTCAATTTTGTGGTTTTATAGTAAAATTACAACTTCTCATATTGTAAAATTTGATGATCTCAGTATTTTTGCCCTTAAATTCAGCTAATTAAGGAAGACTTGCTTAAAAGTTGAAGTATTGATGTTTTTATAATGTATAATGATATATACATTACTCAAAAGTAATGTGGGGAAAATATAAAATGAAATTTTGGCCATACATGAAGGTATTGAATCTTTCAATAGTGTATATATATATATATATATATATATATATATATATATATGTATAAAAATATATATGTATAGTAGTTAATTTTAATGATTATTATAAAAAAGAAGATAAAATGTACTTCAGTTTTCAATGAAATATATGTGAAATATAGTTATGTCAGAGGCTCAGATGCTTCCTGCATCTGAGCTACTCCCTTGAGACCATTAGGTTTTCTATCTAAAACAGAAAATAAAAAATTAAATACAGGTGAATGGAAAGAAATCTAAGTTCACTTTTGAATGTATTTAAGAAAAAAATGGTTCATCTGAAACCAAAACAATATTAATACCTTTGCCATTCCTTCCCTCCCCTTTTCGGTTACTTTGTAATTGTATTTTATTTTCTATTTCCCTGCCTCTCATCCCTTAATGACCTCAGTTTTCTGATTCATCCTCTTTGACCTGCACAGAAACCTGCTTAAGCATTCAGTGAGTTTTTTATAAAATTCTGTGGTCATTTAATTTGCTGTGGGAGGTCGTTTTGGGAGCTTTGTTCTCTAACTTTAGAAGTGAAAGGCTACTGCCAAGTCCTAATTTTTATTTTTCCTCCTGTCAGTAGTATTTTAAGGATAATCCAAATATTTCCCACTCTGTTTTCATAATTACTCTTGTCCTAATTTTATTTTGATATTGGATCACTTTTAGAAATGTAGAATTCCAATTAAGTCATCTGATTAAATGCATTCTTAACCTGTTGATCTTCCTTTTTCCATTTAAAATATTTAATGGCTTGTTATCAAGGCTTATCTCTCTGGTGTGTGTGGTTTATCCAACCCAGATGTATAGAAACATAACAGAAAGAAGTAGTCTTACCTGAAAGCTTTGGTCAGCCACGTTGTTTGGCTGTTATCATGGTACCTGAGAAGGAGGCTTTTCCACGGATAATGTTCACCTGAATGCAGTGAATTTTCTAGTAATGTAAGTTTCTTATTATTCTATTTTCTATTAGTGATGTCTAGCCTTGATAATCCAGAACTATTAATGGAATAAATAGATTTTTCAAGTTGCTCGATTTTGCTTGCATTATGTAGTGTCACATAAAAGCATAAAAGCTTATAACCTCATTAAAACTTGTTTCCTATAAGTGAATCCTCTAGCATTAATGTATTAGGAAATATCTGTCTCCTCATAAAAGTCTCAAAATAATTTGTCTTAGCATAAAATTTTAATAAAACTTCCCCTTCTTATCTGTTTAGCTCTGCTAGGCAATTATGGACTTCTCTGAACACCATCTGCTCTAGAGGCCATAAAGAAACATGCTTCTCCCTTTCAATTGATCTTTAGCAATGCACACTTGTTAATTCTATTTTGTTTTTGAAAAAATGTAAAAAGGAAAGACTAATCTCCTTTGGGTGACTTTCTTTCCTTAGAAAAAGGATACCTCTGTAGTTCCAGTCCCTTGTGGAGGAGACGTTTTTTCTTGGAATGTACACTACATAGAGCTGGGTGTATGTACTTGGAATCCCTTCTGTAATTTCTCATTTCCTCCTCCTTCTAGCTTCCTAGGTTGGCTTTCTTGGTTCACATAAGGTTTTCCCCCTGTTTTTGTGGTGATAATCTTGTTGCTTGAGGAGCTCCTCCACCGTTTCAGTGCTGGGTATACTCACTCCGCGACAGAGGGGACACCACAGTGCCTCTTATACTGTGACTGTTTCTGGCTTTGGCATCAGTTTGCTTTTTCTGTATAACTACAGTCTGAATGATGGTGTCACCTCTTCTGTTTTCCCACCACAATCACAGTTGTCCTAATAACACCCTTGATATTCCCCTCTCCTCTCCTGCTCCTAAGAGGCATCACTTTTTTCTTAGCTGAGCGTAATGGCATCTTGGAAACGCGCGTGCGTGCGTGTGTGTTTATGTGTGTGTTTGTGCTCAGTCGCTCAGTCATGTCTGACTCTTTGCGACCCCATGGGCTGTAATCCACCAGGCTCTTCTCTCCGTGGAATTTTTCAGGCAAGAATACTGGAGTGGGTTGCCATTCCCTCCTCCAAGGGATTTTCCCACCCAGGGATTGAACCTCTTACTTCTCCTGCATTGGCAGGCATATTCTTTACCACTGTGCCAGCAAAATACATGCAATAATCCTCAGACGCCATTAATTTTTCCTGGTGTATCTTCTGAAGAGGTGACTAAATAGTTTCTTCTATAGGGGATGGAATGTTCAGTGCTGCAGTCATTTTTAATGTGGGCCACATATGTCCTACCTGAGGAAAACCCAGAAGGAAAGAAAAGTGGCCCAAACAATATCAAAATAGAATCAGGAAAAATAGTATTATGATGATAAAAATTTATATTCTTTTTTTCCCAAAAGGGTCAGGAAATATAGAGGGAAAATGAGATAACACTTAAAAATATTGAATATGTGTAATAAATATTTTTTTAAAGAACTGATAATGCTTTATTTATCTTCTCACCTTTGTGGTAGCTCCTGCTCTTCTGAATCCTCAGGGAAATTTCTTTTGTAGTTTGCCTGTAGTTAAACCTGTTGGGAAAAACTGAATTAAAGTAACAGGCAGCTTCAAGAGGTTCAGTACCTGTTAATCTTTGATTTTAAAACCTTGTCAGTGTTAACGAAATATGGAGTCAGTCCTTTTGGAGTCAACTTTTTGTTTTAAGGACTGATTTTCTCACGCAAGGTTGATATGGCATAAGTGACATTAATTTAATGCTGAGAGCTCTGCTTCCATCAGAACCACTTTGCCCCTCATAGTCTCTAAACTATTTATGTGTGTGCAAATTTCCCGTAATACAAATCCTATGAAGTGGAGTAATATTAACTTTTATTGTCTTTTATTTTGTCTCTTCCTCTCTCTTTGCTAGCCTTCAATATTCCCTCTTTGGTGTTTGATTTTATTGCTTGCATACTTAATTTGGAAAGCTGATCTTAAATTCTGCCTGCTTTAATTTGGTAAATGGATAGACCTTTTCATTGCTTTCACACTGTCCGAGTTTGAAGAATTTGGTTTGTGTAAGCCAAAGCTGCCTGGATGTTTTTAATCCTACTCAATAAGCAAAGTATGCTCTGTTTAATTATAGTGCCATGAAAACTAAATATTTCCCAGTATTCGGTCTACTGTATGACCCTTTTTGAGACACATTATAGGTATAGTATCTACTTCCCTGGTGGCTCAGACGGTAATGCGTCTGTCTACAATGCGGGAGACCTGGGTTCAATCCCTGAGTCAGGAAGATTCCCTGGAGAAGGAAATGGCAACCCACTCCAGTACTCTTGCCTAGAAAATCCCATGGACGGAGGAGCCTGGTGCAGGCTACTGTCCATGGGGTCGCAAAGAGCTGGACATAACTGAACGACTAACACCTGTCTCCTGTCATGGGTAGAGTAAGGCTGATAATAACAATACTGATTTATTTAGGTTTGGTTCCTTGGCATGAGTAGTAATACAAGGTATTTTAAGTATTAAAGAAAGGAAAAATCAAATATGCTGAATTCATTTGATAAGATTTAATTTTATTATTTCTATAAAGCATAGGATCAGGAAGAAATGCAAAAGAAGGAGTGATGCCTTATCTATAGAGATTAAGGGGATAGAATACATAATTCTCTTACCAATGATTTATGAAAGTGTGTGTACTGTGAAAAATCTGGGGGCTTTTTGTTCTTGTTGTTGACTACATTTAAGATGCAAAGAGATATAAAGGGATACTTTTATTGTGTATCATCTGCTAGTCTGTATGACTCTTGGTATTATTTGTATTCTAAGATGGCAGTATTGGCAAATGTGCCCTTAAGTTTGAAATTTCTGAAAAACACTGTGGTGACTTTTGTGATTTCTAATCTTCTGCTGTCACAAAGTGCTGGTAATTTTCTCTGTCCACATTTTGTACAGTATATTGCTCCTCTGCTGAAGAATCCTCAGTTTAGAGATGAGAATATTGAGAGTCAGAGACTGAGCAGTGTAACATATTGCTTAAAAGCCTGGACTCTGGAACAAGGGACTTCCCTGGTGGCTCAGACATTAAAGCATCTGCCTACAGTGCAGGACACCCGGGTTCAATCCCTGGGTCAGGAAGGTCTCCTGGAGAAGGAAATGGCACCCCACTCCAGTATTCTTGCCTGGAAAATCCCATGGATGGAGGAGCCTGGTAGGCTACAGTCCATGGGGTTGCAAAGAGTTGGACACGACTGAGCGATTTCACTTTCTTTCACTTTCTAGAACAAGACCACCTGGTTTCAAATCCTGGCATTGCTAATTACCATCTGAGTGACTTTAATACATCAAGTGGACTTATTGGTAGACTTAGAGTGCATGCACATGTATCTATTATCTATATATATATAAAGTACTTTGTAACATTGCCTGGTACATAATATGCTCCTGAAAGTGTTACTTATTATTGTTGTTATCATTTTTATTATGATCTATGTGACCACATAGATTGTCCTTGTCAGTCCTGGATCAGAGTTTTTATCTTTTGTCCGTATGCTATTGCCATGATTCATATGCCCTAGAATGCCATGTTGTAGTATACCCTACCTCTATCTATAGTTCAAAGACATGCAGAAAAATGATCCATGCTATGGCATAGAGGGTTACTTGTGTGCCAACTGGTAAGTGGTACAGAAGAAACCAAGTCCAAAACTAAAGAATATTTAGTTCATATTCATTATAATATATATATATGAATGAAGAGAGAGAGACAGAGAGACACATTCACATGCATACTTTTTTCCCTCATTTTTTTCTCATTTCTTGTTTGTTCCTTTGTTAAACCTCATGCCATCCTTCATGCCATCTAGGCACATGTTTCTTAGCTTTTTATCTTGCATTGTTAAGTGTATAAATGTCTTTTCCTATACTAAATGTTGTAGCAAGTTTTATTTTTTCACTTGTTCATGGCCCCATACCATGCCATACAGTTTGGGGTTTAGCTGTGTATTTCTCTGAGTACAAGTTGCATAAAACTCTGATGCAAATTGACCGAAAATGAAAGAGAAAATGTATGGTATCACATGGTAAGTGCTTCACAGACAGGGCAACTCAGGGAACAGTGTGCCAGAGTCTCACCTCTGCTTCTCTTTGCTTCTTTTTTTCTACCCTTCTTTTTTTATTGGCTTGGTCTTCAAGATGATAGCAACATAATTATAACAATTCCAGGCATTACATTTAGATAAAATGCATCCAGAGGAATAAAGGAAACATCAGCTGGTCTGTATCTCTGTAGCATTCTTAAGGGCAAGAAAATCTTGGCCAAATGTCTTCTCAGATATTTCCTCATTTCTCATTGGCCAGATTTGTGTTACATCTCGTAATTTACCTTATCATTGGCAAGGGCAATTGGCTTACGATGTTTGGCAAAGAATAATAATTTAGGTGGAATAGAGACTGGAAAATTGTTTTCTGTAAGGGGCCATATAGTAAATATTTTTATTTTGCAGGTCACGCGTAATCTTTTGCAGGGTCATGCGTAATCTTTTGCAGCCACTGAACTCTATCTCTGCATATAAACAGTATGCAAATGAACCACAATGGCTATATTCCAACAACCATGTTTATTGACATTGAAATTTGAATTTCATATAATTTTCACATCATTGAATATTCTTCTTTTTTATGTTTTCCCCAGCTAGTCTTATCTCCCAGGCTGTACAATATTGTACATCTATAACATATGTAATACTGTACATCAACTGCTGCTGCTAATCACTTTAGTCGTGTCTGACTCTGTGTGACCCCATAGACAGAAGCCCATCAAGCTCCTCAGTCCCTGGGATTCTCCAGGCAAGAACACTGGAGTGGGTTGCCATTTCCTTCTCCAGTGCACGAAAGTGAAAAGTGAAAGGGAAGTCGCTCAGTCATGTCCGACTCTTAGCGACCCCATGGACTGCAGCCTACCAGGCTCCTTCGTCCATGGGATTTTCCAGGCAAGAGTACTGGAGTGGGGTGCCATTGCCATCTCCGTACATCAACTGTACATCAATAAAAAATAAAAAGGTGATATTGGAAAAAAAAAATGAATGGCAGATGGATTTGAACTACGGGACATAGTTTTTCAATACAAATCAACCCTCAGGACCACTACAAGCTATTTTGACTAAGGAAATTCTAATCTTGATATTTACACAAGTTCCATCTTGATATTTACACATGTTCAAGTAACTTCATTTTCTACATCATTTAGACATATAAAGAATATTCATTTTTCTTCTCTGAATCCAATTTTTTGGGGAAAAAACCCATAGGATTTCTTTTTATTATCTTTGTTTTGAGAGTTTTTTTTTTTTAATTGAGGTATATGTTTTAGGTATATGGAAAAGTGATTGAGTTATATATATATACACACAACAAATATATATGTGTGTGTATATATATATACTTTTTCATTATAGGTTGTTACATGATACATAATATACAATTTCCTGTCCTATACAGTAGGTTCTAGTTGTTTATCTATTTATCTAGTGTGACTCCATAAGATTTATTTATACTTTTCATCTCCTGCTTTTGTAATTAAGGATATGTACACATCATTGCAAATTGTGTAAGAAGCATATAGGAAAAGTATGACACTCTGAGAGGCAAATTTTGGGACTTAATTTATACAGAGCTTCAGAAGGCCTTTTGTAAAAAAGGACCAATTAGAATCAGAAGGATGAGTATGCACTGTGTGTGTGTATGTGTTGGACACAGCAAATATTAAGACCTCTGAGCCTGAAAGAGCTTAGACTTTAAATGCCAGTTTATCAAAGTCATTGTGGTCAATGAGTGGGAGACAGATGAGAGAGAGCACTCTTTGATTCATTGAACAAAATGTTAAGTTCCAGGTACTTGGCTAGATACTTGAGATATGAACATAATAATACAGTCTTTCTCAATAACTTTACAATTCAGTGAGGGGTGATAAATTACACTATAATGTGCTGGATGCCATGTAGAGTTCTGTAGAAAGTGCTGGGGATCCACTGAGTAGAGGAAAATTTCTCTCCTTTGAGGGATTCAGTGAAGCCTCCCAAAGGAAGTCATATTTAATACATCAGAACTTTGTTTGCTGTAAGGTCTTCTTGAACACTAGCAGCTGGTTCCTTTGACTTCATTATTGAGTCCCTTAGCAGCTAGTCTATGTTTTTATCTTGTTATTTGCAATTGGTCACACATTGCTTTGCACCTATTCTTTTGTCCTTCCCCCCCCTCGTTTGTATCTGCGTTTTTATTAGATAATGAGGGCCTAGAGAGTTAAAAATTCTCTCTTGACTGGATACAGAGGGAGAATATTCAGAAATGGAGAGGAAGACTTACTTCAATAATTAAATGAAAATATGGAATTAATGAAAAGAAAACTCATGTATAAGCAAAAGAATAGAAGAGTGAATCTCAGTTGGCTAATACTCATTTAGTAATGAAGTCAGATCAAAATTGTTACGCAGCCAGTTATATGTTAGTGCTGGATTCATGTATTTATCATAAAGGATCATTAAAGGGTAGTGAAAAGTATGTGTGAAAAGCAATTACAGCAAAAGAGGTAATTTGAAATTAAAATAACAGTAACAGTATCCTAAAAAAATGTCTTGCATGAAAATTGGAAAGAAATATAGAAGGAGTGGTCAAACAATTACCATCTGTCTATTAAAGAGGCATAATTTTGCCAAGAAAAGAACAAACAGGTGTTTAGTTATTGCAATGAACTGTTGATTGTGAGCTAAACGTATGCTGGTTGACACTGTTTGATTGCCCCAATTATTATAATGACCAATATTGCTGTATTCTGAACAATTATGCATGGCCAGGAAAATGGATGTTTAAACAGCTACACATGAGAAACTTAAAGTAAAATAAAATACTCAAAAAACTGCACTCTGAAATGTTGGAAAAGAAGTAATTTTAGTAGCATACAGGCTGTGAAGAATTTTTCTTACTTTTTACAGAATAAATAAAAATATTATTAGCTCTAGATATTTTGAGAGATGTTTGTATAACTGAAAAATAATCCTGAAATTTTAGGTAATTAATTACAACATTAAAAATAAAGCACAACAGCAAATCTGGTCAATGAGTAGATAGATATGATAAAATTTACATTATGATAGTAATTTCATTACATACATTCGTAAAATAAATTAGGGAAAGTATTTTTTTTACTTTAAATAAAAAACATGCTTGCATAGATAAATTTGTAGGCAGTATTATACTTTATACTACTTTCCTTTTAACTTCATATCACATTCTCTGAATTATGGAGGGAAACTATAAATTTGACTTTTGCTTAGTCTATAGCTGTAATTTTTATATAAATTAAGTATAAATTTGAATTTTGCTAAGTATAAATTTGATGTTTGCTAAGTATAAGTTTGCTTTTGCTTAGTCTATAACTGTAACTTTTATATAAATTGTAATTTTCAAATATCCTTTGAAAAATATTATCAGTAGGGATAATTAGTTTAAAAGTTTAAGTTGTCTAATGGCAACTATTCTGGACTAATTTCTGGGAGTAGACTTTTGGGAGTGACTTCAATTCTGGTCTTTCTTTGCTTACTCTTGAATTTGTCAGCCACATGCTAGCAAAAACTGACTTTAATTAAGAAAGTACCTAGTAAGATTCCAGAATTTACTTCTGTTTTTGCTCATGTTTTTTAAAAACTGGGCTGACCCTAGGAGATGTTTAATATTAAACACTATTTAAAATATCTGCTTTGCACTTTGAACCTTCACAACTTTAGTTTTTGCTTTGATTGCCTCCCAATTTTGATTGATTGAAGAGAGCTGCAACATTCATCTGTGTGCATGTTTTTCTTTGAACATTAGTTTTCAACTACTTTGGATAAATATCAAGGAGGGCAGTTGCTGGATCCCATGGTAAGAGCTTGTTTAGTTTTACAAGAAACTACTAAATGGTCTTCCAATAACATTTTGCATTCCCGTTACCAGTCTATGAGAGTTCTTGTTGCTCTACAACCTCTCCACATTATCAGTGTTCTGGATCTGGGCCATTCTAATAAGTGTGCAGTGGTATCTCATTGTTTTAATTTGATTTTTCCTAATAAAATATGGTGAAGCATCTTCTCAGGTATTTATTTGACATCTACATATCTTCTTTAATGAAGTGTCTGTTCAGGTTTTTGGCCCATTTTTAAATCAGATTGTTTTCTTGTTGAGATTTATGAGTTCTTTGTATATTTTGGATAACAATCCTTTATCAAGGTCTATCTGGCAAATTCTCCAAATCTGTGGCTTATCTTGTAATTCTCTTGACATTTTCATTTGCAGAGTGAAAGTTTTAAATTTTAATGGAGTCTAGCTGTCAATCATTTCTTTCATAAATCTTTGGTGTTATATCTAATATCCAAGGTCATCAGGGTTTCTCCTCCGTTGTTTTATAGGAGTTTTACAGCTTTGCGTTTTGCATTTAGCTCTGTGATCCGTTTTGTATTGATTTTTCTAACAGATTGAGATTTATTTTTTTACACATCCAATTGTTCCAGCAGCATTCATTAAAGAGACTGTCTTTGATTCATTCTATTGCCTTTGCTCCTTTCTCCTTTTTCAAAGATCAGGTGACTATATTTATGGGGAGTCTCTTTCTGGGGTCTCTGTTCTATTCTGTTGATCTATTTGTCTATTCTTGTGGCAAGTATCACATTCTCTTGATTATTGTAGCTTAATAGTAAAATTTAAAGTTGGGTAGAACCAGTCCTCTAATTTTACTCTCCTTCCAAACCATGTCCAATGTTTCACAATAGCAGCAGTTGAAACCAAAAGGGAGTGAAATGATATTTTCAATATATAGAAGGAAAGGGTTCCTGACTTGGAATTCTATTCTTTTTTTTAAAATTTAATTTTATTTTTTAACTTTACAATATTGTATTGGTTTTGCAATATATCAACATGCATCCACCACAGGTATACACATGTTCCCCATCCTGAACCCTCCTCCCTCATCCCTCCAACCCCAAGCATCCAGTATCATGCATCAAACCTGGACTGGCGACTCGTTTCATATATGATATTATACATATTTCAATGCCACTCTCCCAAATCATCCCACCCTCTCCCTCTCCCACAGAGTCCAAAAGACTGTTCTATACATCAGTGTCTCTTTTGCTGTCTCGTATACAGGGTTATTGTTCCCATCTTTCTAAATTCCATATATATGCGTTAGTATACTGTATTGGTGTTTTTCTTTCTGGCTTACTTCACTCTGTATAATAGGTTCCAGTTTCATCCACCTCATTAGAACTGAATAAGAATGATTTCATGAGTGAAGTAAAAATCTTTCAGAAATATAAAAAGCTGAAAAAATGAAGTACATAGTGAGTAAATCTAAATGAATAGTGATAAAATAATATAATAATCATCATTTTAATAAGGTCTTAAAATTTTAAGAATATATAGAATGTTTAAAGTATGGCAATAACAATATAGTATAGCAGAGAGTAAAATATGCTAAAATGTGTTACTGAGTGAGTGAAAGGGAAAATACAATGAAAAAAATCAATTTAAAATAATTTATAAAACAGGGCAAAAAAGAAACAGCATAGGCAGAGGAAAAAAGCACAAAATAAAACAGTAGATTTAAAAATGAATTGCACTAAATGTAAATGGGCTAAATAGTCCAGTTTAAAAAGATATTTTGAAACTGAATTAATGAAATCCAGCTCTCTACTGTTTAAAAGATGCACATCTAAATCATAAGGATTCAGAAAGGGTAAAAGTGAAAAAATAGTAAAAGATAGCCCATGGAAAGGAAGGCTAGTTTCTCCTGATTAATATCAGACAACGTGACACTAAGGCAAAGATTACTACCAGAGTTACTTCATAATAATAACATTGCAAATCACAGGGAAGATGTAGCAATTTAAATTAGTATATACCTAATAATATGGTGGTGGTGGTTTAGTTGCTCAGTCGTGACTGATTCTTGGGACCCCATGAACTGTAGCCCACCAGGCTCCTCTGTCCATGGAATATCATATAGCCTCAATATATATGAAACAAAATTGACAGAACTACATGGAGCAATAGATGAATTCAGTCAGAGTACTAAATTGCAGGAATTGACAGAATACAAGTATACTAAAAATCACTAAGAATACAGAGCACTTGAATGTGATTGACAGTTCACACCTAATGAACTTGTATATAGAACATTATGTTCCCAAAGTGCACTTTATGTATTCTTTTATGTATCCAAGCAACATTTACAAATATTGATTATGTACTGGATGATAAAGCTCAACTCAATAAATTTCAAAGAATTAGATTATATGGGATATACTCTCTAACCACAGTGCAATAAGGTAGAAATCAATAACAACAGGTAAATAAAAAATTCTGTTAGAATTCCTTGTTTCTCCAATAAGCCATGCTAATTTCTCCCTCCGCTTAGAACTTTTTTCTTGTCATTTTCCCCTACCTTAGCTCCTCTTAGCCTTCAGTCTCAGCGAATGTTTCATCGCCTCAGAGAGGTATTCCCTGGTCAACCCAAAGTATTCAATAGTATTCTCTAACAAAATCCAAAATAGCTTACTAGTTATTTAGTGCCTGATTCTTGTTTTTTTTTGTTTTTTTTTTTTACTTAGTGTTAGCCTTCAATTATTGCACATTTGCCTAATTAATTGTTCTCGAATCCTCCTCTATATTGCATGTTTTGTGAGGGCAAAGTCTGTATCTTTTGTTCACATCTGTGTTGCTGTGCTGAGCAGTGTCTGGTGTATAGTGGCCACTATTGAGAGGATGAGAATTAATATTTCCATAATGTTCTTAATAAATGGTGGGGAGGAGAAGTGCACCAATACAGATGATAGTATCTTCAAAGGCATGAAAAATTGTGGGAAGTCTTTCACTTCTTAATTCCAGAGGCTTTGGGGGAATGTAATCAAACTTTGACATATTATTATGAGAAGTGTTAAGTTTGAGGGTAATTTAATTCTTAATTTCCAGACTTAATGTGTTTAACATTTTAACCTCAATGTTTCATTTAGCATAGCTGTAGAAAATTTTACTTAATTGGCCCCCTAAGGGGGAAAATTGTCTGAAAATAGGAAACAGCGAAATATTTCAACAAATATTTTGTCTCAAAATACAAGTCCAACTGTATTTAATGAGGCTCATCTCCAGTTTCACAGCATGCATAAATTCTCTCTTTCTCTGTCTCCCCCTGGCATCTCCTCCTACTCCTTCTCCGTTTCCCTTGTCCTCCACTTCTATTATTTTTTTTGAAGTTATAAGTAAGTGATTTAGAAGTTAAGAAACTACTGGAAATAGATCTTTAGGTTTATAACGTTATGCTTAACTATAGCATAAGAGTAAAATAATTTTGGCCAGATTTCCTGTAAGTTACTCTTGTATTATCTAGGATGGAGATGCATGTTAAAAGATCCCTGAATTTATGATTCTCAAAACTGGCTGTCCAGTAGAATCAATTGAATGCTTTAAAAATACTGATGTCCAGGCCCCTCCTCAAGAGACGTGATTTAGTTGGCCTGAGTGTCACACACTGGTATTTTCGACAATCTCCCTAATTGATTCTTATGTACAAGCAGGGTTGATAATCAGTGATCTACAACTTCATGTCCCAAAGTGTGATCACTAGACTGGAAGCATCAGTATCACTGAGGAGCTGGTGAGACATGCCAAATCATAGCCCCACTCCAGATCTACCTAATCAGGATCTTCAGCATCAGTATCACTGAGGAGCTGGTGAGACATGCCAAATCGTAGCCCCACTCCAGATCTACCTAATCAGGATCTTCATTTATATAAGATCTCTAGGTGATTTGAGAAGGACTCATCTGTGATTTTCATTGGTGCTATAAAAAAAAAGTTAAATATCAATGGCACTTGAGGCTAAGCCTATGTACTTATGCTGCCATAACAGCATAAGTTAGATTTGCATACTAACCAAGAAGTAGATTTTTTCCTCAGACCTGTTTATGGCAACTGTATTTGTACGGTAAGTCTAATATTATGGAAATACTATAAATACATCATATACATGCATAATATGCAAATCAATGAAATATGAATGTGAAACAAATACATTTTCTTTTAATAAAAATTGAGTGTTTTGGAAAAAGATGGTAAACTCAAACTGCTAAAAAATATACTCTTGAATTACATATCAGTAAGACAGCTGTAAAATACAAAAGAAAACATAAGAATAATCCCTCTTCAGATTGCTTTATGAGTATCTATCTTGTTACCCTTAAAGCAATCAAAAACTTAGAAATTGTAGGCAACACATTATAAATTTTATTTTATATAATCTAGATTACAATGAAGCATAATCAACAAATCTATACTGAAGAAAAGTGTTCTACTTCAAAACACTGAATGCATAAGGGTGTGTTTTTAATTAAAATGTTCAAGGTACTTATTTATTGTGGTCTCTGAGTTCTCACTTTAACTGATTTGTTTTTTAAACAACGGACCAAATATCTAGCCAGATAACATGGAATAAATGGTTTTCTACTGAATATCTATGTGACTGTCTCTCTTTGAATGTTAATTGTATTTTTCTCTTTTTCTAGTTCTTTTTCCTCTGCAGAGTAAAGTAGTTTTCAAGCTTAGCTATATATGTGGACAGCTTTAAAAAATAAAGAAGCCCAGGTCCTACATTCTGAGATTCTTATTACTATGCATCTGGGTATAGAGCTTTAAATGTTCTTCACGTGATTTTAATATGTATCTAGTTGAGAACTGTTGGCCCAGTAGATTTGGACCATATAAATTGGTTATAATCAATTGTTCATAAATCAATTCCAGCTTACAGATCCAGGTCCTCAGTATATTATTATGATTATTATTCTCTTCTGGTCTCTGACTCTATCATGAGTACTCTTTCTCTGATATAAATCACATTAAAGCGATTTTCCTGCAGTGGTCATTTTCAAATGTTCCTCCTCTGGAAACCATTTTCAATTTCACTCTCAAAAGATGCTTTTCTTCCTCTGAGTTGTGTGAAGTTCCTTGTGTGCATGCTGCCTGTTTTGCATGCTAGGCTGAATGCTTCTTGAAGGCAGGAAGGCACCGTCAAAGGACAGCACCTGGCAGACATGAGGCTATCATAAATGCATCTTATTTCCAGGTGTTGCCACTCTTGCTGCAAGCTTTTATGAAATTATTTTGCTTCTCCTGTTTAACCTGTTGTTGCTTTCTGCTTTCCTTCCTCCTGCTCCATCTCACTTTATAATTTTTCTGATCCCTGCTGCTCTCTCTCCTTTCTCCTCCCTCCTCATCGTGGTGGCCCTCTGTGTATCTTATTCTACACAGATCCAGCTCCCCTTAACCTTCTGCTTCTTCTCTTCCTTTGGCTCACATGCTCTGTATAATAGAACGTGTTATTAATATACCCCTCAAGAAACAGCATTTGAAATACGTCCTTCCAAGAGAACTACCCTCCCAACTCCCCACCATTCTTTCTTGTTTTGCTAGTACATATAGGCCTTAAAACTGCACGGTCACTCAGGGTGTTTGCTTGTGGTCCTTTGGTGAGCTCTAGCGTGTGGTTTATAATGAAAAGAATCGTGCTTTACAATTCACAAAGTATTCAGTATCTTTGTCCATATAATAATGAAACAACATATGCTAAAAGATGCAGGTCATTTTGGAAGTATGTTCCTCAAAGTTAAACTAAAGATTAAGTGTTTAAATTTTGACTGAGGTCACTGGATTCTTAGTGGTAAGAAAAGATACCCAGAAGTATTTTCAGATGAATTCTAGTCCTGGCTTTGAAACTGGAAGATTCAAATACGAACTTTTCCTTATTGTATTATGTATTATGTTTTCTTTGTAAAAGCTGTCACCTCGTGTATGTTCATGTTGTCACGTTAATAGTATTCATGTATTAACATGAATATGTTTTTCTCCAAATCTTTACCTTCATTCATTAAACTTATTTTTGTTGTCTCTAGGAGAGTAAGTGAATTGATTACATTGTCTGTTTAAAAAGAATCCATTCTATGGTATATAAAGTAGGATCAGGGATGAAAAGGTAGCTAAATGAAAAGAATTTCAGGGTTTATCATAGTTACAATTGTGTAGAATTAAATTAAGGACAAAGGTACTGAATTCTTCTTTCCAGCCATAGGCTTGGCATTTTACTGCTATGATCTTCTAAATATCCAGTTCTTGCTTTCCCAGTATCTGGCCTTTTAATCCAAAGGTTGGTCTGGTTAGTGAGTTAGAATTTTTGCTTCTGTTCTATTATGGAAGTTACTTTTATCCTCCTTTGTCTCTTCACTCCTCACTACTGCTAGATTTGTGGTGCTTCAGGGCCTGTTCTCTTTTTGGAAGAATTGGCTACTGAACTAAATGAAGGCCCCCTACGAAAAGTACTCTTTGGTCCTGTAGAAGCCCAAGGACAGGAAATATATAGGCTAAGAAAAGAGGCTGGCACATCCACTCTCATGCTCTCATTTCCTAAACTCTAATATTAGTTTTGCAAACAACTGAATTCCCAAACAATTAATGAGATTTAGTTAAAGGAAGCAATCATGTATAATTAATGAATTTGTAAATTATTTAAACAGTCTGAAATTCTGATCATTTAAACAGCATTGACTCATAAAATTTGGTTTTATGGAGAGGAAGGAAAAAGTTTTATCATCAAATTATTCAAGCAGACTTGCATCGTGTACGTTGCCTTGTATCATTCATACTGCCTGACAGTGGCCAGCTACTTTTTCAGTAACTGATAGACAAATCTATTCCCATTTCAAGTATTACATCCTTGCTCCAGTGGAACATAAGCTACCATTTTACGGAAAAGGCAAAATATTTCTGTGAGACCCAATTTATAGAACTTTTACTAGAAGAGGCAAAATTAAAGGATAAGGCCAAATATAAAGGGGCCCATGAAGATCAGAGAGGACCAATTTTCTTGTTTTCAGCCTTTTCATCTAATAGGAAGCTGGAAGAACCACTTACAAAAAAATAAAAACTTTTAGAGTTTATTATCCAAGGCCAGTGCTGGGTGCCAAAGACAAATTAAGATACTGTCAAAACCAATACAATATTGTAAAGTTTAAAAAAAAAAAAAATAAAAAAAAAGACACTGTCTCCCTGTCTCCTGTAGATAAGATAAAAAGTGTACAACTAACTAGAGGAAAGGAAAAATGGATTCAGTGCCATGAAAGATATTTAAACATCATAGAAGAGGGAAAATTAATTTAAAGCACTTAGTGCTCAAAACTTTATTACAACCATATTGTTAAAAACTGACTCCAAGTAAATCCAGATTTCAGAAAAGATTCTAGACTGGATAAATGCAGCATGGCTGATTAGGGCCTTTTAAGAATATTGAAACACTCTCAGATATTTTTGTTTGACTCCACAAAGTCTTAGCCTGTTTCAAGAATCCATTTAGTGTGTATTCTTTTTTTAAAGTTCTAATGAAAATATAAATATACATAATTACATTTAATGAGATATTTTCTCATCTAACCATTTTGATTTGTATATTGCTAACACATAACTATCATGTTGACTCAAAATAACTGCCATTGTACATGGGGTTTTTAAGAGCCCTCCCAGAGGATATCCAGATTTCAAAAAACACCATATGAAAGCCATTGCTTTATACAGCTATGTCCTTAAGGGACAGCTTAAACAACCTAAAGATCACTGATACCTACTGTTTTCAAAGAGAATTTTAAATCATAAATCCCATTTATCTTTAAGTGAATTATACTGGTTTTCTCCTTGATATCTATAACTTTCAGTTTTGTGTTGTATCATTTTTAAAGATGTTGATACCAATAGGCAAATTTAGAGTAGACTTATGTGTTTTCAATTCAGTAATGAACAGGGAAAGCTAGATATGTGATGAGTGAGGAAATGTTTAGAAGTGAAATATGTCTTTTTGCTTTTATGTTCTAAAATATTGTTAGATAGACTTGGGTAATTTTTTCTACAAAGCTTTGTGGAAGTTGATTTAAATCTCATTAGAGGGATCTACATTTTTTATCTTTGCATTAATGACTAATAAATCATGATTTTAATGTGTAATGTATGACCGAGTTTTACTGGCTTCTTTCACTTATCCATTTCTCAATCTGTTCTATAAATTCCTTTTCACTTTTTTTACAACTGATGACTTTCAAATTTGAATCTGTAGCATTTTGTCTTCCTATTTCTTATTTATTGTTAAAATGGGGGTAGTGAAGTGAAAATAATTCACATTAACTGCTTTTGCAGATATTCTCTTAAATACGGTGCTAAAACTGTGTAATTAGTGACACTTAATATAGCCTTGGTAAAACATTATAGCATCCTATTGAATTTAAAGTTCTAATTACTTTTCCTACCTATGGCTGAATAGGCTGTTAATTGGACAGCTCTCAGTGACATAATTCACATGATGTGAATGTACCCCCTCATACCAGCATATACCAGAGTTATAGTAAATACACAGTTGACATTGGTTAATATTAATAATAATACTAATAATAAGAGTAGCTGCAGTGGTCTGGGTTAGTCTAACTTCAAGGGGGGCTCACTTCTTTGTCTGAAGAGTGTATGAATGAATGAATACCCACCCCCTAGAAACCTTGTATCTTGAAATATGTACATGTAATACACTCAGTAAATTGCTTAGATTAGATCTTTGAAGTTCACTTCAGTTCAGTCACTCAGTCATGTCCAACTCTTTGCTACATGATGGACTGCAGCACCCTGACCCACAGAGCTTGTTCAAATTCATGTCCATCGAGTCGGTGATGCCATCCTACCATCTCATCCTCTGTCACCCCCTTCTCCTGCCTTTAGTCTCTCCCAGTGTCAGGGTCTTTTCGAATGAGTCAGTTCTTTGCAGCAGGTGGCCAAAATATAGGAGTTCCTGCTTCAGCATAATCCTTCCAATGAATATTCAGGACTGATTTCCTTTAGGATTGACTGGTTTGGTCTCTTTGCAGTCCAGGGGACTCTCAAGAGTCTTCTCCAACACCACAGTTCAAAAGCATCAATTCTTCGGTGCTCAGCTTTCTTTGTAGTCCAACTCTCACATCCATGCATGACTACTGGAAAAACCATAGCTTTGACTAGATGGACCTTTGTCAGCAAAGTTATATCTCTGCTTTTTAATATGCTGTCTATGTTAGTCATAGCTTTTCTTCCAAAGAGCAAGCATCTTTTAATTTCAAGGCTGTAGGCACCATCTGCAATGATTTTCGAGCCCAGGAAAATAAAGTCTGTGACTGTTTCCATTGTTTCACCATCTATTTGCCATGAAGTGATGGGACCAGATGCCATGATCTTTTTGAATTTTGAGCATTACTTTGCTAGCATGTGAGATGAGTGCAATTGTGCAGTACTTGGAACTGGTGATGGACAGGGAGGCCTGGCAATTCATGGGGACACAAAGAGTCAGACACGACTGAGCGACTGAACTGAACTGAAACATTCTTTGGCATTGCCTTTCTTTGGAATTGGAATGAAAATGGACCTTTTCCAGTCCTGTGACCACTGCTGAATTTTCAAATTTGCTGGTGTATTGAGCTCAGCACTTTCACAGCACCATCTTTCAGGGTTTGAAATATCTCAGCTGGAGTTCCATAACCTCCACTAGCTTTGTTCATAGTGATGCTTCCTAAGGCCCACTTGACTTCACAGTCTAGGTTGTCTGGCTCTAGGTGAGTGATCACAACATCATTGTTATCTGGGTCATTAAGATCTTTTTTGTACAGTTCTTCTGTGTATTCTTGCCACCTCTTCTTAGTATCTTCTGCTTCTGTTAGGTCCATACCGTTTCTGTCCTTTATTGTGCCCATCTTTGCATGCAGTGTTCTCCTGGTATCTCTAATTTTCTTGAAGAGATCTCTAGTCTTTCCCAATGTATTGTTTTCCTCTTTTTTTTTTTTTTTGCATTGATCACTTAGGAAGGCTTTCTTATCTCTTCTTGTTATTCTTTGGAATCCTGCATTCAGATGGGTATATCTTTCCTTTTCTTCTCTGCCTTTCAGTTCTCTTCTTTTCACAGCTATTTGTAAGGCCTCCTCAGACAGCCATTTTGCCTTTTTGCATTTCTTTTTCTTGGGGATGATTTTGATCACTGCTGCCTACACAATGTTATGAACCTCTTTCCACAGTTCTTCAGGCACTCTATCAGATCTAATGCTCAAAATTCTCCAAGTAAGGCTTCAACAGTACATGATCTGAGAACTTCTAGATGTTCAAGCTGGATTTAGAAAAGGCAGAGGGACCAGAGATCAAATTGCCAACATCTGTTGGATCATCAAAAAAGCAAGAGTTCCAAAAAAATCTACTTCTGCTTCATTGACTACATCAAAGCCTTTGTGTGCATCACAAAAATCTGCACAAAATTCTGAAAGAGATGGGAATACCAGACCACCTTACCTGCCTCCTGAGAAATCTGTATGCAGGTCAAGAAGCAATAGTTAGAATGGGACATGGAACAACTGATTGGTTTCAAATTGGGAAAGGAGTACATCAATGCTGTATATTGTCACCCTGCTTACTTAACACACATGCAGAGTACATCCTGCAAAACAGTAGGATGGATGAAGCACAAGCTGGAATCAAGATTGCCAGGAGATATGTCAATTACCTCCGATATGCAGATGACATCACCCTTATGGCAGAAAGCCAAGAACTGAAGAGCCCCTTGATGAAAGTGAAAGAGGAGAGTAAAAAACCTGGCTTAACACTCAGCATTCAAAAATTCAAAATCATGGCATGCAGTCCCATTACTTCATGGTAAATAGATGGGGAAGCCATTTAAACAGTGACACCCTTTATTTTCTTGGGCTCCAAATTCATTGCAGATGGTGACTGCAGCCATGGAATTTGAAGACACTTGCTCCTTCGAAGAAAAGGTTCATAGACAGCATATTAAAAAGCAGAGACATAACTTTGCAGTCAAAGATCCGTCTAGTCAAAGCTATGGTTATTCCAGTAGTCATGTATGGATGTGAGAGTTGGACCATAAAGAAAGCTGAGCACTGAAGAATTTGTGCTTTTGAACTGTGGTGTTGGAGAAAACTCTTGAGAGTCCCTTGGTCAGCAAAGGAGGTCAAACCAGTCAATCCTAAAGGAAATCAGTCCTGAATATTCATTGAAAGGACTGATGCTGCAGCTGAAACTCCAATACTTGGTTGTTGATGCAAAGAACTGGCTTATTAAAAAGACTCTGATGCTGAGAAATACTGAAGGCAAGAGGAGAAGGGAACGACAGAGGATGAGATGGTGGGATGGTATCACAGACTCAATGGACATGAGTTTGAGCAATCTCTGGGAGTTGATGATGGACAGGGAAGCCTGGCATGCTGCAGTCCATGGGTTTGCAAAGAGTGGACACAACTGAGCAACTGAACTGAACTGAAATTGAAGGAAGTAGAGAAAACACTAGGGCATTCAGATCTTTGAAAATTCAGTCTAATTAGCAGAATTCTGCCATATAATGGTAAGTGATTTGGACATATGAATCCAGAGTTATGTCACAAGAAACTTAATGCTTAGTACACACACACACACACACACACATATGCACATCCCATATCTAGGAAAGAAATGAAGCCTCTGACTATGAACATGTGAAGGCAATTATATTAAAGAAGAAACCAATACAGCAAAATGATTATTCCTTGGTTGGTTTGTTGAGGAAGTGACTTACTTTACACGCTGCTGGGAATGGGTGAGAAGAGAGGTGCAGTTCAGTTGGGGAATTCTAGAGACTTGCAGTCAGTGTGGTAGCCAGTGATCATTCTTCCTTGTGAGGTTTTGTCCCTGACACCTGCTAGGACTGGCCTAGGTTAAAATTAGAGCATGAACCTGATCTGCTTCCTTTCCTCTCCTTGCCTATGGATCTCATTTTGATAAACTGTCTGGATTTTTCTTTAAAATAGATCTGTATTTTTCTTAATGTCTCAATTTTCTCTCTTCAAATTTTACTTGCACTGGGTTCCACCGTCTCATGCTTGTCCAAGAAGCCTATCTTTGTAAACTGTTTCTCTTCATGGTCTAAACTGCATTTCTATGATAGCCACCAGTGCTGGGGGCTGGTGATTTCTTCCTGGGAAACCCTTGCTCTCAGTTCTATCTGTCTCCTTCTCTGCTCTACTCTGTGTCCTATAAGCTAGACTTCTGCAGAAGTGGTCTTGCCGGCAGGAAATTGGAAGGCCAGAGGAAAGAGTATGTTGTGTTTTTCTCTACATCTTCTCTGCACCAGGTTCGATTTCTGGTGGTACCTGTGTCTTTGATGATTTCAGCTCCCACTGAACTGCCTCTCACTTCATAGCTCTGGCCACCCTTGTGTCTCAGTAGAACCATTTCCTCTGCTTTTTCCTTAGCCCTAGGACGATGCTGACTAGTCGCCGTTGCCAGAGTTTGGAAACTTCTACAGCCATTATTTGTTTGCTCAGTCCTGATCCAATTATCCCTTCCCATTTCATCAATGAATCTCCTGTATTTTACATCTCAGTCATGAATGTCTCAATTATAGCACTTGAGCTTGGTTTTCATTATAGTTATTTGTGTACACATCTGTCTTCTCTACTCAGCATGAGGGTGTGAATCATGTCTCTTTCATCTTTGAGTCCTATTACCTAGCAGACTACCTGGCATGTTAATAGGAGATCAGTACATGCTTGTTATATGTACTGATAAATTAATATGACTTTTACTCCTGCAGTGTACTCCTATTGCCCAGAGCTATCCTAATTGTATTTTGTGGATTCCTTGTAGTATTTTTAGGAATGATTAGGAATATATATATTTCTGAGTGTCTTAACATTTACTGCTAAAGAGCCTAAGGAAGGCATATCCTGATGACATTACTAGATATTTGAAGTAAACCTTAGAATTATGGAGAATCACAACAGTTGATCAAAAATCACTCACTTTGGATTCTCTCTAAGCTAAGCTCCTCCTGTTTGTGCTCATTGCTTGAAACAGAATGAAGCAATTGTGATCTCATTCGTTTTGTTCTTCTCCCTCAGCCAAGCTACATTTGGTGCCCTATTGTCTCACAAGTTGCCTGTTTGAGTCTTTTGAATTAAGAGTTTAGAACAGAAGGTCCATCTGCTCTGCATGAATATTAAATTATAATAAAACTTTGTGTAAGAAGTATTTATCCTTGTATTTTTTACAGCATTTAGTTTTCCTTCTGTTCTAAGAAAAAATTGGAGCATCAGTTTTTGTTTTTTTTTTCAACATACCCTTGGATTTGAATAGGCTGCAGTTATCAAATTGTATAATATTGACAGAATAGGCCTAGGGACCTTTGATTGGCAGGTGCTGAAGAAGTAAAATTTTATTTGTTTTCCTTTTTTAAAAATATGTAGCAGTTATTGATGTAATTGAACACACCATATGCCAGATCTTGTTATTTTGAGGTTATACAATCTCATAAGAGAAAAAAAAAAACCTCTTAAAAATTACACATTGGAGAGGCATGTTTTACAATCAATCAGATTCATTAAGTCAATGCACATGCTATTTTAATTCATAATATGATAGATAGTATGCAACTGATAAATCTGTAGTTTCATTTTGAATATTCATGAATAAGCAAGCTTCAGCCAGCTTTTAAGTAATATAATTCATGCAAGTAAGTGTATTCTCTTTCAGCAAGCTTCAAAAGTTTTAAGCCAATTTGCCAGTAATGTATACTATGTAGTGAAATTTGTTAATAAGAGCTGAGTAAGGAGATCAGGTGAAGGATGGCATTTTAAAATGTGTATACTTTCCATTATTTAAATGTGCATCTTTTAAATAATCAGTTAACTTTTGAGCAAGGATGAAAGTTGGGTTAAATATGAATATTTGAACAACCATATATAAATATATTCAATATTATTAATAGAAGCATGTCTAATTTATTTGTTATAAATTTTATAGGCAAAGTGATACTTTTAAAGATAATGGGATATATAAATTCTGAAGAGGGACTTTATTCTAACTCACACAATGAAATTAAAAGGAAATGTCTACACTCATTTTGTAAAATTCATGTAGTTATAAAGGCTTCCCAGGTAGCATTAGTGGTGAAGAACCTGCCTGCCAGTGCTGCTGCTGCTACTGCTAAGCCGCTTCAGTTGTGTCCGACTCTGTGCAACCCCATAGACGGAAGCCCACCAGGCTTCCCCGTCCCTGGGATTCTCCAGGCAAGAACACTGGAGTGGGTTGCCATTTTCTTCTCCAATGCGTGAAAGTGAAAAGTGAAAGTGAAGTCGCTCAGTTGTGTCTGACTCAGCGACCTCATGGACTGCAGCCTACCAGGCTCCTCCGTCCATGGGATTTTCCAGGCAAGAGTACTGGAGTGGGGTGCCATTGCCTTCTCTGGCCTGCCAGTGCAGGTAGACATAAAGAGTCGTGGGTTCAATCCCTGGGTCAGAAAGATCCCTTGGAGGAGGGAATGCCTACCCACTCCAGTATTCTTGCCTAGAAAATCCCGTTGATGAATGAGCATGGTGGGCTACAGTCCGTGGGGTTGCAGAGTCAGACATGACTGAAGTGACTTAGCATGTAACTGAAAATTGGATTTAGTAAATAGGGTTAACAAATTGCTCGTGTCCTTTTCTTTTTATCAGATGACCACTTCCTCTGGTCTTTTGAAGTTAGCTTGGGTTGATCTAGGTGTCATGAAGTTCCAAAGCATACAATATTTAGTGCCCTTTGAAAGAAAAACAATACAAATTTGTGAAAAAAGTTGGTTCAGAGTCATAGAAGAGCGTCTAAGCTAGAGAAGGAAGCTGGAAGTTAAGCTTAATTAGCATCAGGGTAAATCTGTTTCTATTTAGGTGATGAATCAACATAGGTAGTGCAAAATATTCATTTCAAAATAAGCAAATGGTTTCCATCAAGTAAATGTATGTATTGTAAATATTTTGAAATTTTCAAAAAATTATTTCATACCTTCTATGCATTTTTTAATTAAAAATATCTTCCTCAAGTCTGAAGTTTTGTTTTGTTTTCACTGTATGTAATTGTAATGCATATAAGGGGGATTCCCTGGTGGCTCAGTGGTAAAGAGCCTGTTTGCAGTGCAGGAGATGTGGGTTCAATCCTGAGTCAGGAAGATCGTCTAGAGAAGGAAATGGCAACCCATTCCAGTATTGGTGCCTGGGAAATCCCATAAACAGAGGAGCCTGGTGGGCTGCAGTCCATGGGGTCACAAAAGAGTCGCACACAACTTAGTGACCAAACAACAACAATAACAATGGATGCAAGGCAGGATGTGACAGTGGCAGATTAAGACCTTTCAACATCTTAAATAGGGAGCCCTAATCCACGTGTACTTATAAATAACCCCATCCCATAAAACATAAAATAAATATGCATATATGTACTGAAAGTTAAATAGTTTCTTTCTAATTTTCTGTCTTAAAATTTAAAATTCGGCAGTGGTATATAAAAAAATGAGCTTTTCTCAGAGTTGTGTTGCCCCTGAATCAGTAGCTGCCTTGAGCACCTGCTTAATGTGCCCTTAGGTGCGACATCATCTAGCAGGCAAGTAACTTGCTTAGAGTCTACTTATCAGCACCCCTTTTCCAGATTTTAATTCTGACTTGCCATTACCTCTCATCCATGATGTACCTTATTTTCCTCTTTGAACTTAATGAGCATGAACGTAACTTGGGCCTACAAGTTACTTATGCTGGATTAAATTTAGGATTATAGTTCCTCAAGCACCTTGAAAAACTGTAAGAACACGAAATATTGAGGCAAAATGATATGAACACTTGTAAGCTATTTTTCATAACAAAACATTAAAAAATATATATATTTGTATTTTTTATTCCAAAGCCATATGCCAATTTCAAGGACGGACATACTTTGAAGGACAAAGAAGTACAGTCTATTCCTCTTCTGGAGTATGTGTTCTCTATGAGTGCAAGGTAAGGAAATTCTTCATGTGTGTTTTAAAATTCTTTAAATTATGTGAACATAGTAAACGTCTCTTTAAAAATCTGACTCCTGTAATACTTATAAAACTTCTTAGGCAAAGAGAAAATTTTTAAAAATTTAAGGTATTAATTACAGCTCAACTGTACAGAAAATTCTAATTGTTTTTGCAATCATATAAATTAGTGATTGTAAAATAATTTTCCCAATAAATAAAAGCCCTATTTTGTCAAATCAAAGTTTTATGAAGTTGTCTTATGTTTTCTAAATACAAATCACCTCCTTGTTTGCTGTTTTGAAGAAAATGTAGATAAATGTAGACTCAGCCTGTTGTCATTTTAGTTTTGACTCATGTGACAAATATCACTGAGTCCAATTAAAGACAAAATGCAATTTGACTAATAAAAATTAGCTATTCGATGGAGACAAGACTAATATTGATCTTAATTTCTTTGGGAGGGATATTTTAATTGATTTGAAGGAAAATGCTTTATAGATGTGCGACCATGGTCTCTTGAAATATGCTTCTGAAGCAAACGTGATTCATTTTAACTCTGCTTCTTGACCTAATTGAAAAAGTAAATATGTTCCATAACAGTGTTCACATATACCTTTTGTAAACTATCATCTTATATTCTTTTACCATAATGTTCTATTTCAAGCCCTACTCTCTTTAAAGGAAACTGTCTACATATAAGATTCCTGCTTTAGGGTTCATTGATATTTGATCACTAATTTTCTTCTTAAATGCCTCTTGTACTTGGTTTTGGGGGATGATTTAGTATGTATAGATTATGTAGAAAATTAAGATAAGTTATTTACTCTGCTGGCAATACACTGTGAGAATTCATTTGATTAAATGTTGGTGAAAGGAAAATCCTCAGAATCTTGCCAAGATAAACTGAATCTGAAAAAAGCCAGCTATATACCTCAAGCATCTTAAATTGGAAGACTATGGGGATAAGCATGGAGACATAAAACAGCAAAACCGTGACAGATTTGATATCCAGAATGTGAAAGCTCTGATTTGTCCATGTTCATTATAAGGTATTCTGGCTGCTCATTTTGGCTCTAAACCAGCTCTCTCAGGTTGTATGTTACCATCTTAAAGATAAGGGAACTGGGGTATGGGCACATTAACACAATTGATGAAGCTACATTTCAAGTTTGGGTTTTCTCATAAGCGTCTCTTCAAAAATGCTGTTTTGAGAATAGATTTAAGGGACTAGATCTGACAGAGTTCCTGATGAACTATGGACAGAGGTTCCTGACATTGTACAGGAGACAGGGATAAAGACCATCTCCAAGAAAAAGAAATGCAAAAAAGCAAAATGGCTGTCTGAGGAGGCCTTACAAATAACTGTCAAAAAAAGAGAAGCGAAAAGCAAAGGAGAAAAGGAAAGATACACTCATTTGAATGCAGAGTTCCAAAGAATAGCAAGGAGAGATAAGAAAGCCTTCCTCAGTGATCAGTGCAAAGAAATAAAGGAAAGCAATAGAATGGGAAAGGCTAGAGATCTCTTCAAGAAAATTAGAGATACCAAGGGAACATTTCATGCAAAGATGGGCATAATAAAAGACAGAAATGTATGGACCTGACAGAAGCAGAAGATATTATAAAGAGGTGGCAAGAATACACAGAACTATACAAAAAAGATCTTCATGACCCAGATAATCACGATGATGTGACCATCCACTTAGACCAGACATCCTGGAATGTGAAGTCAAGTGGGCCTTAGAAATCATCACTATGAACAAAGCTAGTGGAGGTGATGAAATTCCAGTTGAGCTATTTCAAATCATGAAAGATGATGCTGTGAAAGTGCTGCACTCAATATGCCAGCAAATTTGGAAAACTCAGCAGTGGCCACAGGACTGGAAAAGGTCAGTTTTCATTCCAGTCCCGAAGAAAGGCAATGCCCCAAAATGCTCAAAGTAACACACAATTGCACTTATCTCACACGGTGGTAAAGTAATGCTCAAAATTCTCCAAGCCAGGCTTCAGCAGAATGTGAACCGTGAGGTTCCAGATGTTCAAGCTGGATTTAGAAAAGGCAGAGGAACCAGAGATCAAATTGCCAACATACACTGGATCATCGAAAAAGCAAGAGAGTACCAGAAAAACATCTATTTCTGCTTTATTGACTATGCCAAAGCCTTTGACTGTATGGATCACAATAAACTGTCGAAAATTCTGAAAGAGATGGGAATACCAGACCACCTGACCTGCCTCTTGAGAAACCTGTATGCAGGTCAGGAAGCAACAGTTAGGACTGGCTGTGGAACAACAGACTGGTTCCAAATAAGAAAAGGAGTATGTCAAGGCTGTATATTGTCACCCTGCTTATTTAACTCATATGCAGAGTACATCATGAGAAACGCTGGGCTGGAGGAAGCACAAGCTTGAATCAGGATTGCCAGGAGAAATATCAATAACCTCAGATATGCAGATGACACCACCCTTATGGCAGAAAGTGAAGAAGAACTAAAGAGCTTCTGATGAATGTGAAAGAGGAGAGTGAAAAAGTTGGCTTAAAGCTCAACATTCAGAAAACTAAGATCATGGCATCTGGTCCCATCAGTTCAGTTCAGTTCAGTCTCTCAGTCGTGTGTGACTCTTTGTGACCCCATGAACCACAGCATGCCAGGCCTCCCTGTCCATCACCAACTCCCGGAGTCCACCCAAACCCATGTCCATTGAGTCCGTGATGCCATCCAACCATCTCATCCTCTGTCGTCCCCTTCTCCTCCTGCCCTCAATCTTTTCCAACATCGGGCATTTTCAAATGAGTCAGCTCTTCGCATCAGGTGGCCAAAGTATTGGAGTTTCAGCTTCAACATCAGTTCTTCCAGTGAACACCCAGGACTGATCTTTACGAATGGACTGGTTGGATCTCCTTGCAGTCCAAGGGACTCTCAAGAGTCTTCTCCAACACCATAGTTCAAAAGCATCAATTCTTTGGCACTCAGCTTTCTTTATAGTTCAACTCTCACATCCATACATGACCACTGGAAAAACCATAGCCTTGACTAGACAGACCTTTGTTGACAAAGTAATGTCTCTGCTTTTGAATATGCTACCTAGGTTGGTCATAACTTTCCTTCCAAGGAGTAAGTGTCTTTTAATTTCATGGCTGCAATCACCATCTGAAGTGATTTTGGAGCCCAGAAAAATCAAGTCAGCCACTGTTTCCACGGTTTCCCCATCTGTTTGCCATGAAGTGATGGGACTGGATGCCATGATCTTACTTTTCTGAATGTTGAGCTTTAAGCCAACTTTTTCACTCTCCTCTTTCACTTTCATCTAGAGGCTCATTAGTTCTTCACTTTCTGCCATAAGGGTGGTGTCATCTGGTCCCATCACTTCATGGCTAATATTTGGGGAAACAACAGAAACAGTGGCAGACTTTATTTTTTGGGGCCCCTTTGGAGAAGGAAATGGCAACCCACTCCAGTGTTCTTGCCTGGAGAATCCCATGAATGGAGAAGCTTGGTAGGCTTCATTCCATGGGGTCGCACAGAGTCGGACACGACTGAAGCGACTTAGCAGTAGCAGCAAAATCTCTGCAGATGGTGATTGCAGCCATGAAATTAAAAGACACTCCTTGGAAGAAAAGTTATGACCAACCTAGAGAGCATATTTAAAAGCGGAGACATTACTTTGCCAAGAAAAGTCCGTCTAGTCAAGGCTATGGTTTTTCCAGTGGTCATGTGTGGATGTGAGAGTTGAACTATAAAGAAAGCTGAGCTGAAGAATTGATGCTTTTGAACTGTGGTGTTGGAGAAGACTCTTGAGAGTCCCTTGGACTGCAAGGAGATCCAACCAGTCCATCTTAAAGGAAATCAGTCCTGAATATTCCAATGAATATTCATTGGAAGGACTGATGTTGAAGCTGAAACTCCAATACTTTGGCCACCTGATGTGAAGAATTGACTCATTTGAAATGACCCTGATGCTGGGAAAGATTGAAGGCGGGAGGAGAAGGGGATGACAGAGGATGAAATGGTTGAATGGCATCACCTACTCAGTGAACATGAGTTTGAGTAAACTCTGGGTGTTGGAATGGACAGGGAGGCCTGGTGTGTTCTGGTCCATTGGGTTGCAAAGTGTTGGATACAACTGAGCGACTGAACTGAACTGAACTGTGGTCCCACTATTGAAACAAGGACTGGAAGGCTTGGAGTGAGATACAGCAACACCAAGGAAATCAGAGAAAAGTTACATCAAGGAAGGTGGAAATTTTGTCAGCTGATTCCTAAGTAAAGTCTAACTTTGAAATATCAACCCTAAATTTTAACATTGTGAGGGCATTTGAAGATTCTCCATTTTCTGTGTGTGATCTTTTCTTTTTTTTTTTTTAAATTTTATTTTTAAACTTTACATAATTGTATTAGTTTTGCCAAATATCAAAATGAATCCACCACAGGTATACATGTGCTCCCCATCCTGAACCCTCCTCCCTCCTCCCTCCCCATACCATCCCTCTGGGTCGTCCCAGTGCACTAGCCCCAAGCATCCAGTATCGTGCATTGAACCTGGACTGGCATCTCGTTTCATACATGATCTTTTCATTTGACAAATGTGTTCTGCAATACTGATCATTATGATTTAGAAATTTTCTGAGATGGTTTCCTATTTGATTTTAAAATACCTAAAAAATTGATTTTATTTTAAATTGGGTTTGTGAAACTTCTGGGTATAGTCAACTCTCCAGGTGCATAATAAATATTGTTGAATGAATACATGTTACCTTTTATTTGCTCAAACAAAAGACACCGATTTACTACCCTCTCATGCTGTGCTATCCAGTAGAAATATGATGCAGGCCACACAGGTGATTTTTATTGGGCTAAACTTTCTGTATACAACCCCATATAGCCAAAATATTATCAGTTCCAATGTCATCAATATAAAATTCTTAATGAAATATTTTACAGTCTTTTATAATGTGAGTCATCAAAATCTCACACGCACTTTCATTTACCGTGTTTGAGTAACATGTAGCTAGTGGGTGTGGATGCTATAGCACAGCCCTCCCTCATCGTCATAAACTTTTATTATTCTTCACGAAATTCTTGACATTAAGGACTTCCACTGTTTCTTCCCCCTTCAGGCCCCTGAACTTCGGTATTTTACATAATTGACAGCTCTCTCGGGCTTCCACTTTCTGGGCCGTCAATTCTAGTCCTTTGTTCTTTTATTGTCAGTTTTGTGACCTTGGAAACGTGTCCTGGGCTTAATAATGACACAGAAACACACCCTGATCCTGAAAATAAGATGATCAGAATGGATATTACTGTCACACCAAAGGAAGGATAGGGTTTGACTCCCACTGTATATGTGTCTCCTGCCACTTTCTTGATAAGAGATTGTCGTGGCATGGAGAAGATCCTTTCCGTCAATAAACCAGAAAGAGGGGGATATTGAAGTTATTAAAACTTTTTCTTCAATAGAAGCAGTACTTATAGAAATAACATCTAAAAACCTAAGCTATTGAGCAGTGTTAAGATGGAAGCCTTCCATTTCCAATGATTATTTTACTTCTTATGCACTGGTAAGCATAATACAACAGTTTATGACTCTTGTTGTTAAGAGACTAGAGACTGACAGTTTAGAAGCAAAATGTTTGCTTCATGGCAGTGCTACTCCATTTATCAGAAAAGTGTTCTGTATTTTGGTTTTCTCTTTAAGTTTTATCTACTTTAGTGGCTAGAACTATAATCATTTTGTATTAATTTATTCATTCACTCAGGAAAATTTTTTGAGTACCAATTATGTGCCAGAAAATACGTGAGACATTCATGCGCAAGAGACATAAATCCTGCCCACATTTCCCTTTTTGGAAATGTTTTGTGAGAGATCCACAGCATTCCTTATTATACTCACTTGGTATAATCTCTCTTTTTTTTATTTTATTTTATTTTTAAACTTTACATAATTGTATTAGTTTTGCCTAATATCTCTTTAACAGTTTGGAAACTTTGAAGTGAGAATGTTTAAAAAGTCCAGTTTTTGTTTATTGTTTTTTCAAAGTGAGCTGTTAATCAAATTCAAGCTATCTCTTTGCCACAATTGTCATCTGGATGTGCAAATATGTTTTAAACTAACAGAATCTCTCAGGATTGAAGGCATGCTTCCATTCCCAAATCTGCTTGTCCCTTTGAAAGTCTTTCCAATTGTCATTGAATATCATTTTGCAAGTGAGTCTGTGACCTTTGCAGATGTTCTCAGGATGAAAATTTTATTCTGATGTTTGAAGGGATGTCTTTAATGCTGGATCTGGAAACTTAGGAGTTTCCAGAATTAGGAGTTAGTCCTAACTGATAAGTTTGAAGCATTTATTTTCTGTTGTCTAACAGGACCAGAGCATGAAGCTGGTTGAGAGTTCAGGCTGTCCCGCTCTGGACTGTGCAGAGTCGCATCAGATTACTTTGTCTCATAGCTGTTGCAAAGTCTGTAAAGGTAAGATTTTTTGGAAAGTAAGATTTATGTGCATGAGTCATTCTAGGAGGCAATTTCAACTGACAGGAAATAAAACTGTTTATAGGGAAGTTTTTTCCAAAGACTATGGAATTAAAATTGAGATGCTCCCATGCCTTTCTGCTGGGTGTCTTGTACCTGGCTCAAAGTCTAGGTTTCTAAACTCTCTCTGTGTATTGGTTCTGAGTCAGCATGACATTGTTGAACCCAAACTCTGTGTATTGGTTCTGAGTCAGCATGACATTGTTGAAAACATACAACAGTGCTGAGTTATTTTATTGAGTTTTTTTTTTTTTGGGGGGGGGGTGTGGATTTGCTTTTCTTTTCTCTTCAGTCTATTTTATAATTGACTTAGCATAATTCCCATGTTGGCTACTTCAAATCCCTCTCTTCACAATTCCACTCTCCTTCACTGACAGGCTTCTGTATCACTGAGAAGAGAGAGGCCAACAAACATGCGTTGCTTGTTCTGTCTTGCCTTTGTGATGATAGACCTAAAACCAATAAGTAGAAGGAACTTAGATTTTTAGTTCGATATAAGAAAACAGTAAAATTTGAGATATTCAGAAATGGAGTGGGCTGCCCACAATCAAAGATTCTTAAATTTGGTATTTTGTTATAGATTCAAGTATTAAACTAAAGGATTGATTATGTGGAACCTTTTATGATCCCCACCAATCATGAAATTACGTGTGCCTTCTTGCATTATCTTGAAATCATGTATTTGTAAATCTATCTCCTTCACTGAACTTTGCACCTTGAGGGCAGGGCTGGGTCTTTGTCCTTGTATGACAGTGGGGATGTAGCTGGGACTCGTAACTCATGTAGTTGGTGTGACATTAACAAAGTGCCTCATATGAGCTACTAGCGTGTGTTTTAATAATAGCCTTTATTGATACCAAATAAAACTTAAACAGAAAAAAGTAAGAAAAAGAAACCTTATAAAATATATGCTATTTTCTTTCCTTTTAATCTCATTTACTAAAAGGGAAATATAAGATCCTTCTCTCCCATTTTTTGGAGGATGGTGCAGGTTTCATTTTCTTTTTAGCTAATTGCTCCATCTATTCATTTAAGAGTTTTATTTTTTTTTAATTTTATTTTATTTTTAAACTTTACAATATTCTATTAGTTTTGCCAAATATCGAAATGAATCCGCCACAGGTATACCTGTGTTCCCCATCCTGAACCCTCCTCCCTCCTCCCTCCCCATACCATCCCTCTGGGTCGTCCCAGTGCACCAGCCCCAAGCATCCAGTATCGTGCATCGAACCTGGACTGACGACTCATTTCATACATGATATTATACATGTTTTAATGCCATTCTCCCAAATCTCCCCACCCTCTCCCTCTCCCACAGAGTCCATAAGACTGATCTATACATCAATGTCTCTTTTGCTGTCTCGTTCACAGGGTTATTGTTACCATCTTTCTAAATTCCATATATATGCGTTAGTATACTGTATTGGTGTTTTTCTTTCTAGCTTACTTCACTCTGTATAATAGGTTCCAGTTTCATCCACTTCATTAGAACTGATTCAAATGTGTTCTTTTTAATGGCTGAGTAATACTCCATTGTGTATATGTACCACAGCTTTCTTATCCATTCATCTGCTGATGGACATCTAGGTTGCTTCCATGTCCTGGCTATTATAAACAGTGCTGCGATGAACATTGGGGTACACGTGTCTCTTTCAATTCTGGTTTCCTCAGTGTGTATGCCCAGCAGTGGGATTGCTGGATCATAAGGCAGTTATATTTCCAGTTTGTTAAGGAATCTCCACACTGTTCTCCATAGTGGCTGTACTAGTTTGCATTCCCACCAACAGTGTAAGAGAGTTCCCTTTTCTTCACACCCTCTCCAGCATTTATTGCTTGTAGACTTTTGGATCACAGCCATTCTGACTGGCGTGAAATGGTACCTCATAGTGGTTTTGATTTGCATTTCTCTGATAATGAGTGATGCTGAGCATCTTTTCATGTGTTTGTTAGCCATCTGTATGTCTTCTTTGGAGAAATGTCTATTTAGTTCTTTGGCCCATTTTTTGATTGGGTCATTTATTTTTCTGGAGTTGAGCTGTAGGAGTTGCTTGTATATTTTTGAGATTAGTTGTTTGTCAGTTGTTTCATTTGCTATTATTTTCTCCCATTCTGAAGGCTGTCTTTTCACCTTGCTTATAGTTTCCTTTGTTGTGCAGAAGCTTTTAAGTTTAATTAGGTCCCATTTGTTTATTTTTGCCTTATTTCGAATATTCTGGGAGGTGGGTCATAGAGGATCCTGCTGTGATGTATGTCGGAGAGTGTTTTGCCTATGTTCTCCTCTAGGAGTTTTATAGTTTCTGGTCTTACGTTGAGATCTTTAATCCATTTTGAGTTTATTTTTGTGTATGGTGTTAGAAAGTGTTCTAGTTTCATTCTTTTACAAGTGGTTGACCAGTTTTCCCAGCACCACTTGTTAAAGAGATTGTCTTTAATCCATTGTATATTCTTGCCTCCTTTGTCAAAGATAAGGTGTCCATATGTGCATGGATTTGTCTCTGGGCTTTCTATTTTGTTCCATTGATCTATATTTCTGTCTTTGTGCCAGTACCATACTGTCTTGATAACTGTGGCTTTGTAATAGAGCCTTAAGTCAGGTAGGTTGATTCCTCCAGTTCCATTCTTCTTTCTCAAGATAGCTTTGGCTATTCGAGGTTTTTTGTTTTTCCATACAAATTGTGAAATTATTTGTTCTAGCTCTGTGAAGAATACCGTTGGTAGCTTGATAGGTATTGCATTGAATCTATAAATTGCTTTGGGTAGTATATTCATTTTCACTATACTGATTCTTCCAATCCATGAACATGGTATATTTCTCCATCTATTAGTGTCCTCTTTGATTTCTTTCACTAGTGTTTTATAGTTTTCTATATATAGGTCTTTAGTTTCTTAAGAGTTTTAAAATCTCAGTTCTATGAAAGGCTCTTTGGGAGTTTCAGAGTGGTTTCAGACTTGGTCTGCCTTTCAAGAGCTTTAGGGATGGCTCTCAGGAACTAAGAGTACAAAGGACTGTAATCAAATAGATATAAAAGAAGAGCCACTAGTGTTTTCAGCCTAACTTTCCATGAGCCAGTGCCTTGTACAGAGCATGTGTGGAAGTTGATACAAATCCAGAATGCTCATTCCAATCACTTGATTTGGGAACTGGACTCCCAGTATGCAGCTTGACTAGAGTGTCTTTGGCAGCCAAAGGTAGGCTATACCAGAACTTCTCAGGATTAAATGTTTATACAGATAACCTAAGGATTAAAGTACAGACCCTAATCTGGAAGGTTTGGGGTGGAGCTCAAGAATCTGCATTTCTGTTAAGCTCCTAGGTGACTACTGGTCAGTGGGACCACACTTTGAGTGGCTTTTGCTGCATAACAAATTACCCCAAAGTTCAGAGGCTTAAAACAACCACCACTTTATTCTCAGGCATACCTCCTCTTGTTGCACTTTGCTTCGTTGTGCTTTGCAGATATTATGATATTTACAAATTGAAGGTTTATGGCAATGCTGTGTCAGGAAAGACTGTTGGTGGCATTTTTCCAGCAGCATTTGTTCACATCATGATTCTGTGTCACTTTTTGGTTATTCTCACAGTAGCAATAATTCAAATTTTTTCATTATTGTTATATTTTTTATGGTGATCTGTGATCAGTGATCTTTAATATTCCTACTACAACTTGCTGAAGGCTCAGATGATGATTATCATTTTTTAGCAAGAAAGTATTTTTAAATGGTGAAGGACAGCGAAGCCTGGCCATAGTCCACGGGATCACAGAGAGTCAGACATGACTGACAGACTGAACAACAAATTTTAAGTTAAATCATGCACATTTTTTTTTCTTTTTTTTTCTAATTTTATTTTATTTTTAAACTTTACATATTTGTATTAGTTTTGCCAAATATCAAAACGAATCCGCCACAGGTATACATGTGTTCCCCATCCCGAACCCTCCTCCCTCCTCCCTCTCCATACCATCCCTCTGGGCCGTCCCAGTGCACCAGCCCCAAGCATCCAGCATCGTGCATCGAACCTGGACTGGCACCTCGTTTCCTACATGATATTTTACATGTTAGATGTAATGCTATTGCATATTTAATATACTAAAGTATAGTATAAACAACTTTTTTTTAGCCACATTGCATGGCTTTCAGGATCTCATTTCCCTGATCAGGGTTAAACCTGGGCTACAGGAGTGAAAGCCTGGAATCCTAAACACTAGACAACCAGGGAACTCCCAAAATATAGCTTTTATATGCACTGAGAAAATAAAAAAAATTGTGTGACTTGCTTTATTGTGATATTCACTTTATTGCAGTGATCTGGAACCACGCATGCAATATCTCTGAGGTATGCCTAGATATTGCAGTGTTGTGGGTCAGCAATTCAGACAAGGCTTAGCCAGGTGATTCTTCTGCTTCATAGGGTGTTAACTGGGGTCACTCAGCTGAAAGTTGGTCTGAGCTGGAAGGTTCAAGATGGCCTCACTGTATGTTGGGCACCTTAACAGGCATGGCATGAAGGCTGGTCATAGCCAGAACTCTCTCCCTTTCTATGTAATCTCAGGACTTCTCCCTGTGGTCTCCCTAGTAGGATGATCATCAGATTTCTTAAATGGTAGCTTGGGGCTGTTAAACAGTAGGTCTGGAACTGACACAGCATCACTTCTACCACAATTCATTGATCAAAGCAGTTACAGCCAAGCCCAGATTCAAGGGGTGGGTGTGAGGGGAATAGATCCCACTATGAAAGGAGGAGTGTTAAAATTTTTTGGCCATCTTTAATCTACTAGTGGTGTCCAGGAGATACTTAAAGAGCAGAGAGGTGAATACCTATTAGTCAGCATTGGCTAGATTTGGATAAAAAGATGTGGGTAAGAATAGGGCATTTCAGAGGGCTTCCCTGGTAGCTCAGCTGGTAAAGAATCCACCTGCAAGGCAGGAGACCACAGTTCAATCCCTGAGTCAGGAAGATCCGTTGGAGAAGGGATAGGCTATCCACTCCAGTATTCTTGCCTGGAGAATCCCCATCGACAGAGGAGCCTGGCGGGCTGCAGTCCATGGGGTCACATAGAGTTGAACACAACTGAGGGACTAAGCACAGAACAGAGCATTTCAGATGTCAAGAAAAGACCTGATTACATTCATTTCTTTTTAAAGAGCTTTAACATATTACCAAAAGCAAGTTAAGAATGGAAAGTGAAAGTGAAATCGTTCAGTCACGTCTGACTCTTTGTGACCCCATGGCCTATACAGTCCCTAGAATTCTCCAAGCCAGAATACTGGAGTGGGTAGCTGTTCCCATCTCTAGGGGATCTCTCCATCCCAGGGATCGAACCCAGGTCTCCCACATTGCAGGCAGATTCTTTACCAGCTGAGCCACCAGGGAAGAATGGAAAAGCTAGGGACAAAAACTGTTATGTTTATATTACCTATAGTTTTAAAAGTTAATATGTTGACACAACACACTTGAAATACAATGACAAAGTTTACTATGATCTATACCCCTTCCACCTGAGACTGATATACTTGATTTGTGACCCACTGAAGCCAGAACTGAACTCAGGTTTGGCTGCTCATTGCTCAAAAGTTGCTATTCAAGAGAAAAGAGTTGGGGGGAGGGGAAGTGTTATTCAGGAAGCTGGTGGACTAGCATCCCCAAACCATTTTCAAGTTGCCAGACAGGGAACAGAGTTTGTAAAGGAACAGTTTCAGAGGTGTGCTGGTGGGGGCTATGTGTGAAGCAGCACAGTCTGCTCCAGTAATCACCTTGAAGCTGGTGGGGCGGTGGTCTGATTAGCATCATTGTGTGATTGTGTAAGGAGAACAGGTTATCTGTAGCTGTGGAGTTGAAGCATCCTGTACTTCCTGAAGTTTCTCAAGAGATTGTTCTTTAAGTATTTAATCACATTATAGCATATTTAGTCCTACAGCATGGGTTTTTCTCACAATGGAACTGGGGCCTCCAATATGGAATTGCCCTCGCTAAGGTAAAAGCAGAGATTCCTTTTCCTTATTCCTGAACAAGTGTTTCAGAGTCAGGTGAGATTATGTGATAGAACCTTGGTATCAGCTTTCAAAAAAAACTTGAGTAATTATTTTACACAGCCTGGGTTGAGAACCACTGGCTTAGTTAATACTGGAGCTGAAATTGGATAAGTTGACCTTTCTTGAAACATCTTAACACCATGTAAAATAAAAATTGCTTCCATTTTTGACTTCAAATATATAGAATAAACAAATGAGTTCTTCTGCTATTGTCTGACTTTTAAACTAAAAAGCAAATTAATTTTTGAAGGCTGAAATTTTGAGTCAGCTCCTATACATATGTTGTGACAAATTCATTCCAGGCCTGTCTGCCTAGTGCTAAAGATGACATGTTCACATCTGAAAAAGTAAGTTGTTCAACAATGCTTATTAAATATTCCCTGAGGGCAGAGCATGAGATTAAAGAGTTGACCTTTCCACTGGAGGCTCAGCCAGTGTTTGGAAACCAAGCTGTGCACCGAAATAAGGCTCCAAATCTCTAGGCACCAAGTCACATACAGGCAGGACTGTTTTCTAGATACCCTCTTCTCTTCTGTTGTAGCATCTCAGGAACAGTGTAGCAAAAGTGTTCTTTTCATTTTTTTCATATTTAAGAGCTCTTTCAAGGAGTCATATGACCAATTACAATAGGATAGAGACTTCATCATACAATGAGGACTCTGATTTAGGTACAGAAATAACGTGAAACTATGAGTTTTCATATCTCAGCCCTTCCCATTCTCTTCCTCCTCTCTTGGCCACCCCTTTCTCTGCCGGTAGACCATCATATCCTATTCACCAGATACCCACTTTTTTTTTTTTTTTAATTTTATTTTATTTTTAAACTTTACGTAATTGTATTAGTTTTGCCAAACATCAAAATGAATCCATCACAGGTATACATGTGCTACCCCTCCTGAACCCTCCTCCCTCCTCCCTCCCCATACCATCCCTCCAGGTCGTCCCAGTGCACCAGCCCCAAGCATCCAGTATCATGCATTGAACCTGGACTGGCATCTCGTTTCATATGTGATATTTTACATGTTTCAATGCCATTCTCCCAAATCTTCCCACCCTCTCCCTCTCCCACAGAGTCCATAAGACTGTTCCATACATCAGCGTCACTTTTGCTGTCTCGTACACAGGGTTATTGTTATCATCTTTCTAAATTCCATATATATGCGTTAGTATACTGTATTGGTGTTTTTCCTTCTGGCTTACTTCACTCTGTATAATAGGTTCCAGTTTCATCCACCTCATTAGAACTGATTCAAATGTATTCTTTTTAATGGCTGAGTAATACTCCATTGTGTATATGTACCACAGCTTTCTTATCCATTCATCTGCTGATGGACATCTAGGTTGCTTCCATGTCCTGGCTATTATAAACAGTGCTGCGATGAACATTGGGGTACACGTGTCTCTTTCCCTTCTGGTTTCCTCAGTGTGTATGCCCAGCAGTGGGATTGCTGGATCATAAGGCAGTTCTATTTCCAGTTTTTTAAGGAATCTCCACACTGTCCTCCATAGTGGCTGTACGATACCCACTTTTTAATTTAGTATTGACTTTGTCAAGACTTCCAACCAGTCCATCCTAAAGGAGATCAGTCCTGGGTGTTATTTGGAAGGACTGATATTGAAGCTGAAACTCCAATCCTATGGCCACCTGATGCAAAGAGCTGACTCATTTGAAAAGACCCTGATGCTAGGAAAGATTGAGGGCAGGAGGAGAAGGGGATGACAGAGGATGAGATGGTTGGATGGCATCACGGACTCAATGGACATGGGTTTGGGTGGACTCCGGGAGTTGGTGATGGACAGGGAGGCCTGGCGTGCTGTGGTTCATGGGGTCACAAAGAGTCAGACATGACATCTGAACAATTAGAAGTAATGGAGGCATTGTGTGTATAAGGCTGAGTGAGCATAGACTGTTTTCTCCCAACTTCTGGACAGTTCATAATTTACCACATCATTCAATTACACCTTTGTGATTCTTCTTATCTATCACAAAGAACATCATTTAGTTAATTTTTTACTATCTACTGTTAGTTAACACATTTTGCGAAAAGTTAGTTTCATTCCAGTGGTATCCATGAAATGATTGGATTATTGAATTCATGTATTTTTTGTACACATTAAAAAAATTCCATTGCTATCTTTGAAAGTTAAATTGAAAGTTGCTCAGTCGAGTCTGACTCTTTGTGACCCCATGGGCTATACAATCCACAAAATTCACCAGGCCAGAGTACTGGAGTGGATAGATTTTCCCTTCTCCAGGGATCTTCCCAACTCAGGGATCAAACCCAGGTCTCCTGCATTGCAGGTGAAATGTTTACCAGCTGAGCCATCAGGAAAGCCCAAGAATACTGGATTGGGCAACCTGTCCCTTCTCCAGGGGATCTTCCCAACCCAGGTCTCCCACATTGCAGGTGAATTCTTTACCACCTGAGCTACTGCTGCTGCTGCTACTGCTAAGTCACTTCAGTCGTGTCCGACTCTGTGCAACCCCATAGACGGCAGCCCACCAGGCTCTGCCGTCCCTGGGATTCTCCAGGCAAGAACACTGGAGTGGGTTGCCGTTTGGGAAGCCCATTGCTATCTGTACTTTATTTTAAATGTTCATCCATGCACATGAACTACATTTTGGGAAAAGTCATGATTACCCATCATCTCATAGATGGTACCAATATGAGTTAGTATTGTTTCAGGTATAAGTGATAGAACAGCCAATCCAACTGACCTAAGTGAAAAAATGGAATGCGTGGCCCTGGTGAGTGGATTGATTCAGATCTCAAACCTTGTCACTTTGCTTACATACATCTATTTGCCTCCTCTGAGATGCCCTTATTTTCAAACTCTATGTGTTCTTGGGTAGACCCTGATATTCTTATGCTCACATTATTTTGATACTTAAGTAGGTGGAAGACAAAGTTCAGTATCTTCTTGAGTTTAACAAAAGTCCCAGAATTGAGATTTAATTATCTGCATTAACCTGCACTGGATCATTTGCTCAGACCTGAAGAAATTATGTTCAGGCTAGTAGGATGTATTGTTTGGTGTGGCCTTGATCAGTAGGCAGTGGAGTCCATTTTCCTGTAAGCATCTAGGCTAATAGTAGAGGTAAAAAGTTCATTCCAGGTATGGCTAGGTTTTTTTTTTGCCTACCGTAAGAAGAAATAGACACCTTTAGGCAAAACCAACAAATAATCACCTCAAAATTATTGTATTCTTTTTCTCTTGGATATTATGAAAAACCTTTATTTGTGTTGTTCTTATGTATAATCTTTTGTACCCTTCCTTACCTCAACAGTCATAGAAAATGCATATTAACATTTTATAGAAGGTTATAGAAAGTTCTAGTATACTTAATACAAGAACTTCATATAACTTTGGAAAGCTTAAAAGGAATAGAAAACTTGGTATCCGTGAGTTTAAAATTGAAAGGAGAAAATAAAAGAAAGACCTGATTGTATTAGATCATTGCTCTATCCGTCTATAACAAATATATGAATTTTCTCCTATGATAGCTATCTCAGCACATTTATTTGTGGTTTATTAGTAATACTCTAATTACTTTAATTATTAACCAATGTGAAACTATTATACTTTTGCATAGATGATCTCATGTGAAGCTTACATTTTTGTGAGGTAGATAGTATCCTAATTTACAGGTGAGAGAATCTGAAGGTTTAGAAAGGTTAATTAACTTACACAGCTAGTAATTTATGCAGCCAGTAATTGGCAGAGATCAGATGTAGATCCTTCAACTCTAAAATCCAAGCTCAGATGAGTAGGAATGCAGCTATCATGGGAGTAGAACTACTGTTTATTGCCAACCCATCGTCTGATTTTTTTTTTTAAGTTCTTCCCTATAGATTGGAAACAAATCCCTTTAAGTGAGTCTGAATTTTCTACCCATCAGTAGTTAGCAGTTAGCCTTTTAACCTTGGCATTTTTGAATCTAAGCAGTAAAATAACCAATAGATTCAATCAACTTTTGTCTGTCGAGAGACTAAATCAAAATAGCTGACACTGTTTAGAGTAAGTTAAAATTTGACAAAATTTTCAATTTTCAAGTCTCTGGGTTAATTTATAAAAACTTATTTGACAAAAAGCAGTGTACTCCCTAAATGAACCTAAAATAGTAAAAAATAGAATCACACTGTTATTTTATGTTTGTAAATTCTTGCAGCAATTAAGCACTGTGTGGAGTGTGCACGTGATATTTGATGCTGAGATGAGGGAGTCTTACCATCAGTTAGGCCAAATCAGAAATGGATTGTAATAGAGAACGAGGATGACTTTTTAGCTGAAATTATCCCCTCAGGCATTGTAAAAAGACTCTGGAACACATTTTAAGAAAAATGGTCTCAATTTAGCTACTTAAAGAAGAAGGAAAGAAAAAAACCCTAGGAGAAAACATTTTTAACTTTCCTCTTCTTTGAACCTTTTACTTCAAAATTTTCAGGCTGAATCATAAGAATTTAGATCGTGAAGAATTTTGTGAAGTAAAGTTGTCAAGTGATTTTAGTGCTGTTATTTACTATGTAGTTTTCCAATTTTCATTCACCTCAGTTCTATTTTATTTAGTTCCTGTAGAAATCACACAAGCCTCACCCTTCCTAAGGCTTATTAAATTGTACAAATTTTTTTTTACTATACATTTTAACACATCTCATGGGAGATATGTTTTAACTCTGTGATGATATTCAGCATAGTCATTATGGGCACAAAACAGTTGGACTGGACATCAGTCATTGTGCTGTGCCAGAGTACACCTGCTGGCTATGGTTCAGTCTTTCACTGAATCACATGTTCTATGGTAATTTGATAAATAAGATGAGCTGGTGTAGAACTTACATCTTTACGATTTACTCAAGTAAAAGTCTTTTCTTGCATGTAAGTGGATGAATTTATTCTGAGCTACATGAAATGTATTTTTCTAAATGTCTTTTCTTTTATACATGCTGAAATAATAATTCATTAGACAGCGTAAAACTAGCTAGAAAATTTATTCATCAAGCAATTTTAAAATTGTTTGAATGATGCATAATCATATAATTTCCATTAAATATAGATTCCAGTGTTCAAGCTTTTCATTTCAGCATCTTAGATGATCTTTGAACAAGGGATTCACACAGGAAAAAAAAATTCAAGAAATTACACATGATTAGTGTCACTGTATTTGAAGTGTTCCATTTATATTTCCTCTCATAAAGACTCTGGAATCTTTATAATTCATAAACTTTTTTCTTTTGAGTAGACATACTTGTCTCGCAGATTTCCAGAGAAAATTAAATTAAGTGGTGTATTGTTTTTTTTTTTAAAAAAAAAAAACATTTAGAGTTTTGGTATATTTTTTTCTTTAAGATGCCAGGTCATCTGTTTCATTTCTTAAATACACAATGTGAACATCTGGTCTGGTTTGGTCTGTGTTACTCGTAGTTATTGATAATGTTCAATCACTAATTCTCAGATTACTTTCCTTCCTCACTATGTTATCTTCAGTTCAGTTCAGTTCAGTTCATTTCAGTCGCTCAGTTGTGTCTGACTCTTTGCGACCCATGGACCACAGCATGCCAGGTCTCCCTGTCCCAACCATCTCATCCTCTGCTGTCCCCTTCTCCTCCTGCCTTCAATCTTTCCCAGCATCAGGGTCTTTTCTAAGGAGTCAGTTCTTTGCATCAGGTGCCCAAAGTATTGGAGTTGCAACTTCAGCATCAGTCCAGCCAATGAATATTCAGAATATTTAGGATGGACTGGTTCAATCTCCTTGCTGCCCAAGGGACTCTCAAGAATCTCCTCCAACACCACAGTTCAAAAGCATCGATTCTTTGACACTCTGCTTTCATATAGTCCAACTCTCACATCCATACATGATTACTGGAAAAACCATAGCTTTGACTAGACAGAGCTTTGTTGGCAAAGTAATGTCTCTGCTTTTTAATATGCTGTCTAGGGTGGGTAACACATGTATACCTGTGGCGGATTCATTTTGATATATGGCAAAACCAATACAATATTGTAAATTTAAAAAAAAATATGCTGTCTAGGTTGGTCATAACTTTCCTTCAAAGGAGCAAGCGTCTTTTAATTTCATGGCTACAGTCATCACTGCAAAATCTGCAGTGATTTTGGAGCCCAGAAAAATAAAGTCAGCCACTATTTCCACTGTTTCCCCACCTATTTGTCATGAAGTGATGGGACTGGATGCCATGATCTTAAATTATTGAATGTTGAGTTTTAAGCCAACTTTTTCACTCTCCTCTTTCACTTTTATCAAGAGGCTTTTGAGTTTTTCTTCACCTTCTGCCAAAAGGGTGGTGTCATCTGTGTATCTGAGGTCATTTTTATTTCTCCCAGCAATCTTGATTCCAGCTTGTGTTTCTTCCAGCCTGGCATTTCTCATGATGTACTCTGCATATAAGGTGAATAAGCAGGGTGACAATATACAACCTTGATGTACTCCTTTCCTGATTTGGAACCAGTCTGTTGTTGTATGTCCAGTTCTAACTGTTGCTTCTTGACCTGCATACAGATTTCTCAGGAGACAGGTCAGGTGGTCTGGTATTCCTTTCTGTTTCAGAATTTTCCACAGTTTCTTGTGATCCACACAGTCAAAGGCTTTGGCATAGTCAATAAAGCAGAAATAGATATTTTTCTGGAACTCTCTTGCTTTTTCAATGATCCACCAGATGTTGGCAATTTGATCTCTGATTCCTCTAAGTCCAGCTTGAACATCTGGAAGTTCACGGTTCATGTACTGTTGAAGCCTGGCTTGGAGAATTTTGAGCATTCCTTTACCAGTGTGTGAGATGAGTGCAATTGTGCAGTAGTTTATACACTCTTTGGCTTTGCCTTTCTTTCAGATTGGAATCAAGACTGACCTTTTCCAGTTCTGTGGCCACTGCTGAGTTTTCCAAATTTGCTGGCGTATTGAGTGCAGCACTTTAACAGCATCATCTTTTAAGATTTGAATTAGCTCAACTGGAATTCCATCACTTCCACTAGCTTTGTTTGCAGTGATGCTTCCTATGGCCCCCTTGACTTCACATTCCAGGATATCTGGCTGTAGCTGAGTGATCACACCATCGTGGTTATCTGTGTTGTAAAGATCTTTTTTGTATAGTTCTTCTGTGTATTCTTGCCACCTCTTCTTTATATCGTCTGCTTTTGTTAGGTCCATACCATTTCTTCCTTTATTATGCCCATCTTTGCATGGAATGTTCCATTGGTATCTCTAATTTTCTTGAAGAAATCTCTAGTCTTTCCCATTCTATTGCTTTCCTCCATTTCTTTACACTGATCACTGAGGAAGGCTTTCTTATATCTCCTTGCTATTCTTTGGAACTCTGCATTCAAATGAGTATATCTTTCCTTTTCTCCTTTGCCTTTCTTGTGTTTTCTTTTCTCAGCTGTTTGTAAGGCCTCCTCAGACAACTTTTTGCCTTTTTGCATTTCTTTTTCTTGGGTATGATCTTGATCACTGCCTCCTGTACAATGTCATGAACCTCCATCCATAATTCTTCAGGCACTCTATCAGATCTAATCCATTGAATCTATTTGTCACTTCCATTGTATAATCATAAGGGATTTGATTTAGGTCATACCTGAGTGGTCTAGTGGTTTTCCCTACTTTCTTTAATTTAAGTCTGAATTTGGCAATAAGGAGTTTGTGATCTGAGCCACAGTCAACTCCTGATCTTGTTTTTGCTGACTGTGTAGAGCTTCTCCATCTTTGGCTGCAAAGAATATAGTCAATCTGATTTCAAAATGTGTTGACCATCTGGTGATGTCCATGTATAGAATCTTCTCTTGTGTTGTTGGAAGAGGGTGTTTGTTACAACCAGTGCGTTCTCTTGACAAAACTCTGTTAGCCTTTGACCTTCTTCATTTTATACTCCAAGGCCAAATTTGCCTGTTACTCCAGGTATCTCTTGACTTCCTACTTTTGCATTCCAGTCCCCCATAATGAAAAGGACATCTTTTCTGGGTGTTAGTTCTAGAAGGTCTTGTAGGTCTTCACAGAACCATTCAACTTCAGCTTCTTCAGCATTACTGGTTGGGACATAGACTTGGATTACTGTGATATTGAATGATTTGCCTTGGAAATGAACAGAGATCATTCTGTCATTTTTGAGATTGCATCCAGGTACTGCATTTTGGACTCTTTTGTTGTCTGTGATGGCTACTCCATTTCTTCTAAGGGATTCTTCCCCACAGTAGTAGATATAATGGTCATCTGAGTTAAATTCACACATTCCAGTCCATTTTAGTTCACTGATTCCGAAATGTTGATGTTCACTCTTACCATTTCCTGTCTGACCACTTCCAGTTCCCCTTGACTCATGGACCTAACATTCCAGATTCCTATGCAATATTGCTCTTTACAACATCGAACTTTACTTCCATCACCTGTCACATCCACAACTGGGTGTTGTTTTTGCTTTGGCTCTATCTCTTCATTCTTTCTGGAGTTATTCCTCCACTAATCTCCAGTAGCATATTGGGCACCCAAGGAAGTTCATCTTTCAGTGTCCTCTCTTTTTGTCTTTTGATGCTGCTCATGGGGTTCTCAAGGCAAGAATACTGAAGTGGTTTGCTATTCCCTTCTCCAGTGGACCATGTTTTGTTGGAACTCTCCACCATGACCCTTCTGTCTTGGGTGGCCCTACAGGTCATGACTTATAGTTTTGTTGAGTTACACAAGGCTGTGGTTCATGTGATCAGTTTGATTAATTTTCTATGATTGTGGTTTTCATTCTGTATGCCCTCTGATGGATAAGGATAAGAGGGTTATGGAAGCTTCCTGATGGGAGAGACTAACTAGATTTGGTTCTGATGGGCAGGGCCATGCTCAGTAAATCTTTAATTCAATTTTCTGTTGATGGGCGGGGCTTTGTACCCTTGCTGTTGTATGACCTCAGACCAAATTATCGTGGAGGTAAAGCAGATAATGGCGACCTCCTTCAAAAGGTCCCATGCAGGCACTGCTGCACTTAGTGCCCCCAACCCTGCAGCAGGCCACTGCTGACCCATGCCTCTGCCTGAGACTCCTGGACACTCACAAGTAAGTCTGGGTCAGTCTCCTGTGGGGTCACTGCCCCTTTCTCCTGGGTCCTGGGGTGCACAAGGTTCTGTTTGTGCCCTCCAACCGTCCTTTTCCCCAGTCCTGTGTAAGTTCTGATGGGGTTAATGGTGACCTCCTTCAGTTAACTCTTAATGGAGTTAAATACACTAAAAAAACTTTTTATTACAATTAACATGTGGTTCTATAAACACTGGATGAAGATATCAACATAATTGTGTAAGAAAATATAGCTTCTAAATAAAAGAAAGATATTAAGAGACAAATGCTTTTGCTTTGTTATGAGTTCATTTACCATAATAATTTCTTTTTTCCTGTAGGTTATGACTTTTGCTCTGAAAGGCATAACTGCATGGAGAATTCTGTCTGCAGAAATCTGAATGACAGAGCTGTTTGTAGCTGTCGAGACGGTTTTAGGGCTCTTCGAGAAGACAATGCCTACTGTGAAGGTAAGCCTTGTAATGAAGTGTAGCTTGGCTGTATAAATTTCCTAGAATTACTGCATGCAAAATTTATTAATTTCCCAGGTTGTCAAATTGATAGGCCCATTAAAAGCAGCGAATTTAATTTGAAGCATATTAATCAGCTAAAAATAATTATCTTTCAAATTAAAGTTTTTCATCTTTCTGCTATGTCAGTCTAATAAGTTAATATGGCTAGGTTTCTTGAATTAGGACAATACTTCCACTGTGAAATTGCCTTCTTTTTTTATAATTAGATATTCAGATAGTTCACATATTGACATGATTACTGTAGCTTGCGGTTAGGATTGTAGTCAGATTTTTGCAGGCAATATTGTATAACAAAGACAGTCAATTAACGGGAAGATGAAGTGCCCACACCATTTTTGTTTTGCTGCTGTCAGTAATCTCAGTGGTTGTATTCATGCTCTGTGGTATTTAGTAAATAGCTCCAATGGAGTAAGCAGTTTCCTAGTTATTTGAAATCCTAATGAATATCTCAGGTAGTTTGTTGCCTCATTGAAAGAGTCCAGATACAGTGAGAAGGCCTGGGCATCCACAAATGCTGCAGCTTTGATTGTTTGTGAAGACCCTAGAATTACAAGAGGTGTAGAAGGAGATCAGTCTTGGGTGTTCATTGGAAGAACTGATGTTGAAGCTGAAACTCCAATACTTTGGCCACCTGATGTGAAGAGCTGACTCCTTGGAAAAGACCCTGATGCTGGGAAAGATTGAGGGCAGGAGGAGAAGGGGATGACAGAGGATGAGATGGTTGGATGGCATCACTGACTCAATGGACATGGGTTTGGATGGACTCCAGGAGTCGGTGATGGACAGGGAGGCCTAGCATGCTGCCATTCATGGGGTCACAAAGAGTTGGACACAACTGAGCGACTGAACTGAGTAATATGTAACTTCCCCAAGGCACATATTTGAATCATTTCATTAATTGTGTGACTAGCTAGTGGGTCTTGCAGGTAAGAACAGTGGTGTGGTGGTATTTGGACACTTGGAAGCTTCTGGTCTTACCCTTTCCAAATGTTTAGAATCAGTGCCATCAGTCCCTAGAGATCATATTTAGTTATATAATGATTTATTGGCCCTTGTTCAGTCAGTAAGTTGTGTCTGACTTTTTGTGACTGCAGCTTGCTAGGCTTCCTTGTCCTTAACTGTCTCCTTGAGTTTGCTTAAACTCACATCCATTGAGTTGGTGATGTCATCCAACTGTCTCATCCTTTGTCATTGCCTTCTCCTGCCATCAATCTTTACCAGCATCAGGGTCTTTTCCAATGAGTTCAATTTCTGTTGTTTCTCTTAGTTTTCAATAGATTTTCTCTGCCTTAAAAATTGGTATTCACTTTTTAAATTGACCATTCCCGCTAGCGTATTCTTTTAAATGCTTCTCATTCAGACCTAGAGAGACCATTCCATTTTTGCCAAAGCACAAAGACATATGTAGTTTCCCTTCCTCATTCATATGCAGATTCATGTAAAATTCCTGATTTTGAAAGTTTTTATATTAAAAATGAATTTAAACATACTTAGTAATGTTTTTCATGAATACTTGAGATCTCTGATATGTAATGCATTCCACTGACATTGTTAATATGTATAATATGAAATCACATGATATAAACTTATATGGTACCTCTTTTTCCTTAATCTTAATTTATGTTTTGAGCTGCTATTTTGTTGTCGTTAAGTGTATTTACTCTTCTAATAAATATTTAGTGAGCACCTACTGTGTACCAAGCAGTTTTCTAGTCTCTGGGTGCCTAGAAAACAGTGAATAAGACTGATAAGGTAAATGATGAATAAGACTGCTAAGTTTTCTGTGCTCAGGAGCTTATATTTGAGGGAGAAGACAGAGAATAAGTTATAAGAATAACTTAGAAGTAGAGAAGGCAATTTAAGATAGTAATAAGCAATAGGAAGAAGGTTAAACAGGATGATGTGATAGAAATTGATTGGGGATTAATTTAGATGAGATGGTCAAGGAAAGTCTCTGGGTCTGGATTGGCAGGGGATTGTCAGTTGACTTGAGATTTGATGATAAGGAAATAACACAGAAAGAGCTGAAACAGGGTATTCCAACTAGAAGGAACAGTAAGTAGACAGACCATAAGTGGTAATAGCTTAGATGTTCTAGAAACAGAAAGCAGGATAATGTGATGAAACAGATGAGTCAATTAAGATGCAATTGGAGAATTAAGTAGGGGCCAGGTAATGTAGGGATGCTTGTAAGTACTTTAGATTCATCTAGGAGAGAAGTGATATGCACAGACTTGTATCAAAAAAGATAGCTCTGACTGCAATGTATTAGATGAACTGTGGGGTTGAGTTCAGCGACTGCTCAGTCGTTTTCGACTCTTTGCAACCCCATGAATCGCAGCACGCCAGGCCTCCCTGTCCGTCATCAACTCCTGGAGTTCACTCAGACTCACGTCCATCGAGTCAGTGATGCCATCCAGACATCTCATCCTCTGTTGTCCCCTTCTCCTCCTGCCCCCAATCCCTCCTAGCATCTTTTCCAGTGAGTCAACTCTTTGCATGAGGTGGCCAAAGTACTGGAGTTTCAGAACTGTGGGGTTAGATGTAGTTAAAAGAACAGAGATGTAAACAAGAAGACCAGTTGGAAGGCTCTGTAGAAGTCTAAGCTAAGTTGCCTAAATTAAGCACAGTGGTTAAGATTCCACGCTTCTACTGCAGGAGGCACAAGTTTAATCCCTAGTTGAGGAACTAATGTATCACATGCTGTGAGGTGTAGACAAAAAATTTTTAGGCTTCCCTAGTGGCTCAGTTGGTAAAGAATCCGCCTGCAATGTGGGAGACCTGGGTTCAATCCCTGGGATGGGAAGATCATCTGGAGGAGGGCATGGCAACCCACTCCATATTCTTTCCTGGAGAATCCTCATGGACAGAGGAGCCTGGTGGGCTACAGTCCATGGGACCACAAAGAGTCAGACATGATTGAGCGACTTAGCACAAGAGAGATAAAAAGGAGTATATTCATATATGTTTTAGAAGTAGAGCCAACAATACTTGGCAGATAGTTTGCTATGGAGGAGAAGAGTGATGATTGGGAGCCAAGGATTTTGAGCAACAAATAGATGATGTTGCCATTTACTGAGACAGGAAAGAACTCAAGGGAAGAAGCCAGAAATTTTTATTAAATTATTTATCATTACAAGCTATTAAAAATTTAATTGTAAACACTAGATATCTGTATTTATCTACATGTTTATCTGTAGCACAAAACAGCAGCTCTTTTCCATCTGAATGGATCATACTGAAAAATGGTTTGTAAACTTCCTCATGTTATTCATTTTTCACTTAAAGAATGAAAATTAAAATGAAAACTAATCTTCACAAGTTAAAAAAATGATGGAAAAACTTGTTAGTTTATTATAGGGATCTTGAATTTTTTATACATGAATATTTCTAGTATAGCTTTTGTTATTCATGTTAACAGGTTCCTTAGTATTCTGATCAAATTTGATTTTCTTTGCACTTTGTTGTTGCTAAGAATTTTTTTTATTGAAATATAATTTACTTACATTTTCTGTTAGTTTCAGATGTACAATATAGTAATTTGATGTTTTGATACATGATAAAATGATCACCATCATAAATCTAGTTCCCATCTGTCACAATACAAAGTTATTATAATATTATTGACTATGTTACCTAGGCTGTACATTATATCCCAAGGCTTATTTATTTTATAACTGGAGGCTTGTACCTCTAAATATCCCTCATCTATTTCACTCATCCACCAACATGCTTCCCTTCTGACACCTACTCATTCTCTGTATATGTGAGTCTGTTTCTGTTTGGCTATATTTGTTCATTTGTTTTCATTTTTTAGATTTGCTATATAAGTTAAATCATATAGTATTTCTGTTTCTTTGTCTGATTTATTTCAATTAGCATAATACCCTTTTGGCCCATTCTTGTTCTCAGAAATGGAAAATCCCATTCTTTTTTATGGCAGAGTGATACTCCATTGTGTATATATACACATATCACAGTATTTTATATATATATATATATACACACACACCACATTTTCTATATCCTTTCATCTATTGATGGCACTTAGAATGCTTCTGTATCTCAGCTATTTTGAATAATGCTACAATGAGCATAGGAGTACATATATCTTTTATAATTAGTATTTTTGTTTTCTTTGAAGAAATACCCAAAAGTGGAATCACTGGCTTTTATGGTAGTTCTGTTTGTAATTTTTTGAGGAATCTCCATACTCTCATCCATATTAACTGTACCAATTTTGATTTCCACCAATAGTGCGCACACTATTCCCTTTTATCCACACCCTCACCAACACTATATTTTGTCTTCTTAATGATAGCCATTTTAACGGGGAAAACGTGATACCTCATTTGACTTGATATCTGCTTTGACTTGCATTTCTCTGATGACTAGTGACGTTGAACATCTTTTCATGTGTGTCTTGGTCATCTGTATGTCTTCTTTAGAAAAACATCTATTCTAATCTTTTGCTCATTTTTAATAAGGTTATTAAGTTTCTTGATGTTATGAGTTTTTGTATGTTTTGGATATTAGCCCCTCATTAGACATGTTATTTGCAATTATCTTTTCCCATTAAGTAGGCTCTTTGTTTTGTTGATGGTTTCCTTTGCTCTGCAAAATCTTTTTAGCTTGATTCACTCCCATTTCTATTTTTTTTTATTTCCCATTCTCATTTCTGTTTTTGCTTTTCTTTCTCTTACATAAGGAGATAGGTCCAAAAAATTTTGACGACTAATATCGCAGAGTGTACTGTCTATATTTTCTTCTGGGAGTTTTATAGTTTCAGGTATTTCATTTAAACCTTCAACCCATTTTGAGTTTACTTGTTATATGGTGTGAGAAAGTACAATAAGTTCCCTACGTATGGACAAGTTTCATTTCAAGAACACGTTTATAAGTTGAATTTGTTCATAATTCCAACATAGTTAGCCTAGGTACCCAACTAACACAATTGGCTGTATAGTATTGTACTGTAATAGGTTTATACTTCTCACACAAATAATACATAAAAAACAAACACAAAAAATAAGGAAAACACTTTTAATCTTACAGTGCAGTACCTTGAAAAGTACAGAGTAGGGTACAACAGCTGGCATGGAGGGGCTGACATCGAATGAACAGGGAAGAAGAGTTACTGACTGGAAGAGGGAGAGGAGGTAAGAGATGGTAGAGCTGAAGGATCATCGGCAATACAAAATAGAGGGCAAGCTGCAATTTCACTCATGCCTGACGTTGTTGGCACAGGTTCTGGTTCCTTGCTGGATTCAGTTCTATCTGTCCTCTTGAATAAATGATCCAGTGATGTCTACGTAGTAGCTCTTTTTTTCTGGTCATAAGTACCATTGGATTACATCATGAATGGTTGCTCCAGCCTTCATGTACTTTTCTACATCCGGCCCTGTGCCTCAAAAACTAACAGTGTCTCCTCGAATAAAGAAAATCTCCTTGCCATTTCCTGCATTATGCGTCTCTTTGTTTCTTCAGTTGCTTCTTCTTCCTCTTGTCACACCACTCTCTCAATTATTTTCACTTCTGTTTCCATTGTTATCACTGGGTGCTTCTTAGCAGTACCAGCTACATCACTGCTGTTTTATGCTTGCTTCTGGACATACTTGGATTGAAATAAAAATATTGTACTACTGTATTCTATGCAGTACTGCTAGTAAAGTACACAAAAGCACAACCAGCTGTAGAGGATGCATGCATGTGACAATGTACACCAAACACATGAACTAACGACATGATTGGACGTGTGAACGCACATTTGCATCTTCGGAAGATTGCAACTTGAAGGTTCATATGTAGGGGATTTACTATTGTCTGGTTTGATTCTTCAGCATGTAGCTGTCCAGTTTTCCCAGCAACATGTGTTGAAGAGGCTATCTTTCCTTTTTCTATATTCTTGCCTCCTTATTCATAGATAAATCGACCATATAAGTATGGTTTTATTTCTGGGCTTTCTGTTTTGTTCCATTGATCTAGTGTCTGTTTTGTGCTTTGTTTCTTCTTTCTCTAGGTCCTTTAGGTATAAGGTTAGGATGTTTATTTGAGATTTTTCTTATTTCCTGGGGTAAGCTTGTATTGCTATAAACTTCTCTCTTAGAGCTGCTTTTGCTGGGTCCATAGATTTTGAACTGTTGTATTTCTACTTTTATTTGTCTCTAGGCATTTTTTTTTCCCTTGTTTTCATTTTTTTTTTCCCCGCCTTCATGAGCTTGTATATTTTCCAGTTTTTTTCTTGTTGATTTCTAATCTCAGACCCTTTGGTTGGAAAAGTTGCTTGATATGCTTTTAGTCTTCTTAAATTTAATCTGAGATTTGTTTAGTGGCCTACTATGTGTACATTAAGTGATTTCCTCTTGTTTATTGTTATAGTCTTTGTTTTAAAGTCTATTTTGCCTTATCAAATACTGCTACCCCAGCTTTGTGTTTTTGTTTGCATGGAATACTTTTCTATCCCTTCACTTTCAGTCTGTGTGTGACTTTTAAATCTGAAGTGAGTATTATAGGAATTCATATATATGAGTCTTACTTTTTAATACATTCAGCCACTCTATGACTTTTGATTGGAGCACTTAGGCCATTTGCATTTAATGTTATTTGTAATAAGTATATACTTATTGACATTTAAAAAATTGTTTTCCAGCTATTTTTGTTGGTCTTTTTTGTTCTTCTACTTTTGCCCTCTTTCCTTGTGATTTGATGACTATCTTTAGTGTTATCTTTGGATTCTTTCTTTTTGAATGTGTCTATCTACTATAGACTTTTGATTTATGGTTTTCATGAGATTTAAATATAACAGTGTATATGTATGTATATATATTATTTTAAGTTGATCTTAAGCATGAACACATTTTAAGAACCCTTCATTTTTACTCTTTGCACCCTGTTTAATGTTTTTTGACATTACATTTTTCATCTTTTCGTTTTGTCTATCCCTTAAATACTTTAGTGGCTATAAATCATTTTACATTTTTGTCTTTTAACCTTTATATTAAATTTATCAGTGGTGATATACTGCCTTTATTGTATATTTGCCTTTACTAAAGAAACTTTTTAAAAATAATTAATGTATTTCTAGTTGTGTAATCTTTTCTGCTTAGCGTAGTCTCTAACATTTCTTGTAAAACCAATTTAGTGGTGTTGAAGCATTTTAGCTTTTGCTTGATAGCCTTGCTAAATAGAGTGTTCTTGGTTGTAGGTACCTTCTCTTCATCACTTTGAATATATTGTGCCATTCCCTTGTGGCCTGCAAAATTTCTGCTGGAAAGTCAGCACGTGCTCTTATGGAAGTTCCTTTATTTGTAACTAGTACCTTATTGCTGTTAAGTTTCTCTTTTATCTGTAACTTTTGCCATTGTATTTATAAAGTGTCTTTTTGTGGACCTCTTTGAGTTTATCTTGTTTGGGACTCCACAACCCCTAAAATGCAAATGTTAGTACACTTGATGTTGTCCTAGAATTCTCTTAAACTCTCCTCAGTTTTTAAAAAAATTATTTCTCTTCAGTTTGTGTAATTTCCTCTACTCTGTCTTCCAGTTCACTGATCTATTCCTCTGCATCATCTAATATACTGCATATCCCTAGATTCTAATGTATTTTTAATTTCAGTTATTGTACTCTTCAGCTTTGTTTAGTTCTTCTTCATATTCCCTGGCTCTTTGCTAACCTTTTAACTGTGTTCATCCATTCTTCTCCTGAGTTCATTGATCATCTTTATAATCATTACCTTGAACTCTTTCTGGGTAGACAGTTATCTCCACTTCATAGAGTTCTTCTGGGGTTTTGTCTTGTTCCTTTGGAATATGTTCATCTGTTTCCTCATTTTGCCTAATTCTGTGTTTATTTCTAAGTATTAGGTAGGTCAGTTGTGTTCTAGGAGTGTGCCCTGCTGTGTGGATTGCCTCGGGCATTTTGTTGTGACAAAGCAACAACTGTTGGTACACTCTTAGGCAAAGCTAGCACCCTGCCCAGTCGCTGCTAGTTCCTGCCCTGTGCCAAGGCTGCTTGCCAGTTCCTGCCCTATGCCAAGGCTGCTTGCCACTGTTGGACAAGGGTGAGTTCTGGTATGGCTGGAATACAGGAGCTGGGGGTCTTCGGACTGGTTCCTCCTGCTGGCTGTGGGCTTCCTCCCATTATGGCTGCCTGTGGGGCCAAGGGTATCCCATTAAGGATATTTTAACTCACTAGAAGTAGCTTTTAAAATTTTTTATGCAACTATGCATGTTGTCTATCAGCTGGTCTTATAGAATCCTTGTTCTCTAAGAAATTAGACTTGCCATTATGTACACAAATAAACGTGGTAAGTTTTTAAAATAAATTTTATTTGCTTAATCTGAGTGACTGACCTGTGGTACTGTTTTAATAATACAACTAATTGAGATTATTTATTCTTACTATATTTTTCTTGATCAGGGTTAAAAATCACTGTTAAAATTTATTCATTTATTCATTTGACAAATATTTATTGAATACTTATTTTGTCCCAGTCTAGTCTAGAGGTGAAGCAGTAAATAAGGAGCACTTAACTGATATTCTCTCTGGCAAGGAAGATCATTGCACCAAACAGCATTTAATTATATATGTGGCAAGTGGCCTGAAAGAAAAATAGGTTAACAGGGTTTCTGATCTGGGTGGGTGGTCATGTTTGAATAAAAGTTTTTCTCTGATGTGTGAAGATTAAGTAAAAATCAGTTATGGACATAAGTAAGTGGGAAAGAGGGGGAATCACAATGGCTAAAGGCCTTAAGATAAAAAGTTTTTCTTTGTAATAAATGAAGGAAGGCAGAGAACAGGAAGAGGCCTGATGAGGTTAATGATGGGAAGCAGACCCTTGAAGGCCACAGTAGACTACAGGTTTTGTGCTAAGAACAAGGGAGAGTCGAGGAAAAGTTTTAAGCAGAGGAATGCCCTGGTCACAGTGGTGTTTTAGATAATTACTTCTGCTTCAGGCTGAATGAGGGTAAGACTGGATGTGGGCAACCAGTGGACGGAAGACAGCAGTGGCTTGCAGTAAAAACAGAGATGGAGATGTGGGTGTATTTGAGTGTTTGTGAGATAAAGCCAGTCCTGTTAATTAATTGGTGATAGTAGATAATAAGTAGAGAGGTTTCAAGGTTGCTACTCAATTTTCTGGCCTAAAAATAGGTAAGTGTTTGGTAGAAAAATCTTCATGTCAGGTTAGTGTGCCTGAGGGACAGGAGAGTACCAGTTGAATTATGCTTCAGTGTGAAGTTCAGAGAAGGTTAAATTATACATAGCATTTGGGATTTTGGGGCATATAAATGGTAGAAATTACCTAGAGAATTTTGAAAAACCCTAGTATTTGAGCATTTTATAAAGAAGATTTGGTGATGGAGACAGAAAATTTTCATGGCTGAAAATGAGGGAGAGAAGAAGAGGTGGTGTCACAGAAACCAAGGAAAAGAGAGTATTTCAATAAAGTAGAATGTTCTGAGAGATTGAGAAGGATGAAGACTGAATGCCGTCCTTTGTGGTGAACTTTAAGGATGCTCCTGAGGACATCAGCCATGGAGATTTTGGTGCAATGGTGATGAAAGAAGCCAGTTTAGAGTATATTCAATATTGCACAATGGGGAAAAAATGATATGATGAAGGAAGAGAACATATTCCAGATGTTTGCTTATGAAAGAAAGAAGAAAGAGAGAGCAATAGTTTAAGGGGCAGTGGAGCTAAGGAAGGGTGTTTCTTTCCCACCCTGTTTTTTCCTTTTCTGTACTGTCTACACCAACCCCCAGTGTTTCAGCCATGCAGATGATGTGCTTCCCAGTCATGTTTGATTCTTTGTGGACTATAGCCCACCAGGCTCCTCTGTCCATGGGGATTTTCCAATCAAGAATACTGGAGTGGATTGCCACACCCTCCTTCAGGGGATCTTCCCAATTCAGGGATTGAATCCAGGTCTCCCATATTGCAGGTGGATTCTTTACCATCTGAGCCACCAGGGAAGCCCAAGAATACTGGATTGGGTAGCCTATCTCTTTTCCAGGGTTACTTCCTGACCCAGGAATTGAACTGGGGTTTCCTGCATTGCAGACAGATCCTTTGCCACCTGAGCTAACAGGGAAGCTTCCTGTTTTTGAAAGAGTTTTGCAATTCCTTAGATAGTTACAAACATGGCTTGAATTAAGATTTTATGACTAGATGGCTTGTCCATCTTTTGTATATTAAAGATCTAAAATATCTGAGAGCATATTGCCCTGTTTTATGTTTCTTATGAACCATATGTTTATCATATTTCTCTTTTAAAAATTATTTATCCATCTTCATCCATTCAGTGTCCTTCATTCCTTGTAGAGTGTTACCAACTTTTTTTTAGTACTTTCCTCTTCATTTTGTCTCTTGTCAATACATATAACCTATAGATTTGCCGAAATTATGTTGGACATTGTGTTTTTCAGAATGATTCTTTGCTACCTGTTTTCACTTTAAACTGAAAATTGTGGGAACTTTTGATGTTTTGACTATACTTTCTCTTGACATTATATTATCAACTACTACTTTAGGATCATCTTTTTTTTTTTTAATTTACAATATTATATTGGTTTTGCCATATATCAAAATGAATTCACCACAGGTATGCATGTGTTACCCATCCTGAACCCTCCTCCTTCCTCCCTCCCCATACCATCCCTCTGGGTCATCCCAGTGCACCAGCCCCAAGCATCCAGTATCATACATCGAACCTGGACTGGTGACTCGTTTCATATATGATATTATACATGTTTCAATGCCATTCTTCCAAATCATCCCACCCTCTCCTTCTCCCACAGAGTCCATAAGACTGTTGTATACATCAGTGTCTCTTTTGCTGTCTCGTATACACGGTTATTGTTACCTCTTTCTAAATTCCATATATATGCATTAGTATACTGTATTGGTGTTTTTCTTTCTGGCTTACTTCACTCTGTATAATAGGCTCTGGTTTCATCCACCTCATTAGAACTGATTCAAATGTATTCTTTTTAATGGCTGAGTAATATTCCATTGTGTATATGTACCACAGCTTTCTTATCCATTCATCTGCTGATGGACATCTAGGTTGCTTCCATGTCCTGGCTATTATAAACAGTGCTGCAATGAACATTGGGGTACACGTGTCTCTTTCAATTCTGGTTTCCTCAGTGTGTATGCCCAGCAGTGGGATTGCTGGATCATAAGGCAGTTCTATTTTCAGTTTTTTAAGGAATCTCCACACTGTTCTCCATAGTGGCTGTACTAGTTTGCATTCCCACCAACAGTGTAAGAGGGTTCCCTTTTCTTCACACCCTCTCCAGCATTTATTGCTTGTAGACTTTTGGATCGCAGCCATTCTGACTGGTGTGAAATGGTACCTCATAGTGGTTTTGATTTGCATTTCTCTGATAATGAGTGATGCTGAACATCTTTTCATGTGTTTGTTAGCCTTCTGTATGTCTTCTTTGGAGAAATGTCTATTTAGTTCTTTGGCCCATTTTTTGATTGGGTCATTTATTTTTCTGGAATTGAGCTGTAGGAATTGCTTGTATATTTTTGAGATTAGTTGTTTGTCGGTTGCTTCATTTGCTATTATTTTCTCCCATTCTGAAGGCTGTCTTTTCACCTTGCTTATAGTTTCTTTTGTTGTGCAGAAGCTCTTAAGTTTAATTAGGTCCCATTTGTTTATTTTTGCTTTATTTCCAATATTCTGGGAGGTGGGTCATAGCGGATCCTGCTGTGATGTATGTCGGAGAGTGTTTTGCCTATGGTCTCCTCTAGGAGTTTTATAGTTTCTGGTCCTACGTTTAGATCTTTAATCCATTTTGAGTTTATTTTTGTGTATGGTGTTAGAAAGTGTTCTAGTTTCATTCTTTTACAAGTGGTTGACCAGTTTTCCCAGCACCACTTGTTAAAGAGATTGTCTTTAATACATTGTATATTCTTGCCTCCTTTGTCAAAGGTAAGGTGTCCATATGTGCGTGGATTTATCTCTGGGCTTTCTGTTTTGTTCTATTGATCTATATTTCTGTCTTTGTGCCAGTACCATACTGTCTTGATGACTGTGGCTTTGTAGTAGAGCCTGAAGCCAGGTAGGTTGATTCCTCCAGTTCCATTCTTCTTTCTCAAGATTGCTTTGGCTATTCGAGGTTTTTTGTATTTCCATACAAATTGTGAAATTATTTGTTCTAGCTCTGTGAAGAATACCATTGGTAGCTTGATAGGGATTGCATTGAATCTATAAATTGCTTTGGGTAGTATACTCATTTTCACTATAATGACTCTTCCAATCCATGAACATGGTATAAGAAATGATCCCTGAAAGTATAGTCTTTAGGATCATCTTGACATTCAATTTTAGATATTGTTTTCAGAAGTCATTTATTTGGTAAGTTTCCCTCTTCAGTGCATAATTAGTGCCAGCTTTGTCAGCCCAATAGTGCATTATGATGAAGAAGCTTATTTTTGCTTCCCATACCCCTTAAATTTGCTGGTATTGTTTCTATCCAAGCTTTTGGCATTATGCTAGGAACAGGAAAACGCTTCTGCATAGATGAGTCATGTATATAGCTGCATATCACATATATTTACCAAAATTGGCAATTGATGCCATATTAATGAAAGGAAGCTTGTGATTTATTTCTTCAAATTGGTGAAAATATAGAAAATCTGAACCCCTTAAAAGAATAACCCCTTGCTAATGGACCAATTTTTCTCATATTCATCTTATCTTTTTCATTCTGACTGCTGATGCCAGATATAATTTTCTTTTTTTAATTCATGTCACCTTCTGTTTAGTCATTCTGTCTCTAGTGTCTCTCTCTCCTACCCAAGCAGGACCATTAAGGCTTACAAAATTCATTTCTTCTACTTGAGAGGCCATGGTGCCTTCTTGTTGCTCAACACATCAAGCCCTAACTCCTTTACCAAGATATCCAAGCTTTCTGTTGCCTGGTCCTACATAGCTCTTTATCCATTAATCCATAGCAAGTCATGTCTACTATTTTCATCTTTTTCTTTGCTCATGATGTTTTATCTGTGTTATGGGTTGACTTGTGCCTCTCAAAAATTCCTGTGTTGAAGTCCTAACCTGTAGTACCTCAGAATGGGAACTTATTTGGACATAGGGCTGTTGCAAATGTGACTAGATGTTTAGTTTAGATGAAGTCATACTGGAAAGTTGTAAAACCCTACTCCAATTTGAACTGTTGTCCTTATAAAGTGAAGAAATTTTGGCATGGACACAAGGGAAGACTGTCGTATAAACATAGAGGCAGACATTGGTTGATGTACCTACAAGCCAAGGAGCACCAAAAATTTCCAGAAAAGTACCAGAAGCAAGGTGAGGAGCATGAAGCAAATTGTCCTTCTCAGCCCTAAGAAAGAACCAAACCTCTGACACGTTGATTTTGGAATGTTGGGCTATAAAATTATGAGACAATAAATCTCTGCCACTTAAGCTACCTGTTTGTGATGCCTTATTATAGTAGCCCTAGAAAACTAATACAATGTGACAGACACACCTGTTTCTTTTTGGTCTCATTTAATTGTTCTAGAGTGCCTAATTTTTATTTTTTCTTTGGATGAATTATGTGCACATGGACTTAATTTCTCACTCTATTTTTTATTTTATCTGACTGAAGAATTAATACTTTGTTCTTAACTGATTTATATCCAGTTGTCCAGTTGTAATATACTTTAGTGTATGCCATGTTAATTGTCAAGGGATTCATACATCATTCATTCATACATGTGCGTTTGTATATATTTCTACCATCTATAAGTGTTTTGTGATCACAGACTGTTTATTTTTATTTAATTCTCTAAAACTTCTAAATAGAGCTGGCAATTTAGAGTTTAAGAAATATTTGTTTATTGGTGGTTTGAAATACCTAGATATGCTGAACAGACGGGCACCTAAAAAAGGCAGCATACATGCAAAGTCCCTTCAGTAGTGTCCGACTTTTTGAGATCCTATAAACTGTAGCCTGCCAGGCTCTTCTGTCCATGGGATTGTTCAGACAAGAATTCTGGAATGGGTTACCACGTTCTCCAGGGGATCTTCCTGATTCAGGGATCAAACCTGCATCTCTTATGGTCTCCTGCATTGGCAGGTGGTTCTTTACCACTAGCGCCACCTGGGAAGCCCCACCTTTAGGCTACCTTATCACTAAAGAATTATGCAAGAAAAGTATTGAACTGATTAACAATATAAGAAAGTCTAATTGTCTTGTAGGCTTTTTATAGCTAGAATTGATTCAGTTGTTTTAAATTGTTATATATTTTCCTTTAAGAATTATTTTGAGTAGTGCAAAGAAAGGAATGGCATGCATACTTGAAGGACCACAAATCCCAGAAAATTTCCCATATCTACCATTGCTTTTACTGAATACTCTGTGTTCACCTATGATTTGAATACTAGCTATAATTTTCAAACCAGTGGACTTGAACATCAAATGTTTGGCATGCAGAAGTTGTTTAAATAAATGCCACTTGACATAAATGAACATGAAGATTAAAATCTTAATAAACATTTGCTTAGCATTTGCAATGTGCCAATCATGCCACACCTCAAACATAAACTATTATAATTAGATATCCAGTTCAAATACCTGTTTGTTTTTTTTTGAATCTGTCACATCAAAAGAAACACTGTCTCCTCTCACCCTATTTCCATCTTTTTAATTCATTCTAACTTTTCTACTTTCTTTTTATTTATGCATTTCAGTGAACTGTAGCCCATGTACAAAGTAATGTGAGCATAAATCTTAAATGAAAACATGCAATTTCTCTATCTTTTCTCTGTTGTCTTCTTTTTTCTTCTTATATTATTTGTCAGTAGGGAAAATATAAAAAACAAAAAGAACAACTAATAACCATATTGTTGTTAAGAAATGTTTAGAAAGCTTTACATATACAACAGTTTATTTCATCTAGCAGTCCTATGATTATTATAATCTCTTGTTTTGTGATTAAGAAAACTGAAGATCTTGGAAATAAAATGATTTCCCCCTAAATCAGTTATTTAGATAGCAAACAGTAAGCCTAGGGTACAAATTCATGTCACCTATCTTCAAATTCGGTGCTTTTAAACTTTTACTACTTTTGAATTACTTATTAGATACATAATCTAATTGTTATTTTTATGGGTAAGAATACCATAAAGATATTTTCTGCAGAAAGGCTTTTTTTTTTTTTTTTAAAGCAGTTAACTGGTTTTAAAAATTTAAAGTTTCTGAACAGGAAAAAAATCTTAGTCCATCTGAAAAGCAGCTTGTTGGCATTAGAGAAACTAATAATCCACACCAGAAGACAACAGGAGAACTGTTTTATTCCTTCCTGCCTTACCACTCCCTCCCTCTCTTACTCTGTCTTTCCTACTCCCTCCCTCCCTCTCCTCCTTCCTTCTTTTCTTCCTTCCTTTCTTCTTTATATTAACCCCTTTTAACATTTGTTGTAAAGCTGGTTGGTGGTACTGAATTCTCTTAGCTTTTGCTTGTCTGAAAAGCTTTTTATTTCTCCATCAATTTTCAGTCAGATCCTTGCCACGTACAGTAATCTTGGTTGTAGATTTTTTCCCTTTCAGTACTTTAAATATATCCTGAATTTCCTCCTAGAGAGTTTCTGCTGCAAGATCAGCTGTTAAGCATATGGGGTTCCCCTTGTATGTTACTTGTTGCTTTTCCCTTGCTGCTTTTAATATTCTTTCTTTGTATTTAGTCTTTGTTAGTTTGATTAGTTTGTGTCTTGGCTTGTTTCTCCTTGAGTTTATCCTATATGGGACTGTGTGCCTCTTGGATTTGATTGACTATTTCCTTTTCCATGTTGGGGAAATTTTCAAGTATAATCTTTTCAAAAATTTTCTCATACTCTTTCTTTTCCTTTTCATCTTCTGGAGTTCTTATAATTTAAATGTTGGTGTGTTTGATATTGTCCTAGAAGTCTCTGAGACAATCCTCAGTTTTTTTTTTCTTTTTACTTTATTCTGCTCTTCAGAAGTTATTTCCATCATTTTATCTTCCAGCTCACTGATTCGTTCTTCTGCTTCAGATATTCTGCTATTGATTCCTTCCAGAGTATTTTTAATTTCAGTAATTGTATTGTGTGTCTCTCTTTATGTTTATTCGTTAATTCTTATAATTCTCTGTTAATTGATTCTTACATTTTCTCCATTTGTTTTCAAGGTTTTTGATTATCTTTACTATCATCATTCTGAATTTTTTTTCAGGTAGTTTGCCTATTTCTTCATTTACTTGGACTTCTCTTTCTAGTTTGTTCCTCCATTTGTGTAGTATTTCTCTGCCTTTTCATTATTATTATTATTTTTTAACTTACTGTGCTTGAGGTCTCCTTTTCCCAGTCTTCAAGGTTGAATTCTTTCTTCCTTTTGGTTTCTCCCTTCCTAAGGCTGGTCCAGTGGTTTGTGTAAGTTTCATATGGGGTGAGATTTGTGCTGAGTTTTTGTTTGTTTGTTTGTTTGTTTTTCCTCTGATGGGCAAGGCTGAGTGAGGTGTTAATCCTGTCTGCTGATGATTGGGTTTGTTTTTTTGTTTTGTTTGTTGTTTTGATGAGGTGTCCTGCACAGGTTGTGTGATGCTGCGTCTTATATTCAAGTGATTTCCTTTGTATGAGTTCTTTCTATTTGATACTCCCTAGCATTAGTTCTCTGGTAGTCAAGGGTCTTGGAGTCAGTGCTGCCACTTCAAAGGCTCAGGGCTTGATCTCTGGTCAGTAAAGAAGATTCCACAAGTGGTTTGTTATGGCATTAAGTGAGATTAAAACAAATACCCCAAAGTGAGACTCTAAAGAGGAACCCCAGGCAAGTGGCAATTAGAAAATCAGCCAAATAATAATGGAATATACACATATACGTATTCACCCATAAACAAAGTCAAAACTGTCCACCAAAAATAAAGTACAGTACATTGACCCAGCAAACAAAGGAAATCAAAAATTATATTTACCAGTTAAGAACAAAACTAAAGCACAAACTAGAAAACAAAACTGAAGCAAGGTGCCAAGTGGTGATCAAAGCAGTGAAAACAAAGCTTAAGAAATTTGTTGAGAGGGAAAGAAAGAAAGAAAAGAAAGAAAGGATATGCAAAGTTAAATAGAGGTAGATGAAGAAGATTTATATACATTAAAGATTAACTGCAAGGGGGAAAGAACAGTAGGAAATGCAAACAAATGACTAGATGTAGAAAAATAATAATGTTTAAAAAATTAAAATTAAGAAAAGAGAGAGAAAAAAAAAAAGCTCAAAAGCTTATCTTTCCCTTGCTAGGAGTCCATCTCACCTCCCTAGGATGCCCTCCAACACTGTGCTGGTTTCTGGACCTGCTGTGGGGGTAGCTCAGATTTTAATCTGGTCCTACTCCTGTGTGTACTTGCCTCCAATGTCCACAGCTGTCAGAACTAGTGTGTTTTCTTTTGTGGGAGCTCTCAGTGTCCTTTTATATATTCCGTAGACACAAAGTCTGCCCAGTGGATCGTGCGGATTTAATCTGCAGCTTGTACAGCTGGTGGAAAGGTTTTGGGTCTTCTTCCTTAGTCACACTGCCCCTGGGTTTCAACTGTGGCTTTATTTCCACCTCTGCATGTGGGTCCTCCACTGGGGTTTGCTCCTGAGGCTGGCCTGGAGGACTTGGGTTTGCCCCTGTGAAGGCCAGGTGTGGAGGTGGTGCAGCTGCTTGGGTTGCAGGGGTTCTGGCAGCACCAGGTACTCAGGGGAGTTGGCGGCTAGAGCAGCAGGAAATATAGTGCTCTAGAAAAGTATGTCAACCAGTATTGGCCAATATGCTCCAGTATTCTTGCCTGGAGAAACCTGGCTGGCTACAGTCTACAGGGTTGCAAAGAATGGGACATGACTGGAGCGACCCTGTGTGCACAGAAACAAGACTTTTATTTTTGCCTGTGGCAGCTCTGCCCCAGTGAGAGCTGAATGTGAAGGTGGTACAGCTGCTTGGCTTGCGGGGACCCTGGCGGCACCAAGTATGCCAGGACACAGACTGCCTCCACTGCAGGAGTTATGCCCTATCAGAGTCTTTTTTCTAGCCCCTTGTAGCTGGAGATGAGAAGGCTTCTTTGGCCAGTCTTTCTCTGTAGCTCCGCCCATTCAGGCAGTTAGAGGACTCCCTTGCCTGGGGTCCTCCTCTGTTGTTTGGTGTGTCAGGCACGTAGAGGGGCCCCAGTGGATGGTGTCCCACTCTGTAGTTCAGTGCATCAGGTGTTTGATGGGCCAGTCTCTCTATTGTTCAGCTGCCGATGCTGGCATGTGGGGAGAGGGAGGCTATGGTGATGGCTCCTCGCCCTCCGTGTGACTCAGCAGTAATGCCTTGCTTCCATGGCTACTCAGCTTTCCTCCACAGGCATTTCCCATCACAGTCTCCTCCCTCACATCCCCTTGATCTGTCTCTCCTCAGTCAATAGCAGCCCTCGCCCTGGGATTGCTCCGCAATCCCTAAACTCCAGCTCCCAGCTTCTGTGCTTCCAGGGGACCTGCGTCCCTGTCCAGAGTATGTATGGCTGTGGCAAGGACTGTCTGATTCTCATTCCATTTAGACTGCCACAGATCAGCTGTTTCACTATGACTCAGACTGTTGCCCTGATGTGGGGATAGTACCCCAGCTTCAGTTCCCCCATCTGCTGAGGGCAGGTCCAGTCCTACTAACACACCTGTTTTTCCCCTAGTTTCTTCATCCTACCAAGTTTTGCATGGTTCTATATATTCTTTTCTGCTAGTCAGATACTCCTGTCTGTTTAAACTGGTGTTCTGCATGTACTTCTGTGTCTGAAGGTGTGTTCCTGTTGTATCCATGGAGAGAGATGTACTCCACGTCCACCTACTACATCATCTTGTTTTCTTCTCTGGCAGTTGTTTTTTAAGACTTTATTATTCAACATGCTGGTCCAAGGACCAACAATATAGACTATCACATGGGAGCTGATTAAAAATGCAGAATCTCATACTGCATCTCAGACCTACTGAATCAGATCTGCATGTTAACAAGTCTCCAGTTGATTCCTGTTCATATGAAAATTTGAAAAGCCCTGGTTTAAGGCATAAAGTTCATATGATAAATTTTAATAATTTGGTAACTATCCAGTGTTCTTTAGCCATATGTTCAACTGGAGGAAAATTTTAGTGTTCACAGACTCAGTTTATTTTCATCAGTATGCAATTTTATTTCAATTTAGTTTCTTAGAGTGCTTAGAGTTTAGAGATTCAAGCTGTATCAAATTCACCCAAAGAGCTTGTTTAAAATACAGATTCCTTGTTGCAGCCCTTATCTTGGGTTGAAATTCAAAAATATTCATTTTTACAGGCTTCCCAGGTGATTCTCATTTACATTCAAATTTGAAAAAGATTATTCTTACACTAGTTCTTTATGTATTGACATCTTTCTAATGATGGCTTTTTCAAAACATGTTATTTTTTTTTAATTTTATTTTATTTTTAAACTTTACAATATTGTATTGGTTTTGCCAAATATCAAAATGAATCCGCCACAGGTATACGTGTGTTCCCCATCCTGAAGCCTCCTCCTTCCTCCCTCCCCATACCATCCCTCTGGGTCGTCCCAGTGCACCAGCCCCAAGCATCCAGTATCATGCATCGAACCTGGACTGGCGACTCGTTCCATATATAATATTATATGTATTTCAATGCCATTCTCCCAAATCATCCCACCCTCTCCCTCTCCCACAGAGTCCAAAAGACTGTTCCATACATCAGTGTCTCTTTTGCTGTCTCATATACACGGTTATTGTTACCATCTTTCTAAATTCCATATATATGCGTTAGTATACTGTATTGGTGTTTTTCTTTCTGGCTTACTTCACTCTGTATAATAGGCTCCAGTTTCATCCACCTCATTAGAACTGATTCAAATGTATTCTTTTTAATGGCTGAGTAATACTCCATTGTGTATATGTACCACAGCTTTCTTATCCATTCATCTGCTGATGGACATCTAGGTTGCTTCCATGTCCTGGCTATTATAAACAGTGCTGCGATGAACACTGGGGTACACGTGTCTCTTTCAATTCTGGTTTCCTCAGTGTGTATGCCCAGCAGTGGGATTGCTGGATCATAAGGCAGTTCTATTTTCAGTTTTTTAAGGAATCTCCACACTGTTCTCCATAGTGGCTGTACTAGTTTGCATTCCCACCAACAGTGTAAGAGGGTTCCCTTTTCTCTACACCTTCTCCAGCATTTATTGCTTATAGACTTTTGGATCGCAGCCATTCTGACTGGCATGAAATGGTACCTCATAGTGGTTTTGATTTGCATTTCTCTGATAATGAGTGATGCTGAGCATCTTTTCATGTGTTTGTTAGCCTTCTGTATGTCTTCTTTGGAGAAATGTCTATTTAGATCTTTGGCCCATTTTTTGATTGGGTCATTTATTTTTCTGGAATTGAGCTGTAGGAATTGCTTGTATATTTTTGAGATTAGTTGTTTGTCAGTTGCTTCATTTGCTATTATTTTCTCCCATTCTGAAGGCTGTCTTTTCACCTTGCTTATAGTTTCCTTTGTTGTGCAGAAGCTTTTAAGTTTAATTAGGTCCCATTTGTTTATTTTTGCTTTTATTTCCAATATTCTGGGAGGTGGGTCATAGAGGATCCTGCTGTGATGTATGTCGGAGAGTGTTTTGCCTATGGTCTCCTCTAGGAGTTTTATAGTTTCTGGTCCTACTTTTAGATCTTTAATCCATTTTGAGTTTATTTTTGTGTATGGTGTTAGAAAGTGGTCTAGTTTCATTCTTTTACAAGTGGTTGACCAGATTTCCCAGCACCACTTGTTAAAGAGTTTGTCTTTAATCCATTGTATATTCTTGCCTCCTTTGTCAAAGGTAAGGTGTCCATATGTGCGTGGATTTATCTCTGGGCTTTCTGTTTTGTTCCATTGATCTATATTTCTGTCTTTGTGCCAGTGCCATACTGTCTTGATGACTGTGGCTTTGTAGTAGAGCCTGAAGTCACGCAGGTTGATTCCTCCAGTTCCATTCTTCTTTCTCAAGATTGCTTTGGCTATTCGAGGTTTTTTGTATTTCCATACAAATTGTGAAATTATTTGTTCTAGCTCTGTGAAGAATACCGTTGGTAGCTTGATAGGGATTGCATTGAATCTATAAATTGCTTTGGGTAGTATACTCATTTCCACTATATTGATTCTTCCAATCCATGAACATGGTATATTTCTCCATCTATTAGTGTCCTCTTTGATTTCTTTCACCAGTGTTTTATAGTTTTCTATATATAGGTCTTTAGTTTCTTTAGGTAGATATATTCCTTAGTATTTTATTCTTTCCATTGCAATGGTGAATGGAATTGTTTCCTTAATTTCTCTTTCTGTTTTCTCATTATTAGTGTATAGGAATGCAAGGGATTTCTGTGTGTTGATTTTATATCCTGCAAATTTACTATAGTCATTGATTAGTTCTAGTAATTTTCTGGTGGAGTCTTTAGGGTTTTCTATGTAGAGGATCATGTCATCTGCAAACAGTGAGAGTTTTACTTCTTCTTTTCCAATTTGGATTCCTTTTATTTCTTTTTCTGCTCTGATTGCTGTGGCCAAAACTTCCAAAACTATGTTGAATAGTAATGGTGAAAGTGGGCACCCTTGTCTTGTGCCTGACTTTAGAGGAAATGCTTTCAATTTTTCACCATTGGGGATACTTATCTATAATTACCTTAAATGTAAATGGGTTCAATGCCCCAACCAAAAGACAAAGACTGGCTGAATGGATACAAAAACAAGACCCCTGCATATGCTGTCTACAAGAGACCCACCTCAAAACAGGGGACACATACAGACTGAAAGTGAAGGGCTGGGAAAAGATTTTCCATGCAAATAGGGACCAAAAGAAAGCAGGAGTAGCAATACTCATATCAGATAAAATAGACTTTAAAACAAAGGCTGTGAAAAGAGACAAAGATGGTCACTACATAATGATCAAAGGATCAATCCAAGAAGAAAATATAACAATTATAAATATATATGCACCCAACATGGGAGCACCGCAATATGTAAGACAAATGCTAACAAGTATGAAAGGAGAAATTAACAATAACACAATAATAGTGGGAGACTTTAATACCCCACTCACACCTATGGATAGATCAACTAAACAGAAAATTAACAAGGAAACACAAACTTTAAATGATACAATAGACCAGTTAGACCTAATTGATATCTATAGGACATTTCATCCCCAAACAATGAATTTCACCTTTTTCTCAAGCGCATGGAACCTTCTCCAGAATAGATCACATCCTGGGCCATAAATCTAGCCTTGATAAAGTCAAAACAATGGAAATCATTCCAAGCATCTTCTCTGACCACAATGCAGTAAGATTAGATCTCAATTACAGGAGAAAAACTATTAAAAATTCCAACATATGGAGGCTGAACAACACGCTGCTGAATAACCAACAAATCACAGAAGAAATCAAAAAAGAAATCAAAATTTGCATAGAAACGAATGAAAATGAAAACACAACAACCCAAAACCTGTGGGACACTGTAAAAGCAGTCCTAAGGGGAAAGTTCATAGCAATACAGGCACACCTCAAGAAACAAGAAAAAAGTCAAATAAATAACCTAACTCTACACCTAAAGCAACTAGAAAAGGAAGACATGAAGAACCCCAGGGTTAGTAGAAGGAAAGAAATCTTAAAAATTAGGGCAGAAATAAATGCAAAAGAAACAAAAGAGACCATAGCAAAAATCAACAAAGCCAAAAGCTGGTTCTTTGAAAGGATAAATAAAATTGACAAACCACTAGCCAGACTCATCAAGAAACAAAGGGAGAAAAATCAAATCAATAAAATTAGAAATGAAAATGGAGAGATCACAACAGACAACACAGAAATACAAATGATCATAAGAGACTACTATCAACAATTATATGCCAATAAAATGGACAACGTGGAAGAAATGGAGAAATTCTTAGAAAAGTACAACTTTCCAAAACTGGACCAGGAAGAAATAGAAAATCTTAACAGACCCATCACAAGCACGGAAATTGAAACTGTAATCAAAAATCTTCCAGCAAACAAAAGCCCAGGTCCAGACGGCTTCACAGCTGAATTCTACCAAAAATTTAGAGAAGAGCTAACACCTATCCTACTCAAACTCTTCCAGAAAATTGCAGAGGAAAGTAAACTTCCAAACTCATTCTATGAGGCCACTATCACCCTAATACCAAAACCTGACAAAGATGCCACAAAAAAAGGAAACTGTAGGCCAATATCACTGATGAACATAGATGCAAAAATCCTTAACAAAGTTTTAGCAATCAGAATCCAACAACACATTAAAAAGATCATACCCCATGACCAAGTGGGCTTTATCCCAGGGATGCAAGGATTCTTCAATATCCGCAAATCTATCAATGTAATACACCACATTAACAAATTGAAAAATAAAAACCATATGATTATCTCAATAGATGCAGAGAAAGCCTTTGACAAAATTCAACATCCATTTATGATAAGAACTCTCCAGAAAGCAGGAATAGAAGGAACATACCTCAACATAATAAAAGCTATATATGACAAACCCACAGCAAAGATGTTATTATTTTTGAGACTTTAATTAATTTATTCCTCTCTGCTGCTGCTGCTAAGTCACTTCAGTCGTTTCTGACTCTGTGGGACCCCATAGACGGCAGCACACCAGGCTCCCCCATCCCTGGGATTCTCCAGGCAAGAACACTGGAGTGGGTTGCCATTTCCTTCTCCAATGCATGAAAGTGAAAAGTGAAAGTGAAGTCACTCAGTCATGTCCGACTCTTAGCGATCCCCTGGACTGCAGCCTTAACAGGCTCCTCCATCTGTGGGATTTTCCAGGCAAGAGTACTGGAGTGGGGTGCCATTGCCTTCTCCCTCTCTAGAAAGATGAATTCTTGAGCCTGTGTGGCATATATCCCCGTGTATCACAGTGGTGTTAGTTTAACCAGGATTTCTCAAACTTGATACTACTGACCTTCTGGACTCGATAATTCTTTATTGTGGAGGCTGTCCTGTGCACTGTGGGATGTTTAACATCATCCCTGGTCTTTTCCCATTAGATGCCAGTAGCACACCTGTCCATCTCCCAACTTACAGTTGTGACAATCAAAAATGTCTCTGGACATTGCCAAATTTCCCTGGGAAGGCAAATTTGCTTCTGACTGAGAACCACTGTTTTAAACTAAGTAAAGAATAGAACATGGCTATAGGTGAGCATGATGTCTACCCCCAGTGTCTATTTGTGTTATTGGATTCTTTTGAGGGCTTTTGGTCTTATGCCAGAGGTGAGGAGGGGGTTATGTACAAGCTTGTAAGGGCTGCCTGGACCTCTGTGATGGTTTAGCTCTGTGATGGGAGAGACATAATGTGATGATGGGGAAGGGGGCAAACTCTCATAAATATGGAAATAAACAAGGCTTCTGTAGGACCTACGTTCCAAAGAACAAAAATAAGTAGGTAAAAAATCCCCTTTTTCCTGCTTTTTCTTTTTTTTCAAATTTATTTATTTTTAATTGAAAGATAATTGCTTTATAGTATTATGTTGGTTTTTACCAAACAGCAACATAAATCAGTGATAGATTTTCTTTTTTTTTTTCCACTTTTTTAGTAGTTCTGAACATGCTGTGATGACTGAAAAAGCTGCTATGTGGTATCTTGAGAATTTTGTAGTTTGTGTATGAGAGCTTTTTAAAATTTTATTTATTTATTCTTGATTGTGCTGGGTCTTTGCTGTTGCATGTGAGCTTTGTCTGGTTGTAGTGAATGGACTTCTCATTGAAGTGGCTTCTCTTGTTGCAGAACATGAGTTCTAGGGCACACAGGCTTTGTAGTTATAGCACACAGGCTTAGTTGCCCTGTGGCATGTGGGATATTCCTGACCAGGGATTAAACCCAAGTCCCTGAATTGACAGGGGGATTCTTCACCACTGGACCACCAGTAAAGTTCCAGCAACTTCTTTTATAGCAGCAAAATTAAGAACACCCTTTTACTTGTCAATGCTGAAAAGTCAATTAGAACACATACTTATTTTGTACAACTCCTTGTGCATAAAGAGTTAATCTGGTAGCCAGATGGATATTTTAGAGATTTAGATGTGCATATAGCTATAATTTTTTTTTTAAATGTCAGAAGAAATTTGAGGATTTAATAGACAAATGAGTGTAAAACATTTATATGATCAAATCATTTACTAACTGGAATGTGTGCAAATCACTTAATATATCTGAGTCAGTCACCTCACCTATTAAATAGGGAGAAATGGTCTTATGAGTTTGTTTGGGGGAAAGAAGATTAAATAAGATTAAGTATGTGAAAATGCCTTCCAGAAAAATAAGTCTTTGGTAAGATTTTACATTGAACTTGTGTTTTACACATATATTTATTACTACCAGTTTGTCAGTCAATTCATGCAACATGAATTTACTTGGGGAACTAAGATATTATTAACAAACTAAGATATTAACAACAAACTATGAAAAATTCTTAAAGAGATGGGAATACCAGACCCTTACCTGTGTCTCCTGAGAAATCTGTATGAAGGTCAAGAAGCAACAGTTAGAACTGGACATGAAACAACAAACTGGTTCCAAATTGGGAAACGAGTACATCAAGGCTGTATATTGTCACCCTGCTTATTTAACTTATATGCAGAGTACATCAGGGGAAATGCTGGAAATGCAGGATGAAGCACAAGCTGGAATCAAGATTACTGGGAGAAATATCAATAACCTCAGATATGCAGATGCCACCCTTATGGCAGAAAGTGAAGAACTAAAGAGCCTCTTGATGAAAATGAAAGAGCAGAGTGAAAAAGTTGGCTTAAAACCCAGCATTTAGAAAACTAAGATCATGGCATCCAGTCCCATTACTTCATGGCAAATAGATGGGGAAACAGTGGAAACAGTGAGAGACTTTATTTTTTTTTTTGTCTCCAAAATCACTGCAGATAGTGACTGCAGTCATGAAATTAAAAGACGCTTGCTCCTTTGAAGAAAAGCTATGGCGAACCTAGACAACATATTAAACAGCAGAGTCATTACTTTGCTAACAAAGGTCCATCTAGTCAAAGCTATGGTTTTCTAATAGTCATGTATGGATGTGAGAGTTGGACCATAAAAAAGCTGAGTGCTGAAGAATTGATGCTTTTGAACTGTGGTGTTGGAGAAGACTCTTGAGAGTCCCTTGGACAGCAAGGAGATCCAACCAGTCCATCCCAAAGGAAATCAGTCCTAAATATTCATTGGAAGGACTGATGCTGCAGCTGAAACTCCAATACTTTGGCCACCTGATGTGAAGAACTGACTCATTTGAAAAGACCCTGATGCTGGGAAAGATTGAAGGCGGGAACAGAAGGGGATGACAGAAGATGAGATGGTTGGATGGCGTCACTGACTCAATAGACACGAGTTTGAGCAAGCCCTGGGAGTTAGTGATGGACAGGGAAGCCTGGCATGCTGCAGTCCATGGGGTTGCAAGAAGTCAGACATGACTGAGTGACTGAACTGAACTGAAGATATTATATTATTAGTTTATTGCAAAGTTGAGACAGCAATACTTTTAGAGTCTGTATGATGATCGTATTTTAAGGCATTTATAATGAGATCTTTAGCTACTGCACTAACTAATTTAGTATGGATTATTTCTAGAAACAAACCACTTTATGCCAAATTAATAAAATTCAAACCAGTTTTTGGATATAGAGTTTATAAAATTTGTCCTTATTTTGCAGATTACATGGTAAAACTTTAAATGTAAACATAGGAATTCATGTTATTTTTCTATAAGTGAGTGGCAGGTTTAAATACTTGATCATTATATGTATATAATTTATTAATGTTAGGGGAAAATGCTTAGAATTAAGCAAAATCAGCTGCAGGTGTCGTATGTGAAGCAGTAGTTCTTCATCAGTTTTTTATTAGATAAACAAAAATAATTTTTGAAAAAAACCCTTGAAAAGTATACATTTGAAGTGATGTGTGACGCATCATATGATCTATAATTTTTTAAATTTATTTTAACAAGTATAGCTAATTTACAATATTGTTTTAGTTTCTGCTGTACAACAAAGTGAATCAGATGTATGTATACATATATCCATTCTTATTTAGATTCTTTTCCCATGTAGGCCATTAGAGAGAATTAAGTAGAGTTCCCGGGGCTATCCAGTATGTCCTTATTAGTTATCTATTTTATATATAGTAGTGTATATATGCCAATCCCAATCTCCCAGTTTATCTCTCTCCCACTTAACCCTGGTAATAACTTTATTTTCTACATCTGTAACTATTTGTTTTCTATATAACTTGATTTGTACTGTTTTTTTTTTTTTTTTAGGATTTCACATGTAAGCAATATCATATGAGATTTGTCTTCCTCTTTCTGACTTCACTTGGTATGACAATCTCTAGGTCCATTCATGTGTGCATGCTTAGTCGCTTCAGTCGTGTCTCACTCTTTGCGACTCTTTGGACCATAGTTGCCAGGCTCCTCTGTCCATGGCATTCTCCAGGCAAGAATACTAAAGTGGGTTGCCGTTCCCTTCTCCAGGGGATCTTCCCAATGTAGGGATGGAACTTGATTCTCCTGCATTGCAGGCGGACTCTTTACTGTCTGAGCACCAGAAAAGCCCCTAGGTCCACCCACTTTGCTGCAAATGGCATTATTTCATTCTTTTTCATGGTTGAGGAAAATTCTGAAAGAGATGGGAATACCAGACCACCTGACCTGCCTCTTGAGAAACCTATATGGAGGTCAGGAAAAAACAGAACTGGACATGGAACAACAGACTGGTTCCAAATAGGAAAAGGAGTACGGCAAGGCTGTATATTGTCACCCTGCTTATTTAACTTCTATGCAGAGTACATCATGAGAAATGCTGGACTGGAAGAAACACAAGCTGGAATCAAGATTGCTGGAAGAAATATCAATAACCTCAGATATGCAGATGATACCACCCTTATGGCAGAAAGTGAAGAGGAACTCAAAAGCCTCTTGATGAAAGTGAAAGAGGAGAGTGAAAAAGCTGGCTTAAAGCTCAACATTCAGAAAACGAAGATCATGGAATCTGGTCCCATCACTTCATGGGAAATAGATGGGGAAACAGTGGAAACAGTGACAGACTTAATTTTTTTGGGCTCCCAAATCACGGCAGATGGTGATTGCAGCCATGAAATTAGAAGTACTCCTTGGAAGGAGGGTTATAACCAACCTAGATAGCATATTGAAAAGCAGAGACATTACTTTGCCAACAGTGGTCTGTCTAGTCAAGACTATGGTTTTTCCAGTGGTCATGTATGGATGTGAAGAGTTGGACTGTGAAGAAAGCTGAGCACTGAAGAATCGATGCTTTTGAACCATGGTGTTGGAGAAAACTCTTGAGAGTCCCTTGGATTGCAAGGAGATCCAACCAGTCCGTTCTAAAGGAGATCAGTCCTGGGTGTTCTTTGGAAGGAATGATGCTAAAGCTGAAACTCCAGTACTTTGGCCACCTCATGCGAAGAGTTGACTCATTGGAAAAGACTTATGCTGGGAGGGATTGGGGGCAGGAGGAGAAGGGGACGACAGAAGATGAGATGGCTGGATGGCATCACTGACTTGATGGACGTGAGTTTGAGTGAACTCCAGGAGTTGTACATGGAGGATTGGCGTGCTGCAATTCATGGGGTCGCAAAGAGTCAGACACGACTGAGCCACTGAACTGAACTGAATATTCCATTATATGGACTTTTGTGGTGGTTCAGTGATAAAGAATCTACCTGCTAATGCAGGAGACTCGGGTTCAGAAAGAAGTGGCAACCTCTTCTAGTATTCTTGCCTGGAAAATAACAAGGACAGAGGAGTCTGGCGGGCTGCAGTCCATGAAGTTGCAAAGAGTAGGATACGACTTAGGAACTAAACAAAAGCAGTATTCCATTGTATATGTGTACTACATCTTTTTTATCCATTCCTCTATCATTGGACATTTAGCTTGCTTCCATGTCCTGGCTATGGTAAATAGTGCTGCAATGAATATTGGGGTGAATGTATCTTTTAGAATTATGGTTTTCTCTAGATATATGCCCAGGAGTGAGGATACTGGATTATATGATAATTCTATTTTTAGTTTTTTAAGGTACCTCCACACTGTTATCCATAGTGTCTGCACAAATTTACATTCTCACCAACAGTGTAGGATAATTAAAATTTAAATTGATGGGAAAAGTCTATTTTGCAACTTCATTAAGTTTAAGGTTAGTTTTAACTTAGAGATTGAATTATAAATATCAGCTCTATCTTGCCTTTCAAGAAATCTAAGTCATATGTTTTAGTTATATTTGTTAAAGGTGTTGAAGCCAATTAACAAATGTTTGTTTGAAATGAGACACAACTATTAACTCTCCTCTTACAAATCTCTTCCTCTCATTATATATTCATGAGTTTCAAAAGGAACCCCAATATAAAATAAGGTTATCCATGAGCAGCAAGTGAAAAAAAGCTTGGAGATAGGAAATGGGAGTTTGAGCATGGTTAATGGCAGAAATCAATATAGCTAGAGATACCTAAGAATTGCATAGATTCTGACTTTGATTCAGTGATCTAGAATTATGTTTGGAATCAGTTGTGATAATATGTGATACTGAGAGGAAAAATGAAATGGCATGGTCAGAGCAACCAGATATAGGAATAAATGTTATTTTTATTATTAATGTTATGAATAGAAATAGGCGTTTTTAGGAGACAGTAGCTGTGTATTGTGAGAAGCACAAATTAAATGCCATAGAAGAGTGAGAGACATATGTGGTGGAGGACTTCACTTATTTGGGCAAAAGACTATTCCAGAGCAAAACACAAGTGTGTTGTTACAAGAAATTGTTAGCTACTCTTAAAAAAGGTAAGGACACGTGGTTCTAAATTGCATCTCATTCTTTAGTATGATACAAAAATAGATCCCTAGTATTTTGATAATATGTAAAAATATTTTCATTTTTGCTTTTGATTCCATTTTCAGTTACCTCCAAGTAGTTTTTCTTTAATATGAAAAAATACGCTTTTAAACAGATTTTTATACTGTTCATTTCCTTAAATAAGAGTGTGATAGTAAAGATATGGGACTGAAATTTTAAAACATATATGTTTGTTTATACTGAGTTGTTATGAGGTCATACTTCCTAAACAGCGTTAAACATTGATTAAAATTGTCAAATTTAGCAATGCCATTTAGTCAGTGATTTATGGATAAACAAACAATTGAAAACTGGACCCTCTTTGTATCTTTCATGAGCACTGATATAATGTTTAGATTAATCTAATTCTTACTGAGCAACAATTTGAATATTGTAATGAATGGTTGTTGGCAAAATAAACATATATTTGTTAAATTAGTTTTTAATATTTAAAAATACTAATCTGCCTTCTTGGAATGAATGCTATTCATCTTGATGAATTTTCAAATACAACATGACAAGGCAATGTTTCAAATGAGTAGGTCTGTTTCTTAGTTTCAAGTAGGTTGGATTCAGCCAAAACAGCTACTAAGTAGCACAGATAAAAAGTGCAAAAGTAGAGACAGATGGACTCCCCATGGCCAAAAAGGCTCCGGAGACACTGTGAAGGAATTGGGACTTCATCTGGGCCTTGAAGTGTGAATCCAGTTTAGACTGGCAGATAAGAGAGAGCAAAGACAAAGAACAAAGATGTGTTTTTGAGTTCTTCTGCAACAAAAGGCTTATATCCATGTGTGTTGGTAGGTTACACTGCAAAGATAGAGACCAGCTCACGGATGAACAGTGGGTTACATGGGGTGATTCTTCTCTCAATTTGCCAACCACTACCATACAACAAACACTTGAGAAACTTCTCACCTTGGAACATGTTCCTTGGCTGTGAAAAAGGCTTTGAAAAAGTATTTGTTCTCCCTGGGTCACAAGGTTCTTGTGAGAATTAACATATAATGTCTATAACATGCACTGTACGAATCCAAGTGTTACAAAAATGTCGAGTGGCCCACTGTACCACTGTGTGTGGGCGGTTACCAGCCCCAGCTGCATGCTGTATGTACCCTGCTTGGTAACTGTGCATCTGCATCCCAGCTCAGTTTCCTCTCATGCTTACAGTGCTTGTTACAGACCTTCACTATTCCCTGAAGACCTTTGACTCTGCCATTCTCTTATTCTCAGCCGATAACTTCTTTACCAACCATACAGAAAATGGAAACAGTAACTTCCTCATCCTCCTGCTCTCATTACAACCATGTTCTCTACACCCACCCTTTCTTCCTCTCCTCCTACCAACGGAATAGATACTCTTACCCCTGGGAGTCAGGGGTCCATCTCAGTGCTGAATCTCATCTCTTCCTGTCTTCAGAGGAAACTTGCTCCATCTAGTATCCTCTCAAACTCAGTTTTCAACTTCTTTCTAGTTATTCCTTCCTGTCTCTCTGATAACCTAGATGGCTGGGATGAGGGGAGAGTGGAAGAGAGGTCCAGGAGGGAGGGGTATACATGCATACATTTAGCTGATTCACTTTGTTGTACAGCAGAAAATAATACAACATTGTAAAGCAACTATAACCCAATAAAACAGGAAAAGAGTAAACATGCTTACATTTCTTCATTAACCCACTTCCTCTTCTAGCTCTTGTGTTATTGTCCCCCTTTCTTTTTTATAGCCAAATTTCTTTAAGATATGATGTGTTTTCACTCTTTATTTCTTCATGTCAGCTGTTCTCCTTAAGCCACTTCAGTCTAGATTTTTTATCCCATGTCCCTTTCTTTTTTTATATATAAATTTATTTATTTTAATTGGAGGCTAAGTACGTTACAATATTGTACTGGTTTTGCCATACATCAACATGAATCTGCCATGGGTGGCATGTACACCATGTCCCTTTCTAACTGCTCTCACCAAAGTCACTGATCATGTCTATATTGTTAAATCAGACATCTTTCAGTCTGTATCTTGCTTGACCTGTAGGCAGCAATTAATTCTATTGATCAGTCCCTCCTTCAAACACTTATTTACCTTGTCTTCATGAGAGCACATTTTATTAATCAGGGGTCAGATTTGCAAACAACAGAATCCATTCTGGAAGTTTAAGCAGAAAAGGAATTTATTGAAGGATGTTAGGTGGCTTACAATATATGTGGGAAGACAGCTTTAGATGATGTTAAGCCAGGACAACTCCTATCTCATCTGGGTACAAATCCCACTACCTCTGCTTCTTGCTATCAGCACCACAACTCACACAAACACTGACACGGGGACTGGACTCTGGAAGCTGACCAGTCCTAAGTGCTACTACCTTCTCCACTGTGCTTGCTAGAAGATCTCACAACCAGCTTAGTCAGGCGTTCTCTTCTGAATCGAAATGCTTGCCCCTGATTTTCTGTCCTAGGCTGCAGGTCTACATTCTAGCTGCCACCTATGCTGAAAACTAGAGTTGTGACTTCATCTTGTACGTGAGACAAGGGTTCTCCAAACAGAGAAGGTATGTTGAAAAGGTGATAGTTGCCACTATTTCAACATTCGTCTGCTTCCAACATGCTTTTAACTTCACTGCTACTTCTCTGAGGAATCTTTCTGTCTCTTTTCTTTACTTGCCCACTCCTTGAATATTGAAGTTCCCCAGGGTCCATGGGGTCACTAAGAGTTGGACACGACTGAGCAACTTCACTTTCACTTTTCATTTTCATGCATTGGAGAAGGAAATGGCAACCCACTCCAGTGTTCTTGCCTGGAGAATCCCAGGGACAGGGGAGCCTGGTGGGCCATCTGTGGGGTCACACAGAGTCGGACACGACTGAAGTGACTTAGCAGCAGCAGCAGCAGCAGAGTTCTATCTTAATTTTTCTCTCCTTATTCTCCACCCTCTCTCTGGATGTTGATGTCTAACACCATGTCTTTAATTACCTTCTCTGTTCTTAGGACTCTCAAATCTTGATCTTTAGTCCTATCCTCTCTCCTGATCTCTAGAGAAGATCCACATATCCGACTGCCTCTTGAACATTTTTACTTGCATGTGTCATATGCAACTCAAAATAAACATGTGTAAAGCCATACTCCTCTGCTACCCAAATGGATTCCTTCAGTTGCCCACAGGACAGGTCCACTCAGTTGCTGAGAAGGAAGATGTTATCCTTGAGAGCTTCCTTCCCTCATCTGTATCTGGTTAGTTCCAGAGTACAGTCAGTTTTAGATCCCATGTATTTTTTTTTAATCTGCCACTATCTCTCCATATTCAACCAGAATAGACAGTTGCACTGATTTTGTATGCCTGTAAGGTTATGCTCAAAATCCTTCAAGCTAGGCTTCAGCAGTATGTGAACTTCCAGATGTACAAGTAGGGTTTACAAAAGGTGGAGGAACTGGAGATCAAATTGCCAACATTTGTTGGATCATGAAGAAAGCAGGGAATTCTAGAAAAGCATCTACTTTTGCTTCACTGACTACACTAAAGCCTTTGACTATGTGGATCACAACAAACTGGAAAATCCTTAAAGACATAGGAGTACCAGACCACCTTACCTGTCTACTGAGAAACCTGTATGCAGGTCAAGAAGAAATAGAACCAAACATGAAACAACTGATGAGTTCAAAATCGAAAAAGGAGTACGTCAAGGCTGTTTATTGTCACCCTGCTTATTTAACTTACATGCAGACTACATCATGCGAAATGCTGGGCTGGATGCAACACAAGCTGGAATCAAGATTCCAGGAGAAATATCAACAACCTCAGATATGCAGATGATACCACTCTAATGGCAGAAAGTGAAGTGGAACTAAAGAGCCTCTTGATGAAAGTGAAAGAGGAGAGTGAAAAAGTTGTCTTAAAACTCAACATTCAGGACGCGCTGTGGTCGCCGAGCGTGGGAGGACCCAGACGCCTGGGCAGAGGCCTGAGGGGATGGAAGCACTGACTGGCTTGGAGATTGGAGATTTCCCTTTACTTTTTTCCTTTTCCTTGTAGGGCGGTTAGCCAATGGCTGCGGTAGCTTTCCACTCAGCCCGGCGACTTTTACACAATTCTGCCCGGGCGCACTGAGCTCGCCGGGCACCTGGCGCCGGGAACATGGGGTCCAAACCGCCGCCCCCACCCACTCCAGACGTCCAGGCCTCTCCCTTCACGCTCTCCCGGTCTTCTGGCGCTGCCTCGCCGTCTGGGGCTTGGGATTCCTTAACCTAGGGCTTCCCTGTCTTGGGCAGGAGTTAGAAGTTTTTTTTTTTAGAAAAAGAAAATTAAAAAACAAAAAACAAAAAACAAACCAAAAAAAACTCAACATTCAGGAAACTAAGATCATGGCATCCAGTCCCATCACTTCATGGCAAATAGATGGGGACAATGGAAACAATGATAGGCTTTTTTCTTGGGCTCCAAAATCACTGCAGATGGTAACTGCAGCCATGAAATGAAAAGATGCTTGTTTCTTGGAAGAAAAGCTATGACAAACCTAGACATCATATTAAAAATCAGAAACATCACTTTGCTGACCAAGGTCTGTCTAGTCAAAGCTATAGTTTTTCCAGTAGTCGTGTATGGATGTGAGAGTTGGACTATAAAGAAAGCTGAGTGCCAAAGAATTGAGACTTTTGAACTGTGGTGTTGGAGAAGACTCTTGAGAGTCCCTTGGACTGCAAGGAGATCAATCCTAAATGAGTTAAACCAGTCAGTCCTCTTTCAAGAGTCTTCTCCAGCCTTGACTTCTCCAGTCACCCTCAGCCTTGTCTCAGATTTTCCTATTTCATGTCTTTATCTCTCTCTGTATCTGCCTCTCTCTGCTTCTGTCTCTCTGTCTCTGTCTGTCTGTCTGTCTCCCTGTGTGTGTGTGTGTGTGTGTGTGTGAATGTATAAATAGATTTTTGGTCAGTTGCAAAGTTGTGTCCAGCTCTTTTGCGACTTCATGGACTGTAGCCCACCAGGCTACTCTCTTCATCGGATTTCACAACCAAGAATACTAGAGTGGGTTGCCATTTCCTTCTTCTGAGGATCTTTCTGACCCATGGACTGAACCTGGCTCTCCTGCTTGGCAGGAAAATTCTTTACCATTGAGTCACATGGGAAGCTATAGATACAAAGTCAGAAATCCCAAAGATTGGAGTAATGTTTGTTAACTGTAGCAAGAAAACTGATATAATGCTAGTGCTTTTACTCTTCTTAAAGAATATTTGGCAAAACTAATACAATATTGTAAAGTTTGAAAATTAAATTAAATTAAAAAAAAAGAATATACCATACAATTTACAATGAATGAATTCTAAAAAATGAATGGAGGAAATATATGGCTACTATTTTGAGATGTCAAAAGTTATGTGTTTCAGTAACATAGATATAGTTTTCAATGCATAAATGTTAATATTTGGTAAACAAATTCAGTAATGCTACTGACTTTAAAACATGATTGCTAGCAATTCCTTGAAATGTTAGTTTATTTGTAAATCACATTTTAATTTATTCTTTACTGATTTTTCACTAAGCTGCCTACTTTTACTTGCAAATTTTTTGTTTTTAAAAATACTCGTCTTCCCAAATGTTACTCTCAAATCTCTTTCCAGAATTGCATTTCTCAGAACTTAGGCTTTTTCTTGTTTTATGAATTAAGTTATTGATCTCTTTGCCAACTTTACCAAGCTAATTTTTCACAACTGGTGAGCCAAGACCTTATAATAACCCATACTGATCTGTGTTATTTTTATAAGGAGTTCTTGAGCTGTTGAGCTGAATGACTTCAAGATCTTATTGGCTATGCAAGAAGGCATTAGTGTTCATTAACATACTAACATACCCCACTTACAGGACAGTGTTGAGAATACTATGGCTTTAGAAATCCACCATGCTATATATAAAAAATGGCACCAGTGACATGCAAGGCATAACATGTGGGTAGCTGCATGGTGTGGCAGAAATACCTAAGTGAAAGGACAGCATACCTGAGTGCCCACTGCCTCCAAGGTTAGTGTGGACACTAGTGTATGGCCAAAAGGAACATTAACTAGGGACCTGTGCTCTGAGAACAGTATTCTCATTTTGACTGTCACTCAGAAGCCATGTAAACTTGTACTAGAGGGATCTTTCAGAAACACAGATCTGATTAAATTAACCCTCTCCTAAAACCTTTCCCAGTTCCTATAGGATGAAGTCTAAATTTTTTAATTTGGCTCATGAAAAGTTTATCATCTGACTGATCTCTGCCACCTCTTTAATTTGTCTCTGGCATCTCCATTTCTCCAATTGTAAGTGACTGGGATTAGGTTAGATGATTTCTAAAGTTTCCTTTCAGGTCTAAAAATCTGTGATTCTGAATAATTACAAAGTCGGCCTCAGCTTTCAGATAGAATAAAAGGGAATTTATAAATTTCTGTTTGTAAAACAGCTCAGCTTGAATTATCCTAGGGCAAGAGAAGTTGTTCAAGTATAAAAAACACAATTTGCTTCTGCTTTTTAAGTTTGGTAGAGTACGATTGTATGTCCTCTAGAATTCTAGAGAATCAGATTCTTCAGTGCAAGCCTGCAGATCATGTTCTCTTTGTTAGAACTGTGAAGTATGTGGGCTGGTAACGATTTGAAAATCTCTAGCCTTTGTCTTATAGATGATTAAATTAAGGTCCAGTTAGATGAAGTGCCTGTTTGGTTTATAATAGAGTCAAAGACTAGAATCCAGGCTTCTTTATTCCCACTGCAGTGTTTTTCCAAGATACAAGTATATTTCACCACCATGGCTTATGTTCACTATTCATACAAAAAGCCCACATCTAAGTAAATGCCTGTAGAGTGTCCTGAGAAAACAAAGGATTCGCATCTGCCAAACTGAGCTCCAGGTCAAGCCAGTGTAAACAAGGAAAGTTATCTTTTCTCCTTCCAGATGAAAAACCATGAAAGGATCCTTTGATTCATTCAGCAAATATTTAGTGAGGGCCAACCATTGTTCTAGAACAAACGCTCTATCCTCCCGAAATTCATATTCCAATAAATATAAACTACAGAAGGCGAAGAATTGATGCTTTTGAACTGTGGTGTTAGAGAAGACTCTTGAAAGTCCCTTGGACTGCAAGGAGATCCAACCAGTCCATTCTGAAGGAGATCAGCCCTGGGATTTCTTTGGAAGGAATGATGCTAAAGCTGAAACTCCAGTACTTTGGCCACCTCATGTGAAGAGTTGACTCGTTGGAAAAGACTCTAATGCTGGGAGGGATTAGGGGCAGGAGGAGAAGGGGACAACAGAGGATGAGATGGCTGGATGGCATCACTGACTCAATGGACGTGAGTCTGGGTGAACTCTGGGAGTTGGTGATGGACAGGGAGGCCTGGCATGCTGTGATTCATGGGGTCGCAAAGAGTTGGAAACGACTGAGTGACTGATCTGATCTGATCTGACAGAAGGCATTGGCACCCCACTCCTGTACTCTTGCCTGGAAAACCCCATGGACGGAGGAGCCTGGTAGGCTGCAGTCCATGGGGTCGCGAAGAGCTGGACAGGACTAAGCGACTTCACTTTCACTTTTCCCTTTCATGCATTGGAGAAGGAAATGTCAACCCACTCCAGTGTTCTTGCCTGGAGAATCCCAGGGACAGGGGAGCCTGGTGGGCTGCCGCCTATGGGGTCGCACAGAGTCGGACATGACTGAAGCGACTTAGCAGCAGCAGCAGCAGTAGCAGCACAGATATATTAAGACTTCCCTGGTGGCTCAGCTGGTAAAGAATCTGCCTGCAATGTGGGAGACCTGGGTTTGATCCTGGGTTGGGAAGATTCCCTGGGGAAGGGAATGGCTACCCAATCGAGTGTTTTGGCCTGGAGAATTCCATGGACTGTATAGTCCATGGGGTCACAAAGAGTTGGACACGACTGAGCTATGTTCACTTCACAGATACATTAACAATAACTTACTAGGATACTTTTAGACCCTGACAAGTAGTATGGAGCAACTGGGGCTGGGGAGGAGTTACTTTAGATTTAGTAACCAACTGAGACTGCAACTTTTATTTATTCATGAACACTCTCCTCACCTTGATTATACGTTTCTTAATAAGTCCACAGTTGTACCTTACCAACTCTTGTGAGGTGTATTTTTCTCTGCTACTTCTCCACCTTCCTCCTTCCAAATGCTTTAATGTCTTCATATCACAGCAAAGAAGATGCCTTTCTTATATTTGTTGGGCACTTAAGTCCATTTGTATTGTGTCTCCTATCCCATAAATGTATTTCTTTTTTTTCCTGCAGAAACTTCATTCAAATGGAATATTGTTTCTCAATATTTCATATTTTTGCTGCCTACACCAGACTTGAATCTTTACAGTACTGTTTGAACACCTCTGTTTGACAGGAAACTCTAAATCAGTCACTTTAAACCTACTTCTTCAAAAGCCACCTTATGTCCTGACATACCACACAGATTCTTTGGTTGCCTGTCCTTAGTCAACAACCATCCTTTTTTTGTTTTCTTTTGGCACATAGCATATAGGGCCTCACGTTGTTATTCATGTAAATATTATATGTCCTGGCTTCTTAAAGATAATTTCATTATCAACTCCAGTTGGGGTAGGGATTCAGTTCAGTTCAGTTGCTCAGTCGTGTCCAACTCTTTGTGACCCTGTGAACTGCAGCAAGCCAGGCCTCCCTGTCCATCACCAATTCCCAGAGTTTACCCAAACCCATGTCCACTGAGTCAGTGGTGCCATCCAACCACCTTATCCTCTATCATCCCCTCTCCCTCCTGCCATCAATCTTTCCCAGCATCACGGACTTTTCCAATGACTCAGCTCTTCACGTCAGGTGGCCAAAGTATTGGAGTTTCAGCTTCAACATCAGCCCTTCCAATGAACACCCAGGACTGAGCTCCTTTAGGATAGACTGGTTGGATCTCCTTGCAGTCTAAGGGACTCTCAAGAGTCTTCTACAACATCATAGTTCAAAAGCATTAATTCTTTGGTGGTCAGCTTTCTTTACAGTCCAACTCTCACATCCATACATGACCACTGGAAAAACCATAGCCTTGACTGGACGGACCACTGTTGGTAAAGTAATGTCTCTGCTCTTCAATATGCTGTCTAGGTTGATCATAACTTTGTTTCCAAGGAGTAAGCATCTTTTAATTTCATGGCTGCAGTCACCATCTGCAGTGACTTTGGAGCCCAAAAAAATAAAGTCAGCCACTGTTTCCACTGTTTCCCCGTCTATTTCCCATGAAGTAATGGGATGCCATGATCTTCGTTTTCTGAATGTTGAGCTTTAAGCCAACTTTTTCACTCTCCTCTTTCACATCCAAAAAGAGGCTCTTTAGTAGTTCACTTTGTGTCATAAGGGTGGTGTCATCTGCATATCTGAGGTTAATGCTATGTATCCGGGCAATCTTGATTCCAGCTTGTGCTTCATCTAGCTCAACGTTTCTTGTGATGTACTCTTCATATAAGTTAAATAAGCACAGTGACAGCCTTGACGTACTCCTTTTCCTATTTGGAACCAGTCTGTTGTTCCATGTCTAGTTCTAACTGTTGCTTCCTGACCTGCATACAGGTTTCTCAAGAGGCAGGTCAGGTGGTCTGGTATTCTCATCTCTTTCAGAATTTTCCACAGTTTATGGTGATCCACACAGTCAAAGGCTTTGGCATGGTCAATAAAGCAGAAATAGATGTTTTTCTGGAACTCTCTTGCTTTTTCTATGATCCAGCAGATGTTGGCAATTTGATCTCTGGTTCTTCTGCCTTTTCTAAAACCAGCTTGAACATCTGGAAATTCCTAGTTCACGTATTGCTGAAGCCTGACTTGGAGAATTTTGAGCATTACTTTACTAGCATGTGAGATGAGTGCAATTGTGCGGTAGTTTGAGCATTCTTTGGCATTTCCTTTTTTTGGGATTGAAATGAAAACTGACCTTTTCCAGTCCTGTGGCCACTGTTGAGTTTTCCAAATTTGCTGGCATATTGAGTGCAGCACTTTCACAGCATCATCTTTCAGGATTTGGAATAGCTCAACTGGAATTCTGTCACCTCCACTAACTTTGTTCGTAGTGGTGCTTCCTAAGGCCCACTTGACTTCACATTCCAGGATGCCTGTCTCTAGGTGAGCACACCATCGTGATTATCTGAATCCTGAAGATCTTTTTTGTATAGTTCTTCTGTGTATTCTTACCACCTCTTCTTAATATCTTCTGCTTTTGTCAGGTCCATACCATTTCTGTCCTTTATTGAGCTCATCTTTGCATGAAATGTTCCCTTGGTATCTCTAATTTTCTTGAAGAGATCTCTAGTCTTTCCCATTCCATTGTTTTCCTCTATTTCTTTGCATTGATTGCTGAGGGGGTAGGGAATAGTTATAAAATTATTTATGTCACTAAATATAAATTCCTAAATGTGGTCTAAATTAATTGATTCTCAGAACATATAAACACTGTTTTAAAAATAGTTACTCCTTATTAAATACACTTTGTATATGTTTCTGATATGTATCACCTCATAACATTATAATTTAAGTGTTATTTCTCCAGTTAGAATTTGTCTTTTTTTGCCTCATGCAATAAATGGACCTCTCAGTGAAGAACAGAAAAGCCTGGTGTGCTGTAGTCTATGGGGCTGCAAAGAGTCAGACAGGACTTAGTGACTGAGGAGAAACTTTGTTCCCTCAGAGAAGCAGAGTTAAAGTCCTTTGGTACAGCTGAGCACATTAATAATCCCATATGACTCCTATTATGATCCTAAAACTCTGGAAGCAAATGAATTTTCATCATATTACCCAGGGTGCTTGCAATTTGGTTTTTTTAGACTGTAATTGAACATGATACTTTTCTTATTCATGCATGTGTGCTAAGTCGCTTCAGTTGTGTCTGACTCTTTGAGACCCTGTCTGTAGCCCGCCAGGTTCCTCTGTCCATGGAATTCTCCAGGTATTGGAATGGGTTGCCATGCACTTCTCTGGGGGATCATCCCGACTCAGGAGAACCCAGGTCTGAGGTCTCCTGCATTGGTAGGCATGTTCTTTACCACTAGCACCACCTGGGAAGCCCTACTTTCCTTACAGACCAGTGCAAACATATAGAAGTAGCAGGGGTAGATAGTGCTCCATGCGTGCTTGAGATGAATGCATATTCTAATTTTTTTTGTAGTGTCCTGTAAGCATGGATTAACTCCAATTATTGTGTCATTTAGGACCTCTCTTACCTAAACATTTTCTGTCTGAAAGATCTGGCCATTGATATCAGTGAGGCATTAAGTTCTCCTACTATTATTGTATTCCTCTTAATTTCTCCCTTTAAGTCTGTTTATGTATTTAGGTACTCCTATATTGGGTGCCTGTATGTTAATGAATGTAATATCCTCTTCTTGTATTGATTCTTTTATTATATAATGTCCTTCTTTACCTTTCTTTATGGACTTTTTTAAAAAGTCTATGTCCTCTGAGATGAGTATTGCCACCCCCGCTTTTTTGTCATTTCCACTTGTATGAAATATCTTTTTCCATCCCCTCACTTTCAATCAATGTGTCTTTCGCCCTGAAGTGAGTCTCTCATAGGCAGCATGTTGTAGATTCTTGTTTTTTTAATGTAATCTGCCACTCTGTATCTTTTGTTAGGCACATTTAGTCCATTGATATTTAACGTAAAGTACTTATTTCCATCTTAAACCCTATTTTCCAGGTCCAAAAGGATGTCAGCCACATCCTTTTTCAGGCTGTGTTGGCCATTATCCCTTTGATAGGGGTTACAACTGGTGTTGCAGTATCCAGAGAGTGCACTGATGTGTTGGACAAGGCCTCTTTACTCTGTGGCGGTCGCAGCCCTGTCAGGGGCCGGATCTGCTCCCCAGTTTTTGGACTAGAAGCCCTGAGAGTCAAGTTCAATAAGGCTCTGTTGCCCTTAAATGTTTGCTCTGTCCCAAAGGATGTGACTAGTGAAGTAAGAGACTCAGTGAACCTATGTGCTGCCCATGTAGGCATCCATGGTTTTGCCCAGAAGTAGCCCAAGGTTGCATCCCTTTCTCCGCTTTTTGCCCCAGACCTGGTTCTAGGCTGTGGTGTGGAGTGGGTTGGGGCTGGGGAATAGGATGCTCTGGCTGCAGGATTCAAGGTGGTTACGCTGCTTCCTGGAGTCTTGACTGCCTCTGTGGCAGACCTCTCCCAGGTCCTGTGTGCCCCAGATCTGGCTGCAAACTGTATGATGATATGGGTGGAACCAGAAGGCTCTGTCTGGAAATGAGGCTGCTATATACTCTTCCCCAGGGGCTGTCCACTCAAGACATGCATTTATCTGGCACCACCTGACAAAGTCCACTGCAACCAGACCTCTGCTCACCCTATGAGCTCTTATGATGGGCTTCAAGGCCAGACTTGCCCCCTTCATATGTGAGCCCACAGTGCGCCACGACTGGACCCAGCTCCATCTGTATGAGCACTGATGATGGCTCCAATGCCAGTCCCACACCTGCCACGTGCGTGCTGTGCTGACAGTGGGCTTCAAGGTTCGACCTGAACCACTCCCCAGGACCCCTGGGCTGTCTCCGTGCAGCTAGGCTGAGTTCCCTCCAAGTGCCCTTCTGACTTGGATATAACACCTAGTCATGGAGTGCTAGCAGCCCTGCCTGGCACACATTTCAGGTGTTTGGGACTGTGGTGAGGGGGCAGCCATCTGTTGTCTCTCTCCTCCATGATTACTAGCAAGCCAGCATGCACACACTCCTCATGAGCAAAGTCCAGGCCCTTCTAGTGCCAGCTGACCTCTTAGGTGGAAAGGGATCCTCCAGGACAAGGGGCTACATGTGGACTTTCTCTTCTTTACAGATCCTTCTCAGAGATGCCAGTACTGTCCTAATGCCTTTTTATTTTTCTTTTCTGTCCAACCTCATTATGTGGAGAGCTTTCCTGCAGCTTTGGTTGTATAAGAGATCTTCTTCAGTTTCTAGTTGACTCTCTGTGAAAATTCCTGTATATGGATGTATTTTTAATGTGTTTGTTGGAGGAGGTTAACCTCATGTCCTGCTACTTTGCCATCATGGTCCTTCCGAGTGATCCTTAACTCTGATTATGCATTAAACAAGGGGTTATCAAACTATGGCCTGTGGGCCAAATCTTATTCACCTTCCTATTTTATAAATAAAGCTTTATTGGAACATTGTCAGGCTCATTCATTTACATATTGTCTATGGTTGCCTTCACTGCAACAACAGGAGTTAAGTAGTTGCAGTAGAGAGCATATGGACACCCAAAGCCTAAAATATTTACTGTCTGGTTCTTTACTGAAAAATTCTGCTGAAAAATTTAATTTTACATTAAATTCTTCAAAGAGAAGATTAAAAATAATATTATGTGTGTGTTCCATTACAGATAATTAAATAAGAATTTGGAGTGAGAGTTAGGAAGTCAGCACAAAAACTAATGGTTTTTAAAAGCATCTCAGTTAAGTATAATGTGTAGCCAGAGTTAAGAAACGCAAATACATGATCTCTGCCCTTCAGTAGTATATTTGACTTACTGGAAAAAAGAAACCTACAAAAATTAATAAAGGTAAAGTGGATATGTCTTTAATGGAAACATTCACAAAGTTCCAAGGGAGTATTACATAGGGAACATTTTACTTCATTAGAGAAGTTTTCACAGAGAGATAGTTAAACAGATTCTTGAAGGTTGAATTGATTGGTAGACAAGACCCACTGAGGTGGTGATAGGGAGAGAAGGAGACTAGAGAATGACATATGCAAAAGCACCTAAATATGAAAAAGAAAAAAAAAAAAAGAAAGAAAGAGCATGGCCCCTTCAAGAAATGACCAAAAGCTCAGTGTGGCCAGAGCACTGAGAATGAATAAAGAGTGAGGTCATAGAATGTAAAGTCAGGAAAATAATGGCCAAACTGGAAAGGGCTTTGTATGCTGCTTGTAATTTATTGTGTTGACTTTCATTTAGAAGTTGAATGGAAAATTGAGTCTCTCTAAACTTCAGTTTTTTCATCTGTAAAATAAGTAGTTAGCCCAGATGATTGCCAGTGGTCCTCTAGCTCTAAAATATAGCTGCCTGAGAGACTCTGTCAGCTGCTTCTTTTGACACTCTCAGGAAGTATAGTTGAGTTTATATGAATGGCATGACTTTTGTGTAGTATGGAGTCATCTAGTTCTCTCCTATAATTGATGCATTTCTTTTAATAGTACAGATGAGGTCAGTGTTACTTTGTGGCTTCACCACAAGGATTTGAGAAGGTAGACTTCTAGAGGAGAAGCAGTTTGCCTGGTCAATGCATTAAGGCCCTTAATAAAGAGTGCTACATAATGATAAAATACCTGTAAAATGCTTTATGTTCCGTGCAGAGAGAAACTATAAAATGGGGACAGTTTTATTGTTAAAATTCATATTCTTCCCAGTTAGTACTAGTGCTTATTATGACTTTGCACTCGCAAGTTTCTTCACTCAAAACTTGGAGTATGACAAGGTCCTACTGTATAGCACAGGAAACTCTGCTCAGTGTTATGTGGCAACCTGGATTGAAGGGGGTCTGGTGGAGAATGGATATGTATATGAATGGCTGAGCCCCTCTGCTGTCCCCTTGAAACTATACAACATTGTTAATCAGCTATACTCCAATATAAAATAAAATGTTTTAAAGAAATGTCACTTCATGTGGTAGTGATGCCATAACAATGTATAAAATTGCACAGAGTGGAGAGAGAGAAAACAGGTCAGGAACAGACCCCAGGAGGCACCAGCATTCACCTGGCAGGTAGAGGAAGAAGAGCTCCTTGGAGTCAGAGAAAGAATAATCAGAAGTATACATGAAATATGCAGTGAGATATGGCAGGATCCAAGGGACCAGAGTCCCTGGCAGGAGGTTATGACCAGCAAAGTATACCTGTGAACTAGACTAAGACGTTTCTTTCATTATAATACAGATTAAGAAAGCTTGTGGTTGGAGCAGTTCAAAAGACCTATGTTCACATGCTTTGATCTGCCAATTAATTATCTCTATGACTTAAGGAAAGTCCTTTAACCTTTCTGTGCCTCAAATCTCTCATCTGAAAAATGGAGATAATAGTTAAGCTCATTCTACCTACCTCAATAGGTTATTTGAGTTCTTTGAGGAAATACATGTGAAATCCAGCCTATTGTGAACTAAACAGCATGTATGCATATAGTTATTTCTTATTTTTGATAGACAGTGATTGCTAATAAATGCTTGAAACTTAATGGTCTATATGAAAGTGAGTGAAAGTTGATCAATGGTGTCCGACTTTTTGTGACCCCATGGGCTATATACTGTCCATGGAATTCTCCAGATCAGAATACTGGAGTAGGTAGCTGTTCCCTTCTCCAGGGGATCTTCCCAACCCAGGAGTCAAATCCAGGTCTCCCGCATTGCAGGCAGATTTTTTACCAGCTGAGCCACATGAGAAAAGCATAAATACTCCACTTTAATAAAGCTCTTTAAGTTGTAAAGAATTTCTCAGATCAGTGAAGCATTATTTTTCCCAAGAACTCATAAGTCCTCTCTCACACAAGCATGTGGGGCTTCCCCCAACATCCTAGCAGCAACAGTGCTGGGCTGAGATTCAGAGGCCTTGCCCACCATCTTGTGCCATTCTTTGTTGTCAGCGTGCCACCCTCTCTGTGATTCTTTGATCTACTTCCCTTCTAGAAGGGAGGTCTACTTCCCTTCTAGAAGGGAGGTCTACTTCCCTTCTAGAAGGGAGGTCTACTTCCCTTCTAGAAGGGAGGTCTACTTCCCTTCTAGAAGGGAGGTCTACTTCCCTTCTAGATGGGAGATCCTTGAAGACACATCATACCTTACCCATGCCCTTCTGTTTTCATCAATAAACCCCAGAACAATGCTTGGAACGAGGAAAGGGGAACATAAATATTCACTGAAAGAGGGGATAAATGAATAGTGGCCTCTAGCCTTAGCCTTCACCTCATTATAAGAGAACAAAATTAGATTATTAGTTTGCACTAAATCCTTAGAGCATTAATAGTTTCTTCAGACACATTAAGCAATACCAAGAAAACAATACTTAGAATATGAATTACTATGAAAGTTCTTCAATATGTTATCTTATTTTGCTGTTTTACAGCTTCTTATTTATATCAGGCTCTACACTGTAATTTCATCTCTGTTCAACACTTACTGGGATAGCTATATCTCTAATAAACTACATGTTGTTGGTTTCATATCTTTAAGTGAAGATTTTCAAGTTCTGGTGTTTATTGAATATTTTATTTACCTCTTTCAGGGCCTCCCCAAGTGTACAGAATAGCCAGTGAATCAAAAAATAATATATGGTATGCTCAGTGATTGAAGCTTCTAAGACCCTAAGGCAGCCCAGTCTCTGTGTTCTGATTCATTTTATCATTCTATCTAGGTAGATGAATGGGCTGGATATTTTGAAATATATTTTAGAATGATGCAAGTTAGAATAAAAAGATATATTTTAAACTCCAACAAGAGCTGTTAGGAAAAAATAGTATAGTTTTTGTCATTTCAACATCAAAGGTTTCTATTAAAAGAGATACTTTGACTACATTTTAAAAATTCTTCTCAATTAGTGACTTTTGCCCTCTCCCCACCAAAGAAAATTGTAGAAAAACTGTAATATTGGCCATGGTTGACCTCTTGCCCTGCTTTTTCTTCACAGACATTGATGAGTGTGCCGAAGGGCGCCATTACTGTCGTGAGAACACGATGTGTGTCAACACCCCGGGGTCCTTCATGTGCATCTGCAAAACTGGATACATCAGAATCGATGATTATTCATGCACAGGTAAACAGTGGCTATTTGTGAAATAAATTACCTCTATGCATTAAATTTACTTTTAAAAGTTTCTTCTAACTCAAGTATTTGGAGAAGCATGCCGTAAATACCCACTTACAACAAAACAAGTCATAAGTAAAAGCATATCTTCTTGATTTGATAGTTAATTCTGAATCTGTTCTAAGGAAATAACTATCTCCTTGCTCTGGATAAGAAATTCCTATTAGAAATATAAAGATAAACTGAAGAATAAAGTCAGTAATATATAATTGTATACTTAAATAATATTTATTAGTTCAGTTCAGTTCAGTTCAGTCACTCAGTCGTGTTTGACCCTTTGCGACCCCATGAATTGCAGCACGCCAGGCCTCCCTGTCCATCACCAACTCCCGGAGTTCACTCAGACTCACGTCCATCAAGTCAGTGATGCCATCCAGCCATTTCATCCTCTGTCGTCCCCTTCTCCTCCTGCCCCCAATCCCTCCCAGCATCAGAGTCTTTTCCAATGAGACAACTCTTCACATGAGGTGGCCAAAGTACTGGAGTTTCAGCTTTAGCATCAGTCCTTCCAAAGAAATCCCAGGGCTGATCTCCTTCAGAATGGACTGGTTGGATCTCCTTGCAGTCCAAGGGACTCTCAAGAGTCTTCTCCAGCACCACAGTTCAAAAGCATCAATTCTTCAGCACTCAGCTTTCTTCACAGTCCAACTCTCACATCCATGTGTGACTACTGGGAAAACCATAGCCTTGACTAGACGGACCTTTGTTGGCAAAGTAATGTCTCTGCTTTTAAATATGCTATCTAGGTTGGTCATAACTTTTCTTCCAATGAGTAAGCGTCTTTTAATTTCATGGCTGCAGTCACCATCTGCAGTGATTTTGAGCCCAAGAAAATAAAGTCTGACACTGTTTCTACTGTTTCCCCATCTATTTCCAATGAAGTGATGGGACCAGATGCCATGATCCTCGTTTTCTGAATCTTGAGCTTTAAGCCAACTTTTTCACTCTCCTTTTTCATTTTCGTCAAGAGGCTTTTTAGTTCCTCTTCACTTTCTGCCATAAGGGTGGTGTCATCTGCATATCTGAGGTTATTGATATTTCTCCCGGCAATCTTAATTCCAGCTTGTGTTTCTTCCAGCCCAGCATTTCTCATAATGTACTCTGCATATAAGTTAAATAAACAGGGTGACAATATACAGCCTTGATGTACTCCTTTTCCTATTTGGAACCAGTCTGTTGTTCCATGTCCAGTTCTAACTGTTGCTTCCTGAACTGCATATAGGTTTCTCAAGAGGCAGGTCAGGTGGTCTGGTATTCCCATCTCTTTCAGAATTTTCCACAGTTTATTGTGATCCACACAGTCAAAGGCTTTGGCATAGTCAATAAAGCAGAAATAGACATTTTCCTGGAACTCTCTTGCTTTTTCTATGATCCAGCGGATGTTGACAGTTTGATCTCTGGTTCCTCTGCCTTTTCTAAAACCAGCTTGAACATGTGGAAGTTCACGGTTCATGGTTCTCCTGGCTTGGAGAATTTTGATCATTACTAGCGTGTGAGATACTCAACACTAATTTGAATTCTATGGCAAATCTGAAAAACAGCCCTTAAATAATATTTTCTGTACATGACAGTCACCTTTTAATAGAGAAATGATGACATAAATAATGTGATGTTTTCAGAAATAGATACTTGGTGTGCTAGGAAAAGGGAAAAACTTCATTCCTCTGGGAAGTGTGGTCGAGTACCTGCCTCAGAGAAGTTTTGCTTATGTTTGTGTCATGAAATATCACTCCCATCAGTACCATCCAGAGACCTGCTCAGTGGTATCTTGAGTGTTAGTAGTGTCTAAAGTCGGTCCTGGAATACAATAATTTATTCCCGTTATAGTCTATAGAATATGAAAGAAAACTGTGCTAGCAGAGTAGCTTGCAGAATATGGGGATTAAAGAAATGTGGGTGTGAAATATGACATTCTTTTTGGCTTTTTAAATAGAAGAAGCATATATATATTTATATATATGTGTGTGTGTACACACACACACATATATATATATATATTTACACACACACACCCATATTCTAGAAAAATGTAGAATCATAAAGCTGGAGAGCACTTAAAGTGTTATCTTGTCATTTTCACTCTACCTCCAACTTATAATTTTTATCAGGTGGATGTATAAACAATACTGAGAAGTTTCCAGGGAAGGACTCTATAATACTTCCTGGAAAAAATACAAAATCTATAATAAAAATGTTGCCTTTGTTAATGTGTATTCTTCCAAGTCTTCATTATTGTGATAATACTGCATACTCCAGATCTTTCTTGACTTAACAATGTGGTTATGTCTGCATGAACCCACCATAAATTGAAAATTTCTTAAGTTGATAATGTACTTAATGCATCTAAGCTTTCAAACATCACAGCTTAGCCTAGTCTACCTTAAATGTGTTCAGGACACTTACATTATACTACAGGTGTGAATTTTCATTCAACTAACACAAAGCCTGTTTTATAATAAAATGTTGACTATCTCATGTAATTTATTGAATACTATGATGAAAGTGAAAAGCAGCATGGTTGTAAATGTATCGGTTGTTTACATCGGCTCTCTACTGCTGCTCAGAATCACAGAAGTATCATGCTGCATATAGCTAGCCTGGGAAAAGATCAAATTCAGAAGTTTATTTACTACTGAATGTGTATCATTTTTACACCACCATGAGGTCAAAAAAATCATTTATTGAACCATTGAAAGTGAGGACCGTCTATACTTGGTATCCTGTTTATTAGTTAGTGCACAGGGAAGGTCCTTCCTCTAAATTCAAGTATAGTATCTATAAAACAGAACGATGAAAATAAATTGTAATGGGAAGTGCCTTCTTAATCTATGAAGAATAACCAAAGATACTCTGAAGATAGAAAATAGCAAAACCAATACAATATTGTAAAGTTAAAAAATAAAATAAAAAAAAATAAACACACACACACACACAAAAGAATTGCCAATGGATTTACAGATTCTTGCTTTTTTGTTAGTTCATCCTAGGCATTTCCACAATATGGGAACAATTCTGCACTTTCTCTTTATAAAAAAATATCATCACACTGAGTGGCAAAGTATCCTGATGGAGTACTACAGAGATATTTTTCAACATAAAAAAGGGAATATAAAAGAACAAGTCTTAATAAATATATGAAGAATAAAATAAACAGTTTGCTATACTTTGTAATATCAGTAAGTCTGAGTTTCAATGTAATGAATAACAAAACTTTCTAAGATAAAACTATTCAGAGAGTGATATTTCAAGATGTGCTCATTAAAAATCAGTGTTAGCAATTTTCAAGAAGTCTGCTAATTTTTTGTCATTAGAGACTTAAAAAGCTTTGTACATTTTTGTATTTCCTAGTGATTCTTTTTGTTTTTCTCACAATCTTAAAAACTGTTAGAGATAAGTAAGGAAGAATACACAGCACAAAATTTGACATAGTGTTGAATGAGGAGTGTTTCTTCGGGGAGGGTATTTTCAAGAGGTTCATTTCCATCCTGAGCCTCTCTGTTGGCTGTAAATCCTAGGGCTAGTTCAGCTGTCATCCCTTACAGAGCATCTCCTTCTTTGGCTCTAACTCTCCCAGTATATTTTCTTTCCAAATAAAATCCCACATTACTGTTTTTTTTTTTTTTTTTTTGACTACTTAGGGAGAATTTCCCTTAAGATTTCAAAGCATCTAATAATAATGGGATCGCAAAGAGTCGGACACGACTGAGCGACTGAACTGAATGATAAAAATGAACTGTTCCTTTGTTGGGATACCAAGAAAAGTTGAAATCATCTTAGGAAAAGCTATCAAGGCCATGATTTTTTGCCTAAGGAACCAGAGGTAGGGATTTCATGATCTGGCAGATGCTAGAATGTGTTTCTTTATTGATGCACCAGCATTTCCAACAAGCTATTTCTATGCTTCCATCTAAAAGAGACTTTCTTGCCTCTGAAATTTCTATCTACTATGAGTAAGAATCCCATGGACAGAGGAGCCTTGCAGTCTGCAGTCCATGGGGTCACAAGAGTCGGACACGACTTAGTGACTAAACCACCACCACATGAGAAGGTCTGCAAATTTGAGAATTTACATCCATACATAAAAGTTAGATTTTCTTGGGAATATGGGTGAATTTTATTTTGTCCTCCAGAGTCAGATGATCTTTGGCAAAACATTTTATGCTTTACCATGCGGGGTCAGCACATATTTAGGGTTCCTGTAAAGGAGTGCATTTTAAAATTCTCCCTCTGTGAATCTTTTCCTCCAGCCTTTCATATTAGCATCTGTACAAAAGGCTTGAAGAAATGACTCCTCTCTGATGTGGGTTTGCCTCATGGCTGAAAGCATCACAGCTGTACTTTTTCAAGAGCTCTCATAAGACCAGAGTAGGACTTTGTTTCTCTGAGAACATTAGGGTTTATTTTCTCTGAATATTAGAAACAGACATTCACGTACTTGCAGGAGTAGGCCTTCCAGAATAAATGTCAAGACACCACTGCAGAGCTCTTCTCTGATGTTGTGACTGAGCTCTTGAAGTTCTGAATTTGTTTTGCTTCTCTATCCACTCTTTTCTAGTGAAGAGCACCCTGCCATAGCATGACAAGTGACACTGTCAACACTGTACCCAGCAGACACTCAAACGTGCTTACCCTATCCGAAAATAAATCATAGACATTCTAATTTAAAGAAAAATCCAAGGCAATATGCGTCACTTTAGAGTCAAGGGCTTTGATCAATGAAAGAAGCCTTTTTTGTTTTTATAACCCTAAGTTCTGGCATAGAAATTATGTATAATACAGAGTATTCACCTTCCATAGTTGGTAGAATTGCACATTTTTTTTTTTCCTGTCACTTTCAGATAATATGAGTTAGAGTTTCCTCATGATGAGATTTTAGAGATGGAAAAATTCTTGAGGATAATCTAGTCCTATCTCCTAACTTCCATAAATGAGGAAATTGTGGCTCAGAGAGATTAATTGCCTTCCTTTGGTCATGCAGTTAGTGGAAGGCAAAAGGGGGGGTCAGAGATAAGACTTCTTACTCTTAGTTCTTATGTTGTTCACCTATTGTGAACAATTCTATTTGTTCAATTTGTAACCACACGAAAACAAGTAAGGAGAAAAGATTCATATTTTATCTACAATTGCATGATTTAATTTATAATGTTCAGTAGCTAAACTGTCTTTCTATAGATTGTTTCACTTCATTAAGTTCAACTCTAAAAGGAATTTTTCCCCTACAGATCTTATAGTAATGATCAGAAGTCAAGAGAAGAAATAGAAATTGTCACTTTCTGGGCCTCTGACTGTTTTGCAGTTTCATTGATGACTCAGTTGCACCATTTGCACACTTTATATTCTTAATAAAGTGTTGATGCCGCACTTTAAAATGCTTGTAAACTCATAAATTTTCCTTCCAGTGAGGGTTTTTTTCATGGTTAATACTTCATAGTCTCTGTCCTCATGTTCCTTTCTATTCTGGAGAAAAACATGGGTCTACCTACAAGAAAAGAGAAAGTAAAGAAGGGAGGAAGAAAAGGAGGGAGGAAAGAGGAAGGGAGGGAAGAAGGAAAGAAGGAGAAAAAAAAAAGAGGGAAGGGAAGGAAAAGGGTTTGGTTTGTACAAGCTGAGATGTTAGCAGTCCATTCTTTAATCTCTCTGATTATAAAAATAACTTAATTTTTATGCATAACAAAGTGTCTTGATTATCTCAACTAAGAGTTGGTGATCAACAGGGCAGCCTGGCGTGCTACAGTCCATGGGGTTGCAAAGAGTCGGACACGACTGAGCGACTGAACTGAACTGAATGCCTTTCTTGGTTCACTCGCATAAGCATTGATTAAATTGGAGACATCTTTCTGAATCTTATTAGCCCCCCTTTTTTTTCCTTTAAACTTTTAATTTTCTATTGGGATATATCCAATTGACAATGTTGTGGTAGTTTCAAGTGAATAGCGAAGGGATTCAGCCTTACATACACATGTATCCATTCTCCTCCAAACCCCTCTCCCATCCAGACTGGCACATAACATTGAATAGAGTTCAATGTGCTATACAATAGATCCTCATTGGTTATCCATTTTGAATATAGCAGTGTAGACAGTTCTTCTTGACACTAGTCTTGTGTAGTGGACAAAGAATAAGATAGTTCTGGTAATATAGATGGGGGTCACAGATTTTGGAATTATCAAAGGATAAAAATATCCTGAAGGAAAAGGTTTATTTCAGATTTTCATGATTTATATCTCTCTGCTTTGAGTATTCGGAGAAGGCAATGGCAACCCACTCCAGTACTCTTGCCTGGAAAATCCCATGGACAGAGGAGCCTGGTAGGCTGCAGTCCATGGGGTCACGAAGAGTCGGACATGACTGAGCAACTTCACTTTCACTTTTCACTTTCATGCATTGGAGAAGGAAATGGCAACCCACTCCGGTGTTCTTGCCTGGAGAATCCCAGGGGCGGTGGAGCCTGGTGGGCTGCCGTCTATGTGGTTGCACAGAGTCGGACACGACTGAAGCGACTTAGCAGCAGCAGCAGCAGCTTTGAGTATTATAATGAAAAAATGGAGTTCTCATTCTTCTTTATGTTGATGAGCTTGTAAGCTTCCCACTCTTGTGTAGTTTTTTAGAGTGGGAGCAGGAATGGGGAGGGTAGACCATGCTACCACTGACGAATGGAAAAGATCCTGCCCAACTTGGGGAGAAAATCGATCCTTTAGGGCAGTGGTATCCAAAAAGGATGATTTTGCCTTCCTGCCTCTCAGAGATTATTTGACAGTGTGTGGATGTGTTGATGGTTACCACAGCTGTGCGAAAGGAGGATACTACTGGCATCTGACAGGTAGAAGCCAAAGACATGCTAAACATCCTATAGTATTATTACACTAACTAACCTCTTTGAGGAAATTCTTATTTTTCTGGAACCCTTTCAACAGGGAGCTTTTTCTATGGTTATATTCCAACTAAGTCACTCATCTTTATCCTGCACAGGACATCCAGTATAAGACAGCTCCCCATAACAAAGAATTATATGACCCAAAATGTCCATGGTGCCAAGGTTGAGAAATTAGGGTCACCTCGTCAAAAATGTAGCATGTACACTTTCTTTTTAATTTCCCTCTTCCTCTGCTGTTTTTTTTTTAGACCTTACATAGAGAGCCCTTCGCTCAGTTCTTATGGTACCCAGTATCCTTTTATTGGCCTTTTGCCACAAAAGGGGCCCCTTCTTGATAAGTCCAGCTCTCTCCCAAGTTCTTTTCTCTCTTTCTCTTATCAAAAACCTGTTCTTAAGCCTCACAGACATAGAAGGCAGACTAATGTTGCCAATGGGAAAGGGAGTTGGAGAAGGGATGGACTGGGAGTTTAGGGTTAGCAGATGCAAACTGTTAGCAGATGGATAAGCAACAAGGTCCTACTATATAACACAGGGAACTATATTCAATATCCTGTGATAAACCATAAAGGAAACGAATCTGAAAAGGAATATATATATATATAATTTATATATATCTGTGTGTATGTGATGTGTGTGTGTGGGTGTAACTGAATCACTTTGCTGTAGAGCAGAAATCAATATAGTATTGTAAATCAACTATACTTCAATAATAAACATTAAAAAAACCAAAAAAACTGTTCTTAGCTTAACCTAGGGGAATGTGGCAGAGGGGTTTCTTCAGATCAGATCAGTCGCTCAGTCATGTCCGACTCTTTGCGACCCCATGAATTGCAGCATGCCAGGCCTCCCTGTCCATCACCAACTCCCGGAGTTCACTGAGACTCACGTCCATTGAGTCAGTGATGCCATCCAGCCATCTCATCCTCTGTTGTCCCCTTCTCCTCTTGCCCCCAGTCCCTCCCAGCATCAGAGTCTTTTCCAATGAGTCAACTCTTTGCATGAGGTGGCCAAAGTACTGGAGTTTCAGCTTTTGCATCATTCTTTCCAAAGAAATCCCAGGACTGATCTCCTTTAGAATGGACTGGTTGGATCTCCTTGCAGTCCAAGGGACTCTCAAGAGTCTTCTCCAACACCACAGTTCAAAAGCATCAATTCTTCGGTGCTCAGCCTTCCTCACAATCCAACTCTCACATCCATACGTGACCACAGGAAAAACCATAGCCTTGACTAGACGAACCTTTGTTGGCAAAGTAATGTCTCTGCTTTTGAATATGCTATCTAAGTTGGTCATAACTTTCCTTCCAAGGAGTAAGCATCTTTTAATTTCATGGCTGCAGTCACCATCTGCAGTGATTTTGGAGCCCAGAAAAATAAAGTCTGACACTGTTTCCACTGTTTCCCCATCTATTTCCCATGAAGTGATGGGACCGGGTGCCATGATCTTCGTTTTCTGGATGTTGAGCTTTAAGCCAACTTTTTCACTCTCCACTTTCACCTTCATCAAGAGGCTTTTGAGTTCCTCTTCACTTTCTGCCATAAGGGTGGTGTCATCTGCATATCTGAGGTTATTGAGATTTCTCCCGGCAAAATTCCAGCTTGTGTTTCTTCCAGTCCAGCATTTCTCATGATGTACTCTGCATATAAGTTAAATAAACAGGGTGACAATATACAGCCTTGACATACTCCTTTGCCTATTTGGAACCAGTCTGTTGGTCCATGTCCAGTTCTAACTGTTGCTTCCTGACCTGCATACAAATTTCTCAAGAGGTAGATCAGGTGGTCTGGTATTCCCATCTCTTGCGGGTTTCTTAGGGCCCCTCAAATGGCACTATCCTGCTGCCTCCCCACTGTGCACTGACCCTAACTGCCTCCATTGTTCCAGAGCTACTAATTCTGGCTTTGGTCCTTGTCACATATCACAGAAAGTTCATAAAGTGTCTAAGCACAAGAAATTCTACTGGATACTTGATTTTTGTTGTTAAATACAGAGCCTCCTCTGGTGTTCCCCAAAGAGTTTTACTTCTTAAAGTACTTAACTCTTTATAGCATTGAATACTCCTAGTGCTTACATTTTATGATCTCATTATTGCGGTTATGTCTTTTTCTCTAACATGGCCCATACTGACTTCTTAAAAAATCATTACCATCCTTTTCAGGTTTTATTACTGTTGATTTTCTAACATTTTCAAGAGTTTTGGATGCTATTTGACATACACAGAAGGTTACAGAGGATTTACTACTAAGCAACCAAAGCAAAGATTTTAAGTCTGCTGTAACCCATGCATGCCCCTTCCGCAAATAGTTGTCTCTTTTGTGTGTGTTTGTTTGAATCCCCTATTAATTAATGCTAGAAAAGGTAATTTCCTTAAAGTGCTTAGAGAGGTAAAACACCACATAATATTATTCTTTTTTATCCTGCAGTCTTCCAAAAAGAATTTAAATTGAAGCTGATAATTTATTTTATGGATCTACAATAATTTTTTTTATCATCTGCTTTAATATGGCTCTCAGTGGATTTATCAAAATCACAAGTACAGAAGAAAACAGATAATTCATTGTGTGTGTAGCATGATAATTACTGGTATATAAATTGTGAAGGAAGTACAAGTATTGTGGACAATGGCAGAGAGGATAGGAGGCCAGGAGAAGCACAGATCAGAGACAACAATGGTAAAGAACAGGAAGTAAAAATATGCGTTATCAGCACTCACAAAAATCCTAAATAAAGTAATTTTAATTATAAAAGGCCTTGGCTCTTTAGTAAAATACCTAGCACAGAAGAAATCTTTAATGAAGTTAGCTACTATCGTTGTTGTTGTTGCTATTGTGATTAGAGAAGTGATCCTCTTGAGGAAATGTCTTATTTCCCTAGGACTTTTTCAACGGGGCACGTCTCTTTGGTTATTTTTCAATAGAATTATTTTTGTTATTATTATAAACAGATAGATTTGCTGGAGCAATAGATTCAATGTATTTTTATTTATTCAACTGACTTATTATGTACCTAGGAATGGGAGCTTAAAAAAGAAAAGAGAAACCTTGGTATAACTGAATAGCACTCTCTCTGGAAGTTAGAAAAGCTCCTTCCATAGGAGGATTTTTTGTACTTCCTAAGATCAGGGAGGTCCCTCAGATTGTTCTTGAGAATGAATGCTAGATGGGGATACCCAGGGGCTAGATAGCTGCATCCAGGCCTTACTGTGGATACTAATCTGCCCAAAGTAGAAATATGGTCTGTGGAGAATTAGTGAGTCTGGTCAGTTCTCAGGCAGGGCAGATTTTATGAGCCTGGATGCTTCCATGTGGATTTCTTTTCTAAAGACACACAATCAATGATCAGACAATCCTACCATCTGGCCACTAGTTGCCATGACTATTGGGAAAGACTTTTGCGTTTTTATGAGCAGTCATTCCAAATTTTCCTTTTCTGGAATCAACATTACAAAATATGATACAATTGTGGTATATTTCATTAAACATGAAAAATAAGATTTGGGGTTTTAAATTTAAAAATACAGCCTCTAATGCTAATAGCTGCCTCTTTCATCTCCTACAGTTCCTTATATATTCTTATGCTGTATAGTTAAATTATTGAGTAATTTGAAAATCTAAACATGATTACAAAATCGAATTAAAATACCAAGCCTCAGGACTCAAAGAATTAATAATGAAAAGCAGTTTTTTAAGCAAACATAATCAAGAAAACTTCTCTAGAAGAATGTGTACTGTGGTTACCAGGAAGGGTTAATGTTTAGAAAACTTCAGACCACATTTGGAAAACTTACAGAGAACAGAAGTGAGACACGTCTGCACAGTGAGTGTGGAGGCCAAGGCAATGTGCTTATCTCTCTTCTGAAACACATATGTGCATGCATACAATTAGCAGTCAGCTCAAAATGGAACAGGCTCAAAGGCTCAGGGAGCTGAACTGCCTTTTTCAAGATGAAAAGCTTGGAAAAGGAGTCTGTGCTATCTGAATCTGTCAGTGAGTGGGGGTTGCACACCAGCACCAATATCGTGGTTTCCAGGCTTGTCAGAGCCTTTATGCAGCATCTCAGCCCAGCCATCGTATCCATGTATGGCCTCCAGCCCGGCTGTGGTTTGATCAGAGAGCACACCCAGTGGTGTGCGTCCGCACAAGCTTGCCTCTGTGCAAGGTCATCCGAGCACTGAAGTGATGGGAGCTGCCTCATTAAGCAGACTCACTGGCTTTGACTTGGTTGGTAAACCCTAATTCACCTTTGTCCTAAATGGATTATTATTTGAGTTTTAGTATGAGATTTTTATGTGTAAAGCACAGAGCTGAAAACTCAGAGGGGAATACAAAGATTATACATGCCAGGAGTGGAAGAATAGTGGTGTCTTAGCAACAGACAACCTGTGGGGGACAGGATTATTGAAATTGAGGTTTAAGAGATGCCTTTCACATCCTTGCTTGATTGTTGGCTTTGGCACTCTAGCCAGAATGGAAGTGTGGCCTTCCTTCTGCCTCTTCACTGCATGCTCCGTGGAACAGAGTTCACCTGGCTCTGCTGCTGATCTAGTCTTGCAGTGGCTGTGTATCCTCCTGGTGACACATCCTGTGTTCCCCTTTTCTCCTCAGGCCACGGCGCCTTTGCAGTATCACGTTCAGGTCACGGGTTTGGACTCGGAGAGTGAGCTTCTTCTCTCAAATCCGGACCTCTTCTCTCCTGTGTGCCTCTGCCGGGTAACAGCAGAGCCTCACTCACTGGATGATACTTTCACTAGTCTATCTGTTGCCACCTATTTCAGTGATTGTTAGCTTTCTTTAGATAACTTCTGATACCACATAGAGGCTTTCTTTGCTTAAACTAAATTCTGTCAGAGGGACTAACATTGTTATTAGTTATCTACTGTTGCATAAGAAACAACCTCCAAGTTTAACAGCTTAAAATAGCCCACATTTATTGTCTTACAGTTGGTGGGTTAGGTATCTGGGCATAGAATAGCTGGATTCTTTTTTTCGGGTCTTTCACATGGCTACAATCAAGGTGTGCACCAGGGCTGGGGAAGGGTTTTTCTCTAACCTTACCTTTGTAGTTGGGGGATTCAGTTCCTTCCTGGCTGTTGACCATTAGTTTCCCTCGGTTCCTTGCCATAGGGCCCTTTCCAACATGGCGGCTTGTTTCATCAAAACCAGTCAGAGAAAGAACCTGCTGGTAGGACAGAATCAACACCTTTTGTGACCCAACCAAAGAAATGACATCATATGACTTTTACTAAAGTGTATTGATTAGAAGCAAATCACTGAGATCCAGCTCATTCTAAAGAGGGAAATTACACAAAACCATGTGTATCACGAGATGGAGATCAGTGGAAACTCTCTTAAAGGCTGCCTACTGCAGACATTAAATGTTATCAATAGTTAACTAACCCACTTCAGCTCTCCAGGTAGAAAAATAAGAGTCATGAATGAAGAGTAAAATGTGTTGTGTTATAACTGTGTGTGAATGATTGTGAAAAACTCAAGATGTCAAACATTTCTTTCACTTTTCTTGGCAACAGAGTTTTGATCTGGGTGCATAGTAGGGTCCAGTTTAATAGAAGGAGATGGTGTAAATGAATCATTACTGTACTTTGTGGTATATTCTATAACAAAGGGAAGCGCAGAGAGCTGTGGCCAGCTCAGCAGGGCCAGTGAGTAGTCCGGTTTAAGCCTGGTTTGGGGCAGGCATCACCAGGTGACATTTTAAATTGAGGTTTTTAAGGATGAACAGACATTTCAGGAGAGTGAAAGAAGGAATTTCAGGAAGAAGGAAGAGTAAGTACAAAAGTATAGGTTGTTTATAATGGCAAGTTTAGTATGAATGGAATTGTTAGTGATAAAGCCAGCAAACTCTGGAAATTCTAAGACACATTTTATAGTTTCTAAAACATTTCACTCAGCCTCTGTACCTTCTAATTGAGATGTGCACATTGAAGCATCGGTATTTTACTTTGTGTTTGTTTTATGTTATTTTTCTTTTCTGCTGTGAAAATGATTATTAAATTGATGATACTTCTAACAATCAATGCAGAGCTAGAATCAAGGTGATAGGATATTTCATTTCAAAGAAGACAGAATGCTTTGTCAGGATTCTTGGAACTCCATGAAAGCATATTTTCAGTGTGGTCTGATGAGAGCTGAATTTAGAATTTTTTTAGAACAAAATCATAACCATTGAGTCACTACCTGAGGCATTTTTATACAATAGATTTGAGCATACATATCCCTTAAATGTTAGGAAATGCAACAACAACAAGGAAAAAGACAGGAAATGGCTAAGTGTTCCACAGAGCTTCTCTCTTTAGTTGGTCCAAAGCAAATCTTAATCTTCTCTCTAGCCTCCTCATCTCCACAAATATTTTAAGGTATTTTAGTATGGATACTAGCTCATCCAGATTTCTTGGATCTGAGTCTTGGTTCTGCTGTCTGCTAGCTGTGATCTTGAGCAATGTACCTAACCTCTAGGCTTCATTTTCTTCATATTTAAAATGGGGTGATGTTGCATACCTTACACGTTGTTTTTAGAACCAAATGAGGTGAAGCATACAAAATCATCAGTATAACAGCCGAAACATAGGAAGCATTTAGAAGTGATAGTTATCTTTGTTCCTAGTTGTGGTAAACAGAATAATGTCCCTCCAAAGATGTCCACATCCTCATCCTGAGAACCTTTAAATATGTTCATTTACATGGCAAGAAGGATTTTGCATATCTGATTAAGGTTAAAGGCCTTGAAATGAGGAGATCATCCTGGATCACCTGGGTAATTTCAATCTAATCACACTAGTGCTTAAAAGACAAGAGTTTTGCCTGGCTATTGTCAGTAGAAGATGTGTCTATGGAAGGATGGTCAGAGACTTGTAACATTACTGGCTATGAACATGAAGTGGGTCAGGAGCTGGGAAACACCTGGAGGAAAAAATGAACAGAGCTTCCAAAAAAGAATGCAGCCCTCTAGACATGTTGATTGTAGTCTGGTCGGACTCATGACCTATAGAACTATAATATAATGAATTATGTCATTTCAAGTTGAGAGTTGAGAGTTTGTTATGGTGATAATAGAAAACTAACATATTATTATTAACTCACACTGTTGAATTGTCCAAAACTATATTTAAAAATGATTCTCAGTTCCCATCTCTTTTCTAATTGTTGAGCAGTAATTCAATTACAGTAATTCTGGAGCAAGTCTGGTGTTTATGGAGAGAGTTAGGAACATAGTCTGTTACACAGAGGGGATCCAGTTCATATTTATCCCTGAATTCCTCACTTTAATGATTGAGTTGCTTTTTTCATATTCAGTTTCTGGTGTAAAAGTTCAGGGTGCCCCTTATTTTAAAAGACATTTTTCTAATCTAATTCTAAAGAACACAAACACATGTACAAACACACAGAATTATGCAGAAAAATCAAACCAATCAATCTTAAAGAAAATCAGTCCTGAATATTCATTGAAAGGACTGATGCTGAAGCTAAAGCTCTAATACTTTGGTCACCTGATGCAAAGAACTGACTCCTTAGAAAAGACCCTGATGCTAGGAAAGATTGAAGGCAGGAGGAGAAGGGAGCGACAGAGGATGAGATGGTTGGATGGCATCACCCATCACCGATGCTATGGACACGAGTTTGAGCAAGCTTTGGGAGTTGGTGATGGACAGGGAGGCCTGGCGTGCTGCAGTCCATGGGGTCACAAACAGTCACACATGACTGAGCGACCAAACTGAGCTGAGGCTATACATTTACCCAAACACAGTAAATCCAATGATAATATAGTACATTTCTTTTCTGCCTACTTTTTAAAAGATTATTAACTTCATAATATGAAGAAAGTTGGCAGATAATAATTTTGAAAGTACTATTTTTAAAGTACATGTATAGACTTAGTTGTTGGGGGATTGCTGCTGCCACAGATCTTTGGAATGGAATGCAGGGTGGTTGAGAATGACCTTTATATTCAGGAAGGCTCCACGCCAGCAAGACTATATCTGAGTCACAAATCAGTGACCAGAATTGGCTCTCAGGTTTGATATATTTGGCTTTGGGGACATTTTAATGATTCAACATTTAAACAGTCAGATGATTTCATTATGAAAATCAGGAATTCCAGCCAGATTTTCAGATGGTTCTCCATTAATTTTGGGTCTGTGTCACTGCACCTCAATTATCAAATGCAGCTGCCTAGTAGCAGCAACCCTCTTAGGAGGAGAGGGTTTCCCCATTCATTCAAAGTCCTCATTTCCCACTCACTGAGACTCAGCAGTTCCAGTAAGAAAACTGATGTCTGAATATCAGAATTCCTATAGCCAGGCTGCCTCATCCATTTACTTTACCATGAATTAGAGTATTTTTAGTTTGCAGCCTATGATTTACAGTATTAAAGTGATCATAAGTATGGTCATTTTAAGCCATTGAGATTTTAATATAGAAATAATGTCAAAGGTTTGGTTTTTTTATGAGTCATGTTCCTGCCAAATCCATAAATCACATTGACATAAACCTCAGGAAAACCATCAGACACTTCAATAAATTTTGAATTCATCTATATTGGTTTTCCTTGTGAAATTAAATAACCTTAAATAGTTCATTGGCAGAACTGATGCTGAAGCTGAAACTCCAATACTTTGCCACCTCATGCGAAAGTTGACTCATTGGAAAAGACCCTGATGCTGGGAGGGATTAGGGGCAGGAGGAGAAGGGGACGACAGAGGATGAGATGGCTGGATGGCATCACTGACTCTATGGGCATGAGTCTGAGTGAACTCCAGGAGTTGGTGATGGACAGGGAGGCCTGGCGTGCTGTGATTCATGGGGTCGCAAAGAGTCGGACACGACTGAGCGACTGAATTGAACTAAACTGAAATAGTCATGTCACATGCAGAATATGTATGCCATTCTAGTGTAGTATCAAATAGTTGGCCAATTTTTAAAACTCCTAAAAATTGAGTTCATTACAAAGTTTATACAGAACAAATTGTTTAGAACAAAAAAACATAAAATTTGGTGATAAACTGGAAAAGAGCCATGGAAGTGAAACTGATGTGAATAATGTTGTTTTCTAATGGCCAGTTTATTCTTTGATGATGTAATATTTTTCAAAAAGGGGTAGCAGTCAGTGGCTTGTAAGGAGATAATAAGATGTTGCATAGAATGTAACTATCTAAGGGAATATAAAACCTAGATTCAGTTTGCAGGATTTCACTCTGAATTAATCAGTGAAAGATGCTATTACCAGTTGCAAGTCCTCTGCTAGAGGAGCTGGGCCAGGGTCTTTTGGCATTAGCTTAGCTGATATTAATGATGCTTTTGATTTTGTTTGCCTTCTGTTTATACACATAACAAGTCCTGTATTAGCCCTCCTTTAGCAGTAAAGCCTTCCACATTTCTGTGCAGAACCTGAGCCCGATGATAAACAGCTAAGAGCGAAGGGGCAGAGAGCCCTGTAGGGCTGTCTACCAGTTGTCCTCGTGGCCACAGGCAACTCTCAGCCTTTCTGCATCTCAGTTTTCTGTCAGCAAACGGGGTGGGGGGCGGGGGGAATATGATTTGTGTGTATGTAGTCAACGCTCTTAGGTGCAAGTAATAGAAAAAACTCTGGCTCTCTTAACCTTAAAGGGATTTCCTGGAAACGTTTGTACAGCCTGAGAAGCAGTCTGTAAAATGTGCAGAGACCAAGGCATTACTGGAGGCTTCAAAGCTCTAATGGTTTTCTCAGGAAGGGGCAATTGTAAGATGTTGTTACCCATTGCTAGGGGACCACTACAGGATACGGAGTGAGAATGCACAGCACTGAAAGGTAAAGCTAACTCTCTCGCTGCTTCCAGACATCTACGTTCCAAATTCCTGGGCAGAAGCAGGTGGTTGTTTTAGTGTGTGTCACATGGCCATGTATTTGCCAAGTGGCAGGAGGTTGGCTGGGGTGGAAGGAAGCCTTCTTTTGGTTTCCATGGTGAGAGAGATGCTCTGACTCACACAGAAGATGATGTCTTCAAAACAGACAAACAGTTGAGATGCTGGATGGGTGAAGAGTGGGGTCAGGAATGGAGAGGACAGGAGAGACAGACAGGGAGAGGAATCTATGTTGTCCTCACTTCTTAATCTTCCCAGCTGAGGTGGGTTCTATGGTAAGACTATATGTAAAAGAAGGTTGAAAACCTTTCAAAGCATTACAAAGTTATAACATGGTCTGGTTATTGTTATTATTCCCACTGTCACGATCTCAGTTCAAATCTTCATTGTTTTTCACCTGGACATTTTCAGTATTCTCCTGGCTAACTCACTGTCTGTAGTATTTTGCCTCTTTACTATGACTCAACTCTTGTCAACCCCTTTGTCTTCCTATCCAGTGCAGTCATTTCCTCTTCTAGAAACGTCAATGAAAGTAACACAGGCACAGCTTAGCAAAGCATATATGTCCACCTATATCCATGTATATGTCCACCTCTATCCTTCTACAAGCCACAGGCTTCTCCTGTTTTGCAAAACGACTATAGAACTTGATAAGGTACCAAACTACAATGCAAAACTTGATAAGGTACAAATCTGTAATACAAATTCTGATGTAACTGGCTCCAGCCCCATTCTCCACCTGGATGAACCAAAGGTCTTAGGTTTTTAGAGGGTTGGGAGGAGGAAAGGAAGTAGGACGTCACTTACATGATCATCTGAGACTTTAATATTTCAATTCAAAGCATATTTAACCTTGCCAGGATTCAACAGAGAGCATGCTCCAAAGCCTTCCAGCAGGAGAAGGCTTTCAGGCTCCCAACACACGTCAATCTCTGAGTCTAGGCATATAGCCGTCCCTGTCTGCTCATGTGCAATTCTCTGTCACAGTAGGGTTGTATCCAATCATAGCGACCCATGTCACACAATTCCCTGCTCCTTCTAGTCTAAGCCAAGAAAACTGACCCACTAAATGCTAAAAACCAGAAGTAGCAACACCTGTCCGCTCCCCTTCCAGCCACACAATGCATCACACAGTAACTGGGCAACCGACTAAAAATAGTGTTTCCATTAACCTTGTAGCATTGCTACCTTTGTCTTACTCGATTAGACTTTTAGACCCCACTTATCCTATTATGGTAGGTTTTATCGTACCATTCTCCAAGAATGTCTTTGCTGATACGGTTTTTATGGGCCAAAATAGCTTTCTTCCTTTTTCTTACTGAGATGCTGCTCACCTTTTCTGAGTCAGTGAACATGGCCTCACTTGTATGAAGTTTCTTTGAGTCTTCTCATTAGAAAGTGAGTTAATTTAGCAGCTAATGGCATAAAGTTCAAGTGGATTTAGTATTTACCTTCTTAGTCAGAGTATGACATGTTAATAGATTTCTTCATCTGCATTTCTACAGCTCTTAATTCAATCTGTTTACTTTTGTGATTAGTTGTTTATACATTTGTCTTCCCCATTAAATTATATATGTTATTTGAAGACAGGCTTTATGTCTTTTTCATCTCCATGCTCACAGAGTAAAACTTAGTGAATTTAATAAATGTTTCTTGAATCAATTAATTAAAGTTGATATCTGTATAATAATGAGAGGAAGGAAGTAACAGGTGAAGCATTCACATAATCAGTGCATTTTAGGGTTTTCAAAAGTAGTTTTATCAAAAGAATTCAAGAATAGGTCTTAGAGCTAAATAGCATTTCTGTGAAATGTATGGCTATTATCTTGTGACTGCTTCCCACATACTGTATATTTAATCGACATAATCTTAGGCTGGAGATATCCCTGTTCATAGGTGAGAAGAGAGATTGAGTAACTTGCTCAAGTTCTCGTTTATTATAAGTGGAGGAACTCTAGTCAAATAAGGAAAGAAAGCACATTTGGCCACTCTCTCCTCTTCGTTCATCATTTTAAGGAAAGCAAAACTACCCCTAGAGTATAAGCCAAACGTGTATTGGTAAACTTTGGTCTGAGTCTCACTGTGCTCAAGTTCACGTCTGTTAGGTTTTGTATCAGAGCTAGTCCCAGATGGCATGGTATAGGAGACCATCTACCTACTCCTTGGCGTTTTCCTCAATGTCTGGTTTCTAATAGCCTCACATTCCTTCTAGTGGATTTAGAATGGATGCAAGCTATCACACTTTTTTATGTCTTTTCTAGCAGAACTCATAAAGCCAGGCATTCATTAAATAGCTAATTATTGAGCACTTATACATAAGACATTCTGCTTGTAATAACAGAGCTAATGTTTGTGTTCACTATATGCTGGGCACAATGGTAAACTCCTCAGTATATACATTTTCTCATCTAATCTTATTAGCTATCTTTTAGGTTAACACTGTTATCATCTCTGTTTTACATATTAATAAATTGAAGCTAAAGAAGTTTATGTAACTTACAAATTTATCATAAATTTGTAGGTTTTTAAGTGATAGGGCCACTCAGGAAAGCTAAAAGTATGTCCCAGTAGTATTTTGACCTATGGATCAAAATAGCTGCATGGATCAAGAGTAATTTTAAGCCGCCATTCATTCAACTTTTCATTATTCAACTTTTTTCTGACTTCTTTCCTTAAGTTGGATTCTTCACTTTATATTCAACAGTTAGTGTAGTACTGTACACAAGCATCACTCTTGAGTCAGATCCCTAGGTCTGAATTCTGATTATTCAGCTTAACCTTCAGCAAGTTACTTAACTCTCAGTGCCTCTGTTTCCTCTTCTATAAAGTGGGAATGAAAATAATAATACTTATACTCAGTGTGATGGGTTAATATATATTTACCCATATATATATATGTGTGTGTGTGTGTGTGTATATGTATGTATAATATATAAGGTATTTACAGCAGTGCCTCACTTGTGTTTTTATAATATTTATTAACTGCAATTTGGAAGATATATGCTTTTTCTTTGGATTATAAAAATATAAATAATACCTATACCCTTGAGAACTTTATAGTCTACCAGAGGAGGTAGAAATACATCCATTTAGCCAGTTAATGAAAATGAATAAAAGACAAAATTAATTACTAAAAAAAGTTATAGGCAATGTGCTATGGCCATTTGCTTGTACAAAATTATAAGAATGGATGAAAAATGAGGGATAAAAAGAAATGAGGAAAAATACATTAAGTAGGAATTAGGAAGTGAGGGGTGTGTGAAAGGACTGATCATTTAATAGCTGGGAAACTCAACGATTATTCTATCTCCTTGAGACTTTTTCTCTCTTAATAAAATGGAGAAATTATACCCACCTTATAAAGATACTGAAAAGACTAATGGTATTAATGTTTAAGTGACTACAAGAATGGCTGTAAAATAACATACGGCTTGCCTGGAAATTCCCATGGATGGAGGAGCCAGGTAGGCTACAGTCCATGGGGTCGTGAAGAGTCGGACACGACTTAGCGACTTCCCTTTCACTTTTCACTTTCATGCATTGGAGAAGGAAATGGCAACCCACTCCAGTGTTCTTGCCTGGAGAATCCCAGGGACGGGGGAGCCTGGTGGGCTTCCGTCTATGGGGTCGCATAGAGTCGGACACGACTGAAGTGACTTAGCAGCAGCAACCAGATAATATGAAATTTATCCTATTATTTAACTATAAAAGAGATTATTATACCCAAGGAGAAATTCGGAATTCAGAATTAGAAAACATTTCTTTCCTAGTCTAACTCATTTTTGCCTCAGCCAACACCTATTTGTATAGCTGTAGGCATCTAGGCCGCCATGATTCCTTGCTCACTGTCTACATCCAGTTCATCTACATGTCTTTTGTTTTTGCTTTCAGAATAAAACTCAAATCTGCACCCTTGTCTTTATCTGGCTCCCAGTATATAAGTCCAAGCTGCCCTATTGTTGTCACCACCATATTGGTTTTCCATGTTTGTTCTTACTATTTCCAACCTATTCTGTGCACAGCAGTCAGAGCAATAATTTAAAAGCAAAAATTGAACCACGTTATACCCTTGCTTATTGCCTTCAGTGCCTTCAGTGGCCCCTCTTTACAAATCTGTGATGCAGTTTCTCCTTTCCTCTCCTCTTTAGTCTTATTCGATTCTGCCTTGCTTCTCATGTCTGGTCTCATTGGCCTCTTATTTCCTGGAAGAAATCCCAGACCTAGCTCTTCTTCAGAGATTTCTTGTATTTTGTCCCTTTTATTTGGAACACTTTCCTTCCCTTTCCTCTTGCTCAGTTCTTTTCTTTATCCTTTAGATTTTAATGTTATTACCTTCCTTGTCTATTTTATATAATTAGCCTCTTCCGCATTCCCTGTGATTCTCAATCATGTCACCTATATTTCCTTCAAAAACTAGTATCACACACAAACCTTTCTATGTGTTTTTCTTACTTATGGCCTCTTTTTCTCCAGCTCCTGTTAGCTCCACAAAGGCAAGGAAAATGTTGCTTCTGCTTTGTTCCTCATTGGATACCCAGAATAGTTCCTGGGAAGTACTTGATGACTGAATACCAGTAGACATTTGGATTTGTTAATTCATTCAACAAATATGTGTAGATTACTACCAAGAGCATCAAAGCACATCATATCACAGTTTTATGATATAAAAAAATATTGTATTAGGGAATGTGGAATATTGTGTATGTATATACTTTATTGGAGAAGGCAACGGCAACCCACTCCAATACTCTTGCCTGGAGAATCCCATGGATGGAAGAACCTGGTGGGCTACAGTCCATGGGGTCTCGAAGAGTCGGACGTGACTGAACAGCTTCACTCTCGCTTTTCATTTTCATGCACCGGAGAAGGAAATGGCAACCCACTCCAGTATTCTTGCCTGGAGGATCCCAGGGTCGGAGGAGCCTGGTGGGCTGCCATCTATGGGGTTGCACAGAGTTGGACACGACTGAAGCGATTTAGCAGCAGCAGCAGCAGCAGCAGCAGCATATACTTTACCTCATCTAGTATAGCATGTCTGCAGAGTGTTAGTGCCTTTGGAAGACTGACAATCAAATACTTCACCAGGAACCTGAGACTGCATTAAATTAAGACTTTTTCTCCTTTGTCACACCCGGTTATCGTACTTCTCTGATTCTATTTGAGGAAAAGTTTGAGGTACACTTCTAAAATACTAGCAGATGGTTGCCATGGCTCTTTTTTTTTTTTTTTTTTTTTTTCTAAGTTGCATTGCATAGAATTTATCTCAGATGTATTATACAAAATGAAACTCAGTTACATGCCACACAGTGAGCTCATCTCTGTCAGTTTTGCTAGTCCCTTACTCATGTTTATTGCTAAACCAAGCCTATTTTTGTCTATATTTTTTCTTCTACTGCAATATAATGACCTGAATGTGTTATTCCAAGCTTATCCCAGCAGAGGAATAGAATGACATTGTTAATCTCTTTGCACTGGTTTCTGTGTTCAGTCTATCAATAGCTAAATATTTTTGTTAACAGTAGTAAGTATAAATTTGAGGCACTTTCAACAGAAATGTTCTTGTATTATTATTCCTTTCTAGTTTATCTTATCCTGTCAAACATCTCCCTAGTTCTATTAGATTTTCCCTGAAGATTTCATTGATATTGTTCCAAGTAGAAACTCTTACCCATGTTTCTAGTCTTTTTTTTTTTTTTTTAAGTCTTGTAAGTATTTTTCAAGTATAGTATTTTCTTTTTAATTTTGTAAAATCTTGTATGTACATAGTAGAACAAGTCCATCAAAATAAATTAGGTTAATATTTATCAATAGAAGTCCTATTGAAATTCAAGGAAAAACAAACACATGTGTTTTTAAAAGTTCAACATTGTTGAATTTAAATATGCCACATTTATGTGAAACCCTAAATTTTTCTTTCATATTGCTATGTGTTTTATTTTATATATGCTTTATTTTCTTTTTGATACAGAAATATTAGATGTGCCCAGTAAAAATACTCAGAAAAGCCCCAAAAAGGAGGAAGGAAATTAAAATCCTCCACTATCCCATAACCTATTAGTATTTTAAAAATAGTTCTTTATCTATGCATGCAATGCACATATCTTTTAAAATTAGATCAGAATCATATTATAATATTATTTTTAATCTTTTAAAATGATTAATTGGTATGAATATTTTCTCATATCAATAATATTTCACAACATTATTTATAATGGTTGTTTAGCATTCTATAAAATAGATACACTCTAATTTATTTAGTCAGTCATATATGTTTGAAATTTTAAGGACTTACCAAATTTTCATTGTTAAAGATAACACATGGGGTGGGTTTTCTTTCTAAGCCTCTTTGATGATTTCCTTAGGATACATTTCTATGAGGAAAACCATCAGGCCTAGGTTTTGCACATTTTAATACTTTAGATGTATATTATCAAATTTTGATAATTGTCCTCTGAAAGTCTGCACCAATTGTATTCCCAGTCAGCAGTATACAAGAAAGGCTGGTTCCCTAGTACTAGTACTCAGTTTTGCAATGGTACTTTATCCCTTTTATCTACCAATTTTGAGATTTAAAAAATACATATATCTTGGTGTTTTTAATGTATTTTATTACCAGTGGATATGAACACTGTTTTACCACGTGTGTATTTATTTCTTTTTCCTTTTGTGAGTTGTGTGTTCATGCCCTTTGACCCTTTTATCTATTTTGGCTGTTGAAGTTTTTCTTATTGATTTCTAAACATTACATGAATTTTCAAAATCTTCAGTTTGGTTAGCACAATTATCAGATCATAATCATTTAGAAATTCTTGCCTAGAAGATAATCTCCTGCTGCTGCTGCTAAGTTGCTTCAGTCGTGTCCGACTCTGTGCGACCCCATAGACGGCAGCCCACCAGGCTCCTCCGCCCATGGGATTTTCCAGGCAAGAGGACTGGAGTGGGTTGCCATTGCCTTCTCTGAGAAGATAATTTATTATCAGCTTATTCTAGCAGCCCATACCTATAAACTGAGTAGTGGGAAAGTGCAATAGTGACTTCATTGATCAATCTTTTCTAGTTTCAAAAGATCCTGCTGGTATTCCAAGGACTATCATCTCCATTTCACAGAGGAGGAAATTGTTCTTCCAAAAATTGAGAAATTGATACAAGGCATCACAATTTGTAAATACCAGGGCTATGATAGAGTTTTAGGTGCCGAATCTGCCTTGTCACCTTAATCATGCTCTCATGCTTTTGATTTCCTCTTTTTCCTTTTCTCATTATTATAGTTTATTTTTTCTCACCATTTTATCAACACATCAGTGCTAAAAGGTGTTTTAATCAATGTGGTTTTAAATGGCCTCTCAAGTCATTAGGGGAAGCTGGCTTTATATCACACACTGAGCATTACTAGATGTCTTACAAAATGTGAATCATTTCATTATCATTTGATTTTTATCATGAAATAATTTGATTGAATTTTACAATTTTATATTTAATTTTATTACTTATTTCTGGATAGAAAATATGTCAACAGATAAGCTGAGGGAAAAGAAATATGACTTAGCTGACAAGGAATTAAGATTGTCTTTGCATTGTTTCAGCTCTGTGTTTTGTGCTTATTTATTTTCCCCATTAATTTATCTTAAGTATAAGGTGATACTATTAAAGTTGGCATTTTTTCAGATATGTGCTTTTGTTTCTTTGATTTTTTGTTTGTTTGTTAGTGGCAATGGCTTTGTATGGAACTAGCCCTGTGCTCCTCAGGTACATCTGGTGCCAAGAGACCGTATCTGTGAGAATTCTGAGTAGGATTCCATATTTGTGGAACATTTTTTTCCTCTATATAAAATAAATATGGTTCTCTCCAACACTATTGCTCTTAACTAGTTTAGTTCTAAAGTGTTAATATCCTCAGTTCCATGTTATCATCCCAACTCTTTTGGATTCTAAATACATTTAATGACTGAAAGAAGTATTTGGAAACAAAGGTATCCCAAACAGAAAACTATCCACCTTATTGTTTATGCTTTATTGCAGAGTTCCTGCTTTACAGTATTTGCACTAGATTTACCCACCTTGTTCTTCAGATATTTCTGTATGAATAGCATGTTAACTATATTATAGCAAACATAATATGGAAGATCATTCAGTCTAATAATGCTGGTTGCTAGGAAACCATGTTCCCAAAATAGCAGCTGAAGCAATGCGATATCAGCTAAGATAGCTAAACAATGTCGAATGTAGAAACTGATCACATGTGTACTGACTGTTACAAATTTTGAGTTTGTTAACATGATTTTTAATCAAAGCTAGAGAAAAATTATGTGCTCCATTTAAAGCTTTTGGGGATTTCAAGGAGGCGGCCTAGTTAATTGTTTGTAGAAAAAGATCAGGATTCAAATCCTAGTTCTATTATTTAATTAATCCCAGTAACAATGGGCAAAATATTTATAGCTTTAGTTTTATCATCTTTATTACAGTAGTGATGATAACATTTACCTTATGGGGTTGTTGTGAAGACTTAGTGAAAATGTTTTCACATAATTCCTGGTGCTTAGGAAGTCTTCAATAGGTTAATAATATGATGATTGTGATGATGATAGTATATGAAAACCATTTTTAACCCTTTCATAATTTTGAAGCAATCAACAAATATTTTATGAGCATGAGCTTCAATTAATAAACTATAGAAATAAGTGCTTGCCCTCAAAGAATTCACAGTTTCACTTAGGAAATATATATATATACACACACACACACACACGGGAAAAGATGATACTGTCCAGCATAGGCAAAGGCTCTAAATTGGGATAAAAAGTTAGTATTTGAAGCCTGAAAAGAAGCTTGGGTTTGTAGCCTAGTGAGCAAGGAGGAAGTTGGTATGAAATGAGAATAGGGGTAAGACGATGTCAAATCATGCAGAGTCTTAAACCATAGAAGGTGTTCTAACTTTAGGTATCATAGTAAACCTTTGAAGTGTTTTCAGCAAGGAGAGATGTGATTTGATTTATGTTTTAAAGACATTTCTGTGACCTGTTTGAAGAACAGTTTGGTTCAACCTAAGAGTGAATTTGGAAGGACCAGTTAGGAGGCTTATCTAGGCTAAAGATGACAGTGACCCAGGCCAGGACACTAGCCCTGGAAATGAAGAAAAGCTAGCAGATTCAGAATACCTTGAGAGAGGATCATCATAGCTTGTGATCTCTGGGTTGTACAGAATGAGGTCAGGGGAGGAGTCAAGCATGACTCATATTTCTGAATTGAGCAGCTGGGTACATGGTGATCATGAAGAATGATTAAAATGTCAATATTAGCAAGGAAGAGGAATTAGCTTTTTAAACAAGAGAATTAGCAATGAAGGAACTCAAGGTCTTGTTGGCCGAAGGACTGGAAAAGGTCAGTTTTCATTCCAATCCCAAAGAAAGGAAATGCCCAAGAATGCTCAGACTACTGCATAATTGCACTCCTCTCACATGCTAGTAAAGTAATGCTCAAAATTCTCCAAGCCAGCTTTTAGCAATATGTGAACCGTAAACTTCCACATGTTCAAGATGGTTTTAGAAAAGGCAGAGGAACCAGAGATCAAATTGCCAACATCCGCTGGATCATGGAAAAAGCAAGAGAGTTCCAGAAAAACATCTATTTCTGCTTTGTTGACTATGCCAAAGCCTTTGACTGTGTGCATCACAATAACACAATCACAATCAAGATTGCAGGGAGAAATATCTAACCTCAGATATGCAGATGACACCACTCTTATGCCAGAAAGTGAAGAACTAAAGAGCCTCTTGATGAACATGAAAGAGGAGAGTGAAGAAGTTGGCTTAAAGCTCAACATTTGGAAAACTAAGATCATGGCATCTGGTCCCATCACTTCATGGCAAATAGATGGGGAAACAGTGGGAACAGAGGCTGACTTTATTTTGGGGGGCTCCAAAATCAGATGGTGACTGCAGCCATGAAATCAAAAGACGCTTACTCCCTGGGAGGAAAGTTATGACCAACCTAGACAGCATATTACAAAGCAGAGACATTACTTTGTCAACAAAGTTCTATTTAGTCAAGGCTATGGTTTTTCCAGTAGTCATGTATGGATGTGAGAGTTGGACTATAAAGAAAGCTGAGTGCCAAAGAATTGATGCTGTTGAACTGTGGTATTGGAGAAGATTCTTGAGAGTCCCTTGGACTGCAAGGAGATCGAACCAGTCCATCCTAAAGGAGATCAGTCCTGTGTGTTCATTGGAAGGACTGATGTTGAAGCTGAAACTCCAATACTTTTGCCATCTGATGCGAAGAGCTGACAAATTTGAAAAGACCCTGATGCTGGGAAAGATTGAGGGCAGAAGGAGAAGGGGACGACAGAGGATGAGATGTTTGGATGGCATCACTCACTCAATGGACATGAGTTTAGGTAGACTCCAGGAGTTGGTGATGGACAGGGAGGCCTGGCATGCTGCGGTGCATGGGGTCACAGAGTCAGACACGACTGATAGAGGAGGTTAATTTCATGAAGATGAATTTCATTTCTATACATACTTCTTTTTTCTCATGAAGATATTTTTCAGTTTTTTACCCATTTCTCTCTGAACTTGTAAGGCTTGTTTGGTATTGGATGGAAATGGATCAGTGTCAGTTATATTTAGGATTTGTGGTTAATTAAAAATGTATATTTTTGAGTCTGAACTTTTCACCTGGCAACCTTTTATTATGTCTGAATATATTAATATTTTCTCTAGGATAAAAAGTTTTATAGGGATGGTGTGAGTACAGGAAGAAGGTAACAGTTTTTCCTACATAGTAGAAGCTCTTTTAACCAATCACGACTTAACCTACCCACCAGATATACTGATATTCTCCACAAATAGTGTTGTTTCACACACAAAAAAATAAGTAGAATATATATGAATAACTAGATTCAGTCAAGTCACTGAAAATGTGTTATCAAATTAGGTATGGGTAAGAAAATTGTAAAATATTTGGAAAAAGTGTAGAAATCTATTATTATCCATTCAAATTGCTCTGCAAGTGTCTTTAATTTCTCACTCCACTTTAAGTAAATTAAAGCTGGAACTCTTGCAGAATGAATAATCAGTATGATTTTTGAAGGATGTCTTTGAGTAACTGAAAGCAAAAGAGTTGGCCTACATTAGAAACTGACAAATGCTCATCTGTATTATTTCAAGTGTTTAAGATATGTATGTATTACCTTTTGTGATTTCTTTCTTCATCTATCTCATGACTCCTAATCACACTGAGCAAAAGATTTTCTATGAATTTGACATTTTATAGCATGGAGAGGACCCCAATCTAGCTACCATTTTAACTTACCACAACATATATAAAGAGTATGATTTAATACTCTGACTTACCAGGACTCCTTTGACACTTGTTCACATATTACAAACTGGCTTATTTCTCTCCTCCTCTGAATTTGCTTACATGGAAATCACCTGAATGCCTGCACTAAATCCCTTTGCTTATGTCTCTCTGGTATTTTATACTGTTGCCCTTGACTCTTTTTTTTTTTTTTTAAACTTTACAATATTGTATTAGTTTTGCCCAACATCGAAATGAATCCGCCACAGGTATACCTGTGCTCCCCATCCTGAACCCTCCTTCCTCCTCCTTCCCCATACCCTCCCTCTGGGCCGTCCCAGTGCACCAGCTCCAAGCATCCAGCATCCTGCATCGAACCTGACTGGCAACTCGTCTCATACATGATACTACACATGTTTCAATGCCATTCTCCCAAATCTCCCCGCCCCCCTCTCCCACAGAGTCCACAAGACTGATCTATACCTTGACTCTTAAACCTCTCTTCTTCTTGGCTTTTTAACCAGACTATTCTGACTTTTGCCTATCTGCACATGTTTTTTTCTCCTACTCCTTTATAAACTTATATTCAATATTTCTTCTTTCTACTTCCTTACTCTACTTCCTGTTCTTCCAATTTTGATTTTTGTTTCTTGACACAGTTTTCACTGGTAGCCCCATTCACTGCTGTAATCGGGAAGACTCTGTTGCTCTCTGTGGCCTAGTTGGAGCATTGTCCTTTGGTTATAGTCTTTGGTACATAGTTATAGTCTTTTATAGTCTTTGGTACAAAGACTGTAGGGATAATTGAATTATATTAGAGCAAAAGGAATCTATGAGATGATTCTAAGAATATGGTGATATTGGTGTATATAGTCAGTATACCCCTTCCCCTTATAGTGAAGAAAGAATGTGTCAATTTTACTTCCTTCAGTTTCCCATTTCCAGGCTTTATGAAAACAGTGGGTTTTTTTCTTCTTCTCTTAAATATGCTAATAACATTGGTTGATTACATGTTTGGTCAACATCTCTGTTTCACTTTGTTCTTATAGCTCTTTAAGTGAACGTGATGATAATATTAAAAAAAAATTCCTCCAATGTGTCAGGGATAGTTCTAGATGCCTTAATTTTCAAAATGATACTGTACATTTGGTATTATTAGCCTCACTGCATAAGTGAGGAGTATGAGGCATTGTAATTTCAATAGCTTGCCTAAGATCGCATTACAAATAATTACCGGTGTCCCAAGTCTGCTCATTTTGAAAGCCATGCTTTTATATATACAATTTATTTGTTGAGTTAGTTGCAGTGTGGGCCTTCACTGCAGTGGCTTCTCCTGTTTTGGAGCACAGACTCCAGGGAGCAGGCCTCCGTAGTTGTGGCGTGTGGGCTCACCAGTGGTGGCACCCCGATTCTAGAGCACAGTCTCAGTAGTTGCGGCACAAGGGCTCAGTTGCTTCATGGCATGTGGAGTCCTCCCAGACTGGGGACTGAACCCAGGTTTCCTGCACTTCGGCAGATTCCTTACTACTGAGCCACAAGGGAAGCCCCCTAAAGCTGTGCTTTTTAATGAATGCACTTATCTATACATTTCTATCTAATCTTTACTTAAGCTGCGTTCCTTTTTTATATCATTTACATCTAAATGATAAATTTATAATTTTATAAAATTTTATAATATCCATTGTGATTCCTCCTTACCATTTGGGATATTTAGATGTGTTTTCCCTCAAAACATGTAGAAATTTTGCTTTACTATTTTATTAACTTACGTAAAATAACTTTTATAGATATCTATTTTAAATTGAAATTTAGTTTGTTTACAGTGTTATAGTATTTTCAAGTGTGCAACATAGTGATTTGATATTTTTATAGATTATACTCCATTTAAATTTACAAAATATTGGTTGTATCCCCTGTACTGTACATTACATCCTTGTATGTTATTTATTTTACTCCTATTTGTTTGTACCACTTAATCCCCTTCCCCTTCCTTGCCCTTACCCTTGTTTCTCTCCACATTAGTAACCACTAGTTTGTTCTCTATATCTGTGAATTTATTTCTGTTTTGTTATATTCATTCATTTGTATTATTTTTTAGATTCCACACATAGGTAAAAACATATGGTATTTGTCTTTATCTGACTTACCTCACTAAGCATAATACTTTCAGATCCATCCATGTTGTTGCAAATGGGAAAATTTCCTTCTTTTAGTGGCTTCATAAAATTCCAGTGTACATATGGACCACATTTTCTTCATCTGTTCATCTGTTGATGGATATTTAGGTTGCTTCCACATCTTGGCCATTTTAAACAGTGCTGCTATGAACATTGGGATGCCTAAATATACATATCTATTTCATTCATTATGTCTTAAATTTTATTGTTTTAATTCTCAAGGAAATGAGAAGGGTAGCACAGCGTTGTTCCTATACATTACTCTCAAATGAGTAAAAGATATGGATCCTATTTTCAAAAAGCTAAAATTAAAAAAAAAAAAAAAAGCTTAGTCTGTTAGATCATTCTATAATAAGACCAATCAAAAGAAGAGAATATAATAAGAGCTTGGAGGATGAGAAATTCAGTGAATATTGTCTCAATCATTTTCGTGAAAATGATGGAATGTGAATGGGGTCTTATAGGGAGAATAAGTGAAAGTGAAGTCGCTCTGTCGTGTCCGACTCTTTGCGACCCTGTGGACTGTAGCCTACCAGGCTCCTCCATCCATGGGATTCTCCAGGCATGAACACTGGAGTGGGTTGCCATTTCCTTCTCCAGGGGATCTTCCCGACCCAGGGATTAAACCCGGGTCTCCCACAATGTGAGCAGACGCTTTAACCTCTGAGCCACAAGGGAAGCCCCTACAGGGAGGATAGAATTTCGGTAAATTGGGTAAAAGAAGGGGATTTCAGGCAAGGAGGCCAACACAAATGAAGTTATCCTGGCATAAATACTATGTTCTTGGGTCAGTGACTAAGCCATCCTTATTTTGCCCCTTGGAACACAGGAAATAAGTCTAATCTTGGTTTCATTTGCGTGTGTGCTAAGTCGCTTAAGTCATGTCTGACTCTTCGTGTCCCGATGGACTGTAACTTGCCAGGCTCCTCTTTCATGGGATTCTCCAGGCAAGAATACTAGAGTGGATTGCCATTTCCTCCCCCAGGGGATCTTTCTGACCCAGGGATCGAACCCACGCCTCTTATGTCTCCTGCATTGGCAGGTGGGTTCTTTACCATTAGCGCCACCAGGGAAGCCCTTTGTTTCATAGAATAGCACTCAAAATAGTGTTCATAAAACTACTAAGTCTCTGGGAGTATCTTTTTTGAATTAGCTAACTTTCCTCAGTTATTATTTACTATTCCTAATGAGTCTCTATGAGTCTGTTCATTATGACTGTTTATTGATATGTTGGGCTTCCCAGGTAGCTCAAGTGTAAATAATTTATCTGCCAATGCAGCAGCCACAAGTTTGATCCCTGAGTGGGGAAGATCCCCTGGAGTTGGAAATGGCAACCCACTCCAGTATCGTTGCCTGAGAGATCCCTTTGACAGATGATCCTGGCAGACTACAGTCTATGGGACAGACTGAAGTGACTGAGCACTGATATGTTAAATTTAATACTTTTAAATTGGATCCTTATCACAGGACATGATCCATGGCTTCTTAAAGGGTAGTTCCCAAGATGAAATCCACAAGAAACACCAACAGTAAAATCTTGAATATGGAATAATACCTTGCAGTAGTCAAACCCAGGGTCCCCAACCCACTACCCTCCATCCTCTGGTCTGCACAGCAGGATGTGAGTGACAGGGGAACAAGGGAAGCTTCATCTGTATTAACAGGCACTCTCCATTGATCCGCCTCCTATCAGATCAGCATCAGCATTTGATTCTCATAAGAATGTGAACCCTACTGTGAACTGCACATGTGAGGATTCTAAGTAGCATGCTCCTTATGATAATTATCCTGAAACCATCTGCCCCACACTGTCCATGGAAGGACTGTCTTCCACAAAACAAGTCCCTGGTGCTAATAAAATTGGGAACCACCTGTCAAATCTACAGTGTGGCCATGCGACTGGGACAATTAAGGAGTAACTAATTTATTTTTCATAAGTTATAAGACTTCTGTGGGCTTCCCTGGTGGCTCAAGACAGTAAAGAATCTGCCTGCAATGGGGGAGACATCGATATGATCCCTGGATTGGGAAGATCCCTTGGAGGAGGGCCTGGAAACCCCCTCCAGTAGTCTTGCCTGGAGAATTCCCATGGACAGAGGAGCCTAGCAGTCTATAGCCCATTGGGTCTCAAAGAGTCGGAAATGACTGAGAAACTAGGCACACAAAAGACTTTTAAATGAAGAAGATCAATTAGATTGATTAGGTCTTCTTAATTTATAAAGTTTGAGTTCAGACTTGGAATTCAACAGATCTGACTTTGAATTCTAGCTGTTTCACTTAAAATTCTATGATGTTGGATGAATTTATTTAACCTCTTTATGACTCATTTGCCTCATCTATAAAATGAGAATAACAATACCCATTTCTTAGTGTTGGTATGAAAATTAGATCAAGGAACTGAGTCCATCATATGTAGTACTTGGAACATTGTAAATGTTCAACAAGTCATAGCTAAATATAAGCTTGGATATAGTCAGCCAAATGATGTAGCATTTTCCTATTCATATCAACTCTACTTCAATATATACCAGTATAAATTTTATATCCCCAAATGCTAGGATGTTAAATACATAAAATATGCATGTAGGTATTGTTTCCACATGAATAATGAACCATAATTAATGTGGCTATTAGTATATGGAGCAAGAAATAGTGAGTGCTTCACTATAGATTATAACATGTAACCACAATGTTATTCTTTAAATGGTCCTCTTTTTAGTGTTGTGTATTCTTAGTCACTCAGTTGTGTCCAACTCTTTGTGATCCCATGGACTATAACCTGCCAGGATCCTCTATCCATGGGAATTCTACAGATAAGAATATTGGAATGGGTTGCCATGCCCTCCTCCAGGAGATCTTCCCAACCTCAAGATTGAACTCAGGTCTTCTTCATCGCAGGCTGAGTCTTTACCATTTGAGCCACCAGCGAAGCCCTCTCTTTTTAGTTACACAATACTATTTATGGGAATCTTTTCAGAAAGAAAAAGGCAGATAAAGACATTTCTAGGGTAAACATATTCTCAAACCCTCCATGAATATATCTAGGTTTGAAAATAACAATTGCAGTGTTGATGAAAATTTATGACAGTGTTGGCAAAAGTAATAATGCAAGCAAGCTTCTGTGGCTGATGATGTAGTCTGGGAAAAGCAATTTGCTAATATTTGCAGTCTGCATTTTGGTTCAGTTACCATGATATTCATAATGAATGAGGAAAATAACATTTTAACCAAGAAGTGCCAAAGAGAGTCACCAATGTATTATTTCATTGTATGTGCCCAATTCATTTCTGAAATGTGGAGTCCGCCCACGAACACCTTGTATTAATATGTTACTGTGAAGATGACAAATAGATTCAAGGGATTAGATCTGATAGAAGGAGTGTCGGAAGAACTATGGATGGAGGTTCCTGACATTGTACACGAGGTAGTGATCAAGACTGCCCCAAGGAAAAGAAATGGAAAAAGGCAAAGTGGCTGTCTGAGGAGGCCTTACATATAGCTATGAAAAGAAAAGAAATGAAAGGCAAGGGAGAAAAGGAAAGATATACCCATTTGAATGCAGAGTTCCAAAGACTAGCAAGGAGAAATAAGAAAGCCTTCCTCAGTGATCGGTGCAAAGAAATAGAGGAAAACAATAGAATGGGAAAGATTAGAGATCTCTTCAAGAAAATTAGAGATACCAAGGGAATTTTTCATCCAAAGATGGGCAAAATAAAGGACAGAAATGGTGTGGACCTAACAGAAGCAGAAGATATTAAGAAGAGGTGGTAAGAACACACAGAAGAACTGTACAAAAAAGATCTTCATGACCCAGATAATCATGATGGTGTGATCACTCACCTAGAGCCAGACATCCTGCAATGTGAAGTCAAGTGGGCCTTAGGAAGCATCACTACAAACAAAGCTGGAGGTGGAGGTGATGGAATTCCAGTTGAGCTATTTCAAAACCTACAAGATGATGCTGTGAAAGTGCTGCACCCAATATGTCAGCAAATTTGGAAAACTTAGTAGTGGCCATAGGACATTCCAATTCCAAAGAAAGGCAATGTCAAAGAATGTTCAAACTACTGCACAACTGCACTCATCTCACACGCTAGCAAAGTAATGCTCAAAATTCTCCAAGAAAGGCTTCAACAGTATGTGAATCATGAACTTCCTATATTCAAACTGGATTTAGAAAAGGCAAAGGAACCAGAGATCAAATTGCCAACATCTGTTGGATTATTGAAAAACCAAGAGAGTTCCAGAAAAACATCGACCTCTGCTTTATTGACTATGTCAAAGCCTTTGACTGTGTGGATCACAACAAACTGTGGAAAGTTCTTCAAGAGATGGGAATACCAGACCACCTGACCTGCCTCCTGAGAAATCTGTATGCAGGTCAAGAAGCATCAGTTAGAACTATATGGAACAACAGACTGGTTCCAAATCAGGAAAGGAGTACATCAAGGCTGTATATTGTCACCCTGCTTATTTAATTTATATGCAGAGTACATCATGAGAAACCATGGGCTGGAGGAAGCAGAAGCTGAAATCAAGATTTCCGGGACAAATATAAGTAACCTCAGATATGCAGATGACACCACCCTAATGGCAGAAAGTGAAGAGGAACTAAAGAGCCTCTTGATGAAAGTGAAAGAGCAGACTGAAAAAGTGGGCTTAAAACTCAACATTCAGAAAAATAAGATCATGCCATCCGGCCCCATCACTTCATGGAAAATAGATGGGGAAACAGTGGAAGCAGTGAGAGACTTCATTTTTGGGGGCTCCAAAACCACTGCAGATGGTGATGTCAGCCATGAAATTAAAAGATTTTGCTCCTCAGGACAAAAGTTATGACATACCTAGACAGCATATTAAAAAGCAGACATTACTTTGCCAACAAAGGTCTGTCTAGTCAAAGCTGTGGTTTTTCCAGTAATCATGTATGGATGTGAGAGTTGGGCTATACAGAAAGCTGCTGCTGCTAAGTCACTTCAGCCGTGTCCGCCTCTGTGTGACCCCGTAGATGGCAGCCCACCAGGCTCCCCCGTCCCTGGGATTCTCCAGGCAGGAACGCTGGAGTGGGTTGTCATTTCCTTCTCCAACGCAGAAAAGTGAAAGGGAAGTTGCTCAGTCATGTCCGACTCTTAGCGACCCCATAGATTGCAGCTCACCAGGCTCCTCCGTCCATGGGATTTTCCAGGCAAGAGTACTAGTGCCGAAGAATCGATGTTTTTGAACTGTGGTGTTGTTGAAGACTCTTGAGAGCCCCTTGGACTGCAAGGAGATCCAACCAGTCAATCCAAAAGGAAATCAGTCCTGAATATTCATTGGAAGGACTGATGCTGAAGCCAAAACTCCAGTACTTTGGCCACCTGATGAGAAGAACTGACTCATTGGAAAAGACCCTGATGCTGGGAAAGATTGAAGGCAGGAGGAGGAGGGGACGACAGAGGATGAGATGGTTGGATGTTATCACCAACTTGATGGACAGGAGTTTGAGTAAAGTCTCGGAATTGGTGATGGACAGGGAGGCCTGGTGTGCTGCAGTGCATTGGGTCACTAAGAGTCACATACAACTCAGTGACTGAACTAAACTGATGAAGGTGACATCCTGCACGTTACCAAATCAACTTGCCTCTGATATCTTTGAGATGCTTTTGCCTCTAATTCATTACTATAGAGTCAACACAACCCTGTGCTCTATTGCTAAGAACAAAATTTCATTAGTGGGACTTCATGTTTTAATCCTCTGAAACTGAACCTGGTTGTAAATAACTTCTATTGACTAGATAATCGTATAAATAGGAAAAAATATTTTCAATAAACTTAAAAATATTCTCCTGAGGTGGTTTTCAAGAGACTTCTTTTGCAGATACATTTAACTCTGCTAACTCAATATTTTTCTTTTGTAGTGGACTCTTAATATGCTGGAACGGAAATTATACCCTTTCATGTGTCAATTTGAAAGTGGCTGTTTAGGCCATTTGTATAGAAATAGTTGTCATTCAGAAGTAGCATTAATAAGTAGAATGAAATTATATTATTGGATTCCTTTTTACCGAAATTCAGATACACTTTATATAATATCATATCTCTTGAAATGTGACTACATTCAAATAAAAACCTGATATTATATAATTATTCTGCATCAAATAGAGAAGCTGTTAGTCTTATCACTCAATGCATATCTACTAGTTTTCAAATTTAAAGTTATGAAGTGTGATAAAAGGCTTACAGAAGGAAAGAAGTCCTTTAATCTTAAGGACATATGGATCCATGATCTTTGAGAGTCTCCTCTGTGTGGGTACAATGCTAATCACGCAATTCCTGTGCTCATTGACTTCATCGTCTGTAGGGATAGGAGACTAGTAAACTTTGAGCAAGTGGATGAATAGTATCAAATATTTGGTATGTACAAATGCTACAGAGACTAGCACTGAGGACCTACTCAGACTGTGTGTTCAAGTAGGGTCATGAGAGAGGAAGAGCCTGGGGAAAAACATTACAGATGGAAAAATCAGGTCCAAATAGCCTGAAACAAAGTGCTGACCGGTAATAGAGGGCAGGTCTCAAGGCTGGGAGAGTTAAACAGAACCCAGTGGGACTGGAGATTGAAGTAACAGATTTAGTCATCTCCATCTCAACTGCATGAGTACTACATTTTGACCTGGATTGTGTCACATTGCAAGTAGCTAAGTGGTTAACACTTTCTATTTATGAAGTCTTATAAAGTCGTGGGTATGCTACAGTTCTTCAGCAATCACTGTAAAACTGCAAAGTCTGAAAAACTAAGAGAGGGTTTACTGATTTACCATTGCTTCCATTTTCAAAAATGATATCATGATACCATTGTATGATTAGCTAGCATTATCATAGAATGATAGTCACTCAGTTGTGCCTGATTCTTTACAATTCCATGGACTATAGCCCACCAGGCTCCTCTGTCCATGGAATTCTCTGGGGAAGAATACTAGAGTGGGTAGCCTTCTAAGAAGAATTCCCTTCTCCAGGGGATCTTTCTGACCCAAGGATCAAACCCGGGTCTCCTGCATTGCAGGCAGATTCTTTACCTACCATCTGAGCCACCAGGAAAGTCTGTGTGTTGTTATATCTTGAAATGTATGGTTTTTCTGCTGTTAGTGCATTGAGATACAAGGTGTATGTGGAAATTTATATCCTTATATTAACTCTTCCTTCTTGACATTCATATAGCATTTCCATCTTGATGTTTGGATAGCACTTATTTATCTTCATTTTGTTACAAAAAAGCAAAGGATATCAAATTTAAAAGTTAAAATGGGTCCAGTTCTTTTGTGTCACTGTGGAATAATCACTGTGTACTTGAATTCCATATCAGTTCTGTTTTCTCATCATTGTGTTTCACTGCTGGGTGCATTCAACACTGATTATCAACTATAAGTCCTTTACTCTTGACCTCCTCACCCATTTATTCATCAGTTTCTGCTGATGATGCTAAACTATGTTGGAACATGTGAACCCGATAAGGACATAATTAGTTCCACTTAATGATAATTGGTCTTCTGGTGTGGTTTCCAGGAATATATTGCATCATTAAAGCAGGAATAACTTATTTGCAAAATCAAAGTCATCTGTTTATTCATATACTTCTGTTAACATATTGGTGTTACCCAGAGGGAGAAAAAGTGTATTCCCTGAATGTATTTGCAAAAAGAGTTTGTACAACTTTCTCCTAAGTGGGCTGGTTTTTAATACTATCTTTTAAGCTATTCAATCTGTTAATCACAGTCATAGAATAGGAATTTGGCAATAGTACTTTCTAAAAAAAGGTGAAGGAAAACGAGTTATATCTGCAGGTAAGTATGTATCTGTGCATTTTTATTTTTTATTCTGACAGCCTGCCTGTAATTTGTGAAGGATTTTGGCTGGCAGTCAAACTCAGAGCAGTCAACCTTTACAATTGTTTGTTTCTGTATGTATTCTCAAGTGTCTTTATAGCTGAAATGAAAGAAGTAACACATTTGGTGTACATCAGACTTCTCTAGATCAGGATTTTGGTGGATTTTTTAAAAATTCAGTTCTCCTGACTCTTTTCATACATCTGCTTTTTTGTTAAGTGTTTTATGTATCTTTTTAACCTTTGAGAACACAGTCTTGATTTAAAGCAAAACTTTGTTACAAAGATTTGCATTTCAGTGCAAAGATTAGATTAAAGCAAAATGAATACACAATATTTGAATTATGTGAAGTAATAAATGTCCATTTAGATTTAGGTTTTAATTTTTAAACATTTATTTAACAAAATACTGCCCAAAATCTGTAGGCAAAGGTTTTTATTGAATTGACGGGGAAAGCAGTTCTGAATTTCATAAAGCATTCACCAGGGAGACTGTATTGTCAGCAGCAGTAATTACAGCAGGTAATTGTGTCATTTACCCTCTTACAGACCACTGAATGTGATGAGCAGGGGACATACCAGCTGTCACACCCTGTTAGCTTTCACGTTCTGGGATTTGCAAAATCACACTAGGACTCACTCTTGGAGACTGAAAGGAAAACAAAAATAAAGTGAGATTAAAATCTATTGCGGTTTTTATGGAGAGACTGTTCTAGAAAACAAAAATTATAAATCTCTGTAAAGTTGAAAGTCAACCTAGGCATTCCTCTTGTTCATTTTTGTTTTTTATAGTCAAAGGCAGTTGGACTGGAAATAAATATAACTCAGACTCAATTCTGCTGCTTATTAACTGTGACCTTCGATAAGCCATTTAATCCTCTTGAGCCTCAGTTTCTTTGTGTGCTCAATAAAAATTTTGGTGAAGGATACACTCTCTAAGGTCCAATTTCCCTTTTAAAACCCTCTGTTTCTACTGAGAATAAATTCTTTTTCAGTTGTTGTAGATATACCAGTAAACATATTAGGGTTGCTGCCCTTATGAAACTTGTATTCTAATGAGGAATGAGGAAGACAGACCATAAACACATAAGCAAAGAATTTCAGATAGTTTAACATCAGATAAAAGCAGGTATTGTGAAGAAGGAATCCAGGTAAACAAAGGTGTGAGACAGAGCCTCTCCGAGGAGGCACCCTCTGAGCAGAGGCCTGAATTCAGTGACTAAGCCCTGATACACTGTGAGTTAAGAGCAACTCAAGAGGAAGAAACAGCAAGATGTTTTTTGTGTTCAAGGAGCAGAGAGGAGCCAGTGTGGCAGAGAGGAGGAAAGAAGTAGAAAATGACTTCACTGGGGTAATGCTGTGGCTATGGCAAAAACTTTGGATTTTATTCGAAATGAAAAAAGTCAAAATGAATTCAGGGAAAGGTTAAGAGCTGAAGAATGTTGTGGACATCATAAGTTTTGAAAGAATTTCTCTACCTGTCTTATAAAATAAGGCTTCTGGTGGAAATATCTGCATTTTAACAGAATTTGTTCAAATACACTGATGTATGTGTGCATGCTGTTGCTTCAGTTGTGTCCAGCTCTTTGCAACCCTATGGACCGTAGCCCACCAGGATCCTCTGTGCATGGGATTCTTCAAGCAAGAATACTGGAGTGGGCTGCCGTCCCCTCCTCCAAAGGATATTCCTGATCCTGAAATCAAACTCACGCCTTTTATGTCCCCTGCATTGGCAGGCACGTTCTTTATTACTAGTGCCACCCGGGAAGTCCCACTGATATGGAAATCATCACTTTAAAAAATAACGTGATTTCAAATTTATGGGGATAAATTTTTGTAGAGATATCAGAGAAGACTCATGATCACAGGACTCTTTCAATATCTTTTGATTTTTTTAAGATCACCTTTGAGTTTCATTTTACCTTAGATAATGTAGAACTGGCAGGAATAATCACGAAAGAAGAAGAACACTAACTTCATTTACACTGTCATGTTTAGTTTTTAGCCTGATTCAGGAAAGGTTTGGAGATCTTAATAGTGTATTATAAGATTTGATTAAACAACGAATAATGAACACTTTTCCAGGTATCTTTCTCTAGAATAGTTGAATTGGGAGAGAGAGTTAAGGTGCATATTTCCAATCAGACATGAAAATCCTGCACATATTCAGCATAAAGGCTGGTAAGTTTCTTAAAACATCCTAAATGGATTTTTTTCTTCTGTTGGTGTATCATGCCAAACTGATTTTTTTTTTAATGCATGAAAACATTCAATCAACAAACATAGATAGAGCATTCAGTTCTAGTCAAACATTCCACCAAGCACTTGGGATTTAGCAGGGATGCCTACAGAAAGTTTGCTGGTGATAATATGCTTGAGTAGGGAGCTAAGATGGAGAAGGCAATGGCACCCCACTCCAGTGCCCTTGTATGGAAAATCCCATGAACGGAGGAGCCTGGTGGGCTGCAGTCCATGGGGTCACGAAGAGTCGGACACAACTGAGCGACTTTACTCTCACTTTTCACTTTCATGCATTGGAGAAGGAAATGGCAACCCACTCCAGTGTTCTTGCCTGGAGAATCCCAGGGACAGGGGAGACTGGTGGGCTGCCGTCTATGGGGTCACACAGAGTCGGACACGACTGAAGTGACTTAGCAGCAGCAGCAGCAGCAGGAAACTAAGAATCTCTTTTAAAGCTGTGTTTACATTCACACCTGCATTCTGTCATTACTTAGATGTCCAGCAATGGCTGGGAAGTTGATTAATGCCCATTATGGCAGGACTAACTCCCCTTCCAAACTATCTACTTTGTCAGTTGTGTATAAAAACAGAACACATCTTCCTTGTCACTAAGGAGATCATAACCTAGAAGTGAAAATTGATCTGTACACAGACAACTGTGGTTCAGTCCTATAATACAGCAAAGTGCAGCAAGCTAAGGAAACAGGTTAGGCAAAGATGCTGAGCCATGAAAGTGATGAGTCAGTGGCAAAGGAAACAGAAATTTAAAAAATAAGAACAAATCAATCTCTGCACATCTACCTTCCTGTTCCCAAAATAAATCTGTAATTAACATCATATTATACATTTCCTAACATTCAGTTACTCAGAAATATGTGTAGCTAAGGATTTCTGTCTCCTCTTCTAGAGAATTCTATTTCTCATAGGTTTCCAAACACGATACCATCATTTTGTTTTTCCTAGCTCTGGGACTTTTAAAAATAATGATTTTGATTTAGTGGCTTAGTCCCTTCAAGCTGTTATAACAAAAACACTACAGACTGGGCGGCTTAAGCAACAAGATTTTATTTACAGTTCTGGAGACTAGGAAGTTCAAGATCAGGGCAGTGGCAGGTTCATTGTTTGGTGACGGCCTGCTTCCTGATTTATAAATGACAGTCTTCTCCTTGTGTCCTCAGATGGCAGAAGGGGCATGAGAGTTTTCTGGAGTCTTTCTTATAAGGGTACTCATTCTATTCATTAGGGCTCCATCCTCATGATCTAATCACCCCCTAAAGCTCTACTTCCAAATACCATCACTTTGGGGTTTAAGTAAGTAAAGTTGCTCAGTTGTGTCTGACTCTTTGCAACCCCATGGACTGTAGCCTACCAGGCTCCTCTGTCCATGGGATTTTCCAGGCAAGAGTACTGGAGTGGGTTGCCATTTCCTTCTCCAGGGGATCTTCCTGACCCAGGGATCGAACCCAGGTCTCCAGCATTGCAGACACTTTACCATCCGAACCACCAGGGAAGCCCACTTTGGGGTTTAGACTTCAACAAATGAGTTTTGGGAAGATCCAAGTTTCCAGTCCATAACATTCAGTTTATCATTTTGTCTTGGTTGAGACTGGATAATGCAGAGGACAGATTAGAAGATGGAAGCAGAATTGGCCAGTGGAAAATTAAGTCACAGTCCACTTGGTCAGTCTGCCATCATGGCCCAGGAGGCTGCTTGAGACAGCTGTTCTTGGGGAACTTGCAAGTATTTCCCATTTTGCCTTCTGGCCTTCCTCCTTTTGTCCCAATTTGTCTGTCTTAAAGGGACATTTTCAATGAGCAAATGGATTTTGTCATTCAACTGAAGATACATGGAATACATTCAAGTAGCACTAAAAGAGGGAGGTTTTAAATGTACTTGCTTGCCAGTTGTATTAGATCTGAGCCCCCAGAAAAGGAGGGGAGGAAATGCTGTGATGAGGGGGCCCTGGGTGTAATTAGAGGAGGGGAAAGTAAAATCTGTGAATACAAAGAGCACATGTTTTCCCCAGAGCAGGACATTGTTGATTGTAATTAAAACACACTTGCAGTCAGGCAGAAGATTGCTATAAGTTATCCATTAAAAAATTTTAATTGATACCGCAGAAGAATGAAAGAATGCAGGATGATTAAATTGGAGAGGGAAGAATGGAAATAAAGCTCACACTGAGTGAAGAAGGGCAAGAAGCCGAGAGGTAAGAAGGCAGGTAGTGAAACCACCAGAAGGGAAGGAAAAGAAAGTTAGGATCAGGATCCAGTCGAACTAGTTATTCAGCTGTTCATCTGGTTTTGAGATCTGATTTCTGTTCACATTCAAACAATTCAAATCGGATTCAAAGAATCTGATTGGGATCCTGGAAACCAAAAGGACTGAGGATCCACGAAGGGTGAAAGGTGAAGGGAAGAGCTTGTTGAAGAGGGGAATATACTATTCAGTTCAGTTCAGTCGCTCAGTTGTGTCCCGACTCTGCGACCCCATGGACTGCAGCACACCAGGCCTCCCTGTCCATTGCCAAACCTGGAGTTTACTCAGACTCATGTCCATTGAGTCGGTGATGCCATCCAACCATCTCATCCTCTGTCATCCCCTTCTCCTCCTACCTTCAATTTTCCCAGCTTCTGGGTCTTTTCCAATGAGTCAGTTCTTCGCATCAGATGGCCAAAGTACTGGAGTTTCAGCTTTAGCATCATTCCTTCCAAAGAAATCCCAGGGCTGATCTCCTTCAGAATGGACTGGTTGGATCTCCTTGCAGTCCAAGGGACTCTCAAGAGTCTTCTCCAACACCACAGTTCAAAAGCACCAATTCTTCAGTGCTCAGATTTCTTTATAGTCCAACTCTAACATCCATACATGACTACTGGAAAAAATCACAGCTTTGACTAGACAGAGCTTTGTTGGCAAAATAATCTCTCTGCTTTTTAATATGCTATCTAGGTTGGTCATAACTTTTTTTTCAGGGAGCAAGCGTCTTTTCATTTCATGGCTGCAGTCACCATCAACAGTGATTTTGGAGCCCAAGAAAACAAAGTCTCTCACTGTTTCCACTGTTCAGTTCAGTCACTCAGTCATGTCCGTCTCTTTGCGGCCCCATGAACCACAGCATGCCAGGCCTCCGTGTCCATCACCAACTCCTGGAGTTTACCCAAACTCATGTCCGTTGAGTCAGTGATGCCATCCAACCATTTCATCCTCTGTCATCCCCTTCTCCTCCTGCCTTCAATCTTTCCCAGCTTCAGGGTCTTTTCAAATGAGTCAGCCCTTTGCATCAGGTGGTCAAAGTATTGGAGTTTCAGCTTCAGCATCAGTCCTTCCAATGCACACCCCGGACTGATCTCCTTTAGAATGGACTGGTTGGATCTCCTTGCAATCTAAGGGACTCTCAAGAGTCTTCTCTAACACCACAGTTCAAAAGCATCAATTCTTCCGCATTCAGCTTTCTTTACAGTCCAACTCCCATACATGACTAATGGAACAACCATAGCCTTGACTAGATGGACCTTGGTTGGCAAAGTAACGTCTCTGCTTTTGAATAAGCTATCTACGTTGGTCATAACTTTCCTTCCAAGGAGTAAGCGTCTTTTAATTTCATGGCTACAGTCACCATCTGCAGTGATTTTGGAGCCCCCAAAAATAGTCAGCCACTGTTTCCCCATCTATTTGCCATGAAGTGATGTGACCAGATGCCATGATCTTCGTTTTCTGAATGTTGAGATTTAAGCCCACTTTTTCACTCTCTTTTTTCACTTTCATCAAGATGTTCTTTAGTTCTTCACTTTCTGCCATAAGGGTGGTGTCATCTGCATATCTGAGGTTATTGATATTTCTCCCGGCAATCTTGATTCCAGCTTGTGCTTCTTCCAGCCCAGCGTTTCTCATGATGTACTCTGCATATAAGTTAAATAAGCAGGGTGACAATATACAACCTTAACATGCTCCTTTTCCTATTTGGAACCAGTCTGTTGTTCCATGTCCAGTTCTAACTGTTGCTTCCTGACCTGAATATGCTCTTCGGGGAACATGAGTGATGGAATGGCAGGTTAAAATCTTTCTCCAACTCCTCTGCACACTTTCAGAGATTCTTGGGAGCAAGAGCTCCCCTCTGTGAAAAACAGTGAGAGAAGAATTGCTACATTTGAAGGAAACTCATCAAGTAAAAGTGAGTGATTCAGAATGAGGTTTTGAATGAAAGCCATTTCAAATTCTTTAAAAGAATAGAATATAAAAAGAAGAGGCACTCTAACCATCAGCAGAGAAAATCCTTATTGGATTTTAAGAAATGGTTTCTAAATAACAGAAAAAGAGATTTTGCTATACTGCTGAATTGACTCCTGCCTCTTAAGAACTAAAAAAACATGGGTATAAATTAGTTGACAACTTCCTCTCTGTCTTCTCTCTATACCTAGTACATACAAATTATATGCATTCAGACATACAAATATATAAACACACATTCATACAAAATATATTCATACATATACTGCACACATTTAAAGAAATACACTTATGTGTATTGTCTTATGAGCAAACCACAGCTATAAATATTTTGGAAACAGGTACTCTGCCTTAATCATCTTATAGCAATTACAACTCTTACTTAAGCATATTAGATGGGGAAACAGTGGAAACAGTGAGAAACTTTATTTTTTTGGGCTCCCAAATCACTGCAGATGGTGATTGCAGCCATGAAATTAAAAGACACGTACTCCTTGGAAGGAAAGTTATGACCAACCTAGATAGCATATTCAAAAGCAGAGACATTACTTTGCCAACAAAGGTCTGTCTAGTCAAGGCTATGGTTTTTCCAGTAGTCATGTATGGATGTGAGAGTTGGACTGTGAAGAAAGCTGAATGCTAAAAAATTGATGCTTTTGAACTGTGATGTTGGAGAAGACTCTTGAGAGTCCCTTGGACTGCAAGGAGATCCAAAAAGTCCATCATAAAGGAGATCAGTCCTAGTTGTTCTTTGGAAGGTCTAATGCTGAAGCTGAAACTCCAATACTTTGGCCACCTCATGCGAAGAGTTGCCTCTTGGAAAAGACCCTGATGCTGGGAGGGATTGGGGGCAGGAGGAGAAGGAGATGACAGAGGATGAGATGTTTGGATGGCATCACCGACTCGATAGACATGAGTCTGGGTAAACTCCAGGAATTGGTGATGGACAGGGAGGCCTTGATCTTCATTTGCACTTCATGGGGTCGCAAAGAGTCGGGCATTACTGAGCAACTGAACTGAACTGAACTGAACTGAAGCATAATAGAACTAAATTGTAATATCAATAAACATTATTGCAATTAGAAATACTAAAAAATATCAAAAGATATTAGCTCCAGCATGTCAGAGGTAGCTATATACTGTGAAAGTACAGAGTACACAGAAAAGTGTGAGATAAAAGTATATCAAAAATACTTATATATATATAGATTATGTTTAATCAAGTATACTGAAGAAATATATATATATATATGTAAAATCCTTTGGAATCTAAAAGACTCATATCTTGTATTTTGCTGTAGTAAAGATGCAAGTAACTTTCTCTAAGAGATGAATTTTGTAATGAAGCTCATTATAAAAAGTCAGCTTACAAGTGAAAAGGTCAATGATTTTCCTTTGTCCCATAGTCCCAACCCTTTAATATTTGAGGATCATTTTACTTTCTGTATGTTGAACAATAAAAGGTCAGAATATTATGTCTGATCCAAGTATGAGAATCTGAGATCATCTTGAAAATCACTGGGAAGGCTTGTCTAGGTTGTTTCAGTTGGTTGTTTTTTCTTATATAATTTTGTATTTCAAAAGTCCCCTTTTATGTTGCATTTTTGAGATACTTTTCCTGATTCAGTTGGTTGAATATACTCTCTATTCTTACTATTTTTTGTAGACATTAAAGCAGAGCAGGCCTTAGAACTTTAAATGAAAGAATAGATCACATGGTGTTAGGTGGGGATGATCTTTTTCTCCATTAGAAGTTTTCCCTAGCTTAGTGAACATCTTTCTTTTCTTTCAAATAAATCTTAACAGATGGGGGGGAAAATGTCTCTTTCCTAATTTAGAGGCAGCACTGATATTAAAATGTAGGAGCATCAAGCTTGAACCTTATATATAGGTACTGCTCTAAATGATAAATCCCAAGCATGTTACATGGATTTGGAATGAGTAAAATGTAAAATGTAAAGTACCCAATGTAAAGTACTCTGAGAAATTGAAAAGATGGATTTTGTATAGATTGAAGCCAAATATTTATTTCAGTATTTGAATCCATGTTTACCAAGCACCTAAAATATGTCAGATGTTATGGCAAGAACAGAGGATTCAAAGATCTGTTATAAAAAATTTGCTGTCTAAGGGAGTATACTGATTCATGGGGGATGGGTAGAAGAATTATCAAAGAAAAATCCCTGACAGTGTGATAAGCGCTAAGCTCATGCTAATTTATGAAACATTTTCCTGCACTGGATTGTTTCATTCATTACCTCAGTTAACTCTGAAGAACATACAGATCCACAATCCCCTATCTACAGTTCTGAACTCCAGAATATCACAGAGAGCTCTGAACATTGATTGTTTTTATTTTTTAATTCATTTAGCAGCAGAATTGATCTCATGCCTGTTATTTTCTCATCTTTATCCAATTTGATATGAATAGTCATACCTTTACTACAGAAATATTTCAATACTGAGTACTAACCCAGATCTTTCTGGAGATACCCCAGATCCTGCTGGAGACCAGAGGGCTATAGGGTTGCAAAGAGTCAGACATGACTAAGCGACAAACACACACACACCCCAGATCCTGCTGGAGATTTCACTTGTACTGTTGTTAGGTCCATTTAACAGAGGAGGAAACTGATGTAAAGAGATTAAATAAACTATGTAAGATCTGACAGCTGGTAAAAAGCAGAGCCAGGATCTGAACTGAGGTAACCTGACTTTAAAGTCCTTATTCTTAATACTAGTACTGTGGCTTTTAAATGCTGTGATGTGATTAAGCATGTCCTAAGGGGCTCAACTAAATTAGAGTGAGGCAGTTTTAAGAAAGGTTTTCTGAAGAAGGAAGTTTTGTTTGATCTGAGTGGGAGGTGAGTAGGAGAGTTAGACAAAGAAAGTGGGGAAGAGCCTTTGAGACAAAGAACTCAGATGCCTGTGTGAAATATATAAGGATTGGCTGGTATGATCTTTGGCCGTTAGTAGAATCTTAATCGATGTCATCATTAATAAATGGGTGCCATGGGGGAGTTGTAAATGATGCAGTTTGGTGACAGCAAAGTATCATAATGAAAGTCTTTATGAGTAAGTGGTGTCTTGATGGCTAGGGATAAGGTTGAAAACGGCCAAGGAAGTAGAATCTGGATGAACTGGCCCTTGGATGTGGTGGTTGGAATGAAGGGCAGAGAGGTGTATGGGCGTGTGCTACGTCACTTCAGTGTGACTCTATGGACTGCAGCCTGCCAGGCTCCTCTGTTTCTCCAGGCAAAAATACTGGAGTGGGTCACCATGGCCTCCTCCAGGGGATCTTCCCAACCCAGGGATCAAACCTGTGTCTCTTAAGTCTACCTGCTTTGACAGGTGGATTCTTTACCACTAGTACCACCTGGAAGCCCCAGAGAAGTCTATGGTGACTCCTAGATTCCCAGTTTGAGAGGAAGAAAGACCTAGGGGATACATTTAGCTACAGATTCATCTGTGGGTGGGAAATCTGAGGATGTTCTTTCCTGATGACCTGGATGTTTTCTGTGAAGTTGTTGGGAAGGAGTAAGGAGTAAGGGAGTGCCAGGAGTACGGGAATGAGAATGGGGCAGGTGTTTTAAGAGAAAGCAGCATGGCTATTGAGGGGATGGAAAAGAAAGCAGGAGATGTGCAGAATTGTCACTGCAGAATACGTACCTTGAATATTTTGCATTAGCAGGCCACTGAATGTTTTGCATGTTAGAGACATACTTTATAGTGATTGACTGACTCCTTAACAAATACTCACTGAAGATCAGTGATGTGCCAATCATTGTGTTGGATGTTGGGGCAGTTGATGGATTAGACCCAAGGCTTTAGCATCTAGGGGTTATCTATGAGACAGATTTTGGTTGGGGAATGTTTTCTTGGTTTCTTGTCACCATCAGTAGAGTAAATTCAAACTTCTAATATGATCTGTGCTTTTATATTTGACTTCTTAATTCTATTTTCTTCTTTTCCATAAAAACCAAATCAAACCAAACTAAAATGAGAACAAAAATAACAAAATCCCTAAAATTAAGATGCTTTCTCAGTTCTATTCACCTCACCACCATCTTCCTGGTCATCCAGATTTGAAACCTAAGCTATTTTTAATGCCTTTATTCCTCATGGCTCAAAAATGGATTCACTGTGGGGCGCATTAGTTCTGTGTCTAAGCCTGCCCCTCTCCCAGCATCACTGTTCATTTTATGGTAGGCCCTCTTTCAACATAGTTTCATTCCACAAGAGTATAGGAACTGGGACATATAAAATGAATGACACAGTTGCTGCCTGAAAGGGACTTGAATCTTATAATCTGGGGGCTTGACTTTGCAGCTCTTCTTTCTGTGTCCTGGCAGCACTTCCTTATGCTGGCCCTGTGCATCGCCCAAGGCAGTGCTTGGCAGGTGATAAGCACACAGTTTTTGTCTGTCTGCTTTCTTCCCCTTCCACTACCCCTCCTCCTCTTCCTCTTCTGTATCCCTTTGTTTCAACTCTCAGTGTTGCACAGACACTTTTTTTTCAACTCTCAGTAATAATCTAACACCAATTTAAAAGGAGAAGAATAAAAGGAAGAAAGAGGAATTAAGGAGAGGGAGGCTGGCTTACTAACATAGGACTCCTCCCTGTGTCGAGGAAAGTTATTCTCTCCTCAACTGCATACTGCTATTAATTTCCCTAAAATCAACTCTAATTTTGTGATCCCACTTTTTATTGTACAGGGGAAGTGGCTCCTTATTGTCCACCTGATAAAATCATGCTGTTTTCCTGACCCTATTCACACTGTTCCTTACTCTTCCCTGTCAGTCATCAGCTGTAGCAGCTCAGTCTCTTCAGGCCCTGCTGTACCTCATCTTGTGTCTTTTGCACCCACTCTCTGTCCATGTGGAATGTTCCTTTCCATGTTTGTTCTTTTCCTGTTAAAACTCTTTCTGTCCTTCAAGACTCACTTGTTTGGCCTGTTTGCTACATGACATTTTCCCGCAATTACGGGAATACTTCTCAGTTGTTCCTCATCTCTTCCTCTTTAAACCTTTGAGATCTCTGTTTATAGTTTTTTTAAAACTCCGAAGCCAAATCGAGGTCTTATCGCCTCCCAGCTATATGACATTGGCAAGGAAATGTCCTGGCTCTGAGAAAGCTCTAATTCCTATTTGTAAAATAGGAATAATAATAGGACTAATCTGAAAAGATTTTTGTGAAGACTGAAGGGGATAATGCATATAAAACACTTAATGTAATGCTTTAGAGTATGTAGTAAGCACTTAGAAATTAACTATTGTCATTATTACTATGATTTCTCTCTTACAGCACTAATCAATAGCTGCAGTATATCATAGTTTTTCTCTCTTCACATCATGAATCCTGTAATAGTTCAAAAGTTTCTTGAGGTCACAAATCCCAGTTTGATGCATCTTTGCCTCTTCTGGAGCACTAGACTCACACAGCAGAAGCTTCACAAATGTGTGTTGAAAGAACACATGAAAATCACCTGGTTGATGCTTCAAAGTATTTTGTTGCCCTACATTGGGTTCTGACAAAGCTTACTCCACGAGACACAAAATAGGGCAAAGTAAGATTTTGCCATAAAAATTGAATTTTAATTTCTTTGTGAAATTACTGTAAGGGTAAAGAGGGAATTTGTGCTTTGGTTGTTAAGATTCTTGATCAAATAAGGATTAGGCAAAAAGTCTGAACATAGAGTGAAAAGACTAGAAGAAAATAAACCAAGCATGTCAAAGGAAGGAAATCTAACAAATTCCTAGTTGCCCAACAAACTGAAGAATAACAAGAAGTCAGTGTTGAATTGGTGTGGTCAGTGAACAGGAAACTTGAGTACTGAACAAGAAATGCTTGGGTGTAAAAATGAGTTTTAGTGGCTTTGCTACAGCTGTAGGCATTAAGCAGGCTGAAAATATAATTTCTTGTAGCTGCTTGAATGGTGTTAAAAGTAAAAGTAGATTTCTGTTAAAATGACCTTGTAATAAATAGATGTTTCTCTCTAATAAAAGTGAATAAGTAAGGTAACTATAAGAAACAAAATGAATAGCTCTGGGTAGGTTTGATAGAGGCATTTTCCCTCAATGTAACCACTGAAAGTTGTTTCAGCAGCATTTTAGAAAACAGAAGAATGTCCAGAATGTGTCTGATTTCAGAAGAGATTATGAAGAAAGCAAATTCTGTAAGACATTTAGGTTTTCTCAAATAATTGAAATAGAAAAGAGAGGACATTATCTTTAGCTGTCCATTTGCTAATAAAGACAAAATGAGTTTTCCCACTGAACTAGGTAATGAGATGAGAGGGTAACTAATATCTGTTGAGTGTCTATTATTTGCCAGTGTGTTTACCTTCATCATTTAAGTGTATTCTTTGCAATAGTTCTCTATTGTAGGTCTTAATTTTCTCATTTTAAACTTAGAAAGATCGGCTAACTTTCTCAAGGCCACTGAGAACTTTGAATAAAACAGCATCTCAAACCAAGCCTGTCTGGAAAGCATATGTATCATGTTGCCTCCCTGCTATTGCTATTTATAATAGTACATAATTTTCTCATATTTCTACTTTGTCCTTCAAATGTAGTTAGGGTCCCCTTACAGAACAGTTTATGGGGGACATTTTAAACTGATAAATGGAAACAGTCTTCTTTAATCATTAGGACAGATGTTTTGATTTCAGAGATTTGTCTTGCTGGTGTCATTGAGCACTAAATATTTGTGGAGGGGGAGGAAGAAAGGAGAAGAGAGAAGGAAGCGCTTCAAGTTCTTTCCAATAGGCCCCCGAATTATCTAAAAATTGTTGAGTTGTAATAGAGATGTTCTTTATATTCAGTTTGTACTCACTTTGAAAAGACCTGCCATTGAATAAATTATCTTGTGAATGGTCTAAGGAGCTATGCGTGCATGCTAAGTTGCTTCAGTCAAGTTTAACTCTTTGCAGCCCTATGGACTGTAGCCCACTAGACTTGTCTGTCCATGGGATTCTTCAGGTAGGAATACTGGAGTGGGTTGCCATGTCTGCCTCCAGGGGATCTTCCTGACCCAGGGATCGAACCCGTATCTCCTGCATCTCCTACATTGCAGGGGAATTCTTTACCACTGAGCCAACAGGAAAGCCAAGGAGCTATGGTCAAATCCAAAAAGTTATTTTGTTTGAGAAACAGAGATGGCATGTATTATCTGGGGACTCATCATTGTTGCCATTCTTTCGAGAGAAAAATAAGAGATCTCAGTTGCAGACCCATGGGCTGTCAAGTTCTGATGCTCTTTACAGGTCAGAGCACATTGACTTAGGTGGGGACACATATGATTGAAATTCATGGAGGAGCTTCTGCAAATCTCCTTGATACCTTCAGGCAAGCAATATGGTTTCCAGAAATGTAAGAGGACCATAACCAAGCAGTTCTTTGTTTTTGAGATAAATCCCCAATCTAACCATATAGTTTGATGATGTTATTAAGAGCTCCTCAAGGAAATGGCAACCCACTCCAGTATTCTTGCCTGGAGAATCCCATGGACGGTGGAGTTTGGTGGGCTACAGTCCACGGGTCTCAAAGAGTCAGACACGACTAAGAGACTTCACTTTCACTTTCAAGAAAAATTTATACTTCTGTGGGCTTCCTTGCTGCAAGACTTATCCAGTCTTAAGCCTGATGGAGCTTTGTCCCAGGTTTCTAATAATCAAATCATAGTAAAGGCCTGAGGTTGGTTGTCACTAGATTCAGAGCCACATCTTGCCACATTCAAAGAGAGAATATGCTCATTTTGAGCTCGTAGTCTAAAAAACACTCAGTTCAAAGAGAGTGAAGCAGTTTTCTTTGTGGAATTTTCACCTGTATATTGTGATAGCCACTGTTTTCCCAGCATTTCTGGATTTAGACAAGAGAGTAGAAGATGCAGCATAGATAATGTAATTCTTGTGACTGGAGAAATCTATCAGAGGAAAAGAAAGATTCTCTGAGAGTATTGGGCCAGTTATAAAGCTATGAAGATATATTACATTCTGTTATCAGAAGAGTGGAATCTACTGTGTAAAGATGTCAGCCAAAGGATCTGGTATATTACAGGGATATAAACCAGAATTACCCAGAAGCAAAGGATGACATTACCAAAGCCTAACTGACTCTTGGACATTGGAGATATCTGTTTGCCAAACTGCATTTAGGTTGAACTTCCAAAGATTTCATTTGAGGGAAGCAGTGTTAGAGTTCAGGTTCTGTGAGGCGGTTACTTTGTTTTTCAAACATTTGTATTTGACCATATTGCTATTTTCCTTTTTTTTTTTTTTTTTAAATGCCTCTCAACTGAGTGAAAATGTGAATTTTAGTATGAGCTGAAATTACCTCAGTGCTTTGTCCTATGGAGTTCTATAATTTTGAATAAGGCTCCTATAGGGTTCAAAGTACTAGAAAATACAATAAAGAGATCAACAATGTCAGATGTGCAGATGATACCACTCTAATGGCAGAAAGTGAAGAGGAACTAGAGCTTCTTTTTGAGGATGAAAGAGCAGAGTGAAAAAACTGGCTTAAAACTCAACATTCAAAAAACTAAGATCATGGCATCCAGTCCCATCACTTCATGGCAAATAGATGGGGAAAAAGTGGAAACAATGCCAAATTTTATTTTCTTGGGCTCCAAAATCACATGGACAGTGACTGCAGCCATGAAATTAAGATGCTTACTTCTTGGACAGAAAGCTATGACAAACCTAGACAGCATATTAAAAAGCAGAGACATCACTTTGCTGACAAAGGTCCACATAATCAAAGCTATGGTTTTTTCTGTAGTCATATACAGATGTAAGAGTTGGACCATAAAGAAACTTGAGTGCCGAAGAATTGTTGCTTTTGAACTGTGGTGCTGGAGAAGACTCTTGAGAGTCCCTTGGATGGCAAGGAGATCCAACCAGTCCATCCTAAAGGAAATCAACCCTGAATATTCTTTGGAAGGACTGATGCTGAAATTGAAGCTCCAATGCTTTGGCCACCTGATAGAGCAGACTCATTGGAAAAGACCTCATGCTGGGAAAGATTGAAGGCAGGAGAAGAAGGAGACAAGAGAGGATGAGGCTAGCATCACCAACTCAATGGACATGAGTTTGAGCAAACTCTGGAAGATAGTGAAATTCAGGGAAACCTAGCGTGCTGCAGTCCAGTGGGTCACAAAGAGTTGGACGTGACTTAGCAACTGAACAGCAGTCACAGCTTCCTAACACTAAGCATTAGAAGACTTCTAATGTATAAACATTCAAAATTTCTGAATAATTACATCGAAGATCACTAGAGTAAAAAATAGATCAGGGAAGACTTATTAAATGTCAGGAGGCTCTATTGCATAGCAATCAGTAGACTACTTTCTGGAGTCAGATGTCCTGATTCACAGCTCTAACAGTTATCAGCCATGCGATCTCAGGCAAGATAGGTAACATCTACAAGCCAAATTTAACTTCCCGAAAAATAATGTTTCCACGTGAATATGAGGATTAAATGAAGTGGTTTTTGTTACAAAGTGTGTAGTATGTAGTAAGCACTGAATTAGAGGTACAATTATTACAAAGCACTGAAGTTCATTCAAACTTGTAAGAGGCTCAAGATTCCAAAAAGAAAAGAAGCAAATAAATAAGTGCTGTTTTAATTTAGAATCTGTAACTTTCCTCCACACACATAAAAAATATCTGTGTCAAATGCTCCCTTCTGCATAAAGTCATTCTTATATTCCCACTTACCCAACTAGAAATGACCTTCTCTGTTGATCTCAACAACATTTTTAAACAGAGATTACTTCCTTGCTTCAGCATTTCTCATAATGAAGCCATGTATGGCTTTTATGTTTTTATCTAATCTCCCCAACTAAATTATAAGTTCTGTGAGGGTAACTACTACTTATAGTCATATTTTTAATCCCAGGAAAATCCTAATACAAATAGACATTGAAAATTTTGTATTTAATTGAATTGTAGATATATTTAAATTACTTTCACTCCTATTTTCTGTAGTATTTGCATTTTGTATCATAGTGAATTTCTTGAATAGAACATGTGCTATGTGTATTGTATGTCTGTGTTAAAATCACACTGAGAAAAGCTATGTGAATTTTAGAATGGCCATATCATCTCTAGATAGTATATTCATTCTGGAAACAGCTCAATATGAACACCAATTTTAAAATTCAATTTGAATCCAACCTAGATAGCATATTCAAAAGCAGAGACATTACTTTGCCAACAAAGGTTCGTCTAGTCAAGGCTATGGTTTTTCCTGTGGTCATGTATGGATGTGAGAGTTGGACTGTGAAGAAGGCTGAGCGCCAAAGAATTGATGCTTTTGAACTGTGGTGTTGGAGAAGACTCTTGAGAGTCCCTTGAACTGCAAGGAGATCCAACCAGTCCATTCTGAAGGAGATCAGTCCTGGGATTTCTTTGGAGAGAATAATGCTAAAGCTGAAACTCCAGTACTTTGGCCACCTCATGCGAAGAGTTGACTCATTGGAAAAGACTCTGATGCTGGGAGGGATTGGGGGCAGGAGGAGAAGGGGACGACAGAGGATGAGATGGCTGGATGGCATCACTGACTCAATGGACGTGAGTCTGAGTGAACTCCGGGAGTTGGTGATGGACAGGGAGGCCTGGCGTGCTGCGATTCATGGGGTCGCAAAGAGTCGGACACGACTGAGCGACTGATCTGATCTGATCTGATGTGTTATTATGACTAATGATCTGTTGGGTGTTGAGTCTTAAAATGATTTTAGATACATTAACTTACACAGGTTAGTGAAATGACAATATTTTTGTTATATGTAACATCTGCTGCTACTGCTGCTAAGTCACTTCAGTCGTGTCCGACTGTGAGACCCCTAGACGGCAGCCCACCAGGCTCCCCCGTCCCTGGGATTCTCCAGGCAAGAACACTGGAGTGGGTTGCCATTTCCTTCTCCAATGCATGAAAGCGAAAAGTGAAAGTGAAGTCGCTCAGTCGTGTCCGACCCTTAGCGACCCCATGGACTATACAGCCCACCAGGCTCCTCTGTCCATGGGATTTTCCAGGCAAGAGTACAGGAGTGGGGTGCCATTGCCTTCTCCAATGTAACATCTACATTTAGGTAAATTCAGGTGTGTATATTATTACTTTATTTTCATAAATGAATTTTACTGTGCTGACCTTTGTCACTGGTGTAAAACCAGTTTCACATATATGTGAAGATGAAGAGCAAGCAAATTATGGCATTCAAGAGAAATTTTTGCCAGCTACCACTATAAGGTCATCTGTTCTATATAGAATGTACTATAATAATTGACATCCATATTACTATTTTTTAAGAAATGTTAAAGGATGGAGTTTTCCTTCAATATTTCTTTCTTTTTTCCATTTTACTGTTTAAAATGCATAGATACAAAAATGATTATATTTTGATTAAAATTATTATGTGCTAATATTTTTAGTGAAAAGAAAAAGAAAAGGGTGCATTTGGTTTCAATCCCAGCTATTGTTTGAACTGTCATGTCACATGAACAATGACATTTTATCTGAGGATATGAGGATAGCATTGAATCTGACAGATTGAATATTCTGAACATCATACCTGAAATGTCTGCATTTCACTATATGTGAAATAAAACTTGGAATTCATTCACACTTACATCCTGACATGCTCTTCTCAAACACTGGTATATAATATTGATTTAAATTCTGTCATAATATTTCCCTCCTTATTTTATCAATTATATGTTTAAAATGTTGGAGGAAGTTTTAAAAATGGATAGGCTGACTGGTGGGTTGGTGGTTGAGTCCTTAGGGGTATGTGAGTCAGGGAAAGGGTAAAAAGATTGACATTTGACCAAAACTGGATATGGCACAGCAATCGTTAACTATTTATTGAGATAACCTTATAGGATATTTGCTCCTTGCTTCATTCACATTCTCTTTTGTAAAGAGCTGTCAAATTAAAGTTAATTCTTCTGTGAGATTTCAGGAAAGGCATTTTAAAAGACTTTTCTTAAGATCACCGTTTAGTTGATAATTGTATGACCAACTTTAAGTTGTGTGAAAAAAATTAAAGTAATGATGAAAAGGAATCAATATTTGTTTTCAAAGTGTATCTTGCTATCTTAATAAACATTTGAAATATTCCAAACCAAATAAAACACCATGATAGAAAAATCAGTAAAAAAAAAAACAAATGAAAAAACAGCTTAAGTTTCAGTAGCTTTCCATTTGATATCTAGTCTCCAGTTAAATGGGGCTTCCCAGATGGCTCAGAGGTAAAGAATCCACCTGCCAGCATAGGAGACATAAGAGATAGGGCTTTGATCCCTGGGTTGGGAAGATTCTCTGGAGAGGGAATGGCCAACTATTCCAGTATTCTTGCCTGGAGAATCCCATGGACAGAGGAGCCTGGTGGGCTTTAGTCCCTGGGGCCACAGAGTCAGATACAACTGAGCAACTGAGCACATACACACACTCTACAGTTGAATGGATTAGGTTGACTTGAATGATAACAGCAGAGGAAGGCTATCCTAGCTTTCCTGATCTGGTCATTCATTCTTTGAATCATTTATTTGAAACACTATCTTTAAATGCTGAAATGAAATACAAAGAAAAATGTAAAATTCTTCCCCTAAACTTCACAGTCCCAAGTGGTGCATGAAAATAGAGGACCAAGGAGAAGCGGACATTTATGATAAAATATAGTAAGAGAGCCTTGTGCTAGGGAAAGCAGACAGAAGTCCCCAACTCTGCAGGAGGTAGGAGAAAGATATTTTCACAGAAAACATGTCATTTAACAGTGAGAGACTTTTTTTTTGGGGGGGGGAGGGGTGCTCCAAAATCACTGCAGATGGTGACTGCAGCCATGAAATTAAAAGACACTTGCTCCTTGGAAGAAAAGCTATGACCAATCTAGACATGCATATTAAAAAGCAGAGACATTACTTTGTCAGCAAAGGTCTGTCTAGTCAAAGCTATGGTTTTTCCAGTAGTCATGTATGGATGTGAGAGTTGAACCATAAAGAAATCTGAGCACCAAAGAATCGATGCTTTTGAACTATGGTGTTGGAGAAGACTCTTGAGAGTCCCTTGGACTGTAAGGAGATCCAACCAATCAATCCAAAAAGGAAATCAGTCCTGAATTTTCATTGGAAGGACTGATGCTGAAGCTGAAACTCCAATACTTTGGCCACCTGATGCAAACAACCAACTCATTGGAAAAGACCCTGATGCTGGGAAAGATTGAAGGCAGGAGGAGAAGGAGACAATAGAGGATGAGATGGTTGGATGGCATCACCGACTCAATGGACATGAGTTTGAGTAGGCTCCGGTAGTTGGTGATGGACAGGGAAGCCTGGCATGCTGCAGTCCATGGGGTCGCAAAGAGTCAGTCACAACTGAGTGACTGAACTGAATTTAAAAGTAGTAAGAATTTTCCAGGAGAATCCATGGGGTAGGCACTGAAGGCCAAGAGAACAGCGTTCACACCTGTGTGCACTGGTACATTTGAAAACTGGAAAACTGTCTTCACCCTTGAATTGCTTAGGACCCACTTCTTCATTTCAGTGGATGCTGTGAGTAAAGGACAACAGAGGAAAGCAGATCCTGGGTTGTGCAGTTATTTACGTTTGTTGAACATTACCATACTGGATGTTAAACTAAATCTTGTTAGGCCCTTCCTCTACCCAGTGGGTGCCATCTAATTAAGAGGACAAGCAAGACAGGGATAAAAACAGCATCAAATCAATCAGCAGCTGTCTTTAAAGGGCCCGTAGCTATCCATATAGAGATTTATAGATTAACTGCAGCTCTTTGAATTGCACTGGAAAGAAAATTGGCAGCAGCTGCAAACTACACAGAGCAGATTTATTTTGCTTTAGGCAGCTGAACTCAAGTAGGTAGGCTGTCCGTTCTGGTCTCTCCGATATTTAATCATGTCCAAGGGTAGCCCCAGTTAAGACACCCATTTGTAATCCAGCTGTTTTCTAGGCTGCCATCAGTATGCATAAATTTATTAAAATCTCTAAAATATTCTGATTCTAAATAATAAAAGTGGAATTTTATACAATTGGGGGAAATTCAGCCAGGAATTTGTAGAATAAGGTATCTATTACTGTAATTCTAAAACCTTAGTGACTGAAATCTCTCTGTCCTCTGAAAAGTTATTGGGAATAATCTTTATAAAGTTATTATAGAGCTATAGTTAAAGGTATCCAACTTTGTGCTTGTTTAACACAGGACATAGAATCATGAAATGTTAACCTTTTTTTAAAAAAATAAGGAGCATCTGATTTTAGTAGTTAAATGTTAGTCTAATCTCAACTGCATATGTCAAAGGCAAGTTTTCTTCAAAATTAGATATATTACTGTTATGTTATTTAGAATAGTATCTATGTTGTTTGAAATTCCAAGAATTCTAAAGTGAAAAAGAAATATTTCTTTTTGCTTTGATTATTTATATCATGGTGAATTAATGGCTTAATTAATGTAATTATATTAAAATACAATTTAATTTTAGACCTGAATAATATTTATGCAAGAGCCTGGGTGATCCGTGTGAGTATGAGGCTGTAGGGATTTCAGATCGCTGAACTAACTCGTATGCATTTCCTTATCTGTATTTCATTTCCTACTTGTCTTGATTCTAGTGTTAGATCTGTTTTCTTTCTCATATTGACTGTAGTTATTCCTCATGTTTACATTTTTGCTGAACACTGAGCTAGAATCCTGAAGTTGCCTGTTATGACTGTGAATTTGTGCAGGCCCCTGAAGCACTCTGAGCCACCATTGACTTGTCTTTAAACTAGTGATAATGACATCAGTTCTTCCTCTCTCATAGCAGAGCTGGGGGTATCAAGTGATTCAGTGCTTTTGAAAGTGTCAGGTTACACACAGTTAAAGAAGGTATCATGTTGACTGTATATCAAAAAGTTTGTGTTTGCACATATTATAAAGGCAAGTTTGTCTTATTTAAGAAAAGTGTGACCTCCTTTGCAGAAAGAGGCAACTTACGAAGAAATGCCAATACCCCCAACAGTTTGCATGTGTATCTTTATGTTTGCAAGTGTGGATGTGGGTGTTAACTGCATCTAATTCCCAGGGCTTCAGTTCCATTATCCTGCAGGTCAGGATTTGTGGAGCAATACAGTCACACCTCCTTTCCTATCATCCTTCCCTTACTATAGGAAAAAGTTAGGTGGCTGATTTATATCATGAGATAATTCCCCAAATATTAACCACTGAGACTAAACAGCTGGCTGTGGTATCTACTTCTGAGAATTAATTCCTATCCTTCCCTGTCTGCTCCTCTATTCATTCCTACTATTCATCTGCCTTTTGTCCAAATCTTTTTGTGTTCAAAGTTTGTGGATGTATGCACTATGTATGTACCTCAAAATACAAACTCTTCTTTAATAGATAATCTGTGCATGTTTTTGTTGGAAAGAAATACCATACAATAACAAAGATAAAGGTACAATTTAAAACACAGTGTCTTTGAAAATCTATCTTTGAGTAACAAAACTGTGTCCTCATTTCAGAACATGATGAGTGTGTCACGAATCAGCACAACTGTGATGAAAATGCTTTATGCTTCAATACTGTTGGAGGACACAACTGCGTCTGCAAACCAGGCTATACCGGGAATGGAACTACATGCAAAGGTAAAAGATTTTAAGCGCTAATACCTCTTCCATTAGGGATGATGCACTCCATCTCTCCTCTCCACCCTTTTTCATCACTGTTACCTACCTTCTGGGTGTTTCCCACAGCCACTGAGAACTTCAAAGTGTAGCTCACGTTCTTCCTCTTGGATCACATCAGTGTTTAAGTGGCCAGCTGTTCATCAACTCTGGTTTAATGTTCCATGACCTCAACCGCAGTGGTTTTGCACTTATTCCTCTCAAGCAGACCGTGGCCGTAACCATACCCTAGGCACTTTTGTACAGAACTGCTCCATCTTTGAAATCTAGACTTTAAATTTTTATTGTCTGACCCCAAGTCCCTTTGCTTCCAGTTTTCCCCTTCTGTTCTTTTCATAGATTTTCATCTTTAACCTCTCTGATCTTTCCTTTTCATCCAGTTTTCCAGTCTCCTCCCAGGTTCATATACTTCTTTTTGAGTCCAAACATTACAGCTGTATTTTTTCAGCAGTACCATCAACCCATTTGTTTTATTACCATGATTCACTGTAAAATATCTATTTGGGATCAGTCAGACTGTTTTTCTTCTCTGTTTTCTCTCTTGAGCTGTTAGGTACTAATTAACTGGGAATATTGGGTTCGTATGTATTGTCATCTCTGATTTTACCTGAGAATTATTTATCAATAATTCTCAGATTTTCATTTGCATCAGTGGACATTCCAACTAGTCTCCCACCATCCATTAATTCTCTCTTGCACCCATGCTCTCTTTTTCCTTCATCAGATGAGCTTACCTCCTAGTTCACAAGGGAAATAGAGGAAACTATTTTGGAAACTGTTTTGGAAACTCATACTGACTTCCATAGGATAAAGTCCATATTCCTTATTATGTCATATAAAACTTATGATTTGTCTAATTTAGGCATTTTAAGCTTCAAAACTGCCCATTCCTCAAATATGCTGTCATGGAGATTACTAAAATTAATTTTATTTGATGCCATGTATATGGGAGACAGGAAATAACACAAATGATTATTAATGCAGTGGCCTTGGAGCATGAGTCTAAGGCCTGTTCTACAATAATACACTGGATACAGACATGGATGAGCCAGAGGATTATTCTGATTGTAAAAGTTATGGAAATCCATAATTTAGAGCATTGTAAAGATCTACTCATTTAGGGGTCCAAATCCCACAAAGATTTCCTCAGAATCTAGACTGATCCAGAGAAAAGCTAAATCCATAGCATAGTGTACCTGATCCCTTAGGACTTCCCCAAAGCATCTGGGTGTGCTGAGAGTTAAGATTTCATCTGGGAGCCCAACCTTCTCAGTCTTAGTTGTACTTGACTCCCACTCCTTATTCATATGAAGAGTAAAGTTTATAGTGTAAAGAATTCTTGAAGCCTTGAGTAGATGCAGATAGAAAATTCTTTGAAATAAGGAGAACTTTCCAGGATCTATAAATTTCTTCTGGAAATTAGGACTATAGGTTATCAAAAGACTCTCCAGTCCTATGTGCCTTTCTGATGGGAATGTCAAAAGCTGGGAAGAGATATATTTTAGATATAGGATCTGCATTCTGTCCTCCATCAACATGCTGAAATCTTGTAAATTACTCCAGTGAAGATATATACATGATATACCCTTTCTTTTTATGAGACTTAAATTCCTAATCTCTTTGCAAATTCCTGGTGACTAGGTATTGTTTTTGCCTAGGATGAAGACAAATTAGGACCTAGAATCAAAGAAGTCAAGTCAAGCTTCTTTTAACTCAGTCACAGAATCTCAGATTTCTACAGTTTACCTCTCTGAGAAAGTACATCCTAACTAACTATGGGAAGCATGTGCCAGAAAATTAGAGAAAAAGCTTTTGCTTGAGGCCTGAAAAATGCTGGTGTGGTTCATCCATGACAGACCTGGCCAGGCTGAGGGAGTAGCCCTGAGCCTTACAGAAACAAAGTATAAATTGAGGTGGAAACAGAAGTTTCCAAGGGTACACAGTCTTACCTACCTTGTTTTTCCCACTTTTTTTTTTTTTTTTTGGAAGCCAAACCATCTCAAAACATCACCCTTGCAATGGCTTGAAACTTGGCTCCCTTTTCTACTCACAGAAAAACTCCCCTCACTCACAAAGCCACTCTAACACAACAGGCCATGAAGTTCCTTTGCCCTGGATCCTGACGTATCCTTGGCGGGGGAATGCAAGACTCTAAGACCCCTTTGGCAAATTCTCATTATTGATTAATTCATCCCTTTAGGATGGATTTATAGCTTTTTGAAAGATGGGGCATTTTTCTAGTATTTTTTGACATTTTGGACAGTGTGAAGAATGATCAGAGCCTCATAGGATTCAATCATTTCTAGTTTCTGAGTCTCATTCTCTAGATGGTGGTTTGCTCTTTAGGTAACTGTTTAGGATAGTTGCCATTTTTTATAGTTTTAATTTCAAGATTTTTAGATTGTTATAATGAGATATAATACTAATTCTAATGCACTTACTGCTGTGTAAGGTTACTGGTTTTTGTTAAAAGAAAGTTCAGTATTTTCTTTTATAGGTGAAACACTTAACATCAGAAAGAGTATTGTTCTACAAATTGTGTTGAAGTTTCTTACCTATATGGAAAGTGTATTATGAATATGAAATTATAATAGGATGTATAATTGGATGTCAACATCTCCAAGGCAATAAAGAAAAGCTAGTTTGAAGAATCTTGAATTGTTTCCTTATAAAGTGCTAAAATCATGTATCTGAATTATTTTAGCATTTTGCCAAGATGGTTGTAGAAATGGAGGAGCTTGTATTGCTGCCAACGTGTGTGCCTGCCCACAAGGCTTCACCGGGCACAGCTGTGAAACAGGTAAGGATATCATACCGTCTTCTAGAAAATGAACTTTTATACCAATGTATGAAGTAATCCATGAGGAAAATAGTGTTTCAAGTAGGCTCTCAAAAGCATGGTTCTATTAACACGGAAGCTTAGGATGCAGGAGGTAGAAAGTTTCAGGGAGAGGTATTCACTGAATGTTTGCCCAAAGTCTAAAGAGGTTTTGCAGCTATTATAACTAGAAGCATATTGAACTTTCTCAGGAAAAAAATGTGTGGGATTGCCTAGGATTTTATGACTTCATAATTCATTTTACTCATTTGGAGCCCTGTGTTCCTGGAAATTATATGATAATATCAAAACATGGAGTCCAAGCTTCTGGTCAGCTCACTTCCTGGAATATACTACTTCCTACATCCACATTTGAGATGTTTTAATAAATTTTTACCTGGTCCACTTAATGTTTTTTCATTGTCATATATTTACAAAATATTTAAAGTTCTCTACTCCTTAATTTTTCCTCATCCAAGTCCATTCTGAACTTGCTCTTTCTGATAGAGACTAATACTAGAAGCTTTTAAAAATATTTAAATATATATATCTATACACAGTATATGGCTTATGACTCAAAGTAAGATGGTTTTGTCCATTTAAATATACCTTAAGAATTTAAAAAGTACATTGATTATTAGGTCCTAATTAAAATCAAGTCAGTAGTAGTTTTGGTTGCTTTGGGCTGTGTGCCTGCTGTCGCTTTAGTCATGTCTGACTCTTTGCAACCCTCTGGACTTAGCTCACCAGGCTCCTCTGTCCATAGGATTCTCCAGGCGAGAATGCTGGAGTGGGTTTCCATGTCCTCCACCAGGGGATTTTCCCAACTCAGGGATCAAGCCCACATCTCTTATGTCTCCTGCATTGGCAGGTAGATTCTTTACCACTAGGGAGGGCCACCTGGGAAGCCCTACTTTGGGTTAAATGGATTCTAATAGCAGGTCCTCACAAAGTCCGATTAATCTCCCTAAGAGAAAGCTGCTGCCACCAGTGATTGGTGGTCACTGCCTCCCATTGCTTTTCATAAATCTCTGTGCAATAGACACAGTGAATGTCCCATCTCCATCCCTCTTGCAGTCATCTGGTTTAATAAACACATCAATCAAAATGTAAGACAGAAAATGCTCTGGTCCACTTGGGAAGTGAAAATTTTGCTGAATAAGTACTGCCACTATACACAGAAGGTTGCTCACGAAAGGACTGCATCACTACATCCTTTGTTTCTGCAAATACGTCTAAGTGGTTCTTTTCAAACTTCAGTGACCAATGGGTTACAAATATCTCTAACAGAAAATGCCTAGTGACTATCCTTGATATATGGGGCTTTTTCTTAAGGAGATCATTTCTTAAATCAGGAGTTCCAAAACTCAGCATGCATGTGAATCATTCACAGAGCTTATTTACTACAGATTTCTGATAATTAACTATCTTGGATTTACTAGCTCAAAATCAAAGACTTCCAGTGCAGTGGTTCTACAATGCTTCTATCCCATGTTCTCTACTAGTAACTATCCCCCACACACACATGTATCAAGGTACATTGTAATTCTCCTGTACATTAACTCCTGTACTGACTGTGTCCCTTGAATACTACAGTATTTTATGCTGTTTCTGGTGCAGAATCTGGTTAGTGAAATAGTGGCTTCTTCAGAGCATTTCGGTGGTGTGTATTTTTGAAATAAAGACTGTCCCAGAAAATCTGGGATGAAAAATGACCGTGCTCAATCCTGCATATCATTCCGCCACTAAAAAAAAATTATTTGGAGAGATTGTGAAAGTGTGAAATGGCATAAGATTAATATGAGCAATGTAAAATTTAAAACTGGAGTTAAAAATAATGCAACAGAATATTTAGTTTTCTCTATATAATTATCCTTGAACTTTCAGTCTATAAGAGGAGAGTCTCACACTTGCTCTAAGTTCGGTTCAGTTGCTCAGTCATGACCTACGCTTTGCGACCCATGAGCCACAGCACGCCAGGCCTCCCTGTCCATCACCAACACCCGGAGTTTACCCAAACTCATGTCCATTGAGTTGGTGGTGCTATCTAACCATCTCATCCTCTGTCATCCCCTTCTCCTCCTGCCCTCAATCTTTCCCAACATAAGGGTCTTTTCAAATGAGTCAGCCCTTCGCATCAAGTGGCCAAAGTATTGGAGTTTCAGCTTCAACATCAGTCCTTCCAAAGAACATCCAGGACTGATCTTTAGGATAGACTGGTTGGATCTCCTTACAGTCCAAGGGACTCGCAAAAGTCTTCTACAACACCAAAGTTCAAAAGCATCAATTCTCTGGTGCTCAGCTTTCTTTATAGTCCAACTCTGACATCCATACATGACTACTGGAACAACCATAGCCTTGACTAGATGGACCTTTGTTGACAAAGTAATGTCTGTGCTTTTCAATATGCTGTCTAGGTTAGTCATAACATTCCTTCCAAGGAGTAAGCATCTTTTAATTTCATGGCTGCAATCACCATCTGCAGTGATTTTGGAGTCCAGAAAAATAAAGTTAGCCACTGTTTTCACTGTTTCCCCACCTATTTGCCATGAAGTGATGGGACCAGATGCCATGATCTTCATTTTCTGAATGTTGAGATTTAAGCCAATTTTTTCACTCTCCTCTTTCACTTTCATCAAGAGACTCTTTAGTTCTTCTTCACTTTCTGCCATAAGGGTGGTGTCATCTGCATATCGGAGATTATTAATATTTCTCCCGGCAATCTTGATTCCAGCTTGTGCTTCTTCCAGCTCAGCGTTTCTCATGATGTACTCTGCATATAAATTAAATAAGCAGGATGAGCATATACAGCTTTGACGTACTCCTTTCCCAATTTGGAACCAGTCTGTTGTTTCATGTCTGGTTCTAACTGTTGCTTCTTGACCTGCGTACAAATTTCTCAGGAGGCAGGTCAGGTGGTCTGGTATTCCCATCTCTTGAAGAATTTTCCACAGTTTGTTGTGATCCACACAGTCAAAGGCTTTGGTGTAGTCAATAAAGCAGAAGTAGATGTTTCTCTGGAACTCTCTTACTCTTTCAATGATCCAGCAAATGTTGGCAATTTGATCTCTGGTTCCTCTGCATTTTCTAAAACCAGCTTGAACATCTGGAAGTTCATGGTTCACGTATTGCTGTGAACTTGGAGAATTTTGAGCATTAGTCTGCTAGCGTGTGAGATGGTTCATGGTGGAGAGGTCTGACAGAATGTGGTCCACTGGAGAAGGAAATGGCAAACCACTTTAGTATTCTTACCTTAAGAACCCCATGAACAGTATGAAAAGGCAAAATGATAGGATACTGAAAGAGGAACTCCCCAGGTCAGTAGGTACCCAATATGCTACTGGAGATCAGTGGAGAAATAACTCCAGAAAGAATGAAGGGATGGAGCCAAAGCAAAAACAATACCCAGTTGTGGATGGGACTGGTGATAGAAGCAAGGCCCGATGCTATAAAGACCAATATTGCATAGGAACCTGGAATGTCAGGTCCATGAATCAAGGCAAATTGGAAGTGGTCAAAGAGGAGATGGCAAGAGTGAACGTCGACATTCTAGAAATCAGTGAACTAAAATGTACTGGAATGGGTGAATTTAACTCAGATGACCATTATATCTACTACTGTGGGCAGGAATCCCTCAGAAGAAATGGAGTAGCCATCATGGTCAACAAAAGAGTCCAAAATGCAGTACTTGGATGCAATCTCAAAAACGACAGAATGATCTCTGTTCGTTTCCAAGGCAAACCATTCAATATCATGGTAATCCAGGTCTATGCCCTGACCAGTAATGCTGAAGAAGCTGAACCTGAATGGTTCTATGAAGACCTACAAGACCTTTTAGAATTAACACCCCCAAAAAATGCCCTTTTCATTATAGGGGACTGGAATGCAAAAGTAGAAAGTCAAGAAATACCTGGAATAACAGGCAAATTTGGCCTTGGAGTACAGAATGAAGCAGGGCAAAGTCTAATAGAGTTGCCAAGAGAACGCACTAGTCATGGCAAACACCCTCTTTCAACAACACAAGAGAAGACTCTACACATGGACATCACCAAATGGTCGACACTGAAATCAGATTGGTTATATTCTTTGCAGCCAAAGATGGAGAAGCTCTATACAGTCAGCAAAAACAAGACCAGAAGCTGACTGTGGCTCAGATCATGAACTCCTTATTGCCAAATTCAGACTTAAATTGAAGAAAGTAGGGAAAACCACTAGACCATTCAGGTATGACTTAAATCAAATCCCTTATGATTATACAGTGGAAGTAAGAAATAGATTTAAGGGACTAGATCTGATAGATAGAGTGCCTGAAGAACTATGCATGGAGGTTCATGACATTGTACAGGAGACAGGGATCAAGACCATCCCCAAGAAAAAGAAATGCAAAAAAGCAAAATGGCTGTCTGAGGAGGCCTTACAAATAGCTGTGAAAAGAAGAGAAGTGAAAAGCAAAGGAGAAAAGGAAAGATATAAGCATCTGAATGCAGAGTTCCAAAGAATAGCAAGGAGAAATAAGAAAGCCTTCCTCAGCGATCAGTGCAAAGAAATAGAGAAAAGCAATAGAATGGGAAAGACTAGAGGTCTCTTCAAGAAAATTAGAGATACCAAGGGTACATTTCATGCAATGATGGGCTCAATAAAGGACAGAAATAGTATGAATCTAACAGAAGCAGAAGATATTAAGAAGAGGTGGCAAGAATACACAGAAGAACTGTACAAAAAAGATCTTCACGACCCAGACAATCATGATGGTGTGATCACTCACCTAAAGCCAGACATCCTGGAATGGGAAGTCAAGTGGGCCTGAGGTAGCATCACTATGAACAAAGCTAGTGGCGGTGATGGAATTCCAGTTGAACTATTTCAAATCCTATAAGATGATGCTGTGAAAGTGCTGCACTCAATATGCCAGCAAATTTGGAAAACTCAGCAGTGGCCACAGGACTGGAAAAGGTCAGTTTTTATTCCAATCCCAAAGAAAGGCAATGCTCTAAGTAACTGTCTATAAAAGCCAAGGGCTTTAAGAAAGATGTAGGTCTGAAATCTAGTTCTACTGTTTCCTTGTTACGTGGTCTTGGGCAGAGTAGTTAACTTCAGTGTCTTTTACTCACTACACATCACCTTCCTCTTCACAGATATCCTCAAAGATGGGCATTATCTTGGAGCTAATATTCGTTTACAAGCAAAAATATTAGGTTCATAGTGATTAAATTTTTCTGATGTCACAGAGTTAGCAGCTGAATACTAGGAGCTTTATACCCCATACTCTACTTTAAAAAAAAATCTATATCAGTGTTTTTCAAAGTTTTCAAAGTTTCTTTTGAATATACTAATGATGAGGGAGAGACAATGCCTTAATCTAGGGAGTTCCTGAAATGGCTCACCATGAGGGTAAATAAAATTTCTTCAAAACATCTGTAAATCCATTCATTTCTATTCCATATATAAAATATTAAACTTGCTCACCATTGAGTAAAGTTGGTGTCAGGACAGTGGGCCATAGTTTATCTCTGCTTTCTAGCATCTTTTAGACCTGGACCATATTTCACTATTTGAGTAGCAAGGCATTCCTGCCTCCTATCTGAAAAAGTATAATAGCAATAATTGCCACAAGGTGTCTGTCCCAATAATTTCTCCAGGTTAGATCCTAATTCCTCACCTTCCGACACCACCACTTTGTTGATATCATTATAAATAGAAAGTGTGCCATTAAAACAAAAATACCTTTAGAAGAGAAGTGATGCGCAGTCCAACCTCCACAACCCAAATCTGATCATATCACCCCTGACAAAAGAAAAGTCAGTGCCTCCCACTGCCCTTGAGATAAAGGTCACATGTCTTAATGCAACATTTGAGGTTTGACCGCTGCTTATCTACCCGCTTTCGCCTTCTGGTCCCTCTGTCTGCTCACCTCATTTTCACTCCAGGAATGGAGTTTCATGGAGGTAAAGGATATAACTTGTTCACTTATGAATCTTTGAGACATTGTGTTAGGCCTATACCTTATTAGGTGCTCCACAGATTTTTGTTGAATAAGTAAACAAAGGTATAAATGAGGAAGAAAAGATGATGTTGTTGCTTCCATATTTGCTGGGTGTTTTAAAATAGTAATTTAAAGAGGCCTTCAGTATCATCTGATCTTGTGCTTTCACCTATTGGATGAGGTAATTTCTGCACAGTTGTGGAGTAACTTATATATGGTGTTTAATTGTAGTTATAGGCCTGCACTGTAGAACTCAAGGCTTCTGATTCTTATTCCAGGGTTTCCTTTCTCCTTCTTCCCTTCTTTACTCCCTCCCTTGCTCCCTTCCTTCCTGCCTGCCTTTCTTCCTTCCTTCCTTCTTTCCTTTCTGCTTGCTGCTGCTGCTGCTAAGTCACTTCAGTTGTGTCCGACTCTGTGTGATCCCACAGATGGCAGCCACCAGGCTCCCCCGTCCCTGGGATTCTCCAGGCAAGAACACTGGAGTGGGTTGCCATTTCCTTCTCCAATGCATGAAAGTGAAAAGTGAAAGGGAAGTCGCTCAGTCGTGTCCGACTCTTCGCGACCCCATGGACTGCAGCCTACCAGGCTCCTCCATCCATGGGATTTTCTAGGCAAAGTACTGGAGTGGGGTGCCATGCCATGTTATATGTTCAGGAATTCATCCTGCTGTCATTACCCATTAAGTCTGTGTTTTTTTTATGTCTGCCCCTTCAGCTACCATTCTTTAGGAGTGACGTCTGTGACAGTTTTTCTCTCTCGAGGTAGGGAAGCATCTGCATTGCCGAGGTTACCCATGTATAGGAATGGCCTAAATGTCTTCTGTAGTTGAATGCTGCCTGATAGCTTAGAAAGGAGGTTAATGCCTGGTTCCGGTCACTATCTACTGAGCCCTCACAATGGAATCTCTGAGAAGGAAGTAATAGGATTTCCTGATTTCTTGAAAGGTAATCTTAGTGTACATGAGTTTTACCAACCCTTATTACTTTAGTTGAAAAGTCTTCTCTGAACCCCTTCCTCCCTAGTTTATTCAGTCTATTTCTCCATCATGTGTACATTGGTGAAATGATTGAACCCATTTACCAACTTCACAAAAGGGCTTTGTGTATGTTTTTACTGAGTAAAATTAATTTTCGTGGCCTTCTTTTTTAGCCACTTGTAAGATTACTTACTTGTAAAGCATAACTTCATTTCTAATTAAACATCCTAATATTCCATCATGTGTTTAACTTGGGTTTAGCAGGGTGATTATTTCTTGGATAACTCAATAAAATGTATTTGAAATCTATGTGCTGAAGTTTAACAGCTCTATCACTGCCATGCTGTATTTATTGCTCAATTGCTAAATCTCAGCAAACATGTGTCTGATGATCTAATTAATATGTGAAGCTGTCATTATACTAAAAGTAAATTTTTCAATCATGATTTGCAGCATGGCTCTAAAGCAGTTGACAGTCCCCTATAGGTAACTGCTGACATATCAAATTAAAATGCTTATGACTGGGAAAAAGGTGATATCAAATGGCAAAACTAAAAAAAAAAAAATGTACTGCAGTATCAAAGAAAAGGATATCAGACATTTTCGTGTTAAATGGCTGTGTGTGTGTGTAAAATAATGGGTTTCCTGACCACAAATCAAAATATGAGATGAATTTTTAATTATTTTCAATGAGTAATTCAGTTCAGTTCAGTTCAGTTCAGTCACTCAGTCATGTCCGACTCTTTGTGACCCCATGAATTGCAGCACGCCAGGCCTCCCTGTCCATCACCATCTCCCAGAGTTCACTCAGACTCACGTCCATTGAGTTGGTGATGCCATCCAGCCTTCTCATCCTCTGTCATCCCCTTTTCCTCCTTCCCCCAGTCCCTCCCAGCATCAGAGTCTTTTCCAATGAGTCACTCTTCGCATGAGGTGGCCAAAGTACTGGAGTTTCAGCTTTAGCATCATTCCTTCCAAAGAACACCCAGGGCTGATCTCCTTTAGAATTAAATGAATGTAAATTTAGTTGTATTCCTAAGTGTTTTTCTAGCTTTTAATATCTCTAATTTCAAAATGATAAATGAAGCATGAGGCATATATGAATGTTGCTTTACATGCAAGGTAACTTTAAATTGGTTGTGGTGGATTGATTTTTTTTTTAAGTTCATATTATTACTGTTATAGTGTAGGTAGTAAAAATACTTCAATTCCTTTATAGTAAAGTTATTTTTCTGGTAGTATGCATGCTGCTCCTGCTGCTGAGTCGCTTCAGTTGTGTCCAACTCTGTGCGACCCCATAGATGGCAGCCCACCAGGCTCCCCCGTCCTTGGGATTCTCCAGGCAAGAACACTGGAGTGGGTTGCCATTTCCTTCTCCAATGCATGAAAGTGAAAAGTGAAAGTGAGGACGCTCAGTTGTGTCTGACTCTTAGCGACCCCATGGACTGCAGCCTACCAGGCTCCTCCATCCATGGGATTTTCCAGGCAAGAGTACTGGAGTGGGCATTTATTATTAATGTCAAATTGTATTACATTTCCTGAAGTTGTTAAACTAGCAAAGTTTCAAAACATTTCTGCCATAGCATATTTTTTTTTTTTTACGAAATGACGCACAGTGACATTCCATTAGCAAAATGTATATCTTTTCATAGGAGAAGAGGATAATTTGAATAAAAATGTTGAAATAACATAGTTTTAAAAGAAAGAAAAAGTTTAGATGACTTTGCTTTACCAACAGCCGAGATCTTTTTTTTTTTTTTTTAAAGCATTGTTTTGAATCATTTTGCCCTCAGTTCAGTTCAATTCAGTTGCTCAGTCATGTCTGACTCTTTACAACCCCATGGACTGCAGCATGCCAGGCTTCCCTGTCCATCACCAACTTCCAGAGCTTGACTTCCACTCACGTCAGTCAAGTCGGTGATGCCATCCAACCATCTCATCCTCTGTCTTCCCCTTCTCCTCCTGCCTTCAATCTTTCCCAGCATCAGGGTCTTTTCCAATGAGTCAGTTCTTCCCATTAGGTGGCCAAAGTATTGGAGTTTCAGCTTCCATCCTTCCAATGAATATTCAGGACTGATTTCCTTTAGGATGGACCAGTTGGATCTCCTTGCAGTCCAAGGGACTCTCAACAGTCTTCTCCAACACCACAGTTCAAAAGCATCAATTCTTCGGTGCTCAGCTTTCTTCACGGTCCAACTCTCACATCCATACATGACTACTGGAAAAACCATAGCCTTGACTAGATGGACCTTTGTTGGCAAAGTAATGTCTCTGCTTTTTAATATACTGTCTAGGTTGGTCATAACTTTTCTTCCAAGGAGTAAGCGTCTTTTAATTTCATGGCTGCAGTCACCACCTGCAGTGATTTTGGAGCCCAAAATGATAAAGTCTGCCAGTTTCCACTGTTTCCCCTTCTATTTTCCATGGAGTGATGGGACCAGATGCCATGACCTTAGTTTTCTGAATGTTGAGTTTTAAGCCAACTTTTCACTCTCCTCTTTAACTTTTATCAAGGGGCTCTTTAATTCTTCACTCTCTGCCATAAGGGTGGTATCATCTGAGTATCTGAGGTTATTGAGATTTCTCCTGGCAATCTTGATTCCAGCTTGTGCTTCATCCAGCTTGGCATTTCTCATGATGTACTACCCTGCATATAAGTTAAACAAACAGGGTGACAATATACAGCCTTGACGTACTCCTTTCCCAATTTGGAACCAGTCTGTTGTTTCATGTCTGGTTCTAACTGTTGCTTCTTGACCTGCATACAGATTTCTCAGGAGGTAGGTCAGGTGGTCTGGTATTCCCATATCTTGAAGAATTTTCCACAGTTTGTTGTGATCCACACAGTCAAAGCCTTTGGTGTAGTCAATAAAGCAGAAGTAGATGTTTCTCTGGAACTCTCTTACTCTTTCTATGATCCAGCAGATGTTGGCAATTTGATGTCTGGTTCCCTGTCTTTTCTAAATTCAGCTTGACCATCTGGAGGTTCATGGTTCACATTCTGTTGATGCCTAGCTTGAAGAATTTTGAGCATTACTCTGCTAGAGTCTGAGATGAGTGCAATTCCGTGGTAGTTTGTCCATTCTTCAGCATTACCTTTCTTTGCGATTGTAATGAAAACAGACTTTTTCCAGTCCTATGGCCACTGCTGAGTTTTCCAGATTTGCTGGCATATTGAGTGCAGCACTTTCACAGCATCATCTTGTAGGATTTGAAATAGCTCAACTGGAATTCCGTCACCTCCATTTAGCTTTGTTCGTAAAGATGCTACCTCAGGCCCACTTGACTTTGCATTCCAGGATGTGTGGGTCTAGGTGTGTGATCACACCATCATGGTCATCTGGGTCATGAAGATTTTTTTATATAGTTTCTGTGTATTTTTGCCACCTCTTCTTAATATCTTCTCCTTCTGTTAAGTCCATACCATTTCTGTCCTTTATTGTGCTCATCTTTATGGGAAATAGTCCCTTGGTATCTCTAATTTTCTTGAATAGATCTCTAGTCTTTTCCATTCTGTTGTTTTCCTCAATTTCTTTGTATTTATCACTGAGAAAGGCTTTCTTATCTCTCCTTGCTATTCTTTGGAATTCTACATTCAAATGTGTATATCTTTGCTTTTTTCCTTTGCCTTTCACTTCTCCTCTTTTCTTAGCTATTTGTAAGGCCTCCTCAGACAACCATTTTGCCTTTTTGAATTTCTTTTTATTGGGGATTGTCTTGATCACTACAGTGTTGCAAACCTCCATCTGTAGTTCTTCAGGCACTCTATCAGATCTAATCATTTTGCTCTACTTAAACAAATACAAACTTCCTATACAAAAGCCATTAAACAAACTTCATTGTAAAAACTTGTGAAGAAGGAAGTTCAACTTCTGATCCTTCTCAATGTCTATTAAAGTCACCTTTCCAGATCTGAATTTCTCAGTGGAAGAGACAAGACACAGAGCAGATATTTCAGTGGCATTTGTAATGTGGGAACAGACCTGTGGTGATTGTTTTCAGTCACTAAGTCATGTCTGACTCTTTGTTACCCCATGGTTGCAACATGCCAGGCTCCTCTGTCCTCCACTGTCTCCTGGAGTTTGCTGAAATTCATGGCCATTGAGTCTGTGATGCTATCTAACCATCTTATCCTCTGCTGCCCTCTTCTCATCTGCCTTTTCCAGGTATCCATTAATCTGCCTAAGGTGGAGACTCCAATCATACTTGCCGAGATCTAAGTGATCTTATTGGTTTCTACTGATAAAAGTGAATGAATTACATTTGATGAATGAATGTATATTAATGAGCTTAGGATGAATTTAGATGCCAGTGTTACTTTTTCCTGTCACCAAATTAAGAACAAAGCTCCCTTCAAAAGCTTTTTGACCATACCTGTATATGAGTTAGCTTAGGTGCTTAAGACATGTCTTTTCTTTATGTTGGTGATCCTTGACCTCTTTTAAATAATCCTTTTAATTTTCTAATGTTTGCCAAACCTTGTTTCTCCTTGAAGCATTTAACAGAATGGTCAAAAATACAAAAATTAGAATCAGAGTAACATCGGCAAGGTTCTAGCTCTACTCTTGACCAGCTGTGTGGTCTTTTCTATATTACTTCATTTTCCTATGCCTTAATCTTTATGTGTATAAAATTAAGATAATAAAACCTACCTCATGGGTTGTTCTGGAAATTAAAAGAAGTAACATTAACAGGGCACACCACCCCATGTCTTAGATGTGGTGAGCTCTCAAGAAATCGCATTTGTTGTGTTTCTATTATACATTTTAAGTAAAATTTACATACAAAGTTATCTGAAGCTTTTAAATGTCCTTAAATTGGCTGCATGTACCCTGAGATGTTATAAAATAAGGGTTAAAAATAAGAAATACTTTGTTTTCTTGATTTATTTATAAACCTGCTCTAAGTATAATTTTACCACATTTCAATGGTTTTAAATGTTTAATTTAGGAATTTGCATTCTTCACATTTGCTTATAATTGCTTTATTTTAATTCTAATGCTAATCTTTAAAAATAATGTTTTATGGAAATTTAAGTTTTTGTACTATTCAAAAAGTAGTTAAAAGTTCTCAATGTTAAATCTCAAAGTCATTTTTCCAAGTCCTTCAGGTTAATTGGGAAAAAAAAAATCTTACTCTTTCCATGTATTAGTCATGTATAATAGATAACAACTCTGATGGGGAAATTTTTCAAACTGTTTTATTGTAAGGCCTACCTAATTAACACTAGAAGTGAGGACATGTCATGGAGTTAATGTAAGGGGAGAAAAAAGTACATTTCAAGCTATTAGAAGGCTGGTCTCCAGAAATAAAATTTAGAAATTTGGAACAGAGCTCCACTTTTGCTTTAAAAATATTGATAATATTTTCATGGGATCACATTTGAATATAACTTATATTTGATTATAAACTTGAGTTCCTAGTATCCATATATCCCCTCTTATTTCTTTTATTCAAAGCAAACCAAATTATTTTTTAGATTTTTCTTTGATATTATTCTAAAATCAATTAACTGAATACATCATTAATATCTTGAATCAGCAATATAGGTACCTACCTGGTATAAAATTTCAAAGAACAAAGAACATATAATGAAAAGTAAATTTCCTTTGTATCTCTTCCCTAATCACTGCTTTTCTTCCCCCCTTAACAATATGCTTTGGAACTCATAGTATTGATACATTTTCATTAGAGACAGTGATTCAAATAGGAAAGTCAGTGTTACAGAAGCCTGCTATCCCTCACGTAAGTACAGTTTTAATTTGTAACTCTGGGGTCACTAATAGCAATGCACTTCCTGGGTATAAGATCTTTCTTTAAAAAAAAAAAAAAAGATCTTTCTTTTTCTTTGGGTACCCTCATACTTTGGTTGGGAAAGTTCTAGTACTTTATCCTTCATATATTCTAATTTTATTTACATACATAAGCTGATGAACTTCTGTTCATTGGAAATATAAGGAGGTATGAGCTGGATATCTTGGAGAGACTTTTGAAAGTGGTAAAGACACAAATAGGCGTCCCAGGAGGCTCAGCAGTAAAGAATCTGCCCGCAATGCAGGAGAGGCAGAAGACTCGGGTTCCATCCAGGGTCAGGAAGATCCCCTAGAGGAAGGCATTGTAACCCACTACAGTATTCTTGCTCAGAAAATCCCCTGGACAGAGGAACCTGGTGGGCTACAGTCCATGGGGTTGCAAAGAATTGGATGTGACTGAAGCGAGTGAGCACCACACAGCACAAAGAGGCAAACAGCTATCTCAGACTTCAGTTCAGTTCAGTTCAATTGCTCAATCGTGTCCAACTCTTTGTGCCCCCATGGATTGCAGCACGTTTAGTACTCTCAAGGAAAAAAAAAAGTGATGAGAGTGTTAGTCACTCAGTCGTTTCTGATTCTTTGCCACCCCGTGGACTGTAACCCACCAGGCTCTTCTGCCCATGGGATTCTCCAGGCAAGAATACTGGAGTGGGTAGCCATTCCCTTCTCCAGGGGATCTTCCTGACCCAGGGATTGAACCCGGGTCACCTGCATTGCAGGCAGATTCTTTACCATTTAGTCTTTTAGTGGCAAACTCTCCATCTTGGCTTGAAATGAGCTTTATGCTGTTTTAAGTTTTAGATGAGTTCGGTATAGAATTTCAGGTGTTTTCTCTAAGCGCATGAGGAAAATATTCTACTTGGAATTGAACTGTGGACGTAGCTGCTTCTTTCTTTTCACCCAATTTCTGGTGTGCCTAAAGAGAGTCTGTACTTCTTTCTGGAGGGTTCTTATCCATGGCTAGTTTCCATTTCTTTCTTTATGGAAGCTTTATGGAAGAAGCCACTGGGATTTAGGTACAACATAACCATAACAGTCAACTTTATGCAGATGACAAGTGACTCTCCCTTAAGAACTCTGCTGTTTTTTGAGAGAATAAAATATAGTCTAGGTCATTTATTTTTAGATTTAAACTAAACTGTTAGTGCACAGAGACAAAGGTAAATATCAAATGTATGGGTATATACTCAAGTCAAAGGAGATGAATCAAATTTGCAAATGACATAGATTGAGAAAGGTAGCTAATATGGCAAAAAACAGAACCGAGATTCAAAACTACTCAGACTGTAGGAACAAGAGGATTGAAATACCCGTATGACATTTAACAAACATTTAAAAGCACTTCCTGTAGCTGTCCTACTTTTCAGCTTTCAAATAAGGACACACTGCTTCTACCAGCAGTTCAATTTTAGAGTCATAATTCTGATCTCTTACATCTTGGGCCCACATTCATTATCCTACCATTTGACTTTCTTCTTTTCTTTTACTGTTCTCCTTTCTCTCTGTCCCCTTTTCCCTATTTCCTCCTACTGGTTCCTCAAGAGTAGAAAGGAAACCTACAATTTTTTGTTTTTCATGGGGCTCAGCATCATGCTTTGCATATAGTAGGCATTCAATGAATATTAATAAAATATAAACAGACTTGCATTTGGGTTAGAAAAAACAACTGTCCAAGATTGAGGAAACCAACTTTAACAGTTTCATGCTCTCCTTGACCACTGATCCAATTTAAGTATGAGAAAAAGTATATTGTGCTACTTCTAAAAGAAAGTATATACTAAGTCTGTGTTAGAAACAGAGCATAAAAACTAATACAAGTAATTTGTAGTTGTTCAGTCACTAAGTGGCATCCGACTCTTTGCAACCTCATGGACTGCAGTGCACCAGGCTTCCCTGTCTTTCAGTATCTCCCGGAGTTTGCTCAAACTAATGTCCACTGAGTCAGTGCTGCCATCCAACCATCTCATCCTCTGTTGCCCCTTTCTCCTCCTGCCCTCAGTCTTTCCCATGTCAGGGTCTTTTCCACTGAGTCAGCTCTAGCACATCAAATGGCTAGAGTCAGCTCTAGCATATCAAATGGCTAGCACATCAAAATATTGGAGCTTCAGCTTCAGCATCAGTCCTTCCAATGAATTCCTCTGGGATTGACGGATTTGATCTCCTTGTTGTCCAAGGGACTCTTAAGAATCTTCTCCAGCACCACAGTTAAAAAGCATCAATTCTTCAGTGCTCAGGCATACATGATTACTGTAAAGCCATAGCTTTGACTAGATGGACCTTTGTTGGCAAGGTGATGTCTTTGCTTTTTAATATGCTGTCTGGATTTGTCATAGCTTTTGTTCCAAGGAGCAAGTGTCTTCTAATTTCATGGCTGCAGCACCATCCACAGTGTTTTTGGAGCTCAAGAAAATAAAGTCTGTCACTCTTTCTGCTTTTCTCCCATCAATTTGCCATGAAGTGATGGGACTGGATACCATGATCTTAGTTTTTTGAATGTTGAGTTTTAAGCCAGCTTTTTCACTCTTCTTTTTAACCCTTATCAAGAGGCTCTTTAGTTTCAGTTTAGTTGCTCAGTCATGTCCAGCTCTTTGTAACCCCATGGACTGCAGCATGCCAGACTTCCCTGTCTTTCCCCAATTCCCAGAGCTTGCTCAAACTCATGTCCATTGAGTCAGTGATGCCATCCAACCATCTCATCCTCTGTCTTCCCCTTCTTCTCCTGCCTTCAATCTTTCCCAGCATCAGGGTCTCTTCCAGTGAATCAGTTTATTGCATCAGGTGACCAAAGTATTGGAGTTTCAGCTTCAGCATCAGTCCTTCCAATGAATATTCTGGACTGATTTCCTTTAGCATGGACTGGTTGGATCTCCTTACAGTCCAAGGGACTTTCAAGAGTCCTCTCCAACACCACAGTTCAAAAGCATCAATTCTTCGGCGCTCAGCTTTCTTTATAGTTCAGCTCTCACATCCATACATGACCACTGGAAAAACCATAGCCTTGACTAGACGGACCTTTGTCAGCAAAGTAATGTCTCTGCTTTTTAATATGCTGTCTAGGTTAGGCAGAGCTTTTCTTCCAAGGAGCAAGCATCTTTTAATTTCATGGCTGCAGTCACCATCTGCAGTGATTTTGGAGCCCCCCAAAATAAAAGTCTATCACTGTTTCCATTATTTCTCCATCTATTTACCATGGAGTGATGGGACCGGATGCCATGATCTTAGTTTTTTGAATGTTGAGTCTTAAGCCAACATTTCTACTCTCCCCTTTCACATTCTTCAAGAGGTTCTTTAGTTCCTCTTCACTTTCTGCCATTAGGGTGGTGTCATTTCCATATCTGGAGAAGGAAATGTTAACCCACTCCAGTACTCTTGCCTGGAAAATCCCATGGATGGAGGAGCCTGGTAGGCTACAGTCCATGGGGTCGCAAAGAGTCGGACACACTGAGTGACTTCATTTTCACTTTTCACTTTCATGCATTAGAGAAGGAAATGGCAACCCACTCCACTATTCTTGCCTGGAGAATCCCAGGGACAGAGGAGCCTGGTGGGCTGCTGTCTATGGGGTCGCACAGAGTCAGACATGACTGAAGCAACTTAGCAGCAGCAGCATCTCTAGACTGTTGATTATTCTCCCAACAGTCTTGATTTCAGCTTGTGCTTCATCCAGCTTGGCATTTTGCATATTGTACTTTGCATTTAATTTAAGTAAGCAGGATGAAAATATACAGCCTTGATATATTCTTTTTGTAATTTTGAACCATTCCATTGTTCCATATCTGGTTCTAACTGTTGCTTCTTGACCTGCATACAGATTTCTCAGGAGGCAAGTCAGGTGGTCTGGTGTTCCCATCTCTTTAAGAATTTTCCACAGTTTGGTGTGATCCACACAGTCAGAGGCTTTGGTGTAGTCAATAAAGCAAAAGGAGATGTTTTTCTGGAACTCTCTTGCTTTTTCGATGATCCACCAGATATTGGCAATTTGATCTCTTGTTCTTCTGCCTTTTCTAAATCCAACTTTTACATCTGGAATTTATTGGTTCATGTACTGCTGAAGCCTAGCTTGAAGGATTTTGAGTATTACTTTGCTAGCATGTCAAATGAGTGCAATTGTATGATAGTTTGAACATTCTTTGGCATTACCTTTCTTTGGGATTGGAAGGAAAACTGACCTTTTCCAGACCTGTGGCCACTGCTGAGTTTCCAAATTTGCTGACACGTTGAGTATGGCATTTTAACAACATCTTGTAGGATTTGAAATAGCTCAGCTAATTCCAGCTGAGTACCTTGAAATCTTAAGGCATAAGTAACTGTCTCCATGAATTCTGTATTTCTTATTGCATGGTGGAATATTATATTCACTGTGGCCAACAGATGTAAGAAATTATTGGAAAATGGGAGTTTGATGAGGGAAAGTTTACCTGGGAGATGAAAGCCTTGGCAGATATAGAGGATAGTTCAAAAACTCTCAATGTTTAACCAAGAGATGGAGAAAAAGAAAACAAAAGAAAAGGTAACATGCAAACTCTTCTTAAATACTTGAAGAGCTAAACTAGTATGTGAATTTAGGATATTATGTGTAGCTATAATATGAAAAAAACTAGCAAATTTACCCGGAGACAACTTGGAGTTCCAAAAGAAATACACTGATCACAAAAATCATATGAAAGTGAACATGGAGTCTAGATTACCAAATCTTAGAAGCACTTAAAGCCTAGAGAATTTCCACATGGGTCTCAGTGTATGTTAGTTATTATTATGACCTTACCCCTTAACCTCTACAATACCCCCTAGAGAAGTTAGTGTTATCAGATGTAGAAACTGAGATTCAAAAAGATTAAGTAAATTTTTTCTGGGCTATACAGCCAATAAAGTGGGGAAATAAGAAATCATACCCAGGGCTGATGAATTAAAATGACCTGTGGCCTTTTTGCTCTGATATTTGGCCTCTATTGCACCATAAAGATGATTAAATGCTTTCAAAAATGGCAGCCAACTTTGTGGAATACAGAAGCCAAATTACCTAAATTAAATATTTATTAAGTTCCAGGCACTCATAGTACAACATGATGTGCATATGAAGATGCAGAATGTAAAATGCAGGTTTTTTCCTCTTGGGAGTTTGTATCTCTATCTAATGCACAGGGGAGCATTTTACCTAAATGACAGGGAAAGTACAGATGGAAACAAAAATAATAGTAATACTTTTTAAGTGATTGCTAACTACTAATCTTATCTGATATGATAACCCTGGAAGAAATTGCTCTCAAGAAGAGTGAATTATGGAGCTGTAACCCAGAAGTTGTAATTTACCTGGAAAGCTTCAAGATAGACTCTTCCTGGTGGGGCCTGGAAGGCAAGCAAACAACTGATTAAATGTGTGAAAAGTACACTCTACAGTATTAGACAGGGTTTTTATTGCCAATTTTCTCAGTATTCAGTCTGAAGGTAATTATAAAGCTGAGTAAGAGTGAACTTTGACCTCTTGTTTAATCAGAAGCCTTAACAAAACAAGTTAAAGGAATTCTCTGATAGTCTTTGAAGATGTGGAACTCTTTCTTCTCTTTCTTAGATGAGATGTTTTCATTTGCTTTGAGAAGCCTTTAAAATATAAATCAATCACTCAAGCATGTTTTCTTTCAAATTTTAAAAGGTCCAACCTCGCCTTAAAATTAACCTTACTTTTTTTTTCTTTTTATGCAGAGCCAAGTATATTTTTGTGACATTATTCTCATTAGAAATGTTTAATTCAAGGAAAATAAAATCAGTTAACTGCAATTGTTTGTATTTCTTTTTTGCTTGAAAGTCAATCAGTCTGATGGAATCCATAAACATGACATTATAATCTTCCTGGTTTTGACCATTTAGAATAAAAAGAAATTAAACACAGAGGCCTATAAACAGTTCTGAATGCCAAGAATCAAAAGTAAGTTTCAAATTACAGGATGTCATAACCTTTACTCTGTGAATAATGGGAAGGGGACTCTTTCCGTAAATCACAAAACTAAATTACAAACCAAAGGGTGCTGAATCTCTATTTACAGATAATTTTGCACCCTGCACTGAAAGAGAGGCAGTATTTAGTGACTAAAATCAATTAGATTAAAATCAATCAATGAATTTTAGCTTGTATAGGAGCAGAATGGGAAGAATTCTCAGATTTAGTTGAAATTATTGATAAATTCATAAGCATATTATCTGAGATCAATCAAATCTTTATTCTCATTTGCATTCTTGAAAGGCGAATTGATGGAAGGAGTTCGTTGTACATTCATTGTGCTTGTTTACCTTGTACCTCACCCCACTACTAGATGACCCTTCTGGAAATCAAATGTAACCTCTTAACCACTGTTTCTAATATGTTCAGGTTTCTTGATCTTCCTGCAACAAATTCTTTCAAGCAGTCTCCCCCACCCCCACCTTTTGTTTTTGGTTTCCTTGACATGACATTTCTCCAGACCGTCCATATTGCAACAGCCTTATGTTATAGATGTTATGACTCACATTTTGGGGGGAAAAGATAGAGAAGTAAGTGAATTGCCCAAGGTGACATAGCTATTCAATCGAAGACCTTGGAGTTAAGCACAGGGTGACATAAATCTAAAGCCCGTCAGTAAATGCTACACTTGGTGCCCCACTTGGCGCCCCACTTGGCAGCCTCCACGTACGTGAGCTCTTAGTGTCCTTCCTTTTCTGCCTCTCTGACTGCCTTTGTTTGCAACTGTTTCCTTGTTTCATCTCCTAAATGAGGAGCTTAAATTACACCCTTGACCTCTTTCTTAGCACTATCTCCTGTGTGGAACTCAGCTACCTTCAAGTCATCAAAAGGCATCCTCCTCCACAGCTTAACTGCCACATTCCAAAGGGCTACTCTGTATTTCTACTTGGACATTTTGCAGTACATGACAGCCTGCTTCCCTCTTGTTACCTGGATCCTGAGTGCTCCCTTTCCTCCATATTGGAATCACCTTGACCTGGCACAAATCATCTCCTTTCATGTCCTTCATTCCCCTCAAAGTAACACCAGTACAGATACCATATAGCAGAATGTTAACTACAGTTTTGATCATAAAGGCTGAGACCTAAATAACAAAGCAAGGGCCAAAACCCAAAATTAAATAGAGATCCCATTTTTTGGACAATCCTTTGACTATTGCTTGCCATAGAGTCAGAGGCAGATTCTTTGTTAAGCCAGTAAAGCTTAAGCTGTATTTATCTGACCATGCTTCCTTCTTTCAAGGCCTCAGAAAGAGCCCTAGCAATGTGCTTACTTGGTCATATATTTTTGTAAAATAAGCAATAATTATGTTTTTTGGTAAACCTTTTTTCTTCTGAAGGGGCTCTTAATATTATAAAGACTTCTCACCCTAAGATTCATTCTTGCAGAGTCCATTCTCCCCAGGAAAGATATTTCCTGCTCTAAAGTCCTGGCATCATACTTCTGTTCCTTCTAGATCCTTCTTTTTCCTGAGATCCTTATCCTCCCTTGAGTTTAAACCTTTAAATTCTTCTTTCTATCCCCCCTACTTTCCTCTCCTCCCTACTTTGAAAGATGGAGTAGCACTTTTATACCCAAAGTGGTCATCAGGACATTTTCCTAAAGCAAAATTTTTTCCCACTGTTATTATATATCCCACTGTCCTGTTATATAAAAACTATTTCAATTGTTATTTGGGACTGCCTTTTAAAATTTCCTAACACTTCAGCTTCCCTGGTGGCTCAGTGGTAAAGAACCCGCCTGCCTATGCAGTAGACCCAGGTTCAATCCCTGGGTTGGGAAGATTCCTCTGGAGAAGGGAATGGCTACCCACTCCAGTATTCTTGCCTGGAGAATTCCATGGACAGAGGAGCCTGGCAGGCTACAGTCCATGGGGTCACAAACAGTCAGACACAACTGAGTGACTGACACCTTCATTACTTTTTTTCCAAGACATCAGCTGGTCATGATTGAAAATGTACCATATGCCAAACATTGAGCTAATTACTTTACATTTGTTATCTCAATTTAATCAAGAAAACAATACTCTGAGGTATATGTAGCTATTTCCATGATCATTTTAAAAACCATGCTTAGTGAGGTTAACCAGTGCATCCAAGGTCACATGGTAGGCATATGGTTGGCTTTCTATTTAATTAGTTACACCTGGCACCAGACATGCGCTCATTACCCCTGCTCTATTTTACCATCTAGGTATCACTGTTTTGTGAATTTCTCCTTGATTTGTCCAACCAGGAGAATTCTTGTCTTCCTCTCAACAACCATGATTGTGCCAATTTTATTTTACTTCTCTAAGATTACCTTGTACTGTTATTAGTCTTAAAACACAAAAACATGATCTTAAACTCTTATGCAGTTTCAGTGTTTCATGGGAATCAATCCCGTAGTTTATGGATTGCTTTTACGACTAAAAAACAATTTCTGTTATATCTAGATAAAGGAGATTATACTATTAAATTCATAAGTAGTTTACTTTTAAAAAGTATATTGAAAAGGAAAATCACTTAAGACTTTAAGCAAAGCATTACTTATATGGCTTATGTCCCTCAAGTGATGAACCTTGGCTGCACTATGGAAAAATGTGTATTTGTCTTTTTCTTGAAAATGCAGCGTGTCACCTTCCCTAATGGGCGATGTTGACTGCAACAAGGAGGAGGATCTGTTAAAACAAAAGCAGGTGTTCTTGGTTGATAGGGGAAACAAGGATAAACCTAATTGGTGACCTACTAATAATAGCTTTCTACCAATAATAGAAGTAGAAGGGGAAATGTTAGAAAGCAGTGACATTTTATTTTCTTGGGCTCCAAAATCACTGTGGATGGTGACTGCAGCCATGAAATTAAAAGGTGCTTGCTTCTTGGAGGGAGAGGTGTGACACACCCAGACAGCATATTAAAAACCTAAGATATCACTTTGCCGACAAAGGACTGTATAGTCAAAGCTGTAGTTTTTCCAGTAGTCATGTATGGATGTGAGAGCTGGGCCATAAAAAGGCTGAGCACCAAAGATTTGATGCTTTCAAATTGTGGTGCTGGAGAAGATTCTTGAGAGTCCCTTGGACTGCAAAGAGATCAAACCAGTCAATCCTAAAAGAAATCAACCCTGAATATTCATTGGAAGAACTGATGCTGAAGCTGCAATACTTTGGCCACCAAATGCGAAGAACCAACTCTTTGGAAAAGACCCTGATTATGGGAAAGATTAAAGGCAAAAGGAGAAGAGGGAAACAGAAGAGGAGATGGTTAGAGAGCATCACCAATTCAATGGACATCAGACCAGATCAGATCAGTCGCTCAGTTGTGTCCGACTCTTTGCAACCCCATGAATCGCAGCACACCAGGCCTCCCTGTCCATCACCAACTCCCGGAGTTCACCCAGACTCACTCACGTCCATTGAGTCAGTGATGCCATCCAGCCATCTCATCCTCTCTCGTCCCCTTCTCCTCTTGCCCCAGCATCAGAGTCTTTTCCAATGAGTCAACTCTTCGCATGAGGTGGCCAAAGGACTGGAGTTTCAGCTTTAGCATCATTCCTTCCAAAGAAATCCCAGGGCTGATCTCCTTCAGAATGGACTGGTTGGACATAAGTTTGAGCAAACTCCAGGAGATAGTGAAGGACAGGGAATCCTGAAGTGCTGCAGTCCATAGGGCCGAAAAGAGTTGGACAGGACTTAAGAACAACAATAGTGATAACAATAATATCTCTCACGTGATTCTGATGAATTTGGCTACTGCCATTTGTACAAAACGATAAATCAGTACTTATAGATTGGATTGGGGTGAGTATATTTTACACTCTGAGTTACAAGTTGAGTGACTCAACAAGGGGAGTATGAAGAAGGGAAGCAGGGAAATTTCTCAAATGTAATGGGTAAAAGAATCAAGTGAGACTGAAAGTGGACACCAATCAGTTGAGCAACAGGCAGGGGGTGTAGTGAATTGGAGCCAGTTGGCAATTACCAGAAAAAGTTTCTGTGCAAATCTGTGCACAGGTTCTATGGGGAGGACTTCAACAGACATTCTGGTGAAGTTTTGGCTTGCTTTGGTTGTTACAAAGAAAATAAAGAATAGTCCTTAAAATTAACCTTAATGGATGTACTTTTTTAGCCAGCATTGCTTAAAACTAGAGCTTCTTTGGACTTGTAAAGACTGTCTGGAGCATACCTTTTCATCTTTCTCTGTGAGTTTAAATGCCATAAAAGAAGTTTTTTGGAGTCAGATGGTTCGTTTTGCACTGAACTGAGAGGAATGAGCACAAACTCAGTTTCCAAAACGTAGGCAGACCAACGTCATGGTCAAGAAGTGTGAGTCTGGGAGTCCGGATGCTAGAGTTCACTCTTCCAGGTCCAGTGCTTAAGGCTGTGTGGTACTTCAGTGAGCAGTAGCATCTTTCTTAATCTCAGCTTCCTCCTTTGTGAGAAACAACCAAGTACCTCTTATGGTGGTTATGAGTACTAAGTGAGCTAATTCAAGTGAAACACTTAGCACAGTGCCTGGCACATACTAAGTGCTAAATAAATATTAAATAGTACTGTTAGAATCAGTATTATTTATGAAGGCATAGAGACAGAAACTTGATTAGATGCTACCAGGGAGTGAGGGGAGGGGGAACTAGGGAGTTATTACATAAAGGATGCAGGGTTTCTGTTGGGATGATGAATCATTCTGGAAATAGATAGCGGTGATGATTGTACAACACTGTGGACTTAATTCATGTCACTGAATTGTAGATTTTAAAATGGCTAGAACTTTTAAAAATTGTGTCAGTTAGCATTTACACAATAAAAGAAACAAAAAGAAAGATTAGAAATGATGACTATCACTTAGACTCAGATTCTCTTCTTTTGGTTCTGCCTAATGCCAGGAAGCACACAGATTACATAATTTCAGGTCCAACACACTGACTGCTTTCATTGCTTCCTTCTCTGTCCTCTGAACCACAAGGGAAGATCCCCAAGGTAAGGTGTCCTCTAAGATGCCCCCTTAGTGGGCTAGGAGCTCATCTTGGCAGTCTTGGGGTCTCTTGAGCACAGGGTCAGGAGATAAATACTTGCATTAGCAGATCCCCACAACTTCAGCAGTGCAGCATAGCTTGGGAGCTTTTTTCTGATGCCTCACAAGGAAGGGTGAGGCTTGGTGAAACTAATTCAGTCGTAGTGCTTATCAGTCATCACCAGATGTGCCAGCTACTTTCCTCTACACTCCATCTAGGTCAAACATATGGATTCCATCTCCTACAGCATCATGAGAACTGTTCCATCATTTTAGATCCAGAAGATTTTATTAATTTAGCAGTAGTCAGGTGACCACCAAGAGGACTCATTATGTGGTCCATAAGAACCAGGATGCACTAGACCAAGACAGGACATTTTTCTCTGAGATTTCTTCCACAACTTAATGGATTTTAGAGAATCTAGAGTTATGAAATAACCACCTTTCTTTTGTTACACTGAAACTACTCAAAATCTGATCCCTACTTGACACATGAGGTTACATTGCATGACCTCAGAAGTTCTTTTTGATTCTTATTCTATGAATCGAATCCACCCAGCATAACTAGTCTTGAAAAGAAAAGTGATATCATTTCAAATAATTTCCTTTACCAAGCTATGCAAATATATATAAAATAACACTTGTGATAATTTTGTAATGTAACATGCACTTAATGAAATCTCAGACTTGTTATTTTTAAGCTACTATTGTTCATCAGTAATGATTATGATAATTATATTAGTTTTACTTGATTCTGATTGTGGTAACTGTATATATAACTTTAAAATGCTTAAGTCAATACATCACTCAACAACTAGTGGTTTAGATTAGACATAGTTGTTAATTTGTGTAGAATGTGAAGTGGATATGTTCCTTAACACATGTATACTGAGCTCAGGCCTTGTGCAGGGCACTGGTCTAGGTACTGGGACTATAGTGGGGAAAGAGATTGGGCAGCATCCTTGTTCTCATAAAGCCTATTTCAACCTCCTCAAAAATAACCCTTATATCTAAATAATTTAGATGCTAATACACTGTAGAACAGAATGGGGGAAGTTGGCTACATCAATGTGTCTGTTATTATACATGACATAGAAACCCTGTGAAATAATTTTCATTATCCCTACTTTCAGTTCAGTCGCTCAGTCTTGTCCAACTCTTTGCGACCGCATGAATCGCAGCACACCAGGCCTCCCTGTCCATCACCAACTCCCGGAGTTCACTCTTTAGAAGAGAATAAATTGCTTTAAGATACTTACAAGACCAGTAAAGTGTAGCTTTTCTTATTAGACTCCTTGGTAAAATTTATATAATTATTTTAGGTATCTTCACAAAATGGGGAAGAAATGTGAGAATTAGTTGGATACATAGGTGATCCTATTCTGAGTGAACCTATGAGAATGATAATTCATTATAAAAAATTAACAGCAACAAAAGAAATACTTGTTTTAAGGAATCTTCTATATGTGACATATAAATAACTGTGTCTGTATATCTGTCTAGTCCCCCTTCAAAGTCAATTGCTTCTACCCCACTCACTGTAGGAGCAGTTTCAGTCAGAGGTGATTTTGTCCCCCACAGTACAATGGCAACATTTGGGTAGTCACCCCACCATGGGGTGATGGGGACTACTGGTATCCATTAGCTAGAAGCCAAGGATGCTCCTGTCATGCGATACTGCACAGGATAGAGCCCCGTAACAAAGTAGCACTGAACTCAAATTTAAAACCCTACCTTAGAGGTAACAACTATTAGCTGTTTGATGTGTTTATACACACCTGAACATATACACTCCCTTGGTGTGCAAATGGGATAACATACTTATTATCTTGTGATTTATTTTTACTTACTAAAAGTTGTAGTTCTTTCAGTCAGTACATTTAGTTCTGTCTCATTCCGGAGAATTGCATAGCATTTTCTATGTATGCATAAATGTATCAATTTATTTAACTCTTCTCTATGAATAGATGTGGAAGTTGTTTTCAGTTTTTTTTCCCCTATTTCAAGTGGTTGCAGTGAACATCCTTATATGTACATTTTTTGTACAAAGCTAACACCATTTTTCTAGGACTATTTCCTAGAAGTGAAATTGCAAAGTCAAATTGTATGAACATTTAAAAACTTGGTAGATATTACCAACCCCTCCAGAAAGGATATGCCCAAGTAATAATTCCAACTAATTGTCTGTGAGAATTACAGGGATATTTTCAGCTTCACAAGTGTGCTTTACTAAAAAGGAATATAACATAAGCAAATAAAACTGTACTTGATTTCAAGAATGTGTAGACAAAGCCTCAAAAGCTCATTAAGCTGTATCAAAGAACATAATGATGGTCACTGGAAAGTATTTCGTGATAATGATAGAAATCACTCTGTTATACAAGCAATAACATTGAGAGAACTAAACCCCATAGCAAGTGTATCCACTGTCTAGATTGTGCTGGAAAATTTACCAAAAAGCTAATGGATTCTGGCTGCCTTGTTAATATGATCCACTATGTCATCTGCCTTCACCTAACTGCCTGGTAGCGGGAGGAACAGCAATTGTCCACAGGATTTATAGCTACTTGGCCTTTCAGTAAGGCAGAAGAAAAATAAACCATAGAATAAGTCGCCCACTGAGATCATTAGAAAAGGAATCATGAATACATGAATTCTAAGAATGAGATATTGTTGGCTAGAAATGGAGTAGGTAAAATCTGAATTAAATAATCATTTCTACTAGTCTGTCCCGAACAAAACAACTGTATAAATAAGGCCCAAATATGTAATATAGAAATAATACCCAATCCTCTAATTTTCACATGAAACTGAAAGAGCTGGTTGTAGAGCTTGATAAATTTGTTGGCTGAGAGGGTGTTGTACAACACGAGATCCAGAATTGTGTGCCTGCTTTGTCAGCGAATCTTAAGGAAATCTCTGTCATTTGTATGACATTTCTTGCACGTTGCTCTGTCGTTGGGGTATTTGTCCTGTGAGAGGGTTACTCTGGTCATCTGTGAATAGGATCTGAGGTGACTGTGTTAGAAAAGGTAGAAGCTTCCTCTCCTCATGGAGCTTACATGTTCAGAGGGAAAACACACATTTAAAGGTCAATTATATAGTTATTTAAGTTATCTTGTGATAAAGGTTGAAGATATGATGACAAGATGTAACAGGGCACCTGACCAAGTCTAGAGGGTGAGTAGGGAGGCCTCCTTCAAGATGTGACATTTGAGTCAAAACAGGGGGACCACCTGACTTGTACCTTTGAAAACAACAGTTTGTATCACACATAGGGTACATGTCAGATATTTCCTAGTGTTTTCACCCATTTCAAAAACTAAGCCTTCCTATAGAATAAAAGCTTCTGAAAGAAAACTAATAATATTAGAAATCTTTGTCTTTTCCTTAACAATTAGCACAGCTCATGACACATTGTAAAGCCTAATCAGTAGTTTCATTCATCTATTCATTTGTTTTACTCAGTCAGCAATGCCTAAGATGTGACCATTACTATTCTAGGTCTCCAGGAGGTAGTGATGACCAACATGACAAGGTCATGCTCTCAGTAGGTTTCCATTTTGGTGAGGGATCCATGCAAACAAACACTTCCCTGGTGGCTCAGATGGTGAAGAATCTGCCTGCAATGCAGGAGACTCGGGTTCTATCCCTGGGTTGGGAAAATCCCCTGGAGAAGGGAATGGCTACCCACTCCATATTCTGTGCTGGAGAATTCCATGAACAAAGGAGCCTGGTAGGCTCCTTGGGGAGCCTGCGTCCATGGGAGTCTGACACATGGGAGTCAGTCTCTCCTGCAGAGAGTCTGACACAACTGAGCGACTAACATTTTCACTTTCCATACAAACTTAAGAAGTAAATGATAAGTGATATGATGTACTATAAAGAAAATAAATAGACTAATGTGGGAGAGCATGAATATTAATGGTTAGAGAAATCCTTTTTAAAGAAATGGGATTTAAGTTTGGAATTTATGGCATCAAACTGTACAACTCTTCTCCTGCCACCCCCAGGCTTCCCATTGTTCATCTCTTCTTGTTCATTGAAGACTCCTACGTCTGGATGATTATAGTCTCCCCCACACTTTCCTTGGCTCTCAGTATGCATGTGGATGACCCAACCAAAACCCTTTTCAGCTCTTTATCTTCTCCTCTCCTCTGTAACCCACTCCTATAGCCATGACCTTGACCTTGTCCTCACTTACATCACCCTCAAAATCTCATTTTCAGGCATCTTTCTCTTTGGCTGCCATCTTCATCCTTCCATCTCACATACCATAACACTTTTACTCCTTTAATTGTTTCCCTTTATTGAGAACAGTAATCCTTTTATCTAAATATCTTTCTAATACTCAGCTTGATTCTGTGGTTCATCAATCTAAACACACCTTTATGAGTATTCATTAGCTCTCTTAGTCTTTCCCTCTCTGCATTGTGTTATCCAGAAGAACCCCAGTCCTTGTCAGATACAGTCCTTGGCTTCCTCCACTCTGCTCCAGAGCAGCTATCAGTGGAAAAGTACACTGTACTGACTGAACACTCTGAGTTCAAGAATGCAAATGACCAAAGGGATGCTGAGCTACCATTCCCTAGAATGTTCCTTTCCCACTCTCCAGAATAACTGCTTCATGTCCATTTGTCTCATCAAGCTTTTAACATTTCTATCAAATTAACGCCTCACAACCTTCACCCACCCTCTTCTATTGATGACCCTACCTTTAATTTCTTTGATACTGAAATGAAAGAGAGGAATTACCCTTGAAAAGATTTGGGAAAAATGGAAGCATACAATTGTTATATGACTATTTATTCATATGTTTTCTCAAAAGTGGCTGCTTTAGCTAGTTGCTCAGTTGGTAAAGAATCTGCCTGCAATGCAGGAGATCTTGGTTTGATTCCTGGGTTGGGAAGATCCCCTGGAGAAGGAAATGGCAATGCACTCCAGTACGCTTGCCTGGAAAATTCCATGGACAGAGGAGCTGGGCAGGCTGCAGTCCATGGGATCACAAAGAGTCAAACACAACTGTGCAACTAACATTTAGCGTTGTGTTTATGTAGCATGAGCTTAAAATTTCTGTTTAATTGACTTTTAAAAATTCCAGCCTAATTTGATTTTTTTTCAATATTTACATGTTTAGATCCATGTTTGACCTTGCTTTTTCTTTAGTTCAAATTCAGAACTTTCAACATATTTCTAAGATATCTATATTCAAGTTAAATCATATTTTCAATCATATGTTTTCAATTGAGTTTTATTACCTTATTATAATCTCACAAGGAATATGACCGTAAGCCATTTAGAAATCCTGTCACTTCAAAGAGAACTCTTAAGTTTTTTGTGGGTTTTTTTTTTTTTTTTGAATGTGTATTTTATTCTTTCAACCAGTCTATACAAAAACATTCACTGGAACTTCCCTGGTGGTCCAGTGGCTAAGACTTCAGGCTCCAAATGCAAGGGGTCCAAGTTCGATCCCTGGTCAGGGAACTATATCCCACATGCCGCAACTAAGACCTGGTGCTGCTGCTGCTAAGTCGCTTCAGTCATGTCCGACTCTGTGTGACCCCATAGACGGCAGCCCACCAGGCTCCCCCGTCCCTGGGATTCTCCAGGCAAGAACACTGGAGTGGGTTGCCATTTCCTTCTCCAATGCATGAAAAGTGAATACAAAGCGAAGTTGCTCAGTCGTGCCCGACTCTTTGTGACCCTATGGACTGCAGCCTACCAGGCTCCTCCGTCCATGTGATTTTCCAGGCAAGAGTACTGGAGTGGGGTGCCATCACCTTCTCCAAAGACCTGGTGCAGTCAAATGAATTAAAAAAAAAAAAAAAAGACATGTAGTTAAAATGAGCCAACTAAAGGTTTTACACATACTTTTTTTTAAGTATTAAAAGTTAGTTTATAGCTAAGATTGGTTCCACAGGAATACCTCCTTCAATCTGTGATTTGACTGTCAGTGTTTAAGCAACTATAAAGACATTGTTCCAGATATTTAGAAGAGTGTTTTACAGCAAGATCTTTAATGAGCAGATAACATCTCAGTTATGACTCAAATTATAACCCTTCATTAATTTATTCTGCCTTCAATATATAAAGTGGGCGATGTAGACTGTAAACTGGAATTGCCTTTTTGCTTTTAAATTAAATTTCCATAAGATAAAGAGTTCTAATCACTTTCCTTCTAATTAAAACTTACATACACAAGAGTTGTTGTCCATTAGTGATACGTTGGTTAGTAAAGACTGGTGACTTTAAGTAAAAGTTTTATTCTACAACTGTTAGAAAGTTTTATTTATTCACTGACAAACGTGAAATTATACACATATGGAAATCACCTAAAATAGAAATGGAATTACTTATAAGTAATTGACTAAAGCTTTCAGAAGTTGAAATATAAATTATCTTATGTAAATATTTTAGTATTTAAAATTTTTTTCTCAAAATGAGGTTTACCTGTAAATATTTTACCACACTGATCATTTTTACAATACTGTTTTCTATACTGACTTAAAAAAACATTACAATGATTTAAATGTCAAACTCAAATTCTTTTTAATTATAAGGTCACAGAAACATGCATATGTTACAGGAGATGAAATATGTGGGTCACAGACAGTAAAACATCCTGAGGTTTCTCTCTAGTGATTTTTGTAATTTAAAGCAAATTTCCAGAAATTCAGCCAACCATAGCTTTCTAATTTTTGTCTCATATGTATATGGATATCTCCAAATAAGTACTTATATCTTAAAAAAATGGAAAGTGGTCTGAAATGGTTTAAAGAAGTAAATTTCTTTTACCACAATAGTGAATTTATTTTTCACATGATTTCTGGAGAATAATATACATCAGGTGAATAAATTCATGCACTGGGATCACTATAGTATCAGTAATTGGACAGTTCAGTTGAGTTCAGTTCAGTCGGTCAGTCACATCCGACTCTTTGCAACCCCATGAACCACAGCACACCAGGTCTCCCTGTCCGTCACCAACTCTCAGAGTTTACTCAAACTCACATCCATTGAGTCAGTGATGCCATCCAGCTATGGCATCCTCTGTCGTCCCCTTCTCCTCCTGCCCCCAATCCCTCCCAGCATCAGAGTCTTTTCCAATGAGTCAACTCTTCGCATGAGATGGCCAAAGTACTGGAGTTTCAGCTTTAGCATCATTCCTTCCAAAGAAATCCCAGGGCTGATCTCCTTCAGAATGGACTGGTTGGATCTCCTTGCAGTCCAAGGGACTCTCAAGAGTCTTCTCCAACACCACAGTTCAAAAGCATCAATTCTTCTGTGCTCAGCCCTCTTTATAGGACAGTAGATCTTTAAAAATATTTGATGGATTTAATTATATATAGCATCCATGTCTTATTACTGTAGATATTAAAAGTTGAGCATGGATGGTTTGTGAGTATTGGCAGATAATCCATGAGGTTGACTCCACTTTGCATTCTCAAAATGAGCCAGTTTCTGTGAAATGTTGAAAGATACACCAGAAGTCACTTACTCTGAATTTAGGTCCATGCTGTGGAGGAGAGAGCCTCTGAGGTCCATGGAATAGCATCTATCCTACCCCTGACCCTTAGAGTACTTCATGCCATCTCCAGGGTGCCTTTCCGTCTGAGCTGCGCATCTGTTAAACAAGACTGTGAGAGGAATTGACTGCCTCTTAGTCCCAATTCAATCTCAACAGATACCTCATCTTTTTTCCCTTAAATCAATGTGGATCTTCCACATAACTATTTTCTGTTCTGATAAACCCATAACAGAAGAATGACATTATACAGTTTACAAGGTTATGTCAGAAGGTTTTGTCCAATTCAAATTTAATGTTAATTTGAGTGGGTACAAAATTCATTCAAACTTTAGTCAGGTTCCCTTTCTAAACACATAGCACTGTAGCGCATTTTAAACTAACTGTTACCATTTCAAGAACCATTCCAAGAACTCATTTCTTGGTTCCAAAAAGCTTTCTAGATAGTTTAAATAACCCCATAAAATTATTCCATAAAATCGATATTGTTATAAATATTTTAATATGGCTTAACAGTTTTGTAGCGTTAAGGAATGTATTATGTCTTTTGACCATCTCAGAAAGCCATATCTTTATGACAGAGGTTTCTTAGTCTAGAGGTGAAGTAATTTAGGCTTAAAGAGTTAACAGAATTTATTTTTCTGGTTTTCCACAACCAGAAAATGGCAGGACTAGAAATTAAAGTATTGTCTTCTGATTCTAAATGTGCCTTAAAAAAACAACTTAATCAAATTCTGTTGATTTAATTCTGTGAGAAAGAACAATTTAACTGTGTAAAACTAAACAGTGTTAAAACTAAATTTATACTTAAAGAGGGTGATACTAAATAATTCCATATTACAGGGTGAGGCATCTAAATAGCTGGGGATATAAATTTTCAAGTTAACATCTTATAGGACCTAACGGAATCTGGTCCCACTCAAAATCAGCTTACTTCAGCTACTCAAAAGTGCTTGATGAACAGGTATGAGGCCAGGGTGCTAAGTATTACACTTGTTGTGGAATAAAATTACTTTTATGCTTTTGGGCACACCTACTGAAGGTCTCTGGTGAACACTTGTCCTTGTCCTTTAACAGATTAAAACTTAATTTCTGAAAAACAAAAAATGTCTTATCTGTAAGTAGCCCTATTGTATACCTGCGAGAGTAAGCAAACTCTGGGAGCTAATTCAAACTCCTTGTTTTTTACTGAAACTTAAATTTGTCATCAGTGTGCTTGAATTTAAAGCAGTGTGTTCTCTCTTTAATCACTAACCAAAATATAGCATTTCAAGGAATTAAAAATAAAAATGATATTTATCTAACACTAGCCAAAGGTCTGTCTAGTTAAGGCTATGGTTTATTCCAGTAGTCATGTATGGATGTGAGAGTTGGACTATAAAGAAAGCTGAGTGCTGAAGAATTGATGCTTTTGAACTGTGGTGTTGGAGAAGACTCTTGAGAGTCCTTTGGACTGCAAGGAGATCCAGGCAGTCCATCCTAAAGGAGATCAGTCCTGAGTTTTCATTGGAAGGACTGATGTTGAAACTGAAACTCCAATACTTTAGCCACCTGATGCAAAGAACTGACTCATTTGAAAAGACCCTGATGCTGGGAAAGATGGAAGGCAGCAGGAGAAGGGGATGACAGAGGATGAAATGGTTGGATGTCATCACTGACTCAATGAACCTGAGTATGGGTAAACTCCAAGAGTTGGTGATGGACAGGGTGGCCTGGTGTGCTGCGGTCCATGGGGTCGCAAAGAGTCAGATATGACTGAGTGACTGAACTGAACTGAGACAAAAGCTGGTTTAAACCTCTGAAATCTTTAGAGCATGATAATCACAAAGAAATCTCAAAATCCATTCCTCTGGGTTTTCTGAGCCCTGTCTTCCTTCAGGAAGGTAAGGTAATAAAGAACAAACAAACAAAACAATGCCTCTGAGAAAGGCCTTTACTAACTTATGGTTAAACTTAGAAGAGAAAGTAGACATTTGAAAACATTATTTCTTTGAAATTAATAGTAAAATATTGACCATCACCTTAAGACATTGCACTTATAAATTACTCTTAGAGGCGAACGAGGACTGTCAGTCGGCGGGGCGGCCGGCCGCACTTCCGCCTCGGTGTCAGTGGGTCGCGGGCCTGCGGGGCGGGGGCGGGGCGGGCAGCGGGACTCCGCGCTTTAAAATTTTAAAAAATAAATAAATAAATAAATTACTCTTAGAGTCCAAACCAGGAAAAAGATTTGTTTCTTCAGGAAAACTTGTATGCACCATTTTGCTGGGTGTGAAAATCTCTCCATCTTTCCGTATGCAACTTTGTTGCCAGGAGCCCACTTGCAAATACCCTGGTGGCTCTTACTCTCTTGGCAAATTTTTCCTCTCTTCTTTTTTTCAAATTAGTTATAATCCCTTTGAGAAGTAGATAAGGTATTAATTAAATAAACATATGTATCTAAATTTTGACTAGAACCAACCCAATGTCTAGAGGAAAGTAGAATAGCTTCTTATGACTTCATTGTAGTACTCTCATTCCTTTTAAGGAATTTTCTTATTTCTCTTAACTGTCATTTCATATGCTTAGGCCTTTTTTCTATCTCAATCAATTTTTTTACTTTAAATTTATTTTCAAAATTTGAACTTTATAGTTTTTTTACCTATACCTAAAATACTGTATGAGAGGATGGGTTTTGTTGTTATTTTTCTATCTTTATATATTTAAATATATATTGTTTTGGTATATTTAAAATGTAGGTTGTAATATTATGTTTACAATGTTTGTAAAAGGAGAACTATGGCTCCTTGAAGAAACTTAAGATAGAAAAATATACTGGTAAAGTAGAGGTTTAGAGAAAAGTGACTAAGAACAAGTTAACATAGTAGAGTCAAATAGAAATGTATGGCTTAATATGATACTTTAATTCACACATCTAAACTTAAGAGAAAATGTTTGGTACTGTAGGGTATTCAAGATAAGTGCAACCCAGCTCTTGTCTTGCTGCTGCTGCTGCTGCTAAATCACTTCAGTCATGTCCAACTCTGTGCAACCCCATAGACGGCAGCCCACCAGGCTCCCCCGTCCCTGGTATTCTCCAGGCAAGCCCACCAGGCTCCCCTGTCCCTGGTATTCTCCAGGCAAGAACACTGGAGTGGGTTGCCATTTCCTTCTCCAATGCATGAAAGTGAAAAGTGAAAGGGAAGTTGCTCAGTCGTGTCCGACTCTTAGTGACCCCATGGACTGCGGCCCACCAGGCTCCTCCATCCATGGGATTTTCCAGGCAAAAGTACTGGAGTGGGGTGCCGTTGCCTTCTCCTTAGGTTTGTTAGGGTTATGTAATTTTTTTTTAATTTTATTTTATTTTTAAACTTTACATAATTGTATTAGTTTTGCCAAATATCAAAATGTATTAAGAGTCAAGGGAAATAGGGTTACTATTATGAAATGCCATGATCAAAGGTGTACTAGTTCAAAAGGCAGGCTTTTAGGGTAACCAGAAGAAAAGCATCTACCAGAAATGATGATGATAGCAATGGGTAGAGTGGCAGTGAGGATGCAGTGAATCAACTCCACTTGCTCTTAGGATAGGCCCTGGAATTTAATGATGGAAAAGGCTCACCACGTCCCTCAGGGAGTACATGGTTTAGGGAGTACAGAGGTCTAACCAACGGTCCCTCTGATAATTCAGAGGTCTGACTCAGCCTAGTCCTGCTGACGGTACCTACCGCCGCAATACACAGCTCCACAGGCCACCTCCACATTGTGTCTGGAGGAAGCGGGAGGACTTGACCTATTCAGGGATACAAGAAACGCTTCACTGAGGTAAGTGGGCTGAACAGGGATCTACAGAGAGGGTAAAAGTTCAGTCAGTGAAGTGGAGAGAAGAGTGTTCCTTGCAGGGGAAACAGCATGTGCAGAGCACCTGTGATGGGAGCAGTGAGGCCTGTGTTTGAGGAATGGAAAGGAGGTCAACATGCCCAGAACACAGAGGCAAGGAAGAGCCCGGTGTGAGATGAAGCTTTGTGGAAGGTAGGGGCTGAACTAGGGGGGCTGTGGGTCTTTAATATTTTGGTCCTTATCCTCCAAGGAAAGAAAAACTCTTCAGTGTTTTTAAGTGTGGTCAGATTTTTAATTACCCAGAGAAGAAATTGGAAGGGGATAAAAGTGAGAGTGGGAAGAACAGTTAGCTCCTCTAGAGAGATGTGATAATAGTGGGGAAAATGACGAAGTATTGAGCCCTTAATGTGTAGCAGGCACTATACTGAGTGCCTTATGTGCATCATTGATGACTTGCCTGGATAATTGTGGTGCTCTGTAAAGTAAGTTCACATTTCCACTTCCTCTCCAGTCCCAGGGCATTAAGCAGGCAAAACTCAGTACTGCTAAAATGTTAGACAAGATCGTGGCGACAAAGGGATGACCATAGGCAACACCACAGACAGAGACTGTATCTCAGCACATTTCCTTATAGATTACTCTTGGACTTTGCATCTCTCTGATGCCACATGCAGGCAGATGTCAGAGCTTTGTAGCAAAGATACAGCAAATCAAGAAGTCCAGTTACTTCCAAGACTCTAAGACCCAAAGCTGCTAGGAGTTTATAGAAATTACTGGAATGTAAATGCCTAACTGAAAGTGAATCCTCAAACTTCAGTTATTCAGCTATCCTTATTTATTACCTGTCAGTTTTAAGTAAGGGAAAAAGTTATTTAGAATGGTAGCTAATAAGATGAAACTCAGTTGTGCTCACTAATTTCTATTTATTTTCCTGAGTCATTTGTATATTAAGTATTTGCTTTTGTGACTATTATGTACAAGGCACTGTATCAACACCAAGGATACAATAGTGAAAAGAATAGGTGACAATTCCTGCCCTTGTGGAGCTTATGTTGTACGGCGAGTACACAAACTATGAATAAGATATGTTAATAAAACATGTAGTATGTTAGATGAGATTATATAACATGTCTTAAGAACAGGATATGTCTTGTAACTCATGCTGTATTTATACTGTAACATAGTTTGGGTCCCATAACATACATTTCTTAATGAGAAAATTAAAGCAGATGGAGAGGAATGTCCAGTACAGATGCATTGCGTGCATACTCAGTCACTAAGTTGTGCTGCAGTCTTTTGCAACCCCATGGAGCCAGCCTCCTCTGTCCGTGGGATTATCCAGGCAAGGATACTGGGATGGGTTGCCATTTCCTCCTCCAGGGGATCTTCCCAACCTGGGGATCAAACTCATGTCCCCTCTGCATTGGCAGCTGAATTCTTTCACCACTGCCACCTGGGAAGCCCCATAGGTACATTGGAAGACTGAAATTTTAGACATCCAAGGAAGGCTTCCCTGAATCAGGGACATCATCTCAAATACTTAAAGGAGATGAGGGAGCCAACTGTGTGAATATATGGGGCAAGAATATTCTTGACAGAAGAAACATCAGTGCAAAATCTCTGAAATACTAGTATCTCTTGATTCAAATGGTATTTTCATGAACATTTACAAAAATGCTAACCATAAAATCTATAACATTTATTAAAAGTTGTCATGACACAGAATGAGATTAAGTAACTTTTTTGCTTTATCTTGTCGAATTCCATTTCATGTGGCATGAAAGATATTTACTGGTTTTTATTACATCAAGATATATTATGTTTTAAAAGTTTCCTCTAAGTTTAAAAAAGAGGAAGATTACAAAAATGTGTTTGCTGTAGATATTTAAAATGTATTTTTCAGTATAAAACAATACAGACAAAGTCCTTGATTATCCCTGCCTCCATTTTTTTTTTCTCTACATTTTCAAAAGTTTCTGAAATTTTAAGTTTTTTGGTAATCATAATTTGCGCAAATTTTTCAGATGGTGAAAATGTGATGAAGCAAATAAACAGAACTCTGGTTATATAAAAGAAAAGGACTGGGGAGGCTCTTGGATTGCATGTTTCTGGGGAGGACTCTCTTAGTTAATATTGAGCCACGGCTGGAAGATGGCGGCCAAGAAAAGCTTTGAAGGCAGTGTGTGTCCCTCTGAGCATTCCGTATCACATTTCCTAGAAAATGGTGTGGCCTTCCTGTGTGTAATTAAAATCTTTCTTTATTGTGAAGAACTATATTAAATATGTTTAAATAGTTTTCCTCTTGCATGTATTAGAGTCTCTATTTCAGAGACCCCAATTACCCTTAGCTGAATTATGTTTGCCAGTCTTCCATATCTATTACCTTCATCCTAATTACTTATGTCTTCCTTTTCCTTCTAACTATATACTCTGTGATTATGACAAGCTTTCTTTTAAGTTGGAAACTGTGTTTTAAGCCATGTATCATTTGCAGTTTCTAATATATGCATTACTTCAGTAGATATGTTGTTTTGGTGTTCAGTTTTATTTCCTTTAGGGTTGTAATTTTTCTACTTTTTTGTTTTTTACTCTACTATTTTGTTTTTCTACTTTCTCATTTGTAAAGCTTTTATTTTATTAATATATTCCTATTGAGTGCTGTGGGAAGTTTCCTTCTGACTTGAGGTCATGCTTTTTCCTAGGCTGAATATATTCTTTCTGTGCTATATGGTTTTGAGTGTTTTCCATAGTTTTTATGCATCTATTCAATTCCCTTTCTTCATATTTTACTCACACTCGGACAGTTTGGTCCAGATTTCCTGTTTGACTTCTTTCTCTCCATCTGAGAATTGTGTGCTTGTCCTTCTCCATTGTGGTTTCAGGATATTTGAGTTCTATCCACAATTTCCTCCGGCTTAGGGGGCCTGATGGGCTAAGAGGAAAGCTCAGCTGACGGAGGGATATCTGAGCTTTGCCTTCACTTCGAGGATTTCATCAATGTTTGTTGTAAGAGTTCAATCCATAAAATCAGAGAACTGTCCCGTTTCTACAGATCACTGTCATGCTGCATGTCAGCCCTTGATTCTACGCATCACTTTGGTGCTTTCCTCTGAGAATCAGTCATATCCTCTACAGTACCTGAATTTCGCCTGTTTTTCCCTGCTACCATTTCACCCACTCTCTAGCGGAAAGAGTAGCCACTTAGTTTTCTTCTTGCCAGATCTAAGAGTATGATTGGGAATTTCTGAATCTGGCCTATTCTCCCACATGGCTTCTTGGCAATGGTATGGGAATAGTAATTTGGTCAAGTCACAATGGCTATAGTTGGCTGCAGAAACTTAGGTTTCTTTAGGGAAGCCATTGCATTGTGCCCCTTTGCTCAGTTATTGGTGGTGGTTTTTATTATGGTTGTTGCTAAAATTTGTGCTGTTGTCCATTCTGTCCTCTAAACTGTAAATCTCCCATCACCTTATATGCCTCTAGTTCTTTCATCTACCTGTATATAAACAGACTCAAAACCAAACACTGAAATATAGTTGTCCAAAAAACATCTTAAAACTGGTGAAATATTAAAGCTTTGTATATTGCTAAAAAATTCCTAATTGGCTGAGCTTTGCATTTATCATATTTCTTAAGAAAATCAAAATTATTATAAAAATCAACAAACATTTGAGTTATTTGACCTTAAAAGTATTAGATATGAATAAAATCTGTAAGGATGGGCTTGGAATAATAGAATTTGTTTAAAAAGAGGAAAAAAATACAAAATGACCATCATTACCCATCCAGAGTTATTCTGTTTTGAGCTATGTGTTATTTTTCTGGTAATGTTAAAAAGTCCATAATACTTTTGTTTCTTCTTCATTTTCTTGTTTTGTTTATTTTTCATGTGGGTGACTATAATCTACATACTGACTATGAAATTTTTATTGTTGTGACTGAGCCATAAGTTCCCAATAAAATACCATTAAAAGCTTAGAAGCTGTTTTAGACCTGAGCCAAAAGAAATGGCATTATGTAATCAATGTTTTATGCCATTTATTTATCTTATAGTCATGTCCTCCCCCCCAAATATTTATAAAGCTGAGTAAGAACTTTTCATATGCCATGTATTGTGCTGAAATGCTTCAAAATTCATTTTGATATCTTAATAAAAACTTATATCAAATGTGGAAAATTAACTTATTAATATATCTGGTAAATACTTATTGAATGCTTACCATGTAGCTGGAACTCTTCTGAAGACTGGAGATGCTCTGATGAACAAAATAAAATTCCTCCCCTACTTTAAATGTAGGAAGTGGACAATCAATCTGTGAAAAAGTAATTACCTGATTGTGTTCTTAATAAGCATTCTCAAATTTAACCATTTAACCTTCAAACTCAGCCATTACTGATCTGAGATCAGAGATAATATATCAGTGTATCAGTGCAAACTAATTGTTGACTTGTGCCTGAATTATATCTTCCAAGTGACAGACCTATAGCCTATGGGCTAAACCAAAGAGGCACTGCTATGCATGAAGATATATAAAGAGAGGAGAATGAATAACCGAAACTCTTTAAAGATTGCCCCATTTACTACTCTACCATCGAAAAAGGGGAAATGCTTGTAAGGGCTATTTAAAGGCTGACCTTCATGGTGGATTTTCCTCTTGCTGCTAAAATGGCTTTTGTTCACACAGCTATTTTCAGAATACTCTTTGTAAGATTCCACCTGGCTTTTTTCTCTTAATATATAAAGTATGTGCTGTGCTGTGAGCCTATTAATAAAGCACAATAGGGTTGTTGTGACCTTGATTCCTTGTAGAAGAACCCCAATGGGGCTGTCAATGCAGCTTCCACAGCTAGCTTGAAATATTAGCTGTCTTTACAAGGCAAGAAGGCAGTACCACACATTTTGCTAAATTTGGTTTGGACAAAACGCATTTCTGTTCAGTTCTTCAGATGGCATGTACTGGCATTCACTAACTGACACCATATTCATGGGCTACAGGTAACAATTTTGAGATTTGGGAAAATGAAGCAATTTAAGTCCCAAGGACATTTGGCATTAAGTAGAGTATTACCGTTTTAAAGAGACAGTCCTCATAAAAGATAGAAAATCAGGGTGTAACTTTTGGGGTCAACACTCAAGACTGTAATTGTGTTCTATCATTTAGAATAATATTTTTAGTTTAAATTTTAATGGGCATTGACATACTTGATGGCAATAATCGCAATGATACATTTCATGCAAGTTAAAAAAAAATTGAAGCATACAACTAATTCATCATGCCTAATTAAGTGTTCTGAATTATCAGCTTCGATTGTTACAAGTGTCATCTCCTTTGATAGTATTGGCCACATAATAGGAGATTGTCAACATCTCCATTGTCTTTGGACCTGTGATTGATCAATTTTTGACAACTTAGAAAAGTTAACAGGGCTACATAGCAAAGCAGTCACTGGAAAATCCCTTTCACAATGTTTCTCCCTAATTGTGAGAATCACCATCACTACACATGATATAGCAACACGATTAAATTTCCTTTTGATTTACTTGCACCTGTGGGGGTGTGCAGAAATCAATGGGGGATCAGGAGCCTGGAAAATTACATACTTGAAGAATTAATGAACTATAATTCCGTATTACATTCTCAATCACATTGTGCTTCCTTTTCATTAATAGAACTAAATTGGTTTTCCATAGACAGGGTTCTTTTTAAAAATGCAATCATGCTTTTGCTCAGATTGAAAAAAAATGTTACCTGCTTTTCGATGAGGCTTGTTCTATCATGAAACTTGTCAGTAGGAAATTTATAGAGAAGAACTTATATGCTGTGTTAACTCAATCTGTTGTAGTGCCTTGAAATCAGTCTTTAAATCCCTGGCTGGAAATTGTAACTAATTTCTTAGTCCTTGTTCTTTTTAAGAAGAAAAATGTTTTTGAGTTAGACAGTGCTACCTAATAGAGTGATAATCAAAGGCTTCTCTGAATACAGTGGATATCTTCTAAAATTTTTCATAAATCAAAGTTTTAATATCTTAATATTTCAGTAGCTTCATATTATTTCTGGGTCCCAAGTCATAAAGTCCTTTAGATATATAATGTTCAAATTGTATAAAATTGAATTCTGAACATAACATTAAAAATCTTTAGCTAGGTCTAAAACAGAGCCATTTATAAATTCAAATTAAGATTATTTTCCGTGTATGTAGCAGTGATTAGTTAGCTAAAGAAAGTAGTTCGTCATGGTAGGCATATTGCAGATACTGCTTTCTAATTTACAAGCTAGCTGTATTACAGTGTGCTTTACGTACACACATGCATGCACACACACACACGTACGTGCTGTAGTTTCAAATCACAAATGAGCGTGTGGCAGTCTCACTTTGTAAAAGCGAATTCTATCAGGGTTTATATGTCAGAAACAATTACATTAATTTCTAGTAATGTTACTATTATATGTACTCATCCCTCAGGTTCTAGCTTTTAAGAATCAATTTATATTTCCTTTCTTGGTGATTCTCTTTTAGGTGTTACAGTGATGATATGATAAGCTGTAAAAATATAGAATATAATACCTTATTCTAGATGAATGAATTCCAAAGGCTTTTATGCTTCCATGCTCTCACTATTATGTTTCATTTCCATGATATAAATCTCAAATCAAAATTCAGTTTGAATACAACTGAAGCATTGAAACTATGGAAATAGCACAATTACATAAAAACCAAACCATATTTTTTGTTATAAAGTAAGCCACAACTTAGATTTAAATTATTTAAGATTGGTTCCTAATTATATGATTATATAGTCTCATGAAACTGTGATAATTTGATAGGTTTGAGCCTTTTACTTTTTTGAAGCATCTGTGTTCTCCCCTACAATACTGAGCTCCATTTCCTGCCACCAAACCACTTAGTTTACAATCATATATCAAATTAAATCCCTTTCCTTTTCAAACTTCCTTTCATCCATATAACTTTTAATGAATCCAGTCTTGCCTTTCGGGCCAACTACACCAATATAAATAGTGTTCATTTTTACTTCTGTAATTATTTAGCATTCAAATGCATATTTTTTGATTCATGTGATTTTATATATTTATTTATGTGCATTTGGTGTGTTCTTGGATGTCTCTTTCAAATTTAAAAATTCTCAACTAGATATTGCCACCTTGGCCAATTTTCCTTATCAAATGACTGAGGTTGTAGGAAAATCTTCAACTGTAAAGGAAAGTAACAAATACCTTACAAAATAATTGTGAAAATTTAGATAACTGATATCATAAGAGAGCATAGTGCTGGGCATGTAGTAGGCAAATTTAAGTATCCTTCTTATTTCTATGGCCTTTGTCTTTTTCTTCCATGCTCCACGTTCTTTTGTTGTTTAGTCGCTAATTCATGTCCAACTCTTCCTGACCCCATGAACTGCAACACACCAGGCTTCCCTGTCCATCACTATCCCCTGGAGTTTGCTCAAACTCATGTCCATTGAGTCGATGATGCTTTCCAACCTTCTCATCCTCTGTGGCCCCTTTTCCTCCCGCCTTCAATCTTTCCCAGCCTCAGGGTCTTTTCCAGTGAGTCAGCTCTTTGCATCAGGTGGCCAAAGTATTGGAGGTTCATCTTCAGCATCAGTCCTTCTAAAGAATATTCAGGGTTGATTTCCTTTAGGATTGACTGGTTTTATCTCCTTGTCATCCAAGAGACTCTCAAGAGTCTTCTCCAGTACCACAGTTTGAAAGCATCCATTCTTTGGCACTCAGCCTTCTTTATAGTCCAACTCTCACGTCTGTACATGACTGCTCTCTCTATATATATATAGCTTTGACTATATGCTTTGTTTTCTAATTCATCCTATATTTAGTCCATTATTAGCCACCTGAAGGGCCGTGATATGATTTCACTTCGGGATGATGTATTGCTTGACTCTCTCCCCCTCCCTCCCCCAATCCATTCCTATGGCTACTTCACTGAATCAGATCCTCCCCTAGAATATTGTGACAATGGCTAATTAGCGTCTGGGCCTGATTGGCATCTGTGCCTGTCTTCCCTCTGCTGCCCCTCCAATCTGTTTTCCACACTGCTGTCAGAATGCTCTTTCTAAAGTATTATTAATGATGTTGGATCCTGGACTAAAACTCATCAATGGTTTCTGAGTAATGTTACAATAAAGATCAAACTCTTTGGTGTGACCTTTTAGCACTTTCACAATCTGATCTCTGATTGCTTCTTTAGCCTTGTGTCTTGCTTGTTTCCCTCGTTCCACCCCCAAGACACATACATGTGCCTATAAGCACAAACAGAGACAGCAATCAAGTGGTGCTCACAGAAGCCGGGTTTTTCTCTAGCCTCTTGGCCTTAATATGGTTCTGTCTTGTGCCATCTGACTTCTCTCTAACTCCCATGTATTTTTGTTTTTTCAACTTAATGTATGTCTTCCTCTGGGAAGCTTTCTGAGCCCCAACATTCAAACTGGGCACTATTTTTAAGTGTTTCGACATATTCTATGATTCTTACACCATAGCACATAATACTCAGCATTGTAAGGAACTATTGGATCATTCTTCTCTCTGTTAAACTGATAAACTTCATAAGGACCATGTCTACATAATTCATGGTTGTATTTCTAATACTGTAGGGCTAAGCACAGAGCAGGCTCCAAATAACTCTTTTTCTCTTAAAAAGTACATTTTTACATTTTTTTAAAAGGACTGGAACAGGCACCAGATGTTTTATACACTGTTAAGATGGGCCTAGATCAGAATAAATGGACAGCTTAGGTAGGCCCAGGAAGGATATTCCTGTGCCTAAGGTAATAGTATGAAAATTAAGAAAAAGGAAATCTAAGGATAAATGCAGTATGAATAATGTCACATAACTAAAATATTTGTGTGCCTTTTTTTTTTTTTTTCTATTTCTAGGTTATGTTCAAGTACTAACTAAAGTCATCATTTCCTTGTGCCTTATTTTGGTTTCTTCCAGTACTGTTTCCACTCTTTTTCACTTTCTTGTTACCCTAGGGTTATTTAGGAAAATTCTCTTTTTTAATTTTTTATATGAATTTTATTTTTTTTCATTTATTTATTTTAATTGGAGGCTAATTACTTTACAGTATTGTAGTGGTTTTTGCCATACATTGACATGAATCAGCCATGGGTGTACATGTGTGCTTTTTATCATGATTAATTAAAACAGAGTTTTATGTTTCATAGAAAGCATGAAACTTCATATTAGTCAAAATGTATATAGCATAGTAAATATAACTTCACAATTTTCAAAAAGCTTTTACAAAAATTCTAAAAATTAGGTATAATTTTCCTGTTTTAACAGATGATAAAGTTGGATCAACAAAGTTAATTGCCTTAAAGCACAAGATATTAAATGGTTTCAGCACTAAGATTTGAACTTAGACTATATGATTCCAGCTACAGGACAACCTCCCTATCTGTGGATGTATGGCATGTTATTATATTCCTATTGTTACTCATGAGACTTTTGTATGTACATGAAGTCTCCACTGGGCTACATGCCAGAAAGAGTACGTGAACTTGGTGATTAATGTGTTGTTTTATTTTCCTAGTTAATTTCATCCATTCTTGATAATATTAACCTACTGTCCATGCTGTTTCTTCTTCCTAACATTATCTTCTCCTTATTTAGTGGTATCTATGAATACTAATTATATGTTGACTTCTAAGGTTTTCCATTTGAATGTTTAATTTTCTTAAGGGCAAAGGCTGTTGTAAATCTCTAAAATATGCATCTATGTTTAGAAATAAGTAATTCCGTAAATTAAAATACTTGGGAAATAGTCTCCCTATAATCACTCATTTACTACATCAAATTAGTCACAAAGCCGTGTAATCTTACCTTGTAAATAGCTTCTGAGTCTGTCTAAGAAATCTTTCCCAGCCTCCATCCCCACTGCTATCACTCTAGTCATCTTTCACCTGAGTCTCCTAAATGCCTTCCTTGTTTCTGTGGTTCTGTCAAAATCAATTGTCCAAACTGATGGAATACATTGTTCTAAAATACAAATCAAACCAGTCACTCCCCTGCTTCCTGTGACTCCAAGATTCTAGACTCCCTTGGAATATGAAGTCATCAAAATTCTATTCTCACCACTTCAGTTTCAGCTTCTCCCACTTCCCATTCCTTCATATATACATTTCATATATATGTTTATATATATATTTCATATATATGTTTTTTTGTGTTTACTAGAGTGTGAATCTAGTAGGGCACAGGCTGTGTGTATTCACTTGAGGTCTAGCCCAGTTCATGGCACACTGTAGAGCCCCAACCCAACAAAGTGCTTCCACGCACGATTTCGTAATAAAATCCTGCACCTCACTGAGAACATTATCTAAATACGGGGAGCTGGAACAGTCACCCAAAGACTGTTAAAATATTTAAATCATTTAGCTTTTCCTCTGATAATGGAAATTATATCTCTGCTTTTTTTTTTTCTCAATAAAGGATTTCCTGAATATAGTTTGATTTGCTGTCCTTTTGCCAGAAATATATATTTTTGTTTTCTAGTACTTTTTTCTGCAGGCACACCTCACTCCTATATATTAATAACATTCACCTGCTAACATATTTCTTAACATACTGGCAACTTTAGGGATGATTTTAGTTGGGATTACTAAGTCAAGCATCATGTCCTTTCATTACTGAGATGGTCCAGCTGGATGAATATGAAAACAGAAGTGTTCCATCATGTGACATCACCAAGTAGTTGCTTATACCACGGAAATATGTTACCATCTTATTTATGCACTTTTCGCCAAAGGGTTGTCCTAGGAATATTCAGCAGTATAGGCTGTATTTTTGACCTGTAGGAAATTTATTAAAGTAAGATTGCTGAAAACCATGGTAGCAAGTATTCATCAGGAAATAATTATAGCATCTTAGGAACCAGAAGCAAACTGGCAGTTCTGTACCTTTTGTAATATCTGTGACATTAACCTTTTATTGCTTCCAACCTATCTGTCAATGTATTTAGCAAGTCTGAAAATAGAAAAGGCCATTTCTACTAGAAAGTATCAAAAGAACTGACAGTTCTCTATATTCCATGATAATTAATATTTATAATGATGGCCCTGGGGCACTGTAAGTTCCTTCTAAACCAGTAAAGAAAGATTGAGTTATGTTCAGCATAATTTTAATAGATAATGGGTTTTCTTATCTGATAATTATTTGGAAATATTAATATATTCTTGAATGGTATATAGGATGATCTACTTAATTTGACTCACTCTTCTGTTAAGCAGGGTCACCCTTTCCCAAAATTAAGGATGAATGATAACTTACTAGGGTTAGTATTAGTTTTAGTATGAATGTTTACAGAGAAGGCAATGGTACCCCACTTCAGTACTCCTGCCTGGAAAATCCCATGGATGGAGGAGCCTGGTAGGCTGCAGTCCATGGGATCGCTAAGAGTCGGACACGACTGAGCGACTTCACTTTCACTTTTCACTTTACATGCATTGGAGACGGAAATGGCAACCCACTCCAGTGTTCTTGCCTGGAGAATCCCAAGGACGGGGGAGCCTGGTGGGCTGCCATCTATGGGGTCACACAGAGTTGGACACAACTGAAGTGACTTAGCAATAGCAATGAATGTTTAAGTCATACAACACTTTTAAAGTGGTATTTTCTGCTCCAAATTCAGGACTCAGGATTTTACTGGTGACAAGGCAGGAAAAGAGGGAAAAAATTCTACCGATAGCTTCCATCTCCTTTCTAATGATCCAGTTTTTACCTTGTATCTTGAATATCAGAGAAGAATAAAGTAATTTGTTTTATGAATTATTTTTCACGCACACAGAAATAATGAAATGGGATTAAAGCCCAATTATCCATTTTGTGTTTTGTATCATCAGTCTTCCCCTTTTGGCTGGTCTCATTTCCTCAGCCTATAGATACACTCAAGTTTCATTATCTCAATATATTCCTGGAATCCTTACTTTTCCTTTCCTTTCAAAATAACGACATACCTTATTCCTTTCTTTCATGGTCAAGCTGTTTTGAAATGAAATCTGTATTCACTGTCTTTATTTTATTTTTCTATTTACTTTTCATCTGGTTTCTATTTGTATCCCCCCACCTGCTCCCATCTGAATTGCTGCATCCAGTGGCCTCTTCCATTTTCATTTTATTTAACCCATTTGACACTGTTGAAAATTCTCTTTCTGGAAATCCTTTCAACCTCTTACTGTTTGAGGCTGTTCTTCTGCCTCTGATTCCTCTTCCTCAGTCTTACTTCCTGTTTTGAATACTCTCCTTTAGCAAAGCTTTTTCTCATTCATGTTATGGCTTCATTTAAAACAGTATATGGCAAACAATATCAAATCTGTGCTTTGTTTCCAACCTCTCTTGAACCCTGGATATGTGTTTTCAGTGGTCATTAAGACGTCTTTGCCTAGATCTCTCACAAGCACCTGAAAGTTAACGGCAAAGTGTTCTTCCGTTTTTCTCTCCCTCTTTCTGTAAAGTCCTGTGGATCCTACCTCCTCAGTATCTCTGCACTGATCCTCTCTGCTACTACCATCGTTATCTCTATCATCTCTACTGGTCTTCCTTCCTCTAGCTTAGCTTTCTTCTTACCATCCTCCCCTTCTCATCTGCCTCTAAACAGATCTGGCCATGTGACTTCTCTGTCTCTACCTTTGGTTAGCCACATTTCAGAGCCTGTGTGTATGTGCTGTTTCAGAGCCTAGGATCATACAAAAAATATTGGTACTTTCTGTTCCCATTTTGACACAATATTTTGGCAGGTAGTGGGAGCAGTGGCCCCTTGGGGCGAAAATTAGGTCAGGGTTTGGTAAATAACATCGAATACAAATGGGACAAGACAGAGCAGACAGTCGAGGGATAAGCTCCCCAAAGCAGAGAATGAGTGGGAGCTCACATTCAAAGCTGGATCAACACATTTCCTAGGAAAATGGGTAAGGGTTTATGGGAACTCGTTATCTGCTTTTTGTCACCATTAGCCTGCTGATAGAGCTTCATGACTGAACACAGTCTACTCAAAAGCTGGCTTGTCTCCACATTGCTTTCAGGATAGTATCTAAAATTGCAGCTCCAACAAACAGGTCTCTTCACCATTTGATGCCAACCTGTATGTTCTACCTGGTTTCTTGCACCTCCCCTCACATGAATGTGCCCTTGCCTGCTGAGTCACTTACTCTCCTCTGATCTTTGTCCTGCTCCTGTCTCTGTGTTTGGAATGCCTTCATCAGCTTGTTTTTCCAGTCAGTTTGAAAGTCACTGACTTTGCCTACCCTTTCTGGCAGAGCACTTTCCACTAGGATAGCCCTTGTCATTCATGTCTAGTGATTTGTTAACATGTTTGTACCTGTAATATAGCTGCTGCTGAGCTGGATCTGGCTCAGTTAGTGCTCTTAACAAATCCCCTCATATCCTTAAAAAGATCCCAGCTTTCTACAAAAGAGCCAGTGTCTGTTTCTTTAGGAAGAAGAATTCTTCCAGGTTGATTCCCACTTCCTCTTCTTCTTCAGTTTCAATCATCTGGCACCTGACTTCTCCTCCTATTCCTACCCCTTTAGGCTGATGACTGGTAGTTCATCACCTTCCAAGTTCAGTGTTTGTTCATCGCTGCCTGTTTTTCATGGTCCTTGATCTCACACACTCCCATCACCTCCAAGGGCAAGCTCTGCCCATCCTTCTGTGCTGGTTAGACTCTCAGACCACCCCATCTGGGAGGAACAACTTGCTCATTTGTTGCTGCATCCACAGTGCCAACACGGTGTTTGGAACTTAGATTCAATATTTGTCTGATTGAATTGGACAGAAAAACTCTGAAGGAAATGACAGAAACTGTATTTCCCCTTGTATCATGCCAGCTGCAATGGAACTAGATTAGAATGATCAAATTAAAGAAACTGTGCCCTTCCCCTTCCATGAATCACAGAGACCAGAGAAGCTCAAGAGTTTATTTTGGTAACTTTTCAGTTATGTGGACAAGTGCATTCTACCTGCTGTGTTCAACAGAGTGGACCTGAAGCAGCATGCATGTGTGAGTGTGAGTGTGTGTCCCTGCAGCACAGAAGCCTTTATGGCTTAACCTCACCAGATCCCCAGTGGCTAGTACCCAGTCATCCTCTCTTCAGTCTGTCTCCCACTGATCAAGAGGGGAAAGTGTCTATGAAATATAAATATTATGTTATGCCCCCACCCCCCGCCAAAGGCAGATCTACTGTTGGATTTGTCTCCTGCGTAGATGGATTGCTCAAACTCAAAACCTCAGTCGAGTTGAATCACATAGCAAGGCAAGCCCAAGGAGCTCTCTGAATTGGGGAACTGAGCAGAGATTTCTTGGCCTCCTGTCATAGTGGCTTCTGCAACCATTAATAAAACGAGTCCGAGATTTATCATTGGTTAATTACAATTATCATTGTAATTTAACTCTCAGATTCTGGTGTCCATCCTTTACTAGGTGAACTAGGTGGCTGATTCTGTTTGTAGCAGAGTGTCTTTGAAGTAGATGATGGTGTTGGCTGGGAAACAGTGCTAATAAGCTTTAGGAAAGCCTCCTAACATTATTTTATTCCTTCAATCAATTTTATTGTCAGCAACATGAGGCGTCAAAGAGTCATAGGCAGTGCTCTCCACTGTAGGAATATGAGCTCAAACAGAGAGTTGTTGAGCTATAAAGCAAGTCAGTTATGTTAGGAGACATATGATGAGTCATATGATGAGTACTTATATGATGCTGTAAGTACTTAGGGGTAAAAAAGATTCCATCTCAAACTGGGCCTGACTTTCTAGCCCTTTCAAGATTCTGTTTCCCACAACTGGATTCATTGATTTCCAAACAGGGTGAGCAGCCTGCTGCCCACCAACCCTTCCCAGGAACCTGAACAGTGGGACCCAGTGCTGACTGGGCTGCCCTAGACCCTCATCTTTGCTTTCAGTGCTGTCTGGGAAGAACTGCCAGGCAGACTGACCTGCTGAGTTCAGTGAGTATCCAGGGCAGTAGTCCTCCTTCCTCTGTCACCTGCTTTCCTATTTTGCAAAGGAGGCTTCCCAGGCTGTGTCCCTGAACCTGTTCCTTTGTAAAATTTCTGTTTCTTAATATGAGGCTAAAATACTGTATTCCTGTTAATTACTCCTATCCTTGAGTTCCCAAACGCTCAGCCTCCCTTTATACTAACTCTCCAGTTTCTGTAACTGATTTTCTAAATTTTATTGCTATTTTTGGCTCCTTCTCTAAGTACAGTTTGATCACTTGAGGACTTGAAGATTATTTAGTCATTGATAGTTATACAGCAGTAAAGGATTAAAAACCAATTTCTGACTATTGTCATCAGATATATGCATCAAGTTAAGAACACATATTACTTTTTATAACATAATTTAATAGTGTATTGAGTTAAAATTGACAGACAGTAAACCCCACATATTGAAAGTATAAATTTGATGTTTTGGTATATCACTCTCCCCCCACCCCAGTTTTCCTTTGTTAAAAAATGGGCCATTTGGGGGAATTCCCTGGCTGTACAGTGGTTAAGACTCTGTACTCCCAGTTCAGGGGGCCCAGGTTTGATCCCTGGTCAGGGAACTAGACCCCATCTGCTGCAACTAAAGATCCCACACGCTGCCACTAAGACCTGCTGCAGCCAAATAAAAAAACGAAGGAAAAGGGGCCTTTGTAATGCCTCCGCCTTCCCCAGGGGACTATTGATTTACTTTCCATTGGTGTATGTTACTTTGCATTTCCTAGAATTTTATGGACATGGAATTATACACTGTGTACTATATCATTTATTTATATTTGATTTATTGATATTTATTGTTGGTTGACAGAGCACCCAGGCTGTTGAGAGGGACATATGAAGAATGATATTTTAACATACTATGGCTCAATTTGTGGGTCCACCACCTGTGAACAAGATGGCAGCCATTCAGAATTTTCAAAAGTGCAAGTCTTCTAAAATTTCTGTCATCAGAATGTTACATTATTTTATTGCTTAAGTTTGGAGTCCTTCCTGAAATTTATCTCTAATAACATAGTAACATGCCTTAGCAACCAGCACTACAGATAGTTTCTTTTACGTAGTATATGATGTCTGAAGTCTGTCCTGTTACATTAGTACCTGTTAGATCATGAATCAACCTCAGAGATGGAGGTGAAGAGATGCATTTATAGGAAATGTTCACTTTTAACCATCCCTCCATGGCCCCATTGAAATAGGGAGATAAATAAAGTAGATAATAGAAGCTGACCCAATAAAGCCTCAGCAATGAGAATCCCAAGTAATAGGTCATGTTGTATGACACCTTTGGGATCCTTGGCCTATGACAAAATAAAATTTGAAAGTCACAGCAATAACTTTAAAACATGGAGAAAAGAGCACTATTATTAATTCAGGGATTTGGGGATGTTTTCCTCAGCATGTAAGTACAATGTAGACAGCTCATTTTTGTTCTTTTTTCACGTTTTCATGTAGTCTTAGCATCATGTGCAAAACATCATTTTGTAAATGTCCTCCTTGTTGGAGAATCTTGTATAATAGGAGAGTGGTAGTAATATAATAATTGCTATTGGTAGAAGCCTTTTTTAACTAGGAAAAAACAATAATCACATGTAAATTTTTAGAATGATTTGCTTCATTGTAAGAGACCCTGTAATTGAGACTTTCTGTGAAATTCCAGAAACAGTCACTCTGAGTGGAGAGAGAGTATGGGTCAGTCAGACAGAAAAAAAGTTACTATTTTGAAGAAAATATGTAGAGACTTTTTAGAAACCCTGGAGAATATAATTATAGGACTTTAATTTCAGAATCATCTTTAAAAAGGAAAAGTTATATGGGGTATAATTCATCTACTTCATAATGTTGAAGAAATAAGAGACCTGGAAACCAGATCAAAATTATCAGTTAATCCTTACATAACATTAATCTTTTGGAAAATTTTGTGTCTAAAACTGCTATCAAATTGCATACAGTGAGAAAAGTACCTGGATAATCTAAGTGATCTCAGGGTAGTGTTTTTTAATTGCATAACTACATTCCAGACGTCACCACAGATATTGTATTGGCAGAAATATCCCAAGGCTGTGCACTGTGAACCCAGTGTTATTAGCAATTAGGCCAGTCACTTTTTGGGATCAGTCTCTTCAGTGTACACCCAGAGATGCTTACACATATGACCTGTGTTTCCCAGGGCCCTTCCAGTTTGTGTGTCCAGGATAGCTTATCTTACTTTGACGGGATTCTGGTAGGCAATGTTACAGGAAGGTGTTTGTCTTGTGAATAATCAAAACTTACTGGTGATTTCAACAGTCATTGTGAGGTCTCCACTGCAAGCTGGGCACCAGGTGCCATCTATGCTACCCTCAGATAGTTTCTGGATCCTTCTTCAGACCTAGCATCATCGTCTCATTAAATCCTTTCCTATTTTTCCAAATACCCTTAACTAGTCTTTCCACCTTTGAATTTTCCAGCCTTTGCTGCTATTTACAGAGTAAGTAGCTCAGTGTTCTGTGTGAGCTGGGGATGGGTTCTAGAGGAAGGAAAAAGGACCTTAGGAGAGAAAGCCATTCACAGATAAGAGAAAAAAGGGAGTGAACAGGAAGCACATGTCTTAGTACATCAGGCTACACACAGAGCTATCTTTCTTACTATACCTAAGAGCTTCTCAAAACCAGGTCCCATATTCTTTTTACTCCTGTGTCCTCAAGTTCTGCTCAATAGGCTCTCTGTCAAATCTGCTGCATGAGTGAATAAATTACTTAATATAAACATGATTATACATGACATGAATATTATATATGCTTCTAGGAAATATATCTATGTTCAAGGTGACATGATTGGCATTGCTTAGATTTCCCATGCCTATGAACTAGAAAGATAGATTTCAGATAGTTTATATAGGGTACAGTATTGAATGAGGGGACTATTAGCCATGACAAATAGATTGACTTTATCACCATAGAAGTTTATTTCTCAAGTAACTGTTCAAAGTGTTTCTTTTTTTTTAATTGGAGTATAACTACTTTGCAATGTTGTATTGGTTTCTGCCATATAACAGTATGAATCAGTCATAATTATATCTATATCCCCTCCCTCTTGAGCCTCCCTCCCTCCCTCCCTGCTTCCATCCCACTCTCTAGGTCATCACAGAGTCCAGGCTAAGCTCCCTGTGTTTTTTATTGGTAGGAAGTTAAGGGAATGAAACTCCTTTTCTCTTTTGCCTCCTCTCCCATCCCTCCCTTTCTGTTTCTGGAGACCTTGTTAACTGTATCCAGCCAGCAGAAGGAGAAGAGTGTAGAGGTCAACACATCTGTTTCCTAAAAGCTTTGGCTACTCATACTCCATTGGCTAAAACTCAGATAGTCTAGCTGTGTGCCAAGGAAGAAGAAATTGGTTTCTGAGATCTGTTAGCAATCTGCCACAATAAGCTTACTGTAACTATTTTTATTCTTCCCAGGAATTTCTTTTAATAGTAGATAGTATGACTCTATTTTCTTCAAGATAACAAGAGATTAAATATGTGAGTATAAAAATTTTTAACCAGTGAGATAGAATTCATCAATTAATTTTCCCTGCCTGTCTAATAAATTTCACTTTTGTAGTTAAGTGAATTTCTTTTGTTCTCTAGGCACAGGAGATATTAGAGTGGAAAGAATTACAGAGGCTATCTTTATGGTTTAGAGCAAGCATGCCACTAGAGCATAAATAAAGTTGATTTAACAGAAGTTTTCCCTGTTTTTTAATGACCTGCAGTAGGAAATGAGAAGTCTAGACTGCTTAATTTTATAGTTTGCATTACAGCTACTTTTATTCATTATCTTTGAAATAGTTTCAGTTTAAATGTAGACAAATTTAATATTTATGCTTTAGCTTTAAAGTCCCAAATTTAAATTTCAGAGCAGTTTTTGTTAGTGTAGTTCTTAAAGGAAGTGTTGGTTAATTGAAAATAAAATGGCATCTCTCAGTACATATCATATTCTTTAAGCCATGTAAAAAAATTGGATCACTTAATCTTTTAAGTCAACCTCCCTGATATTTTTTTCTTTGTTTTTAAAGTCCAAAAGTCCTTCTTATTTTTGGTTTATTCATTGTGAGTTAAAGTTTGAAAGACCAGTGCTTAAGTTATGTTCTTAAATTCACTCCAGAAGCATTTCCTTTTAAAAAAATATCATTGATACCTGGGACAGGGTGCTCAGGGCTGGTGCACTGGGATGATCCTGAGGGATGGGATGGGGAGGGAGGAGGGTGGGGGTTCAGGATGGGGAACACACGTACACCCATGGCTGATTCATGTCAATGTATGGCAAAAAGCACTACAATATTGTAAAGTAATTAGCCTCCAATTAAAATAAATTAATTAATTAAAATAAATAAATTCTAGAGGAAAAAATATATATATATAACTGCTTAAATAAGTCCATTTCATTAATGGTCTTTGAAATGCTTTCAAACACTCATGTATCAATCCAGATGCCTCCTACTCATGACTCAGTCCTGTTTGTTAAGTATGAATTCATCAGAGTTCAACAGTTATTTACTGAGGCCCACTGTACACCAGACATATTCTAGAAACAGCGGGATTCGAAAATGGATGATGCAAAATTCAGGCCCTCTGAGGACTGTCATTTAGAAACAATCAAGTGTCCATCATTGGATGAATTTATAAAGAATATGTGATATATATATACAATAGAACATTATTCAGTCATAAGAAAGAAGGAAATCCTGCCATTTGTGAAAACATGAATGGACCCTGAGGGCGTCATGCTAAGTGAAATGTCAGACATAAAAAGACAGTACTGTTTGATGGCACTTACATGTGGAATCTAAAAAAGCCAAATGTGCAGAAGCAGAGAGTGGATTGGTGGTTATCAGGGGCTAAGAGTTGGGAGAAATGGGGAGACATTGGTCAAAGAGTACAAATTTCCAGCTAGAAGATGAATATGTTCTGGGAATCTACTGCATGGCATTGTGATCACAGTTAATAATACTGTATTATACATTTGAAAGTTGCTAAATCTTATGTGTGTTCTCATCACAAAAATAGAAATGGTAATTATGTGACATGATGGCATGTTAGCTGAGCTATGGTCGTAATCATTCTGCAACATATAAGTGTACCAAATCAATATGATCCATTGCCTTCTCCTAGACTTATACAATATTACATACCAATTATGTTTCTATAAATCTGGAGTGCAAAAAGTCTAACAGATTCTCAGCTGACTGTGGTAAACTCAACAAGTCCAGCAGGAGAACTAGAACCCAGGGAATTTGGAATGGTATCCCTGATACAGAAGACCTGAGAACAGCCTTGCAAATATGATTCAGATGAGTCCAAGCAAGAGAATATGTACTCCAGGAAAAGGAAAGCTTGCAGGCAAAAGCGTGGAGATGGAAGAGTCCAGTTCATGTGCAGGGAAGGGGAGGGCCGGTATGAGTCTTGGAGTAAGCAAACTATGGAAGGGGGACCACAGGAGAGGAGAATAGACGGCCTTGACCATCTTCTTAAGACATTAATTTATGAGGGTGCATAACTACTCTTCCAATCCATCCTGGTTTTATTTATAAACTCTATACCCTTTTGTAAATCTTTTTAAATTATAAAAGTAATGTATATTTACTTTTTAAAATTTATATTGAATTATAGTTCCTGTATAGTATTATATAAGATAACATATTATATAAGAACAATGTTTTTAAATTATAAAAGCGATGTATATTTAATTTTATAAGATTTATAAAATGAAGAAATACACAAAATAAAAATAATCTGTAATGTCACCAACTGGAGGTAACTGCTGTCTTATTCAAAATGAAATACACATTTACATACTGGAATAATATTTTCTTCATAATTTTAATCCTTTTTTGCATGACATTAATCATATTTTTCATATCATTAATGATTTTCAGAAACATCATTTTAATAAGCTGTATAGCATTCCATTTTATGCATGTGCCATAATTTATTTAATTACTCCCTTATCATTGTGCTTTTAATCATTCATTACCTTTGCTCCAGCAGCTTAATACAAAGCCAGTGTAGATAAAACTAGACTTCCTATTGCTTCTGTTGCTGACTGATCCACTGAAACTACTAGAAGGGCAGATCTTGCCAGACTGCTTTACAATACTGAATCTCACCTCTAAGCAGCAGGATGAATTCCTGAGAAACACATGCGCTTCCATAGAAAACAACAAGTAGCTATGGCAGCTCTGCTTGCATAAGGATTGTTTTTCCTTTGGATCCCTACATATCATTTCTCCAGTTACTATGTGAATGATTTTTAAAAGTTTAGGTGTGTGTATATGTGAACAGTGGTATGATGGTGTGATGGAAATGGCAGTGTAATGGTATTTTGTTGCCAAATAAAATACCTGACACTTAATAGCCAGGCGGCTGTCAGTTATCTTTCCCTTTCCTATGCTCAGTCTCTCGGTCATGTTCTGTCCATGGAATTTTTCAGACAAGAATAATGGAGTAGGTTGCCATTTCCTCCTCCAGGGGATCTTCACAACCCAAGGATCAAACCAGCATTTCTTGCATCTCCTGCATTGGCAGGCAGATTGTTTACCTGTAGAACCACCAGTCCCTTATTTATTTCAGATAGTCATAAAAATGTGGTTTAAAGGACTTTTTTTTTCTTTACTCAAATACAGAATTAGGCTGAATCAAACATTCAAGATTGGAAACCCTTTGATCTATCGTTTGGTGTTGCCTTAGGGAATCAAATCTAATTGTACAACTAATCTAACTATCATGAAGAAATGGTTTGTTAAAGTGAACAAAAAATATAATTAGTCTGGAAGAAGTTTGATTAAGTGACAATATATTGACAGGACCAAGAAGTGGCCTTCAGCCTCTGTGGTTTGGGAGCACCATAAAAGAGTAAACCTGTGTTTAAGAAACCCATAGGATGTTTTGTTTAATTGTAATTGGAAGAAGTTATTGGTTTGTTCAATTACTTCCTTTCTGGTATCTTTTTCCCTTCAGTTATCAATGTGGGAGAGCTGTGATGTTTCATTACTGGCTGAGAATCCTGTATCAAGCTAATGGGTGTTTTAATAGAGATGGAAGCAGTTGTTATAATAAAATGATCTGAAAGTAGATAGTCTATCAGAGATCTGACACTTGCTCAAAGCCGATAGAAACCATCCATCAGTACATTTCTTGTTTAGGACCCACTCAAGGCTCTATCTGATGACTTCTCATTCAGATATGTGGAAATTGTAGTATTCCGTTTCTTTATTTATGGCATCAGTGAGCTCATTTCACTCAAAGCAGTATTTCTCCTGATATAAATTTGTCAGTTAGTTCTCTAATAAATATAGAGTAGCTATTTTGACTGTCATCTTACCTTTCTTGGCATGCCATTCAAAACCTTTTTTTCTGAATAACTGGTGAGTTCATCAAAATGCATAAAGGCTTTTTGTAGTGCTATGTTAATAATTAGAAAACTTGTGGTAGATTACTACGCAAAAGCACTCTAGCTATCTTATTCTTACTGGATAGTTTGAGAAATCAGCTTCCTTTTTCTCCTTCTGGAAATAATCTCAAAATCAAGTAGGCAGTCTAATCCTTGCTATTAGAAGTGGCTCAGGGAAGCATAGTAGTTAAGAGCTTTCTGGTTTTACTCTGTTTTTTTAATTTTTTTTTTTATTTTTTTTTAAATTTTATTTTATTTTTAAACTTTACATAATTGTATTAGTTTTGCCAAATATCAAAATGAATCCATCACAGGTATACATGTGCTCCCCATCCTGAACCCTCCTCCCTCCTCCCTCCCCATACCATCCCTCTGGGTCTTACTCTGTTTTAAAGCAATCTACTCCTTATTATAGAGCGAGCAGTTCATATTATCTTGGGAGCCTAACTATAATATCATCTAATGTATGAAAAAAGCATGTCTATTTTAAAAGTAACAAAATCATTGCAGATGGTGACTGCAGCCATGAAATTAAAAGACACTTGCTCCTTGGAAGAAAAACTATACCCAACCTAGACAGCATATTAAAAAGCAGAGACATTACTTTGCCGACCAAGGTCTATCTAGTCAAAGCTATGGTTTTCCCAGTAGTCATGTATGGATGTGAGAGTGGACCGTAAAGAAAGCTGAGTGCTGAAGAATTCATGCTTTTGAACTGTGGTGTTGGAGAAGACTCTTGAGAGTCTCTTGGACAGCAAGGAGATCCAACCAATTCATCCTAAAGGAAATCAGTCCTGAATATTCGTTAGAAGGACTGATGCTGAAGCTGAAGCTCCAGTATTTTGGCCACCTGATGTGAAGAACTGACTCATTACAAAAGACCCTGATGCTGGGAAAGATTGAAGGCAGGAGGAGGAGGAGATGACAGAGGATGAGATGATTGGATGACATCACCAACTCAATGAACATGAGTTTGAGCAAGCTTCAGGAGTTGGTGGTGGACAGGGAAGCCTGGCATGCTGCAGTCCATGGGGTCGCAAAGAGTCGGACATGACTATAATGAATGAGTGACTGAACTGAACTGAACTTGATTACAATATAATAAATGAATAAATGTTTTAAGTAACTTGCTAGTATTTATAGGAATAAATCTGGAAGTTTTTGTTCATCAGTATTTTTACTCCAGTAGCTTAGTTTTTGATGATCAGAGTTTCAGTGTCTCTTTTCTGAATTCACATATTTCTTCATCTGTATTCTTCCTTCAGGACTCATATCTATCTTGTATCTGAGACACTTGTGCTAATGCTACATCTTTTTCATTAGGCTATGAGCTCTTGAGTATACTGCCATAATGACTAGCATGTTTTCTATGAGAGACTTTTGGTCTGTATTTGTCAAGTGATTGAATAAGTAAAAGTATTCTAAGTCTCATATCCTACGCATTAAGCTAAGCTACCCAGTAAAAGGGATAGAACTGGCAAAGATTTTTAAATTTCTAGGAGTTTCCAGAATTCCATTTTATTAAACACTTTGTCCAACTTGCTGCTAACACATCAGAGAGAGTTTCAATTCTATGTTGAACGAGAAGTATCAGTTATGATTATATTATCCACATGCTTCTGGTCCTCATATCTTTCTCCAGAGCTTCTGGCTCATTTTTCTTTTCATCTAGATATCACTACTAGCAAAATTGCTATCCTGTTATACTCAACATTTTAAAGATGAGGGTTTCTGAAAGCTTTTTAAAAGTATTTCTATGTACATGAAACAAAATAGATACCTGGTTAAAAAATCAAACATACAACTTGAAAAGCAATAGCATCCCTGACTCACTTCCTGCTTACCTTCTATCAGTTTTTCTAAGAGTAGTTCCTCACCTGAGCTACAAACCAGAAAATGGCCGGAGAGACTAATTTCTCAGATCTCCCAAGGATGGCACATAACTAGTACCATACCTGCTACATGGGGGAGAAGTTCATTTATAATTTACTCAGGATGCCTTAGGGCATTAGAACTTAATTCTCTTGTGAAATTCCAGTTGAGAGGAAGTGCTAGAAGGGACTGCTTTCCTATTCTTCTAATATGTTTATACGATGCTTTGTTTAATTGGTCCATTTTATACATTATTAGTAGACTAATTGTATGATAGATGGTGATTTACCTCCCTTGTACCACTGCCCATCTATATTCCCTTTAAGTTACCTTTTTAGCCTTTACCAGTATATGTTTTTGCCTTCATTTCTTGTTTTATCTACTAAAGAGAGTTTGTTTGTTTGTTTTAATTTCCTATTTCCAAATAGAGTTATATTCTGAGCTCTGAGTGGACGTGATGTTTTTAGGAACAGTATTCAACGCACTACAGGTAGTTTTCAGTGTATTGATGGTGTTTGAGTATTTAAAGCACTAGTATTAGATGAAATCATTAAGAAGTTAGTAGATGGAAAATAAAATACCTGAAAATAGATCTCTAAGGAGCTGAAACTTTTGGAGATTGAGAAGATAAAAGCTGCAAAGAAGACTAGATAATAGAGGCAATGAGGTAAAAGAACTAAGACAGGGCTATATCCTTGCAAAGTGAGAGGTTTTAGGAGAGGGTGTGAACTCCTGATTGGTTTTTCTCTACCTGGATTTAGTCCTTTATTTTATCGCATTACATCATCAGTAACACCTTTTAAAAAATAGTGCATGGCACAAAAACTTTCTAAGAAATTATGTCTTACAATATATTTATCTTGCTTTTATATAGGTATTTAATAGTTTTGCCAAGCATAGAATTCTAGGGTCAAAATCATTGCTTTATTGTCTTACCACAGTGAGAAGTGTGATGCTAGACTTATTCTTATCCCTTTATGTGTAACCTGAAGGTTGTACATAAGGGTTATCTCCCTTCTGAAAGATATTAAGATTTATATTTCGTTTCATACATGATGCCAGTCCAGGTTCGATGCACGGTACTGGATGCTTGGGGCTGGTGCACTGGGATGACCCAGAGGGAGGGTAGGGAGGGAGGAGGGAGGAGGGTTCAGGATGGGGAACACGGGTATACCTGTGGCGGATTCATTTTGATATTTGGCAAAACTAATACAATATTGTAAAGTTTAAAAATAAAATAAAATTTAAAAAAAGATTTATATTTCATACTTATTGTGAAATTTCACAATGTGAGTTTAAATGTGAGTCTGTTTAATTTGAGGTGGTGTTGTATATGGGGTCAGGGTTTGACCTCTGCAACTAGAGTATCTGGATTCAAATAGCTGATCTCTCAAGTCTTATATTGCTTTTTTTTTAATTCAGCTATCATATTTTTAATTTCCAAGAAATTAAATCTTCCAAGGAAAGATTAGAAATTTTCTAGGGAACTAAATCTCCTTCTTATTCTTTGACTACTCCTTTTTTATAACACTGTATCCCTTATGAATGAAATATTCTTCCAAATCTATCAGAAAGCATTAACTAGAAATATTTTAAATTGTGTTCTGTTTATTATTTCTGTTTCCTTCAGGGTCAGTTTTTATGATGGTATATCTTGGTTATTCTGTTAAATGTTATAGTCTTTTCTCAAGTATTTGTTTCTCCTTGATTTCACGATAATATTTAAGAGTGAATTTTCAAATAAAACAGTATTGTTTGATCTTCAATATGAAGATAAAATTTGTTGACCAACAGACTTATTAACTGAGTTAAAAAGATGCCACTTTTTATACTTTGAACTCTAAACTCTAAAATGCAGGAGACTTTCTTACAAAGGATAATTCCAACATTAGCTACTTAGTTTCCTCCACACATTATATTTATTTTCCTTACAGAAGAACAATCCATTCTGGCTGTGGGGGTAATTGCTTTCTTTCAGCTGTCCTCTTAAAGTGGGAGGAGGTAATTGGGTTGATTATTCATCAGTAGACCTTTAATTAACTCAAAAATTTCTTGAATTTGCTTCTTTTATTGATGGTGTTTTACTTTTTGCCTTTGTTTACATGTTTCTTTGTTCCTTTAACATATGTTTATAAGATTAGGAAGAAGAAGAGATTTAACAATGTTTTTAATCTTTCATCTTTAATTAGAAGTTTTTTGTACCCTTTTTGTTAAAAAATTAATAATATATGTTATAGATATTAAATACACCATTACATTTATATTGTATCTTATACATGTAGTGAACGTATTTTTTATACCAGTTCGACTCCATTTAATATTATAATCAAGTTTTTGACATAAATATTTGAAATAGGATGAGAAAGTGTCATCTTATCTTGTTATTGCATCTTAGTGAATGCTTTTAAGCTACCACCCCATCTGTAGTTCCCCCTGATCTCAAAGGACTCAAAAGGTGACATGCTGAGCTTGCCACTTAGTTATTTGATGTTACAAATAGATCATTCATTCACTCAGTAAATGCTTATGAACCTCTAACTATGTGTCTAGTACTTTGCTAGATGTTAGAGAAACACACACACACACACAGATGCAGTCACTGCCCATATTTACAGACATTATTTTTAAACTATTGTAATATTAAGGAAATTTGGGGCATGAAAACAATTTATTATACCTTGATTGTGTAGTGGTTACATATCAAAACTCATGAAATTGTTGATCATTTTTGTATATAAATTTTACCTCAATATAGATGGTTTTAGGTGTGAGGAAATAATATGTGTACCATGATGACTATAGTTAATAACACTGTATTGTATAATAAAAAATTTTTTAAATAGTATGGTTTCAATGTTCTTACCAAAAATAAAAAGTAAATCTGTGAGGTGATGGATGTGCTAATTAACTAAATGGGAGAATCCTTTCATGCTTCATACTTATATTAAATCATCATATTTGTACACTTTAAATATATTATCATTTTGTGAATTACACCTTAATAAAGTGGGGGGGAAATAATGTTAGTCTTAATAAAATGAATACCAAAAAAAAAAAAAGTCATTTAAGAATAAGCCCAGTCAAAATATATAGAAGACATCCTTTTAAAAACCTATGAAGACCATAAAAGCTATAAAAATCATTAGAGAAAAAAGAAATACATCATGTATATGGATTAAAAGATTCAATAATGTAAAGAATCAATTCTCCCCAAATCAATCTATAGAACCAATTCAGACTTCCCCTCACCCTATTTTTTTGTTTTGTTTTGGGTTTTTTGGTGAAAAATTCACAAACTGATAAAGAGAAAACCCAAACAGTCAAGATAATTTTGAAAAGTGAGCAAAAAGATAGGGAGGAATACCTATTATGAGCTAGGCACTGTTTCTCCTGTAAGGAAAAGTTATTAGATTACTTAATAGCAGTAGTCAACAGCAAACTATTAAGAGATAGAGAGTATTACTTCTAGGTCAAAAATAGAAAACTCAGAGAGGTTTAGTAAAATACTCACTGTTACCCAGTTAGCACACCAAAGAGCTGAAATTCACTCACATTAGGATATATTATGAGACATCTCAGAGTATAAGCTGTTTCTGGTTGGCCAAACTGGTCTTCAGAGGCAGCCTACGGTAAGACAAAGAACACTGGGCTTGAGAGAGTTCTGGGCTGTGGTTTGACCGTGGGCAATGCATTTGCTTTCACTGCTTCTTTGTCTGTGACATAGGGATAGGAATAGTTCACATAGCTGTTGTGACGCCTAAATGACCTAATGAAGAAATGATATTATGCTTAAGAGCAGTCATTGGCTTCCTAATTATGAACTGTAAAGTAATTAAAGTAATTTTCACTAAATCTCCAATGTTATCCAACTTGTGAAAAGAATTTTAGGATTTTCATAGTTTATTTACATATATCATCATTTTACTTTTAAAAAGTTCACATGAGAAAATTAGCCTTCTTATGAAATTTTGGGCAATATTTTATTGATATATTCAAATCTGACATAGTTGTAAAAAACAATGCAATACTCAAATGAGTTTGCTTTCCTTGAGCACTCACATCTGAATGTTGAAAGCAGACTTCCCATAAATTCACAAAAGACAGAAGGAAATGACCTTTTGATTAAAAAAAAAAAAAAAACTGTTGCAGATAATCTGAAAAGCAAATAATCCACATGTGGGTAATCAAGAGTTGATTAATTGTTTTGAGGATGTTTAATTGCCTACTGTTATCAATATAATTTAACTACCAGTACACAGGATAGTGACATAAATAGTCCAAGCACTACTTTTTAATGAGAAATGATGTCTAGGTTTTTATTAATAATAAACACTTTGAAACACAGTACTCTCATTATTTGACTTTGCCATTAAAAATAGCTTTTTGATTTAAAAAAAAAAGTCTTTTTCTTTTGTATAGGGTAGCAGCTTAAACTAATGATTAGGGTCTGTTTTAGACATAGGTGGTTCTAGATATTTGCACTTTATATTGTTCTCAGGTATGCTGTTATAGTAGAAATAACTTATCATGCATGAGAAGGCTTTGTTTATCATTCAAGTGTCTCATTTTACAACTACATTTAATTTTACAAAGAAATGATTTGTCACTTCCTGAAGTGACCTTCTAAATGCTGATATCAAAAGCCATTTTCATTTGGCTACCTCTGAAGCCAGAGGCACCCAGTTTTACGTCACCATACCTGAGGGAGATGAAAAAAGCAAGATACTAACATCTGTGAGCTTTTTTTTTTTACTCATACAGTTTCCTTTCTTGTTTTCTGCCTGTTGGTTTATTTTTAATGATTATGTAGTGGGTTTCCATTTCCTTCTCCAGAGGATCTTCCCGACCCAGGGATCAAACCCAGATCTCCCAAACTGTGGGCTTTACTGTCTAAGCCACCAGGGAAGTCCTTAAAACATATGCACTTTCCAGAAAATCTATCCCCGCAGTGCTTCCACTTTTATTTTCTAAGTCGATTTTGATCCCTGGAGTATAACTGCTATTTGTAACTGCTATTGGATAGCTAAACAGTTTTTGGATTTTAGATTCTCTGCACTCTGGGACAGCATCTTAATATCATCACTAGCTGACTGTTCTAAAAGTAGCTGCTGAAAAAGTTCTAAGTGTTCCCAAGGAACTACAAACTAGTTCCTTCCTAAGAAAGAATATGTAATGAAATCATAGTTTTTCATAAAATTTATTTTTAGCTTTTTATATAATGTACCTGCAGAGGGTAAAATTAAGTCCCTTGTAATCAAGAATAAATCATATGAACTTATACATCCTGTACTGATCTTTTTGAATACTCTTATTCAGTTGGAAAGTAATTTGTTCAAACTTGGTGGTTCTTATAACTTTTTCTCCCCTAGGTCTGCTGTTCTTTGTGTTTCTAACTCGATAATATGAAGGTTTGTTTTTAACTGACCTAAAGAAGTACCAAAGAAATAAATTATTTGATTTTTTTTTGCTATTTTCTGTTAATATATGATATGTAAAGCTTAATATGTATCTGAAAATGCACACAGTGTGTGCATTTAGATATTCTAACTCACAGTAATATTTAAATTTGTGATGGACAAAAATCTACTTAATTCTTAAGTGGCGGATCAGATTTCAATTCTTATTAAGGTTTACAAAGTAACAGCATACATACCATCAGATAGCTTACAATGCTGCTTGTTTTATCTTTCGCTTTAATTAAAACCATGACACAAACAAACATATCTCCTTTTGGGAAGTGCATACTTTGGCAATTCAAGCACACTTTCATTTTCTACTGACTTTCACCAAAGTAGAAAAGTTTTCATAAACAAATCAAAAATAGCAAGAACATGAAAGTATAAAATAAAGCATTGTACGTTATCTGGCCAGCTTTACTTTGCTGTCCTAAATGGTAACAAGTATATAATTTGAGCCATGACATATGGATATTTATACTGTATTTGATAAATTGAGTCATATTGTAAATGAATTAAGGCATTTCAGTACCTAAGGAATTACTCAGTAATTCGTTCTGAAATGTGACTAATTGTTCCATACTATATCAAAATTCCAGTTATTTATATGCCATCTTAATAAGTTTTGTCATATTCATATATTGTCTGTGCCAATATATACTTAATGTGGTTTCTGTAATTCCTCTCACTTTTAAAGTTTAAATACGATTTCACTACTGTACTATTAGCATCACTTGCTATCAGTTCAGTCGTTCATTCCTGTCCGACTCTTTGTGACCCCATAGACTGCAGCACCGGGCCTCCCTGTCCATCACCAACTCCCGGAGTTTACTCAAACTCATGTCCATTGAGTCGGTGATGCCATCCAACCATCTCATCCTCTGTCGTCCCCTTCTCCTCCTATCTTCAATCTTTCCCAGCATCAGGGTCTTTTCCAATGAGTCAGTTCTTAACATCAGGTGGCCAAAGCATTGGAGCCTCAGCTTCAGCATCAGTCCTTCCAATGAATATTCAAGACTGATTTCCTTTAGGATGGACTGGTTGGATCTCCTTGCTGTCCAAGGGACTGTCAAGAGTCTTCTCCAACACTCCGGTTCAAAAGCATGAATTCTTCAGTGCTCAGCTTTCTTTATAGTCCAACTCTCACATCCATACATGACTACTGGAAAAACCATAGCTTACTATAAATAGAAATAATGCAGAAACATGAAATAAAGTGTTTACCTATTATCACCTAAATACCATACCAGTGGTGGCAGATGTGTCACATATTAGGAAACACTGTCCTGTAGGATTGTAAATTCAGACTTTAATCAATTTATTTTCTTTTTTTTTTCTAATTTTATTTTATTTTTAAACTTTACATAATTGTATTAGTTTTGCCAAATATCAAAATGAATCCGCCACAGGTACACATGTGTTTCCCATCCCGAACCCTCCTCCCTCCTCCCTCCCCATACCATCCCTCTGGGTCGTCCCAGTGCACTAGCCCCAAGCATCCAGTATCGTGCATCGAACCTGGTCATTGCAGCACTGTTTATAATAGCCAGGACATGGAAGCAACCTAGATGTCCATCAACAGATGAATGGATAAGAAAGCTGTGGTACATATACACAATGGAGTATTACTCAGCCATTAAAAAGAATACATTTGAATCAGTTCTAATGAGGTGGATGAAACTGGAGCCTATTATACAGAGTGAAGTAAGCCAGAAGGAAAAACATAAATACAGTATACTAATGCATATATATGGAATTTAGAAAGATGGTAACAATAACCCGGTGTACGAGACAGCAAAAGAGACACTGATGTATAGAACAGTCAATTTATTTTCTTAAAACATAATTTAGATATATACTAAACCCGGTGAGGGCAGGAATTACTTCTGCATTGTGTATCCTTGTTTCCCCAGCACTTAGTACTTGACATATAACAGGTATTCAATAAATATTGAATGGTAAATTAATGAGTGACATACATTTGCTTATTTATCTTTTAAAATAAAACTTAATAATAACAGTTAAATAATAATAGTCAAATTGTATAGGAAAATGCACTATGGCCAGCATATGTTTCAATTCCCAGTCTTCAGGGGATATCAACTAATATACTGCATAGCATTTCTATTAAAATTTAATGGTTATAGATCAAGGAAGGCTGCTGTGATATAAACAAAGAGAAGTGGGGATGAAGCAGTATAACAGTGGTCCTGGTGATTAGAATGATTGACAAGAGAAAATGAATGAGGAGTAAAATTTTAAATATGTATCTGTGTCATATGACCTGAGATAACCCTTGTGTTGCAGAAAGATAAAAGGGCTAAATGCAAGTACACATGAAATGTGAAAGGTGCTTCAGTAGAGAAGGCTCTGTTCCATTAATAGTTACTTCTAAATCACCAATGCTAATGAACAAATTCTTCTAAAATAAGGTACTCTAAACATCCCCCTCACAGCCTTCTTCCAATAAACTCACTTCCAAAGCTTAAATTCCAACCTGTTTTCTTTTGTCCATGCACTTAAGAAATGACATAACCAATTTTCTGCATCATTTGTGTTAGAGGAAAAGACCATATAAAGCTGAAATGAGCATAGCATTTTAGTTCCATTTATAAATCAGAGGTTCATCAGTTAGGAGGCCCTTGAAATATAAATACGCTGTTTCATGAAACCTGTAAGGTCTTACTAAATCGAAGCAGTCCACATCAGCTGTATGTCTGGAAGTTGATTTAACTTCTGGCTAGCTGATTTAACCACTAACAATTATTTTGACAATAGGAATTACTGACAGCAGGAGCTGACTCTGTAGAAGAGGAGCCACAGTGACATGTCATTCATTCAGGGCTTTGAAATAATGTTAAAATTTTGCAATCATATGAAATATTTATTTTTTCACTTATTACCTGATCTAAGAGAATGGTTTGTACCTTCTTTAAGTGAAGGATCTCTGGGTTTATCAAGAAGTAAATGAGTGATGACATTTTTTTCTCCTTTTAAAAAAATTTATTCTTTTATTCAAAGTCTGTCTCTTTCAAAATTGAACAAAGAAAAAGAAATTTTAAAAGAGACTGAAAGAAATATATACTTCCAGAATTTGGAATTAGATGAGACTAAGAAGCAGTGGATAGTCCACTCCAGCTCAACAGTATTTACTGCCTTCTTAGTCTCATCTAACTGAATAAAAGTGGACATGAAACATGTAAAATATCATGTAGGAAACAAGTTGCCAGTCCAGGTTCGATGCACGATGCTGGATGCTTGGGGCTGGTGCACTGGGACGGCCCAGGGGGATGGTGTGGGGAGGGAGGAGGGAGGAGGGTTCGGGATGGGAAACACATGTGTACCTGTGGCGGATTCATTTTGATATTTGGCAAAACTAATACAATTATGTAAAGTTTAAAAAAAAAAAAAAGTGGACTGTCTGGAGGGAAAGAACTCTAAAAAGTACTTGGTCTTCCCTTCAACAAGGAAGGAAGGACATTTTCATGATGGTCACTGCAGCAGGGAATATGACTCAGGTGTTCATTTCAGTTCAGATCAGTCACTCAGTCGTGTCCGACTCCTTGGGACCCCATGAATTGCAGCACGCCAGGCCTCCCTGTCCATCACCAACTCCCAGAATTCACCCAAATTCATGTCCATCGAGTCGGTGATGCCATCCAGCCATCTCATCCTCTGTCGTCCCCTTCTCTCCTGCCCCCAATCCCTCCCAGCATCAGAGGCTTTTCCAATGAGTCAACTCTTCGAATGAGGTGGCCAAAGTACTGGAGTTTCAGCTTTACATCATTCCTTCCAAAGAACACCCAGGACTGATCTCCTTTAGAATGGACTGGTCGGATCTCCTTGCAGTCCAAGGGACTCTCAAGAGTCTCCTCCAACACTACAGTTCAAAAACATCAATTCTTCGGCGCTCAGGCTTCTTCACAGTCCAGCTCTCACATCCATACATGACCACAGGAAAAACCATAGCCTTGACTAGACGGACCTTTGTTGGCAAAGTAATGTCTCTGCTTTTGAATATATGGGAAACATTAAGAAAAGCCTGTTCTACCTTGGCAAGTGGAATCTGCAGGCATGGCAAGGTTGTCAAGATGGATATGGCAGCAGATCATTTAGCAAGGTCTGGGGCAACCCCATGATGCTGTGATCACTCACCTAGAGCCAGACATCCTGGAATGCAAAGTCAAGTGGGCCTTAGGAAGCATCACTACCAACAAAGCTAGTGGAGATGATGGAATTCCAGTTGAGCTATTTCAAATCCTAAAAGATGATGCTGTGAAACTGCTGGACTCAAGATGCCAGGAAATTTGGAAAACTCAGCAGTGGCCACAGGACTGGAAAAGGTCCGTTTTCATTCCAATCCCAAAGAAAGGCAATACCAAAGAATATGCAAACTACCACACAATTGCACTCATCTCACATGCTAGCAAAGTAATGCTCAGAATTCTTCAAGCCAGAGTTCAACAGTACATGAACTGTGAACTTCCAGATCTTCAAGCTGGATTTAGAAAAAGCAGAGGAAACAGAAATCAAATTGCCAACATCTGCTGGATCATCGAAAAAGCAAGAGAGTTCCAGAAAACCATCTGCTTCTGCTTTATTGATCACACCGAAGCCTTTGACTGTGTAGATCACAACAAATTGGAAAATTCTGAAAGAGATGGAAATACCAAACCACCTGACCTGCCTCCTGAGAAATCTGTATGCAGGTCAAGAAGCAACAATTAGAACTGGACATTGAAAAACAGACTAGTTCCAAATCAGGAAAGGAATACTTCAAGGCTATATATTGTCACCCTGCTTATTTAACTTATATGCAGAATACATCATGCAAAATGCCAGGCTGGATGCAGCACAAGCTGGAATCAAGATTGCTGGGAGAAATGTCAATAACCTCAGATATTCAGATGACATTACCCTTTTGGCAGAAAGTGAAGAACTAAAGAGCCTCTTGATGAAAGTGAAAGAGGAGAGTGAAAAAGTTGGTTTAAAGCTCAACATTCAGAAAACTAAGATCATGGCATCTGTCCCCATCACTTCATGGCAAATACATGGGGAAACAATGGAAACAGTGAGAGATTTTATTTTTGGGGGCTCCAAAATCACTGCAGATGGTGACTGCAGCAATGAAATTAAAAGATGGTTGCTCCTTGGAAGAAAAGCTATGACCAACCTTGACAGCATATTAAAAAGCAGAGACACTACTTTGCCAATAAACATCTGTCTAGTCAAAGCTATGGTTTTTCCAGTAGTCATGTATGGATGTTAGAGTTGGACCCTAAAGAAAGCTGAGCACTGAAGAATTCATGCTTTAAAACTGTGGAGAAGACTCTTGAGAGTTCCTTGGATGGCAAGGAGATCCAACCAGTCAATCCTAAAGGAAATCAGTCCTGAATATTAATTTGAAGGACCAGTGCTGAAGCTGAAACTCCCAATACTTTGGCCACCTGATGTGAAGAACTGACTCATTGGAAAAGACCCTGATGCTGGGAAAGATTGAAGGCAGGAGGAGAAGGGGATAACAAAGGATGAGATGGTTGATGGCATCACTGACTCAATGGACATGAGTTTGAGTAAGCTCTGGGAGTTGGCAATGGACAGGGAAGCCTGGTGTGCTGCGGTCCATGGTGTTGCAAAGAGTCGGAAATGACTGAGCGACTGAACTGAGGCAACCCCACGCGTCCAGAAACCCAGACAATATATAAGAAGAAGGGGACAGTCTGCCAGGCAACTCTAGGCATTACTTTTTCTTCTGTGAATGAGTAAAGAGACTTGGATGAGAGCCAGATGTTCCCATTTATCAACAAACTGAATAAGGAGAATAATGACCTCATAGCATTTGGGATTAGTAAAAAGCTACTGGAACCAATATATTAGACTCAAGATGCATACTCTGTTTAGGTAATTTTGCCAATTTGAACCTATGTCTACTTGTAAGAAGGAACACACAGCTGGAAGTTAGGCTACCATGAACTTTTAGGTGACCTTGGTTATATCCCAGTATTTCCTTTTACCTCATTTTTTTTTTCCATATATTCAATATACTGTCTACATATCAAGATCTTTTCTGAGGGTTGAATGAGTTAATGATATATATGAACCAATTAAAAGGTGACATAAATGAGATATATTTTCAAAAATCAGAAGCATATTGATGCATGAATGCTATTGCCATATACTAGAGATTATGTTGATAGTAATAAAAGACTCTAAAATCTCAGTGACTTAAAGCAAAAAGGTTTATTTCTTGCTCTTACTGTATGTCCACCGCAAGTAGAGGAGGACTATGCCCCATATTATCTTCACTCAGGACTCAGGTTGAACTTCAGAGCTCCTGGAAATCACTGGTCATTGTGATGGGGAGAGAATATGTGCAAATCCACACACTGCATCTTTAAGATTCTGCCTAGAAGTGACACATATCACTTCCCTAGTTGGCTTCAGGAGGTCACACGGCAATCCTAGCTTGTGTCCAGAAGAGCGGGAAGTATTTGGCGAGCAGCACTAATGAATATCATAGATGCTTTGCTTTTTCCGTTTTCTGCAGTGGGGTGACTTTTGCAGCAGGGAAACTGTCCAGATGTTTGTCCTATTACTAATACCACTGCATTCTTTCTGTATAGCTGTCAAAAACAACCAAGTAGGCTGCCTTTATTTTATGTTTTCTCAGTTTTAAGGATTTGCTGGCACTGAATATTTTAGTACCTAACAGAATATTTTAGTTTCTTAGAGAGAGAGGCAACAATTGTATAACATTTCATTTGTGTTTTCTTTCCCAGACATCGATGAGTGCTCTGATGGCTTTGTTCAGTGTGACAGCCGTGCTAACTGCATCAACCTGCCTGGATGGTACCACTGTGAATGCAGAGATGGCTACCATGACAATGGGATGTTTTCACCAAGCGGCGAATCATGTGAAGGTCAGTACAAGGAAAAGACCTAGAGTTTAAGGTCTTGAAATTGAGACACGTTCAGTAAGACGTAATTAGTTGACATTGATCTCATATTTCAGGTATTGGTGATTTTTGCTGTGTGTTTTTACAAGTGGTTGGAAACATGTTAAAATCTAACTTTTGCATCCTAATTATAATAATCAATTGATTTGTGAATAATTAATACTTGCAACAGCAAACCAGTTTTCTGTGGATACTTTGTTGAAGGATGTTTTTAGAATAAATAAACCTATAGTATCAGATAAATCTTTTAATGGCAGCATGTAAAAATCTGACCCAAAAAGAGGTAGAAAAACAGGTGAAAGCAGGATAGAGGGAAAATGAGGTGAGAGAAAATAGGACAATGACGTGGCCAAGAAAAACATGATACATGCTTCTCTGGGCTATTCCTGATGTATCTTTTGCCTGGCAAAGTCAGATGTTTAGTAAATGTTGCAAGCAGAAGGTATGGTCCATGCTTAAAAGACGTCAATCTAATAGGAATGGAAATTTAATCAGATTATATTCAATTATTTAGTAGTAATTTTGTCTTATTTTCAATGAATTGACAATTCTGCTCCTTTATATCCACTATTAAGGGGCATACATTTTAGAAGGTGGGCAGAGTAAGCAAAGCACAGTGAATAATTGCCAAGGAAACTACCCACACCAAAAGGGTTTGGCATGGAATTGGGAAACAAAACAGACCTCAAGAAGTCTTTGTTTTCTCCATTGGTGTTTACACCTTCATCGAGTAACAGCCTGAGAGAATGATGAGGCTAAAATGACACAGTCGATGAAAGCCTTGGAGAATCTAACTTAACAGTACTTGATGCTTAAATGATGAGATGCCTTTTATCCTCGGGCCTCTAGAGGTTTTCACACAAAGAAAAGTGACGCAGACTTGGGTGATAGATGCCAAGGTTCTGTGTGCGCTTTGCCAACAGCTGCAGAGCTCTGGACCTTGCACAGAGTGTTCATCTGGATTTTTACATGGAATGGGAATGCTGCTGCCTTGCTGCTGCTACTGCTGCTAAGTCACTTCAGTCGTGTCCAACTCTGTGCGACTCCAGAGACGGCAGCCCATGAGGCTCCCCCGTCCCTGGGATTCTCCAGACAATAACACTGGAGTGGGTTGCCATTTCCTTCTCCAATGCATGAAAGTGAAAGGTGAAAGTGAAGTCGCTTAGTCGTGTCCGACTCCTAGTGACCCCATGGACTGCAGCCTACCAGGCTCCTGCCTTACCGGGGGCTAAAACCTAGCATTTGCAAATAACCCTTAGCTGTGATCCGAAGGCTTTACCTTGTGCTTATGAGAATGCCGTTCAAGAAGCAGATCAAACCCTGTGATTTTGCCCTTCCCTGATAAACTATATTGCCTGTTTCTATAGTGTGTTATCAGGAAGAAGTCTTCAATGCTGCTTTTTTTAGCATTGTCTTTTCTTTTAAATTATACACATAAAGAATAAACATAAACTGATTATAAATAATTCAATCATACAGAAATATAGAGAGCAAAGCTAAAAATGTGTCTTTATTTCATCTCCTCCTTTTCCCTATCTTTTCTTCTTCTGCTCTTTAATTTTGCTTGCTTTCCCTTTCTGTGCATCAAAATGTGACTTAAAAAAATACATACCTCTATCTTACTTTACATTTGTAACTTCTTTCAGTATCTTTTAAGTTTATGACCACATGTCTCGAAAGGGCTGTATTAGTTATCTCCTGATGCATAAAAAGTAACCCCCAAAGTGTAGCCACTGAAAATAATAAATTATCTCACAGCTTCTGGATAAGGAATCTATGACAGCTTAGCTGGATTCCTCTGGTTCAGGTTTCTAGTGAAGTTACTAATATCAAGTTGCTGCCCAGAGATGTGGTCTCATCTCTGTCTTGTCTGGGATAGGAGTGGAGGGAAAGGGAATCTGTTTCTAAGGTCACTAACACTGCTGTTGTCAGGGCTTGTTTCCTTAACCCATGAGCCACTCCACAGGGCTAGGGGCTGGCTTCTCCTAGAAAAAGCATTCCAAGAGACAGCATGTGCCCAAGATGGCAGCAACAGTTTTCCACAACTAAATCTCAGATGTGGCATTTCACCACTTCTCCCATAGTCTATCTGTTAGAAGCCACTCAATAAGTCCAAGGAGAGAGGATTACCAAAGAGCATAAATAGTAAATGGTGAGAATTGTTGCTGGCCATTTTGTTAAACTACCCGCTGCAAGAGCCATCAGCAATGTGCATTAATTTCCACTGCAACTCTCTGATGCAATCATGTCATAACTTCTCTACCCTCCTCACATCTCAGATACCACTTTCTCTTCTTTCTCTGTTAATTACTCTGCTTCTTATTTAACTGAGAAGAGAGAAGTACTTCACTTTTCCCTAGACATATGGTATGATACACAGTAAATCATATATATGGTATACACCACCTCGCTGGTGTCTCAGATGGTAAAGAATCTATCTACTTGCAATGCGGGAGACCTGGGTTCAATCCCTGGGTCGGGAAGATTCCCTGGAGGAGGGAGTGGCTACCCATTCCAATATTCTTGCATGTGAAATCCCATGGAGAGAGGAGCCTGGTGGGCTACAATCCATAGGGTCACAAAGAGTTGGACACAGCGATTAACACTTCTACTTCCTTCCATACAGTAAATACATACTAGTCTGGTGAAAATGACAAAACATAACGAGTGCATTCATTAAGTGTCCAAAAGTAACAAGGAAAACTAATCATTAAAATAACACATGATACAGATAAATATAGGGAAGTAACGGATTTTGTGAAATGCCTACACAGAAAAGGCTTTTTGAGGAAATTCCGTAAATACATAAAGAGTGGGAAATCTTATTCTTTAAAAAAAAAAAAAAAAACCCACAATTCTGTAAAGATAATTCAACTATCTTCCAATAGAATTTATAATGATTATCGTAAAAATCTACTACTCTTTCAAGGACAGTGTGATCTGAAGAATTCTTTTAAAAGTACTAACCTTTGTCATATAAAAGAGAACTAAAATGCTTCTTTTTAACAACTATCTACTTACTGCAATTTCAGTGATCTGTAGAATTGTAATATTAGCATTTAGAAGGATGCCATTTTAAGACTATGGTTATATCTGATCAAGTTCCGTATTTCTGTGCTGGGGAAAAAAACAAGAAGCATTTCAACATGGACAAATCCACAGCAGTAGGTTTACAATTATTCTTAAGTATAATAGTCATGTTTGAAGATATGAATAAATAACTTTGTACTTTTTAGACTGTAATCTACAACATACATGTTAATAAACTGCATGCATACAAACTGTAAATTATTTTGCTCATCCATTTACCTCGGAGGTGTAGACATTTAATCCCCAGGAAATGTGCAAGGTTTTCTTACCCACATCATCATTTCTAATGTGCCTGAAAATTTGTCTCTCTCTGAGAACAAGGCCAAGTATTTTTTTCCGTGAAGGAATATTGCATTTCATGCCCACATTTCCTTTTATTTAAAGCTTTTATTTCTAGATTATCTTTATGCTTGGTGGGTGTTTTTGAACTTGTATGACTAAAAAAAAAAAATGTTTATATGGTAGTATCTTTGAGTATTATGTTCAAAACAAATACTACAAATTCTTACCTTAAATCAAGGGAATGAGGAACTAAATCAAAAGCAATGAGGAACTAAAGTCAAAAGGCAGAATAGAGAGGGAAAGGTCAAGAGAACACAGTAGTCACAGAAAACACGCTATTTCAACAACACAAGAGGCGACTCTACACATGGACATCACCAGATGGTCAATATCGAAATCAGATTGATTATATTATTTGCAGCCAAAGATAGAGAAGCTCTATACAGTCACCTTGTGCACACCAGGACCCAGGAGAAAGGAGCAGGGACCCCACAAGAGACTGACCCAGACTTGCCCATGAGTGTCCAGGAGTCTCCGGTGGAGACATGGGTCAACAGTGGCCTGCTACAAGGTCAGGGGCACTGAGCATGGCATTGCCTGCATGGAACCATGTGAAGGAGGTCACCATTATCTTCATTACCTACACCATAGTTTGACTTCAGGTCAAACAACAGGGAGGGAACACAGCCCCACCCATCACCAGAAAACTGGACTGAAGATTTACTGAGCATGGCCCCACCCATCAGAACCAGTTTCCCCCTCAGTTAGTCTCTCCCATCAAAAACTTCCTTGAGCCCGTCCTTATCTATCACAGGGCAGACAGAATGAAAACCACAATCACAGAAAACTAAATAAATTGATCACATGGACCACAGCCTTGTCTAATTCAATGAAACTATGAGCCATGCCATGCAGGGCCACCCAAGATGGTCAGGTCATGGTGGAAAGTTCTGACAAAACATGGTCCACTGGAGAAGAGAATGGCAAACCACTTCAGAATTCTTGCCTTGAAAACCCCATGAACAGCATGAAAAGGCAAAAAGATAGGACACTGAGAGATGAACTCCAAGGGAGATCAGTGGAGAAATAACTCCAGAAAGAATGAAGAGATGGAGCCAAGGCAAAAACAACACCCAGTTATGGATGTGACTGGTGATGGAAGTCAAGTCCTATTGAAAGGTTGTTGTTGAATCATGCGAAGACACTGGGATTCTTGGCCCCTGGAGGAAAAGAAGTCAAGGCTTGATCGCTCAGAGCTTTTGTGTAATAAAGTTTTATTAAAGTATAAAAGAGATAGAGAAAGCTTCTGACATAGGCATCAGAAGGGGGTAGAAAGAGTACCCACTTGCTAGTGTTAACAATGAAGTTATATACTCTCCAATGAATCCAAAGAATGTCTGGAGGTTGTAAAGACCTCACCAGACCTACTCCCATAATTTACATTTTAAGATAATAGAATTAGCCAGAAGGTTTAATCCAGAAACTGTCCTCAGGCAGGATACATCCTTGTAAAGACCAGGTCTACTCCCATAATTTACATTTTAATATAACAGAAGGTTTAATCCAGAGACTATCCTTAATCCAGAGATTGTCCTCAGGCAGGATACATTATTGTTATATAATCCTAAGGAATGTGGAGAAAGAAAAAAAATTTGTCCTTTCTTCCTCCTTGAGAATTCCACACCCCTCTCTCCTTGGGGACCCCTAGACTCCTTATCAACCTGCCTAGGAACTGACTCTCTCACTATGTAGTAAAGAGCAGTAATGCATAGGAACCTGGAATGTTAGGTCCATGAATCAAGGCAAATTGGAAGTGGTCAGACAGGAGATGGCAAGAGTGAACATCGACATTTTAGGAATTAGTGAACTAAAATGGCCTGGAATGGGTGAATTTAACTCAGATGATCATTATATCTACCATTGTGGGCAAGAATCCCTTAGAAGAAATGGAGTAGCCATCACAGTCAACAAGAGTCCAGAATGCAGTACTTGGATGCAATCTCAAAAACAACAAAATGATCTCTGTTTGTTTCCAAGGCAAACCTTTCATTATCACAGTAATCCAAGTCTATGCCCCATACAGTAATGCTGAAGAAGCTGAAGTTGAACAGTTCTATAAAGACCTACAAGACCTTCTAGAACTAACACCCCCCCAAAAAATGTCCTTTTTATTATAGGGGACTGGAATGCAAAAGTAGGAAGTCAAGAGACACCTAGAATAACAGGCAAATTTGGCCTTGGAGTACAAAACAAAGCAGGTAAAAGGCTAACAGAGTTTTGCCAAGAGAACACACTGGTCATAGCAAACACCCTCTTTCAGCAACACAAAAGAAGATTCTACACATGGACATCACCAGTCAGTACCAAAATCATGTTGATTATATTCTTTGCAGCCAAGATGGAGAAGCTCTATGTGGTCAACAAAAATAAGACTGGGAGCTGACTGTGACTCAGATCATGAACTCCTTATTGCCAAATCCAGACTTAAATTGAAGACAGTAGGGAAAACCACTAGACCATTCAAGTATGACCTAAGTCAAATCCCTTACAATTATACAGTGGAAGTGACAAATAGATTCAAGGGATCAGATATGATAGACAGAGTACCTGAAGAACTATGGACAGAGTTTCATAACATGGTACAGGAGGTGGCGATCTAAACTATCTCCAAGAAAAAGAAATGCAAAAAGGCAAAATGATTGTCTGAGGAGGCCTTACAAATAGCTGAAAAAAAGAAAAGAAGTGAAAGACAAAGGAGAAAAGGAAAGATATACCCATTTGAATTCAGAGTTACAAAGAATGGCAAGGAGAGATAAGAAAGCCTTCTTCAGTGATCAATACAAAGAAATTGAGGAAACAATAGAATGGGAAAGATCAGAGATCTCTTCAAGAAAATGAGACATAAAGGGAACATTTCATGTAAACATGGCACAATAAAGGACAGAAACAGTATTAAGAAGCAGAAGATATTAAGAAGAGGTGGCAAGAATACACAGAACTATACAAAAAAAGATCTTCATGACTCAGATAACCACGATGGTGTGATCACTCACCTAGAACCAGACATCCTGGAGTGTAAAGTCAAGTGGGCTTTAGAAAACATCACTACGAACAAAGCTAGAGGAGGTGATGGAATTCCAGCTGAACTATTTCAAATCCTAAAAGATGATGCTGTGAAAGTGCTGCACTCAATATGCCAGGAAATTTGGAAAACTCAGCAGTGGCCCCAGGACTAGAAAAGGTCCATTTTCATTGCAATCCCAAAGAAAGGCAATGCCAAAGAATGTTCAAACTACCGCACAATTGCACTCATTTAGCCTACTAGCAACATGATGCTCAAAATCCTTCAAGCTAGGCTTCAACAGTGTGTGAATAGATGGAAAAGCAATGAAGAAATAAAGTAAAAAGCGCCCATCAGTTCTACAAAACATCTCTGGGAATGGCAAGCATCAGGGAAAGAAAGTGAAATTGTTAGTCGCTCAGTTGTGTCTGATTCTCTGCAACTCCATGGGCTGAAGCCCACCAGGCTAATCTGTCCATAGAATTTTTCAGGCTAAAATCCTGGAGTGGGTTGCCATTTCCTTCTCCAGAGAATCAAGGAAGGGATGTGTTAATCTCTTCTTTTCACAGGTGGAGAGGGTCTGATTCTCTGTGAGCTGAACAACAGCACTTTAGTTTAACAGTCAGACAGGGGTGGGACCTCTTATTGAATGATTATGATAACAGCAAGGTAAAGCAAGTCAAAAGCAGAGACATTACTTTGCCAACAAAGGTCCGTCTAGTCAAGGCTATGGTTTTTCCAGTGGTCATGTATGGATGTGAGAGTTGGACTGTGAAGAAGCCTGAGCGCTGAAGAATTGATGCTTCTGAACTGTGGTGTTGGAGAAGACTCTTGAGTCCCTTGGACTGCAAGGAGATCCAACCAGTCCATTCTGAAGGACATCAGTCCTGGGTGTTCTTTGGAAGGACTGATGTAAAGCTGAAACGCCAGTACTTTGGCCACCTCATGTGAAGAGTTGACTCATTGGAAAAGACTCTGATGCTGGGAGGAATTGGGGGCAGGAGAAGGGGACGACAGAGGATGAGATGGCTGGATGGCATCACTGACTCGATGGACGTGAGTTTGAGTGAACTCCAGGAGTTGGTGATGGACAGGGAGGCCTGGTGTGCTGCGATTCACGGGGTCGCAAAGAGTCGGACACGACTCAGTGACTGAACTGACTGACTGACTAAAAGCAAGTCAAGGAAATAGTTCCAACATGGAGTCAGAATTGGTTCTTCTCTGCAACATTACCACTCCCTATCAAAATCTTGCTCTTCATTATGTAAATAGCATCTACCAAATTTTCCAAGCCAGAAATCTAATCATTCATGACCCCTCTCTCTCCTTAGTCTCTGAAGCCGACAAATCACTAAATGGCTTTATCTTTGTTGTTTCTATGTGTGCATCCCCACTGCTACTATTAAGTACAGCATTATGCCTAAGAACACAGACTTGGAGCCTGACAGATTGGGTTCCCCTCTGTGCTCTATCTATACCTTACTAGCTGTGTGATCTTGAGAAAGTTATGCAACATGTTTCTGCCTCAGTTCCCTGATCTATACAATGGGGATTATAACTGTAGTTTTCACGGTTGTTGTGAGGATTAAATGAGTCATTATATGAATGTACTTAGACTTTGGTGTTTACTTTTATTATATGACCATCTCTTTCCTGGAATACTGAACAGTCTACTAATTGGTCTTATAATTGAAAGTTCTAATCCATTTTAAGTCCCTTTTCCAAAATGAAGCCAGAGGAATATTTCTAAAATGGATATGTGAATAGTTTTTTTGCAATTCCCTAAAAGGACATTTGATAGACTTCATTATAATGTTCAAATTTCTTATAACATGACCTTTAACTGAGCCCCGAGAACCCTTCAGCGTGTCTCCCCACTCTGCTTTCCCTGGCCATTTAAGTCATACCAACACTTTTGATTCTCTAATACACTTAATGGCTCTGAACTTTGGGGCTCAAACACACTCTTACCTCTGACTAGACCACTCTTTACCTCCTCTTTTCTTGCCTAAATCTTATCCATAATGTTTTTGCCACACCTGGAGAATGAGTATGTGGGCGGAAGAAAGATTCAGAAAGAGCTACCAATGTGATGTTGTTCAGTCACTCAGTCATGTCTGATTCTTTGTGACCCCATGGACTGCAGCATGCCAGGCTTCCCTGTCCTTCACTATCTCCTGGAGTTTGCTCAAATTCATGTCCATTGAGTCGGTGATGCTATCTAACCATCTCATCCTGTGTCTCCCCCTTCTCCTCCTGCCTTCAATGGTTCCTAGCATCAGGGTCTTTTCAAATGAGTTGGCTCTTCCCATCAGGTGGCCAAAGTATTAGAGCTTCAGCTTCAGTATACTAGTGTGATAGGAAGCAAGTAAATGAAATTTGTCAGGGAGAGGGAAGGACGTGTGTCAGAAACTGCTGTCAGCTGAAGACAGGAACTGAGACTTGACCACTGGCTTGACAACATTATTTCTCCAATCACTCACTAAAGAAATAATCAATATTTTTAAAGTTGGAATTTCTGTATACTATAGTATAATTTTCAAAGCAGAATATACACTCTTTATGTATATGTAATGTAGGAATCTTACAATAAAACTGTATATAAAAATAAATTCCAAAATTTTATACTACCATTCAATTGAGAATAGTTTCTGCACTGAGAAACCCAGTATAGATAACAAGCAAGAAAGGTAAGGTAAGTTCAAATTAATTCAAATCTCACAGGATAGCAAAAGGTAAGAGTTAGTCCACTATGATGTTTCTGCTTAAATATTAATATTTCTCCAGGTATGACAAGTACATGCCAACCATTGTTGTAAGCAACTTTTTATTCTATTTCCTGGTCGTTAATATACTTTGAGTACATATTCTCTTTGTACCTAAAAATCTTTTCTTCTTTGTCTGCTGCATCAAATCCAAGGACTTTCTCTGCTTTTAACCAAACAAACAAACCTGTTAGTAGAAATTTTACTTTAAATGTCAGGCAAAATGAAATGATTGTTCAAGTCCAGCCATTGCCATTAATGCAATAATGTTCTTATATTAGCGGATATTTAAAGAGTGAAATATATAAAACATATATATATGTAATGGATATTAAAAGATATATTAAGAGGTATTTGTAGAGATTGTGGTCAGAGAGACCAAACAACGATGATCAGTGGTGGTGTTTTTGCTTCCTATAATTGCTAATTATAAGAATATTTAATGGAGACAAATATCAACTCTGAGGATACTTTATTATTCCAAATAGAGCAAATATAGACCTGCTATATAAAGTTCATTTCCTCACCAAAAGAAAATTTTTTTCGATCTGATATACACATATATATCTGATATATAGGTGTATATATTAATACAGTTATATAAATGTATTTTTTAAGATTTTCATGTATTCTTATGCTGTTATTTTATTTTATCATGGTCTTTTTTATACAGTATTATCCTTGACATATCAACCTATAATAAAGTTTACTATAGCTGTAATAGAAATCTTTTCAGCTATCCTCTCAATTCATAGGTTTTGTTGATATGAGAACTAATAAAAATCAAAGTACATAGAAATAATCATGTTACTTATTATCAGGAATGCATATATGATAGAACTTAAATATTTAGGAATTGAAATGTGGCTAAAATATAATCTTGACTAGTTTATTTCCTCTACAATGTTGAAATCAAACCATTTAAGGAAGATAGTAAATCCTATAATTTTGAAGGAAAATCAGTGTACATTCTGCTGATTAAAAGCTATACATTCCATTTTCTCTCTATCCCACTTTTCCTGCTGTGATTTAGTTCTTTTTTCTTGACCTTTACTCAGATGAAATAGGAAATAAGTCCTTACTGCCACTCGTACAATATCCCTGGAATGATTTTGGCTTATGACCTTTAAATGATGGGGATAAATAAAATGAATCACATCTCCTCTCTTGGACCTGATCTGTGGGTCAACATATGTTTGCTTTTCATCTGTATGAAAATGCTTTAGGCTACGATTGCCATGGAGTAGCTGAAGTCAGGTGAAGAATGGGCAGGTGCCAATTGAGTCAGGCAGGAGATGAAATTATGATACGAAATGGGAAAGCTGAGAAGTGGGGAATTCTTTGTAAGGGATGCTGATTGCTTGTGATCACTTGCCTTTCCATGGCTGAAGGGCAGGGTGTAAGGACAGTGTGCAAATGCCTGGACCATTAAGGGCAGAACACCTGAGCAGAATGCTGGAAAGAGCTTACGTGACAGTGACATGGCTGTGAGAACAGGGCTTGAAACTGGATGAAAATGCCTCAGGGCTTCCATAACATTTCATCCCCCATGAAGAAGGGATTTTCTGGAAGCACCTTTTTAACATTGAGGATGATTTTGCCAATTAAAAAAACATAGGCACTTTTAGAATTTCCACTGCCAAACTGTGTTTGATATATTGAGTCCTATCCTTAACTTTTTAAAAAAAAAATATGTTTCATAAAGCCTAATGATATTTACAGAGATATAAAAGTTGAAAATCTAGCCAAGGTTATTTGGTGTTTAAAATCAAGTATGATATTTTCCTGTGAAATCCCAAGATCATTAACATTGCTTTAGTCAGCATTACTAGGAAATACATGCCAGTAAGATGAAAATTAATTTACAGTTGAGTGCTTTATGTCAGGAGACCACTTGCCTGATCGCAGTTATTTGAAACAGAACATATTCTGAGCACATTGCCTGCTGCTTTTTCTTGGCTGTAGATATTGACGAGTGTGGGACTGGGAGGCACAGCTGTGCCAATGACACCATTTGCTTTAACTTGGATGGTGGATATGATTGCCGATGTCCTCACGGGAAGAACTGCACAGGGGATTGCATCCACGATGGAAAAATTAAGCACAACGGTCAGATTTGGGTGCTGGAAAATGACCGGTGCTCCGTGTGTTCATGTCAGGTTGGTATAAACAAAGCACTGTAACCATTTTTATCAAGGTGTAATTTGCATGTATTTCAAGTGTACGGCTTGATAAACAAATGCATACATCTGATTAACCTCTGCACAATTAATATAACATAACATTTCCACCTACCCACGTTGGCTGGCCTCTGCCCTTTCTTAATCCCATAGCCCCAGACACAAGTAAACACTGTGTCCTATTTCTACAGATTAGATTTGTATTTTCTACAGCCTCATATAAGTGGAATCATATAACACAGTTGGCCTTCCATATCTGCAGGATCCACATTCATGGATTCAGCCAACTGTGGATGAAAAATACTTAAGGAGAAAGCTCCAGAAAGTTCTGAAAAGCAAAACTTTCATTTTCCTGACCCCAGCAACTTTTTACATAAGTTCTATATTATATTAGATATTATAGGTAATCTAGAAATAATTTAAAGTATATGGGAGATTATGTATAGGTTATATGCAAATACTATGCCATTTTATATAAGGGACTTGAGCATCCATGGATTTTGGTATCCACCTGCAACCTGGAAATAATCCCCCAGGTATATGAGTGAAAACTATACTTATTCTTTTGTGTCTGACATTTGTCTCAGCATTATGCTTTGACACTCAATTATATTCGTTACCTGTATAAGTAACCCATCCCTTTTTATTACTGAATAGTGTTCCTTTGTACAGAAATACCACAGTGTGTTTATCTATTCAATGATAGAATTTTGATTCTAACTAGGCTAATGTTTTTATAGGCACAGTATCATATTTGAATGAATGCATAAGTGAAGCCAGAATGAACATGCTATGGCCTGCAAGTGAAAAAACACCTATTTGGGTTATATTTCAGTTTTAAGAGGTGTTCTGTGTACCCAGTTGATAATAGAAATTTAAATTATAGTTAAATAATAATACCAAGGACTCAACTATTATTAAAGAAATTGATAACAGCTTGTACAAATTATAAGGTTAACATATCTATAAACTTAATAATATGTAAAACTTGATGACTACCTACCAAATATAAACATACAATCCATTACACAGAACAAACTTTAGTTAGTATTCAAATTACAAGTACATAAAAATTTATATATACATACACAAATTTATTTGCACATAAGAGCCATGCAGTGGTTATCATTCTATACTGGTTATTTCTGAAAAAAATTTTTCCAGTCAAGTCATTTAAACAGTAATGTGCAGAAAGAAAATTGGAAGTTCTCCAGCTTGAGTAATTTCTGGGTGTTAGCTACAAATAGGAATTTTAAAGAAAATCAGTTATATTGAGAAAACTGTGAGTTATCTCAAACTACCAAATCAACATCTGAAATTATAGCTATGGTGCTGATGCTCAGTCACTCAGTTGTGTCTGACCCTTTGTGGCCCCATGGACAGTAACCCACCAGGCTCTTCTGTCCATGGGATTTCCCAGGCAAGAATACTGGAGTGGGTTGCCATATCCTCCTCCAGAGGATCTTGCTGGCCCAGTGATGGAACCCATGTCTCTTGTATCTCCTGCATTGACTGGCAGAATCTTTACTACTAGCACCACCTGGGAAGCCTGATTTTAGATATATTATGTAATATACATGTATATATAGAGAGAGATAATTATGAATATAGATATATTATGAATATATCTATATATATTCCCCTGGAGGAGGAAATGGTAACCCATTGCAATATTCTTGCCTGGAGAATCCTCATGGACAGAGGAGCCTGGCAGGCTATGGTCCAGAGGCTCCCAAAGAGTCGGACATGAATGCAGTGACTTAGCACAGCACAGCACATATGTATAATGTATATATAGATGTTTATCTACATAGGTACTCACACGTACAGACACACCCACATACATATGATATCAGTATATTGAGAAACAGAGGCTTTTGGTAACTACTTTTTCTCCTTGTCATACAGAATGGATTTGTAATGTGTCGACGGATGGTCTGTGACTGTGAGAATCCCACAGTTGATCTTTTCTGCTGCCCTGAATGTGACCCAAGGTTGAGCAGTCAGTGCCTCCATCAAAACGGGGAAACCTTGTACAATAGTGGCGACACCTGGGTTCAGAATTGCCAGCAGTGCCGCTGCCTGGTAAGTTTGGCTACCTAAAGTTCAGGAAACATTACGCCCAGAATCAAAATAGGAAAGCAACCTTCCCTGCCCCTCCACCAATATTCAGTACCTGGCCATAGCATTGGAAGTTACAAAAGGTGAACCAGTTATGATGACAAGGTGATGGTTCTGCATTCACGACCTGAGAAGGAGTGTCCAGGGGTAGATGCAGTAAACTATGCCATGTCGTCTTTCAGGACGATCTCCAGAGCTCCAAAGAAGAAAAGGCTGTCCTCACTTTCCCAATCCCACTCAGCCTAGGTTTACTTAAAAACAGTAATGAACGAAACAATGGCATTCAAAAAAATCCTTTTTTCCAAGTAAACCTTTTGTTACTCCATTTCTGTCAATTATGCTCTGACTTAAAAAAAACAAAAACAAAATACCTTTTTTCTTTCTAAAAATTGTTACTGTCAACACTATTCCAGCGGGAACCCTGTTTTACACATAGTTTGAATTTGCAATAAATATTAGAATGTTAGAGTTGAATGTATATATATATGAAACTTCTGCTGGAAACAATAGGTTAAAAAGAAAATAAAGACTTGATAAGAAGACCCCAGTCATTTTTCATGTGGCCAGATTTTTTGCTTCTTTCTATGGTATAAATGAAAATTCATCTACACGTCTTTATAGAAGAAAGTTTCATAGATACTGCTAAGTCACTTCAGTCATGTCCGACTCTGTGTGACCCCATAGATGGCAGCCTACCAGGCTCCCCCATCCCTGGTATTCTCCAGGCAAGAATACTGGAGTGGGTTGCCATTTCCTTCTCCAATGCATGAAAGTGAAAAGTGAAAGTGAAGTTGCTCAGTCGTGTCCGACTCTTCGCAACCCCCTGGACTGCAGCCCACCAGGCTCCTCTGTCCATGGGATTTTCCAGGCAAGAGTACTGGAGTGGGTTGCCATTGCCTTCTCCAACATAGATACTAGTCTGAAAGTTAGGACTAGTTTCCTTTCTATTTGTGTGAGGATATTTTTAAGGCAATGCTTTTTTGTTGCTTCCTTTTTATACTTTCAACCCAAAAATCAATTGAAAGAGCAAGGTCAGTTTTGTGCCTGAAGGCTGCTTTCATCTCCCAAGACCATGAGACTCAGAATTATGAAGAAAATAGGAAACAGGTGGGAACTAAGTTTTAAAAAGATCCAGTTCACACAATTTTCCCATGTGCAATAAAAATGACTGAAATCAGCTCCTCGTTTTGTTTTTTTTTACCAAAGTCCATACACTGAGAAATGTATAAATGAACAAAGAAAAACTGTCAAATTTCCTTCATATTTCAATTTACTTTCTTGTCAGTGGACAAAACTTTCTTTTTGCAGAAGGGAATAAATGAGAAAGTAGGGTAAAAGACTGAAAGGAAGGAAAAAGCATCTCATAGGCAAAAAAGCTAAGTAAAAATCTCTTCTGTAGTAAACAGTTCTTTGTCATGGGAAAGAGAGGACGTGCCCATTCAATTGTTTTAAGAGAATTGGTTTTTGCTTTCCTTTATTGCTATTCTTATTTAACCCATGAAGACAGCTTCATAATCCATCTACAGTATAGATCTCATGTGTGGATTCCCTACCACATTCATGGCTGTGAAGGTCTAAGTATGAATGTCCATCAAAGAAATTGAGTAATTGAGTATTCAGTAAACACTGTGTTCCCTCCCTTCCCCTCCCTTTACCCTTGTCCATCTGCTCTCCTTATAGCAAGGGGAAGTTGACTGTTGGCCCCTGCCTTGCCCAGAGGTGGAGTGTGAATTCAGTGTCCTCCCCGAGAACGAGTGCTGCCCACGCTGTGTCACCGACCCTTGCCAGGCTGACACCATCCGCAATGACATCACCAAAACTTGCCTGGACGAGATGAATGTGGTTCGCTTCACTGGGTCCTCTTGGATCAAACATGGCACTGAGTGTACTCTCTGCCAGTGCAAGGTAAAACCCACTATATTCAAGTAGGGAGCACTTGGCCAGCTGTGCCCAGAAATCATAGATATTAATGTGGCCAGTGAGAAGCACCTTCCTTCCTTTTACTGTTCAGAGTTGGGAGGAGGACCACTCAGCTTAATTAGTGCCAAAGCTGACTGTCCTGTGCATCCTCTAAAGCATTTTCAGGGAGAAGGAGGTGCTTGGTCTGAAACCAGAATGATGGTTATTTATATCACTGGAACAGAAAGAACCTATGTAAATTGCCCTAAAGCATCTAACTGCACACATCTTTTTAAAAAAATAGTACAACACCAAGCTTCATGTTTCTTTCATGATAGAGGACAGTATTATTTTATTGATTTTTATCTAGTCTTTTTATGATATAAGATATATCAACAAGGTAAGCATACTGCATTTTCCAAAGTGAAAATCAATATGGCAAAAATGGGCATATTTCTTGGTCTGTTGTGGTCAGTTACATTGAGTTGAAAAATTTAAGACTTGTTTAACATATTTTATTCCTACAGCTGGAGAAAAATCATTATAAAGATTTTTCTTTTTATTCTCATAGGAAAATAAAGCATTATGTCTTTTACTTCACTAAGAACAAAAATACTGATAACGTAGACAGGGTATATAGAATTCAAAAATGGTGACAAACTTGAAAGCTTTCTGCTTGGATTATTGTTCCTTACAAATATTTGATTCAGTGGTCATTGCACTTCAGAGTCAAAGTTTTAGAGTCAACACTAAAACTAATACTCTGAAAAGCTTAACAACAACAAGAAAGCAAAGATGTCAGATTTTTCCCAGCATAGCACAGCCAGATATCTCTAACTGCTCTGGTTCTTTAAATGAACATTTCCATTAAAATTTTTTTTTTCAGTAGAGCAATTTAATTCCGATTCACATAGTACAAATTTCTTACTAGAGTGACTTGATGTAACAGGACAAAGAAATATGAAATGCTTTAAGTTATCTCAAACTATTATTATCTATTTCACACCGAAATTTCTAGCTCTTTCAGTCAATGCAATTTGTCAATCAAGCACAGCTTTTGGGGAGGAACATTTAATGGGGTCTTCTAAAAGTGCATTAGCACATTTGAAAGTTACTTTTACTACAAAAAGTTACTAGCAATGTATATGCAGTGCCACTTTAATATACATTTAATATGGATACATTTGAGTGCATTTAGTGGTGCATTATCTAGAAACTTCGGTATTAATGATTAATAGGGCAATACTTTCTGACATTCAATTGCCAAAGATATTTGAGTCTCTTTACACTCTTAATCTCCTAATAGATTATTGTTCTGAGCAGTGACAACAAAAATATATACTGAGTGATGCAATGTAAAACACACCAGATATAGCTCAGACAGATACTTCCAACAAGAAAAATGCAAACAGTAATAGGCAGAAAACATTACAGTATTTTCTGGGGGTAAAGAGTGTGAATGAGCTTGTCATGTACTGCCTTACAAACAAATAGGACTTTTTGACTCCTAGTAGAATTGTTTCCAGAAAGTGTATTTTGGCATTAGATTCATTTCTTGTCAGATAACTGCCATTTCTCAGAAGTTACTATTTGATGCCATTTCCCTTTTCCCTTCTTATTAAGTTGAGTTATAAGAATATGCTCAATGCTACCAAATGTATCCCTAATAGTCATTTTATTATATTTATTTTTTGCTATATTAAAAATAAAATTTATGCCAAATAGGCTTGAGAGATTGCATTGGAGGTAAGCATTCATCACAGTTCGACACTGTCAAAGCACTATTTGCATTTACTGTCTCTCCATCCTACCACTTCTGAGTTACTGGTGTAGTCAATAAATGCAACTTGTGTGGGGTGTTGTGCCAGGGTAGAATGATAACCAAAAACAGCAAAAATTGTTCCTGGAAATTTTTCCCCAACAGGTTATCGTCTAGAGCTCTGCTATCCGGTTCTGTAGTCAGAAGCCACATGTGGTTATTTAAATTCATTGAAATTAAATTAAAAATCCAGTTCTTCAGTCACACGAGCCACATTTCAAGTGCTCACATGTGCTCGTGGCTATCATAGTAGACAGCACATGCAGAGAACAATTCTATCATGGCAGAATATTCTATAGGAAAGCACTGGTCTAGAGGTGAAGAATGCGGCATCTGAAATCAGGCTACCTGGATTCAGAGCCTGGTCCACCACACTAGCAATGTCACCTCAAGGGACATTTATAAATCTCTCTGTGACTCTGTTTTTCTCACCTAAAACTTGGAATAAAAATATTACTTACATAAGAATAATTTATATTGCCTACTTGAGAAAGTTGCTTTAAGAATTAAGTGAAAGGCCCCCACAAAAAGTTTCCTACACGTTTCATACACATTCAGAGTAAGTGCTCAATAAATGTTGGCTATTATTATTGTTGGTAGTGGACAGCAGAAACATTAAGTCATGAAACAGAGACATTACTCACTGTGAAGGACACTCTGAAGGAAGAATGAACTGTGCTAAGAGGCTGTCCAACAAGTGAACCAATTTTACTTCCTGAGGAATTAAGAGTTAGCTGGGAGAAATAGGGTTAAGAGCTTCCCTTTCCTTTTTAAAGATATCTTTAAATTGCTTGCTAAGTCACTGCTAAGTCATTTCAGTCGTTTTCAACTCTGCGCGACCCCATAGACGGCAGCCCACTAGGCTCCCTCGTCCCTGGGATTCTCCAGGCAAGAAAACTGGAATGGGTTGCCATTTCCTTCTCCAATGCATGAAAGTGAAAAGTGAAAGGGAAGTCTTTTGGTCATGTCCGACTCTTCGCGACCCCATGGACTGCAGCCTACCAGGCTCCTCCGTCCATGGGATTTGCCAGGCAAGAGTACTGGAGTGGGGTGCCATTGCCTTCTCCGTTAAATTGCTTAGGTTAAAAAAAAAAAAAAAAATGTTTCCGTCACTCAGAAGTTGAATTCACATCAAAAATGAATTACTAATGCTGTCTTACCTAAATCCGATAGAAACTACACAACTCCAGAGAGCTTTCAGGCAATTGTGCTTTGAGTTTCAGGCTATAAAGAGAAATGTACCTAGTTGATAAATAAGGAAGGAGGAGATATTAGAGGGTCAGTCAGGCAAGAAAACTGGAATGGGTCGCCATTTCCTTCTCCAAGGGATCTTCCCAACCTAGGGATCGAACCCTGCCTAGTAGGCATATTCTTTACCATCTGAGCGACCAGGAGGCAAATAAAAAGTGAAAGTGTTAGTCACTCAGTAGTATCCAACTCTTTGCGACCCCATGGACTGTAGCCGGCCAAGCTTCTCTGTCCATGCAATTCTCCAGGCAAGAATACTGGATTGGGTTACCTTTCCATTCTCCAGGGGATTTTCCTGACCCAGGGATCAGAACCCAGATTTCCTGCATTGCAGGCAGATTCTTTACCATCTGAGCTACCAAGGAGTAATACAGTCAGAAGAGCTTAGTAGATCAAAAGAGAAGAAAGGATTATTCTATGAATACTGGAATGACTGGATAGCAATTTGAGGGATGTAAGTTGTATATACTAGTATGCTATGTATCAAAACAATTCCCATGTGGAAAAAGTGTTATATATTAAAAATAAATCAAAATAAAGATAAGTAATCAAATATTTATCAAAATTCTAGAAGGGAGATGCCTTTTCTAACATAAAAGTGATAAAATATACCTCAAAAAATTTAGAGCTTCTGTAGATATACAAAATTAGCAAAGTATAAAATCACAATTAGAGACTGGAAAAATATGTTCAGCAGATATGATATCTTTATTAGATTAAAAACATGAAAATTAAAAATACTTATTTTCCCATAAATAACAGAGAATGAATAAACAATTCACTAGCAACTGAACTAACTGACTGACTGAAAAAATACAACTGTTAAAAAAGAGGAGAGCATTCAGCTTTTAAATAATTGAAATAAATATAAACTAACATAATGATTTATTATTTCCACATACTACAGTAAAAAAAATTCACAATAATTTCCAATGTTAACAGTGATATAGTGGAATTGTAGTTTTTTTGCAGAGTTAGTGACATTGAAAAATACAATCAAGAGCCACACATATACCTCCTAGTCCCATCCCCATCTCCACAGAAATATCCAGAAAATCTTATTAATCCTGAGTCTCAGAATCCAACCAAAAGAAATAATCTAAAATATGGAACAAACTGTGTGCATCCTAATATTCACCTCAACATTAATTGGCATGCAGAATCAAAAAGAAACCAAAATACCCAACAATGGAAAGATGGTTAAATAAAGTATGATGAGGGCATGGCAGCCTACTCCAATATTCTTGCCTGGAGAATCCACATGGACAGAGAAGCCTGGTGGGCTACAGTCCATGGGGTCGTGAAGAGTCAGACACAGCTGAGCAGCTAAGCACACAGCATCTGATATAACATAAACTCCAGGAGGTAGTGAAGGACACGGAGGTATGGAGTGCTACAGTCCATGCGGTCGCAGAGTGGGACATGACTGAGTGACAGAACAACAACAAAATCTAACATATAATACTACAACTGTACATTATATGTAATTTTATGATTGCATCATTCAATCATTCAAGTACCAACAATGCTTATAATAAAAATTAAGATAAAAATACTGTGTGATTATATATGTACTTTGATTACAAGAAGGCTAAAAACAGAGAAATATGAAATGAAATCTATGAGGATATACTAAAATATTGATAATAGTGGAATTTAAAATATATTCATTTTTATGTAGATTATTTATAGACAGGGAAGCCTGGTGTGCTGCAGTGCATGGGGTCACCAAGAGTCAGACGACTTAGCAACTGAACAACAATTTATAGCACATATGTGTACATATATTATAATTACACATATATTTATTCTATCTGTCATATAATTTATAAATATTAATGTATTAATAACAGTATTTTATAAAAATTATATTAAATATATATGCTAATAAAATATTTTATGCTTTGTATATATTATATAGAAACATTTTACTGAAAGCTGAAAGTCAGCTGTCTTCTAATCTTGATTTTATAGAGTTTAGTATGCAGACTGATGAGGACTCCTTTACCAATAAAATACAGCCAGAAATAACAGGGTGTTAAGGAAACTCACTGTTATTGTGTAAAAAATAATTAGATTTTTATGGCAGTGGATGGTTACTATTCATAGCAGCCTAAGTTTCAGTAGATCACCTTTTATTCTAGGTTTTATCAAGGTAATGTTTGTTAAGGTCAAATACATAGCGATTTTGTGCAAATTTTTTATGTTTGATGAATCAAAATATAGAATACTTTCAACAGTCTAGCAAGTAACTTTTTGCCCCCTTCTAGGAGAAGGCAATGTCACCCCACTCCAGTACTCTTGCCTGGAAAATCCCATGGACGGAGGAGCCTGGTGGGCTGCAGTCCATGGGGTCGCTAAGAGTCAGACACGACTGAGCGACTTCACTTTCACTTTTCACTTTCATGCATTGGAGAAGGAAATGGCAACCCACTCCAGTGTTCTTGCCTGGAGGATCCCAGGGACGGGGGAACCTGGTGGGCTGCCGTCCATGAGGTCGCACAGAGTCGGACATGACTGAAGCGACTTAACAGCAGCAGCAGGCAATACCTATTCCTGTAGGAAACCTCAATTTTATTTCATTACAACAAATGTATTTTTCCTATTTAAAAATTCATATGTGTATCACACAGTATGTATTATTTTATGTCTAATGGTGAATTGACCAGTTTGTCATTAAGTAATGTCCCTCTTTATCGCTAACAAGATTTCTAGACAAGTAGTCAGTTTTGCCTGGTACTTATGAAACCACACACTATGTTTTGATTCATCAACTTTCAACCTGTCTATAGTTTTATATTTAGAATGCATATTTATAGATAATATATAAATAGTTCTTACTTTTTAATCCAGTGTGACAGTTTCTGTCTTTTAACGGAAGTGTTTAGTCGATTTATATTTGATATTGTTTTTGACATTCATGTATTTAGGGGCCACCATTTTGCGATTTGTTTTCTGCTTGTTCTATATGTTGTTTTTTTAATAATCTTATGTATGCAAGGAAAGTATCCACTTGCTTTCCTTCTGTTTATTTTTATATTAGTTTTATATAAGTTTTTCTATTCAATTTAATTTTTCTTTTAGATTCTTAATTATAACTCTTTATATTGTTATTTTTTGTTGTTGGCTTATGCAACAACTAAAATAATAATATAACCAAAAACCTTTGGTTTTTATAATTTTGACTATGATACACTTAAGTGTGATTTTTGTTGTCTTTATTCTCTTTGGGATGTGCTGGGTTTTTTGAATATCTAAATTGATTTTTTTTCACCAAATTTGAGAAAAAATTGACCATTGTTTCTTCAGATATTTTGTCTGCCACACTTTCTCCCTCTTATTCTCCCAAGACTCCAATCACCCATGTGTTATATGGTTTAATATTACCCTGAAGGTCACTGAGATTCTATTTTTATTTCAATCCTTTTCTTTTTGTTTTTTTTAAAGCAACTTAGTTTACAGTTTATTATAACTTCATCACTTCCACATTTGTGACGCATGTTAAAAATAGATTGCACATTAAAAACCATTTAAAATTTCCTCAGTAGTAGATTCTCCTTGTTAAAAATCAGAACTTAATAGATCAAACGAAAGTACCTCTGATTAGTCCCTTCTCCAATGCCCGCTGTCTTAGCCCTCTCCCTTGAAACAGTCACCATTAACAATGCTTCTAGATTTTTCTCCATAGGGTTGCCCCTATCTGTGTGCATATGTATTTTAACATAAATGATGGCTCCATTATTTCACTTAATAATATGACTTAGACAGTTTTTCATGTCAGTACTTACAGGTCCACCTCATTTTTAGAAAGTTACAGCATGATGTTCCACAGAAAGGGTGCACAATTATTTATTTAGACATTCCTCTTGTCATGAATATTTACGTTGCTTTGAATTTTTCACTATTGCAAATAACATCTCAGAGACCTCCAGGACAATATTAAACGCTACAACATTCGAATCATAGGGGTTCCAGAAGAAGAAGTCTTTTTGTTTTAAATATTGGATAATTTCTATATTTTTTTCAAATTTACAGACTACTTCTGCCATCTCTAATCTTCTGTTAAGCCCATCCAATGAATTTTTCATTTCAAATACTGTGCTTTTCAGTTCCAGAATTTTTATTTAATTTTATTTTTAGTTTCATTACTCTGCTGCAATTTACAACCTTTTCATTCATTATAACCTTTTTTTAAATTTTTCTTAACATCTTTGTACACATTTGTAATAGACACTTTCTAGTCTTTATCTGGGTTTCCCTGGTGGCTGAGATGGTAAAGAATCACTTTGTAGTGCAGGAGACCCAGGTTCAATCCTTGGTTCAGGAAGATCCCCTAGAGAAGGAAATAGCTAGTCACTCCAATATTCTTGCCTGGAGAATTCCATGGACAGAGAGGAGCCTGGTGACTACAGTCTTTATCTGCATTTATACCAACTGGATTAACTCTGAGTCATTTCTCTTTCACTACTTTTTCTCTTGATGAGTCACTTTTTTCTGTTTGTTTGTTTTTTCACATATCTAATAATGGTTATGGTTTATTGGATATTGTGGACAGAATATAGAATAGGTCCTCTATAGGTCCTCCATTCTGTTGGCTTCCCCTGAAGACTGTTGTCGTTCTAGCAAATTTCAAATTACAGCCAATAAACTTGCAATTGAGAAGGCTAGACTTTATATTAGTTAGATCTATTCCAGATGTACCCTTAGTTCTAGGGTGAATCTCTTAATCTTGAGACTGTTTTATTCCTAAACATGAAAGCCTGAAATTTTTTATCAGTCCCTTTTAACTTGGTAGGGCACAGATTTTAAGCACTACTACCCACAGGGAGCAGCATCTGAAATATCTGCTCAGAGCTTTCCAACTTCAAGCTGTGACTCTCTGATTGTCCTTTTAGAGTCTCCTCTGCAATTCAAAGACCAGCCACTGATTTGAGGGGAGTTTCCATGCTGATTCATTCCTTCCTTTCTAAGATATTTCCTTCTGAATTTCCAGGCACCCTGGCAGCCCCAAATGTTGTCCTCCAACATCTGAAGTCTATCAGATTGTGGCTTTCTGCTTGAGTTGTAGTTATCCTAAGTTTCACAGACTAGACAGTGCCCTAAGGGAAAATGCCAGGTAGAAAAGAATCTCACACAATACATTTTCCTCCTTTCAGAGATTGAAATTCCTCCAGTGTCTGCTTGCTTTTAGTCACTAATTCATTGATTTAAATAATTTTTATATTTTGTCCAAACTTTATAGTTATCCATATGAGAGACAGTCTTGTGTAAGTAACTATGCCATTACTGAAATTGGACCCCAGTGGAATATTTTATTACTCTTTCTTATATCAACTAGGTTTCCTTAACTGAGGAGCTATCAATGGCATGGTCTGTAGCATTCATGTTCCTATAGCAGAACATACTGATAGGGAATAAGAAAAACATTACTCGAAGATTTGGGGAAATATATCTTCTCTTCCTAAAACCTACTTATACTCCAGAAATTTCCCTAACTCTCTCTGCTCAAAATCCATACAGTCTGAGGAACTGATATTCTTGGGAACTGGTATACCTCTCCTTTCACTGGGTCAGTGAGTTGGGAAAGATCATGTGACCAGGTTATGGTTAGAAATCCTCAGCCTCTGAGCAAAACAACAAAGCTTTAAAACACTGCTAGAGAGCTAAGAAATGGTTGTCTGTCACACTTTTTTGCCATCAGAGTAAGAATTCTGCTTAATAACAATTAAAAGAAAGAGGGTTAAGTTAAATTGATAATATTCTTCTTGGATATAGACTGTCTTTTCTCTCATTTGGTAAGCTTTAACAAAGGCTAAAGTATTAAGGTCCTTTCTTAAGTTTTATCTGAACCTTTTGGTTTTATCATATTAAGGTCTGATACATTTTCAATCATGTAAAGTCAATTATCTGAGAGAATATATCAAATAGAAGATGAGCTTTAGAGTCAGACTAACCTGTATTTTAATCCCAGTTGTATCCTTATATTAGCTGTGAGACTTTGGACATGATATTTAAGCTTTCTGATGTTCAGTTTCTGAACCTAAAAATCATCACTATTAATAGTGATCCTACTGGGAATGCTCTGAGGTTGAAATTAGATAATGTATTTAAAGTTTCTGGTGAAGTTTCTGACACAGAGTATGCACTCAAAAAGTAGAAGGATATTATCATCTTGTGATTGTGTTAACAATGCTAACAATGATAACAATGCTATCATTATTATCAGCGAGCCACTGGAAGAAAGAGTGCAAAAATTCAAAAGAATAAGATACAATTTTTTTTTCTTTTCTGTAATACATTATACTATTTTGGCTGTCATTGTTCAGTTGATAAGTCGTGTCCAACTCTGCAACCTCATGGACTGTAGCACACCAGGCTCCTCCATCCTCCAGTATCTCCCAGAGTTTGCTGACACTATCTAACCATCTCTTCCTCTGCCGCCACTTTTTCCTTTTGCCTTCAATCTTTCCTAGCATCAGGGTCGTTTCCAATGAGTAGGCTCTTTGCATCAGGTGGCCAAAGTTTTGCAGCTTCGGCATCATTCCTTTCAATGAATATTGAAAGTTGATTTCCTTTAGGACTGACTGGTTTAATCTTGCAATCCAAGGGACTCTCAAGAGCCTTCTCCGGCACCACAATTCAAAAGCATCAACACTTCAGTGTTCATCCTTCTTTATACTATTTTTTTAATATAAATTTATTTATTTTAATTGAAGCTTAATTACTTTACAATATTGTATTGGTGTTGCCATACATCAACATGAATCCGCCACAGGTATACACGTGTTCCCCATCCCGAACCCCCCTCCCTCCTCCCTCCCCGTACCATCCCTCTGGGTTGTCCCAGTGCACTATTTTTTATACTATTTTGGTACTTTGTTATAAAAACCCATTATGCTTATTTGGCTCTTCCCTGTTTTCCTTGCCTCATCTCTATAGTTTCTTCACTTAGAATTCTTGCCAAGACAGAACTTTTTTAGGCGTCTTAACTACACAGAACTCTTTTCACTTTAAAGCCTTTACTAATTCTGTTCCCTGTGCTCTTGGCATAACTTTTCACAGAACTATCTTGAGGTCTTGGGTTAAACATCACTTCTATATAGAATTCTACTCTGGCCACCCAATCTAAGTAGCCAGACTTTTTATTAATCTCATAACATCACCTAGTTTGTTTCTTTTCTAGCACTTTTTACAATTTTTGATTGTACACTTGATTATTAATGGATACAGCTATAGGCCCTGTCCTGTGAGAGTAGCAACCATATCTGCTTTATTCATCAGCATGTCTAGGGCTCAGTTTACTCAGTGCTTATTTTGTGAATGGGCAAATAAAAGAACAAATGTGATCTAAGAGAGTGCCATGGAGTAAATAAAGCTGCTGCTGCTAGCCTATAATTTACCACAAATAACTGGCCACAGTTGGTTTTTAAGTGAGACATGAAAAGTGATTAGGACACTGAACTTTCAGGAGCATATAAATAACAAATACACTGTTCAGTTATGTGTAACAATCAGTGAGAACTGACTAGTGGCTTAAAAATTCATACTGTACCTTTTTCCCCTGTCTTTTCTCTAGAATGGCCACATCTGTTGCTCAGTGGATCCACAGTGCCTTCAGGAACTGTGAAGTTAACTGTCTCACTGGAAATTTCTGTTTAAAGAATGTTTCATTAAAAAGACCAAAAAAGAAAAAAAAAAGGTAAAACTTAAAGTGGATGATTTGTGGGCAGCTAAGTGCATCATTGTTATTAGCTGAGTGAACTTTCAATTATGAAATTCATGGAGCTTGAGAAAATCACAAAAGGAAAAGGCTTGGGGCAAAACTAGACCAGAATTCCACCTCAACGGTGTCTGACGTCAAGCGTGTGGAAGAATGGGTGTGAAATACATACCATGACATCATGATCCCTGGACATAAAGCCTGAGCTTATGGGGGCTTTGGAAACCTCTGGCTTCACTGGTGCAGAAAATACTCCTCTAGATCAGAATCTTCATGAATCAGTTCAGTTCTTCACTGCAAAAAATAAAATGTAAGGCAGTGATTGAGTTCTATTTTCAGAAGCAAAGCAAAGAAGCTATAACATGTTATATGTACAATATACACTCTGAGAAGAAATCTGAAACGTTATTGTCATGATAAAAATAATGCACAGGCATGGTTACTTAATATTTTCTAACAAGAGAACTCATCCCTATTTCCTTGTTTTACTGCACTTAATATTTGGTTGAATTTGTTCAGTATAAGCTCGTTCTTGTGTAAAATTAAATAAATATTTCTCTTACCTTATAACATGTCCCAGTGTTTGCTTACTGTGTTCCTTTTGCCCCACACATTCTTCAACATACAAATTGCTTTCTGGTTCTGCTGATGAAACACTCCCACCTCCCAAACTGAAGGTGATTTTTGCTATATTACATGCCAAAATGGGGGGTGTGAAGGATACCTTCGTTCTGCCCCTGTGGATTCCCCAGGTTGCCTTTCACCCTCCCTCATGTCCTGGGGACTGACTTATGCACATCATATTAATCGGTTCTGTTGTCCTCTGAATTCTGACTCAGTTTGACTAGTAGCGACCACCAGCAGGATATCAGAAAGAGAGAGTTTGGCTGTTTACTCTGCTGGCTCCTTTCCTGTCAGGTTACTGCCGTGATTAGCTGTGTCACTGAAGGTGATGTCTCCTGGCAGGTGGCCCTCCCTGTTCAGCTACCCTCTCCCGACTTCTATTTTGCTTCTTCTGGCTTCAGGGATAATAACAACTCTGGCTGTTTTGTCTTTGTGGGTACCTGCTCAGTTTCTTGTCTTCCCTGTTTCCTATAGCCTCTTTATAAATGGTCCTTTTGTTAAACTGTCTTTAATTAGCCAGCTTGAGCGTGCCATCTGTTTCCTGCCAGGATTCTGACTGATGTCCATAAGGAAAGGAGTATGTGAGAGTTGGGAATATCTTCAAAAATTTGTCCTTCACAATTTGATATACAAATTTAAAGAATCCCAATGTTAGGAGGGATTATGATATTACATGTTAAAATTTTTGATGCACTAGAATCTCAGGAGGAAAAAGTAAACTTACAGATGCTCAAATCAAGTGACCAAGTGAAGTCGCTCAGTCGTGTCTGACTCTTTGCGACCCTGTGGACTGTAGCCTACCACGTTCCTCCATCCATGGGATTCTCCAGGCAAGAGTACTGGAGTGGGGTGCCATTGCCTTCTCCAGAGGACCTTCCCGACCCAGGGATCGAACCCTGCATTGTAGGAGATGCTCAATAGTGATGGTAAATACAATATTTCCCTATTCGTATGTTTTGCACTAGGGTGAAAAAGAAATACAAATCTTATTAAATTTTAGTTGCATAGAGACTTCTTTAAAGAAAAAAGAATGGAAGTGGACAAGATGTAACTCCCGCAAGCTATGGAAAAGGTAAAGTGGCATTTAACTGCCTTTTCCCCATTGCTATGAAAATAACCTCATAGGAGCCGAGCTAAAGGATAATGTATAAATGTCTTAATATTTTGACATGTGTAGTATTTACTGAATGTGTCGATTCAAGTATCTCTCAGTATTCCCTGGACTTATAAATGCTCTTTTTTCTGCAGCCTTTTTATACTTAACTAAAAATTTCAGCAGAGCATAAAGTTTATTTTGAGCAGGTATTACTTACTGTGGAAACTAGCAATTTAGTCTCCAAAAAGATACTAATTTGAAAGTTTTTCCACGTATTTTTTCCTTATATAGATTTGGGGTTTCATGTAAATCTCCATAAAATATATATTTTATTAATACTTGCTTTTCTGAGAAAAGTATGAAATATGTGCATTTGCATGTGTGTGTACTTGTATACACACTCACAGTTTACATCCGTATACTTGTATATACTCATCATTTAGATGTTTTATGCCTTCTAGAAGAAGAAACGAGGTGGAATTGCACACTCCCACTCTATCATAAGTCTCTGTAGGGCTCTGAGTGTATTGGTGGTTTTCAGAGTCCGGTTTCTATAGACTTCTGAAAGAGAGAGAACTCATAACATTGAGAAGAAAAGAGGGAGAAAATAAGATTATATTCTTCCAAGGACTATTAAAGCAATAAATGTGTTCAGATTGAATTTTGTATTTCAAGGTTTATCCCATAAATAATAGATACTCAGGAGAATTACTGTTTACCCAGGCGAGCAGTAATCAATTGCTTCTTAAGGACTTTGTTCTTTGAAAACAAGGTTGTTAAATGCCTTATTTCTTACTCTGGAGATAATTGGCAGAATGCCATGGTTGAATTATGCCAGTGTTGTGGGGAAGTGAGAACTAAGAGGCATGAATTTAATTTGGGGGTACTTGGCTCTTTTAAGAGCACCTTTTGGTGGAAAAAGTCTTTATTACATTTCCTTTATTTTCCCTTTTCTGAAAGAAAAAAAAAACACAAGAATATTTGAATATTATTCTTTGGTAATTCATGAATGGTAATCCATATTATTTGTCATCCTTTTTGAAAGACTACAATATTGCTATTTCCTTTGCCTTATGTGGTGGTAAGGAGAATCACATATAATTGTTCAATATGATCCAAGCAGTATCATCTAACTCCTTTCATCTCTTAGTAACTTGGTTAAGACAAAGTTGAGACACCTTGTAATCGCCTTAAAAAATGAATGGTATATCAAAGCTCTGAAACAGCAATCGATTCTCTGTATATTGGAGTAGCAGAAGTTATTCAGTTGAACAAAACTGAAATTACATGTGCGGAATAAAAAATAAGCTTTAAGTCACTAAGGATTACCCCCAAAGCTCCATGTTTCTGACTAGTTAAGATTCCTCTGGAGATCAACAGGTCCCAGAGACACTTGCATGGTCCCAGTCCTGTTAACCTAGCACTGAGCACTGATAAGATCAACCTTTATTAGAGCAAGACTTTTTTGTTTTTTTATTTTTCAAGTGTAAAGTGTTAGTGGCACAGTGGTAGATTGATCTCAGAGAGATTCATGCCAAAAAGATCCCTGAAGGCAATAAGTGAATGTTGTGCTCTGTATACACTTCATTCACTGAACACTGCCCCTGTGCAGTCACTCTGTTGCAGTCAAGTTGTCTCATTCTGTTCTTTCTGACCTTTCAATATTGATGGACTGTTTTCTGCCCTAGAATTCAATATCTTCCATAAAGGAATTGTCACCTCTTTGCAGAATAATTGCCCTTACTTAACAAACGTACAGGTAGAAAAACAGGAGAGCTTTGAGCTACGATGGCTCTGGATCTGTGGTGAAATAAACTGGCAAAGAATAGAACCATTGGAGGAGGTTGGAATAAGATAGTTTGAGTTTCAGTTTCCCGTATATCTTGTGTTTTCCAAGAGGCTGTGGCAACTTCTCCAAGCCTTCTATCTTTGTGCTGGGATTAAATCATGCTTCAAGAGATCATTTGCATGGCAGATTCTGAAGTTCTTTATTTTGAATGACAAATGGCACAATATATTACTGTCACCCCCAAAATATTAAGTTTAAAACATGTTCTCCCTTTATCTCCAGTGCTAGGTGCTTTAATAAAACACTCTGGAATCAAAGTGTGACTAGATGTCAAAATAGAAATGGCAACAAGTTTATTTTTGAGTAATTTTCTTTCTCTTTCACACACACACACACACACACAAAACAGCTATAAATAGGGAAAGCAGAAAACCAGAAAATATAATTTTCTTCAAAATATATAAGGAATTCAGGAATAAGTTTATCAAAAGAAATTCATGGTCTTGTGGAAAAATATAAAACCACAGTGAACAAATCTTTTTGAAATCCTAGAATATACCTAGGCACTGCCTGTAGAGTTTGCATAATGAACCAATCTCACTGCAACAGTACAGATGCCACAATGTGTACAGTGTGTACAGAGCGGAAGCATCTGCATATTGCCTCCTCGCGGAGTTGACATCCTTATGGGGGTGGAGAATTAAGTAAGTGGATGCTATGCTGGGGAAGATAGGCGCTATGAAGAATTAAGCTGAGTGGAGTAGAGATACGGACAGGCAATAGTGTCGATAGGGTGGGGATGAAGTCTTCTCTAAGATAAAGTGACATCGGAGCAAACACTGGAATGAAGTGACGAGTGAGGCATCTGCACATCCCAGTGGGAGAATGACAGGCCAAGGGAGTGTGTGAACAGGTCTGAGATGGGAGCACACTTAATGCGGTGTGAGTGGAGTGGGCAAGCTGAGACTTACAGAGGATGTGGTCAGGGAAGTGGCTGGTGACCAAGTCACATAGGTCTTCCTAGGCCATCGTTAGCGATTAGCATTTTTATTCTTTGTGATTTGGAAGCTGTTAGAGAGTTTTGAGCACAGCTGTGACATAGTCTAATGACAAAGAATTAACCTAGACCATTTGTGGAGAGTAAGACGTGGTAAGTGGACAGGGTGAGGGGGTGTGCTGAGCATGGGCGTAGGAGGTATGTTTATGCTGCAGAATTTCCAACAAGGTGATGATAATAGGCTAGGAGGGTAGCCTTGAGGGTGAGAAGGAAGAAACATTTAACATTAGAGATCTACTTAATTGAAAAAATGGGTAGGAAGACTAAGTATCAAAAAAGTGTCAATTCTCCCCTGTAGTTCTAATAAGAAAAAAAAAAAATCCTAAACTATTATGGAAAAGCAAATGGCCAGGAATATTTTGAAGAATTATATCTAGGGGCAGGGAAGACCATATATCATTTATCTATATCTCATATATCATCTATCTTGGTATTCTACCATATATCAAGAGTATAAAGCTATAGAAACTGAGTCATTGTTATGGGAATAAATGGAAGACAGGTCAATATATAACAGCACCAAGACTTCAGAAAGCATCCCATACACAAATGGGTTTCATAGGTGACAGAGGTTATGCTGAAGAATTGGGCATGTGGAAATTGCCTATGGAAAAGCAAAAACATAAAATTATGTCCTTATTTCACATAAATCAATCCCACATAGATTAAGGACCTCAATATAAAAAGCAAAACAAATTTATGAAGAGATTTTAGAAGAATGCTTTTTGACCTTGGGATGGCTTCAAATAAACTCAAAAGGCATATATCATAAAATCATAGTTAAATTCTACTATATGAAGTAGATGAAAAGACAGGCAATAGGCTGGAAAAGATATTGGCTTTATATATGATCACAAAGGACTGGTAACTGGAATGTATGTATTTAAAAAACTCCTAAAGAAATTCAATAGAGAAATGGACAGAAGACATACACAGGCATTTCACAAGTCAGGAAACCCCAAAATGGCTAATAAATGTTGTGAACATCTGCTTGGGTTCCCTAGTCATCAGAAAAGTTTATTTTAAAACCACAATGACAGAATATTTTTAAAAATCATCAAAATTAAAAAGAATAACACCAGCTGTTGGTGAGACTGTGAAACAACCTGAAGTCTTACACACCAGTAGTATGTATTATACATTATGTATATCTCCACACCACTTTGGGGGGCAGTTTTGTGATACCTAAAGTCGAGGGTGTGCACTTGTCATGACCCAGCATGTACTCCTAAGTTTATGATCTAGAGCTTCACTGTCCTATACAGTAGACATTGGTCATTTGTGGCTATTAAAATTAAATTCCTCAGTTGCATGAGCAATTTTCAAGGACTCAATAGCTACTCTGTGACTAGTGGTTAGTGGCTACTTTATAGACAGCACAATGATATTTCTATCATCATAAAAAGTTCTAATGGACAGCACTGTCCTATAGGAATTCTCGTAAAAGTGTATAAGACATGGAAAAAATATTCACAATAGCATATTTGCAAGAAAGCTCTAGAAATCATTCAGATGTCAATCAGTGAAATCAGTCATAAATAAAATGTCATACGTTTATATTTTGGAATACTCTAGAGGATGAAAATGAATAAGAATTACATTTAGAAACATGGATGAACCTCAGACACATGTTCAGAAAAAACAAGATGCAAATGAAAAAGGAAAGCATAACAATATTCACACAATAATTTTGAATGTGTAAAATATATTTATGCAAATATGAATATTTTAAAATGCATGGAAATGACAAACATCAAATTAGGATAGTGGTTGTCTCTTAGAGGTTGAAGAGAGGTGTCAGGTACACAGGGAGCATACCTGCGTTGGTAATATCTGTTTATTGCTCTATTCCATGTATTTCCAATATTTCAGAATATCTATTGCTGTGTGTGTGTCACACACACAGTCACTCCGTCGTGTCCGACTCTTTGCAATCTCATGGACTGGAGCCCGCAAGGCTCCTCTATGCATGGTGTTTCTCAGGCAAGAATACTGGAATGGGTTGCCATTTCTCCTCCAGGGAATCTTTCCAACCCAGGGATAAAAACTGAATCTCCTGCATTGCAGGCAGATTCTTTCCCACTAAGCCTAAAGACAAATAATGAAAGAAAAAATAATTACATGATCTTACCACCTTTGGTACTTCCTTTATTTTTCTTTGTTCTTTGTCAAATATTTGCCTATGCAGTCATAGTATTTTTAATTTCACTTCTTGCATAGCATTTTATTGTAAACAGTTTATATTATAGTATGTTTACAGGATTTCAATGACTGTTAAATATTTCATTGATTTGTTAGAAATACAGTTTATTTCCTTTGAACTTTTTCACTATTACAGATACTGCTGCAATTCATATAGTGTAAAACTATGTTAATCTGTAGAGTGTATTATCAACAATAGGTTTAATGATGCAAGTTATAAACTATTCTAATGGCATGGTTTAGCTTTTTTTTAATGAGGTGCATTTGATGTACAATACTATATAAGTTTCAGGTGTACAACATAGTGATCCATGATTTTCAAAGATTTTACTTCATTTATAGCAATTATAAAATTGGCTATATTCCCTGTGTTGCACAATATATCATTATAGTTTATTTATTTTATACACAGTAGTTTCCAACTCTTAATCCTCTATCCCTATCTTGGTTCAGTTTGTTTTATTGCTTGTCCAAAGGCTGTACCAAGGAAACAGGGCCACTGGCGTTATAAGCCATATTTTCAAAACAACTTATATGCCACCATTGAATGTTATATGCCACTACTGAATATTATCAATTTAATTTTAGTCTCCTATTGTGATTTTTATAGGTATAAAATGGTACATTGCTGCTTTAATTTTAATTTTTTTAATAAGTGAGGTTAAACTTATGCAGGCATTGTAATTTTCTACCTATGTCCTTTGTTCATATATCTCTGATACTTTGATCAATTGATGGTGAAAGTGAAAGTGATTCAGTCATGTCTGACTCTTTGTGACCCCATGGACTGTACAGTCCATGGAATTCTCCAGGCCAGAATACTGCAGTGGGTAGCCTTTCCCTTCTCCAGGGGATCTTCCCAACTCAGGGATCCAACCCTGGTTTCCAGCATTGCAGGTGGATTCTTTACCAACTGAGCAACCAGGAAAGCCCAAGAATACTGAAACTGGTAGCCCATCCCTTCTCCAGTGGATCTTCCTGACCCAGGAATCAAACTGGAATCTCCTGCACTGCAGGCAAATTCTTTACCAGCTGAGCTACCAGGGAAGGGCCAAGTCTAGTCAACTGGTGCTGGTGGTTGTATAATCACTACTGCTAAGTCGCTTCAGTCATGTCCGACTCTGTGTGACCCCAGAGATGGCAGCCCACCAGGCTCCCCCTCCTGGGATTCTCCAGGCAAGAACACTGGATTGGGTTGCCACTTCCTTCTCCAGTGCATGAAAGTGAAGAGTGAAAGTGAAGTCGCTCAGTCGTGTCCGACTCTTAGCGACCCCATGGACTGCAGCCTACCAGGCTCCTGAGTCCACGGGATTTTCCAGGCAAGAGTACTGGAGTGGGGTGCCATCGCCTTCTCCGGTATAATCACTAAGTCGTGTATAACTCCTTGCGGCCCCGTGGACTATAACCCAACAGGCTCCTCTGTCCATGGGATTTCCCAGGTGAGAATACTGGAGTGGGTTGCCATTTCCTCCTCCAAGGGGTCTTCCTGACCCAGGGATCAAACTCATGTCTCCTGTTTGGTAGGCAGATTCTTTACCACTGAGCCACCTGGGGAGCCTGCTTTTATTATTTACACATAAAATAAACTATAAAAAGACATCATGTGTAATTGTTGGAAATCCTTCAACAAATTTTTACCAATGTTTTTCTCAAAATGTTGTTACTTTTTATAGTTTACTTATTTTCATTTTTAGTATAAAGAATTTCAATATGTATCACTGATGGTTACTTTTATAATCTCTTATATTTCTTCAAAATTCATATTATTATATCTCCAAATAGCTCCCTATGCATATTCCATAAATGTGGAACTCTCCACCTCCAGAAACTATCCAAGAACTATTAAATTTCAGCTTAATTTATGTCATGTTGGTCTTAATTCTACTCACTGGGCCATATTAACTCCTCTTTAAACAGTCTCCTTCAGAGGGGCACCCCACTCCAGTACTCTTGCCTGGCAAATCCCATGGATGGAGGAGCCTGGTAGGCTGCAGTCCATGGTGTCGCGAAGAGTCGGACATGAGTGACTTCATTTTCACTTTTCACTTCCATGCACTGGAGAAGGAAATGGCAACCCACTCCAGTGTTCTTGCCTGGAGAATCCCAGGGATGGGGGAGCCTGGTGAGCTGCCGTCTATGGGGTCGCACAGAGTCTGACACAACTGAAGCGACTTAGCAGTAGCAGCAGCAAACAGTCTCCTTAAACCCTTTTCTTCCACTATTAAATTCCTTTAATCTGTCTTGAGAAAAGAAATCTCAGTTCTCATCTAGATGTTCTCCTTCTGTTCATGTACCTGGGTATATGTCATGCCCAGAACCAAACAACATATTCCAGGAGGAATCGCTCCAGCAGAAGACACACTTGGTTTTGGAGCTGAGACTATAAATTAGGACTCTTTTACTGAACATGTCTATTTTACAGAGAAGAAAAAATTTTCTCTCCCAACTCACCAACTGAACTCTTCTGATACATTTTAAATTCATAAAAAGTTATAATGTTAAAAAGAGAACATTCATATTCAAAGTATATTCTCCCACGTGTGTTTACAAAACCATCTTTCTTACAGCATATTCAACGTTGTGTAAAATCACATTCTATTCGGTAGTATTTCACTATTCCATAAAGAATATGGTTGCATGTATTTTCTACTTCAAATTGAATTTTTCTAGTAATTTGGGCTTTTCATCTCTACTAAATGCATTTCTCACTACAGATCTTTGTGTGTCATTTTATCATCTCTCAAATATATTCCAAAGGAAGATAACTATCTGTTATGAATAAAACAGAATTGATTTTATTTTAGTGATTTGAAATATTTTAACTATGAAGCAAACCCAATACAAACAGAATCTTATCACTTTGGTGTAATTCTCACTCTCAGTGAGCAGGGCTCCAGCAAAACACTTCATTAGGTGACAACTAACAATAAACACAGAGCTTGAATTAACACATTTAGCTCATGTTTTTTGAACGTTAGTTTTCATTATTCTATATGTGTCACATGTCAATCTTTACAGAATTTTATCTGCCTTTATTTTCCTTGATGGAAAACTGCTTATAGTTTGACTTTTATCAAAAGTGAGCTGTTTTGCTTATCTGTTACTTTATGGTTTTTTAATTACTTTTATTAAAAGTTACTCTTCCTCCTATTACAGTTGATAACAACCACTTTGTCATTGTTCTGAGAGAAGACAATGTTCCAATTCACATCTTAAAGAGTTTCTTTCTTTCTTCTTTTATTTTTTTATATTAGAGTATAATTTCTTTACAATGTTGTATTAGTTTCTGCTGTACAGCAAAGGGAATCACCTATATGTGTGTGTGTATATATATGTATCTCCCTTCCTTTTTGAGCCTCCTCCCAACCTCACCTCTAGGTCATCACAGAGCACTGAGTTGAGCGCCCTGTTCTATACAGCAGCTTCTCACTAGCTATCTATTTTACACATGTAGTGTATAGAAGTCAGTGATATTCTCTCCGTTTGTCCCACCCTCTCCTTCCCCCGTATCCACAAGTCCACCCTCTCTGTCTGCATCTGTATTCTTGTCCTGCAAATAGCTTCCTTGGTACCATTTTTCTAGATTCCATATATATGCATTAATATATGGTATTTTATATCATTTTCCTCTTTCCAACTTACTTCACTCTGTGTGACAGACTTTAAATTCATCTACATCACTACAAACAATCCAGTCCCATTCCTTTTTATGACTGAGCAATATTCCATTGTATGTGTATATGCCACATCTTCTTTAGTCATTCATCTGTCTATGGGCTTTTAGGTTGCTTTCATGTCCTGGCTATTATAAACAGTGCTGCAATGAACACTGGGGTACATGTGTCTTTTTGAATTATGATATTCTCAGGTGATATGCCCAGTAGTGTGATTGCTGGGTCATATGATAGTTATAGTCTTAGTTTTTTAAGGAATCTCCATACTGTTCTCTGTAGTGGCTGTATCAATTTACATTCCCACCAGTAGTAGTAGAGTTCCCTTTTCTCCACATCCTCTCCAGCACTTACTGTTTGTAGCTGTTTTTGTCGATGGCTTTTCTGACCACTGTGAGGTGATACTTCACTGTAGTTTTGATTTGCATTTCTCTAATAATGAGTGGTGTTGAGCATCCTTTTATGTATCTGTCGCCCATCTGTATGTCCTCTTTGGAGAAATGTCTATGTACGTCTTCTGCCCATTTTTTTATTGGGTTGTTTGCCTTTTTGATATTGAGTTGCATAAGCTGCTAGTATATTTTGGAGATTAATCCTTCGTGAGTTGCTTCATTTACAGATATTTTCTCCCCTTCTGAGGGTTGTCTTTTCATCTCATTTATGTTATCCTTTGCTATGCAAAAGCTTTTAAGTTTAATTAGGTCCCATTTGTTTATTTTTGTTTTTCTTTCATCACTCTAGGAGACGGGGTCAAAAGAGATCTTGCTGCAAATTATGTCAAAGAGTGTCCTGCCTATGTTTTCCTCTGAGAGTTTTATTGTGTCTGGCCTTACATTTAGGTCTTTAATCCATTCTGACTTTATTTTCGTGTATGGTGTTAGGAATTCCTGTTTTCTAATTTCATTCTTTTACATGTAGCTGTCCAGTTTTCCCAGAACCATTTATTGAAGAGGCTGTCTTTCCCCCTTTGTATATTCTTGCCTCATTTGTCAGGGACAAAGTGTCTGTAGGTGTATGGGTTTATCTCTGGATTTTCTATCTTGTTCTGTTGATCTATATTTCAGTTTTTATGCCAGTACCATACTGTCTGGGTTAATGTAGCTTTATAGTACAGTCTGAAATCAGAGAGGTTGATTCCTCCAGCTCCATTTTTCTTTCTCAAGACTGCTTTGGCTATTCAAGGTCTTTTGTGTTTCCATATAAACTATAAAATTTTAAGTTCTAATTCTGTGGAAAATGTCACTGGTAATTTGATAGGTATTGCTTTGAATCTATAGAGTGCTTTGACTAGGATAATCATTTTCAAAATATTAATACTTATTTCTCCATTTGTGTCATGTTTGTGTCATCTTTGATTTATTTCATCAGTGTCACATAGGTTTTTTAGTAAAGGTTTTTTGTCCCTTTGGGTAGGTATATTCCTAGATATTTTATTCTTTTTTTGTGATGGTAAATGAAATTGCTTCCTTAATTTCTCTTTCTGATTTTTGTTATTAGTGTATAGGAATGCAAAAGACTGTTATGTATTAATTTTGTATCCTGTGACTTTACTAAACTCATTGATTAGCTCTAGTAGTTTTCTGGTGACATCTTTAGGATTTTCTATGTATAGTATCATGCTATTTGCAAACTATTTTATTTCTTTTCGAATCTGGATTTCTTTTATTTTTCTTATCTGATTGCCATAAATCTTACAGAATTTATTTTAATTCTGCTTATTTTAATGCAAAGGTGAGCATCATAAGGATAGGTGTGAGTATGGAAGCTATGAAGAGTGTGGAAAGTTTATTAGATGACTTTATCATCATTATCATTAATTTCATGTGCTTTATATCCAAAACATAGAATGGCTTTTACTTATTCTTCTTAAGAAATTGTATTTGTCTGGAAAATATTAGATGTTAAATCTTATTCTGTCTTCAGTTTTCAGTAAGAGTAATTTCCCTCCTCCTCCAGATTACTTTTTTTTAAATGAATTTGTTACTCCTACTGAATATACTTGAAAGCAGGATATATGTCCCACTCATCTTAAGCTTTCAAACAGTGCAGAGGTTAGCATAGAATAGAATAGAATATTAATAATTTTATGCTCTATAAATTTTTCCCAGATTTATTGAGGTATAATTCACCAAAAAAATTTAATATGTTTAAAATGTGTGTCACAATGAATTTCCATCTATTTACATTGTGAAAGGATTTCTGCCTCTTGTTCATTAACACATTACAGTCAGTCAGTTCAGTCACTCAGTCATGTCAGACTCTTTGTAACCCCATGGACTGCAGCAAGCCAGGCTTCCCTGTCCAGCACTGACTCCTGGAGCATGCTCAAACTCATGTCGATTGAGTCAGTGATGTCATCCAACCGTTTCATCCTCTGTCATCCCCTTCTCCTCCTGGCTTCAGTCTTTCCCAGCATCAGGGTCTTCTCCCGTCAGGTGGCCAAAATATTGGAGTTTCAGCTTCAGCATCCGTCCTTCCAATGAATATTCAGGGCTGATTGCCTTTAAGATTGACTGGTTTGATCTCCTTGCAGTCAAAAAGACTCTCAAGAGTCTTCTCCAACACTACAGTTCAAAAGCATCAATTCTTCAGTGCTCAGCTTTCTTTATAGTACAACTCTCACATCCATATATTACTATGGAAAAACCATAGCTTTGATTAGACAGATCTTTTTTGATAAAGTAATATCTCTACTTTGTAATATGCTGTCTAGATTGATCATAGCTTTTCTTCCAAAGGAGCAACTGTCTTTAAATATCATGGCTGCAGCCACCATCTGCAGTGATTTTGGAGCCCACCAAAATAAAATCTTTCACTGTTTCCATTGTTTCCCCATCTATTTACCATGAAGTGATGTGGTTGGATGCCACAATTTTAGTTTTTTGAATGTTGAGTTTTAAGCCAACTTTTTCAATCTCCTCTTTCACTTTCATCAAGAGGCTCTTTAGTTCTTTCTGCCATAAGGGTGGTATCATCTGAGTATCTGAGGTTATTGGTATTTCTCCTGGCAATCTTGATTCCAGCTTGTGCTTCATCCAGCCCAGCATTTTGCATGATGTATTCTGCATATAAATTAAATAAGCAGGATGACAAAATGCAGCCTTGATGTACTCCTTTCCTGATTTGGAACCAGTCTGTTGTTCCATGTCCAGTTCTAACTGTTGCTTCTGGACCTGCAGATTTCTCAGGAGGCAGGTCAGGTGGTCTGGTATTCCCATCTCTTTCAGAATTTTTCAGTTTGTTGTGATCCACACAGTCAAAGGCTTTGCTGTAGTCAATAAAACAGAAGTAGATGTTTTTCTGGAACTCTCTTGCTTTTTTGATGATACAATGGATGTTGGCAATTTGAACTCTGGTTTCTTTGCCTTTTCTAAATCCAGCTTGAACTTCTGGAAGTTCATGATTCAGGTACTGTTGAAGCCTTGCTTGAAGTATTTTGAGCATTACTTTGCTAGCGTGTGAGATGAGTGCAATTGTGAGGTAATTTGAACATTCTTTGGCGTTGCCCTTCTTTGGGATTAGAATGAAAACTGACCTTTTCCAGTCCTGTGGCCACTGCTGAGTTTTCCAAATTTGCTGGCATGTTGATTACAACACTTCAACAGCATAATATTCAGGATTTGAAATAGCAACTGGAATTCCATCACCATCACTAGTTTTGTTCATAGTGATGCTTCCGAAGGTCCACTTGACTTCACATTCCAGGATGTCTGGCTCTAGGTGAGTGATCACTCCATTGTGGTTATCTGAGTCAGGAAGATCTTTTTTGTGTAGTTTTTTTGTGTATTCTTGCCATCTCTTTTTAATATCTTCAGCTTCTGTTAAGTCTATATCATTTCTCTCCTTTATTGTGCCCGTCTTTGCAGGAAATGTTCCTTTGGTATCCCTAATGTTCTTGAAGAGATCTCTTTTCTTTCCCATTCCATTGTTTTCCTCTATTTTTTTACATTGATCACTGAGAAAGGATTTCTTATCTCTCCTTCTATTCTTTGGAACACTGCATTCAAATGGGTATATCTTCCCTTTTCTCCTTTGCCTTTCAGTTCAGTTCAGTTCAATTCAGTCATTCAGTCGTGTCCGACTCTTTGTGGCCCCATGAATTGCAGCACGCCAGGCCTCCCCATCCATCACCAACTCCCGGAGTTCACTCAAACTCACATCCATCGAGTCGGTGATGCCATCCAGCCATCTCATCCTCTGTCGTCCCCTTCTCCTCCTGCCCCCAATCCCTCCCAGCATCAGAGTCTTTTCCAATGAGTCAACTCTTCACATGAGGTGGCCAAAGTACTGGAGTTTCAGCTTTAGCATCATTCCTTCCAAAGAAATCCCAGGGCTGATCTCCTTTAGGATGGACTGGTTGGATCTCCTTGCAGTCCAAGGGACCCTTGGCCTTTAGTTTCTCTTATTTTCTCAGCTATTTGTAAGGCCTCCTCAGGAAACCATTTTACCTTTTTGCATTTCTTTTTCTTGGGAATGGTCTTGATCACTGCCCCCTGTACAGTGTCACAAACCTCTGTCCCTAGTTCTCCAGGCACTTTGTCTATCAGATCTAATCCCTGGAATCTGTCACTTCAACTGTATAATTATAAGAGATTTGATTTAGGTCATCCCTGAATGGTCTAGTGTTTTTCCCTACTTTATTCAATTTAAGTTGAATTTTGCAATAAGGAGTTCATGATCTGAGTCACAGTCAACTCCTGGTCTGTTCTTGACTATATAGAGCTTCTCCTTCATTGGTTGCAAAGAATATAATAAATCTTATTTTGGTATTGACCATCTGGTGATGTCCATGTGTAGAGTCTTCTCTTATGTTGTTGGAAGAGGGTGTTTGCTATAACCAGTGCCTTCTCTTGGCAAAACTCTATTAGCCTTTGACCTGCTTTGTTTTATACTTCAAGGCCAAATTTTCCTGTCACTCCAGCTATCTCTTGATTTTCTACTTTTGCATTCCAGTCACCTATAATGAAAAGGACATCTTTTGGGGTGTTAGTTCTAGGAGGTCTTGTAGGTATTCACAGAACTGTTCAACTTCAGATTCTTCAGCATTACTGGTTGGGGCATAGACTGGGATTATTATGATTATGAATGGTTTGCCTGTCATTTTTGAGATTGTACCCAAGTGCTACATTTTGGACTCTTATGTTGACTATGAGGGCTACTCCATTTCTTCCAAGGGGTTCTTGCCCACAGTAGTAGATATAATGGTCATCTGAATTAAACTTACCTGTTCCAGTCCATTTTAGTTCACTGATTCCTAAAATGTTGATGTTCACTTTTGCCATCTCCTGTTTGACTATTTCTAATTTGCCTTGATTCATGGACCTAACATTCCAGGTTCCTGTGCAATAGTGCTCTTTACAGCTTTGGACTTTACTTCCATCACCAGTCACATCCACAACTGGGTGTTGTTTTTGTTTGGCTCCGTCTCTTCATTCTTTCTGGAGTTATTCCTCCACTCTTCTCCAGTAACGTATTGGGCACCTACCGACCTGGGGAGTTCATGTTTCAGTGTCCTATCTTTTTGCTTTTCATACTGTTCATGAGGTTCTCAAGGCAGCAATACTGAAGTGATTTGCCATTCCCTTTTCCAGTGAACCATGTTTTGTCAGAAATCTCCATCATGACCCTTCTATCTTGAGTGGCCTTGTACAGCATGGCTCATAGTTTCACTGATTTAGACAAGGCTGTGGTCCATGTGATCAGTTTGATTAGTTTTCTGTGACTGTGGTTTTCAGTCTGTCCTTCAGGATGAGGATAAGGGGCTTATGGATGCTTCCTGATGGGAGAGACTGACTGTGGGGGAAACAGGGTCTTATTCTGATGGTTGGGGCCATAGTCAGTAAATTTTTAATCCAGTTTTCTGTTAATGAGTGGAGCTGTGTTTGCTCCCTGCTGTTTGACCTGAGGCCAAACTATGGTGGAGGTAATGAAGATAATGGCGACCTCCTTCAACAGGTCCTGTGCACACACTGCCACACTCAGTGCCCTCATCCCTCCAGCAGACCAATGCAGACCCACACCTCCACCAGAGACTCCTAGACACTCACAGGTAAGTCTGGGTCAGCTCTTGTGGGGTCACTACTCCTTTCTCCTGGGTCCTGGTGCACACAAGGTTTGTTTGTGCCCTCCAAAAGTCTGTTTCCCGAGTCTTGTGTAAGTTCTGAAATCAAATCCCACTGCCCTCCAAAGTCAAACTCTCTGGGGATTCTCAGTCCCTTTGCAAGATCCCCAGGTTGGGAAATCTGTTGTGAGTCCTAGAACTTTCTTGACAGTGCAAGAATTTCTTTGGCAAAAATTGTTCTGCGGTTTGTGGATTGCCTGCTCAATGGTTCTGTGGTGAGGTAATGGCGACCTCCTCCAAGAGGGCTTATTCCACAGGTTGTGTAACCCAGGTAGCTGCACCCCGAGCCCCTTCCCCTTGTGACAGGCCACTGCTGGCTCGTACTTCCACAGGAGACTCAAATACAGGTCTGGCTCAGTCTCTGTGGGGTCTCTGGGTCCTGGTGTGCACAAGATTTTGTTTGAGCCCTCCAAGCATCTCTGGTGGGTATAGGGTTTGATTCTAAATGTGATTTTGCCCCTCCTACCATCTTTCTGGGACTTCTCCTTTGCCCTTGAATGTGAGGTATCTTTTTTTAGTGGGATCCAACATTCTCCTGTCGATGGTTATTCAGCAGCAAATTGTAATTTTGGAGTTCTCGCAGAAGATGAGTGCATGTCCTTCTACTCTGCCATCTTGCCTTTGCCTTGTAATGTAGCACATTACATTCATATATATATATATATATACACACACACATACATATAGAGACATATACAGAGAGAGAAGAGAAGGAAAAGAATGAGAAGGAGGAGGTGGAAGAAGGAGGAGAAGGGGGAGGAGAAAAAGAAGAGGAAGAGAAAGAGAAAAAAAGATTTAAGTTCTGGTTTATTAGCAAATTCAATTACATAACACATTGTTTTCGACTATAGTCACCATCCTCTATTTAGATACTCAGACTTTTTTCATCTTATAGCTGAATGTTTATATTCCTTTACCAATTTCTCCCTATATCTCCTATTCCTAAACCCCGGGTAATTATTTTTATACTCTCTGCTTTTATGAGCTTGATGTTTTATTTTAAACTTCATATATGGGTGATCGTGCAGTATATGTCTTTGTTTGGCTTGTTTCACTTAGCATACTGCTCATAAGGTCTATCCTTGTTGTTTTAAACTGCAGGACTGCCTTCTTTTTCTTGCCTGAATAATAGTCATACATATATATGTGTATATACTTATGCATATATATTTTCTATCCAGTCATCCATTGAGAGAAATAAAGTTTGTTTCTATATCTTGGCTATTGTGAATAATGCTGCAGTGAACAGGGGAATGCAGTTACCTGAGATCCTGTTTTCATTTCTTTTGAAATCTCACTCAGAAGTGAGACTGCTGGATCACACGGTTGTTTTAAATCTTTGAGCAAATGCTATACTCTTTTCCATGGAGATGGCACAAATTTACATTCCCAACAATACTCAAGAGTTCCCTTTTCTCCACATTCTTGCCAAAATTTGTCTTTCTGATGATATATATTCTAATGGGTGTGAGGTCATTTATTGTTCAGTCACTCAGTTGTATCTGACTCTTTGCTACCCCATGGACTGCAGCATGCCAGGCTTCCCTGTTTTTCATCTCTCCTGGAGTTTGCTCAAACTCATGTCCATTGAGTCAATAATGCCATCCAACCATCTCATCCTTTGTCACCTGCTTCTCCTCTTGCCCTCAATCTTTCCCAGCAACAGGGGCTTTTCCAATGAGTGGGCTCTTCACATCAGGTGGCCAAAGTATTGGAGCATCAGCTTCTGCATCACTCCTTGCCATGAATATTCAGGGTTGATTTCCTTTAGGATTGACTGGTTTGATACCCTTGCTGTCAAATCTCATTATAATATTGATTTGCAATTCCCTGATCATCAGTGATATTGGGCACATTTTCATGTATCTGTTAGACATCAATATATCTTCTTTGGAAAAATGTTCATAAAATCATCTGCCCATTTTTTAATCAAATGTTTCTGGGTTTTGCAATTCGGTTTTGCAATTCAGTTGTGTGAGTTCTTTATATTTATTTTCAATATGAACCCCTTATTATATATATGGTGTGCATATATTTCTTCTCGTTTCACAGGTTGCCTTTTCATTATGTTGGTAGTTTTCTTTGCAGTAAAGAAGCTTTTTAGTTTGAGGTGGCCTAACTTGTTTATTTTTCCTTTTACTGCCTTTGCTGTTGGTTTCAAGCCCCCAAAAATCATTGCCAAGACCAAGGTCAAGTAACTTAGGCCTTTGTGTTTTTCTGGGAGTTTTGCAATTTCAGATCTTAAATATGAACCTTTAGTCCATTTTGAGTTGGTTTTTATGTATAAGATAAGGGTGGAGAAGGAAATAGCTACCCACTCCAGTATTCTTGCCTGGGAAATACCATAGACAAGGAGCCTGGCAGGCTAGTGTCCATGGGTTGCAAAAGAATCAGACCCAACATAGGAACTAAACAGCATCAATAAGATAGATGTCCAGTTTTATTCTTTTGCATGTGGCTGTCGGGTTTCCCCAAATCATTTATTAGAGACTATCATTTCTCCATGGTACATTCTTAGGTCCCTTGTCATATCAATTGAACATATATCTATGGGTTTCTTTGTAAGCTCTCTGTTTTGTTCCACTGATCTATGAGTCTGCTATTATGCAATAAATTTAGTGTTCCCATGGGAGGAGGTGAATTCAGGAGGCTCTTATCTCTTTCTTGGACCAGATTCTGTCTATAGCTGGCTTTTAACTCAGATTGTAGACTAAGGGGAAAGAAAAGAAGTTCTAACTCACATGGAGTCCAGAGAGTTGAATAAAAGTGGTTTGAAGCCAAAACCCCAAAGGTAAATATTTAAATATGTGTCCACCAATGTGCATAGGAACTGGGAATGGGAATGTGGGAGTTGGAGAGTAAGCCTGGGGAGATGACTGCTGCTGGATGCAAACAGCCTGAGGGGAGAGGAATGAGGAAACCTGCAACTCAGAATGCTTATGGAGGAAACCTGGACTGCCACAGAAGTGAGGCACCATTAAAAACCTATGAGTATCTCAATGTATGCAAAAAAAGCTTTTGATAAAATTCAACACCCATTTATGAATAAAACTCTCCAGAAAGTGGGCATGGAGAGAAACTACCTCAACATAATAAATATCATACACAAAAAACCCACAGGAAACATTATTCTCAATGAGGAAAAAGGGAAAGCATTTTATCTGAGATCAGGAAGAAGACAAGATGTGAACTCTCCCCACTATTACTGGATATAGTTTTAGAAGTCCTAACCACAGCAACCAGAGAAAAAAAATAAATAAAAGGAATCCAAATCAGAAAAGAAGTAAAATTATCACTCTTTGTAGATAACTTGATACTATACATAAAAAAATCCTAAAGAAGCCATCAGAGAACTACTAGAATTTATCAATGAATTTGGGAAAATTACAGGTTAAAAAATCAATACACAGAAATCTCTTGTACTCCTATACACTAATAATGAAAAATTAGAAATTTCTGGGAAATTAAGGAAGCCATTCCATTAACCATCACAACAAAAGAAATAAAATACCTAGAAGTAAACCTACCTAAAGGGACAAAAGATCTGTACTCAGAAAACACTGATGAAAGAAATCAAAGATGACACAAACAGATGGAGAAATACACCATCTTCTTGACTTGGAAAAATAAATATTGTAAAAGTGCTGGAGAGGGTGTGGAGAACACAGAACCCTCTTACACTGTTGGTGGGGACATAAACTGGTATCGCCACTATGGAGAACAGGATGGAGATTCCTTGCTGCTGCTGCGTCGCCTCAGTCGTGTCTGACTCTGTGCGACCCCATAGATGGCAGCCTACCAGGCTCCCCAGTCCCTGGGATTCTCCAGGCAAGAACACTGGAGTGGGTTGCCATTTCCTTCTCCAATGCATGAAAGTGAAAAGGGAAAGGGAAGTCGCTCAGTCGTGTCTGACTCTTAGCGACCCCATGGACTTCAGCCTACCAGGCTCCTCCGCCCATGGGATTTTCCAGGCAAGAGTACTGGAGTGGGGCGCCATTAAACAACTATAAACAGAACTACCATATGACCCAGAGATCCTACTCTTGGGCATATATCCAGAGAAAACCATAATTCAAAAATATACATGTACCCCAATGTTCATTGCAGTACTACTTGCAATAGTTAAGACATGGAAACAACCTAAATGTCCAACAGAAGAATGGATTAAGAAGATATGGTACATATATAAAATGGAAGCTTAGTCAGCCATAAAAAGGAACAAAATTGTGCAATTTACAGAGACTTGGATAAACCTAGAGACTGTCATATAGGGAAGTAGTCAGAAAGAGAAAAACAAATACATGGTAACATATATATGTGGAATCTAGAAAAATGGTATAGATTATCTTATTTGCAAATCAGAAATAGAGACTCAGACATGGAGAACAAATGTATGAATACCAAGGGGAAAGGGGGAGTGGGATGAAATGGGAGATTGGGATCTATGCATATCCACTACTATTTATAAAATAGGAACTAATGAGAACCCACTGTGTAGCACAGGAAGCTCTACTCAGGGATCTGCAGTGACAGAAATGGGAAGGAAATTAAAAAAAAAAAAAAAAAGAGTATTTATGTATTTGTATGGGCTTCCCTGAAAGCTCAGTTGGAAAAGAATCTGCCTGCAGTGCAGGAGACCCGATTAGATTCCTGGGGTGGGAAGATCTGCTGGAGAAGGGATAGGCTACCCATTCCAGTATTCTTGGGCTTCCCTGGTGTCTCACTGGTAAAGAATCCACCTGCAATGCAGGAGATCTGGGTTGTATCCCTGGGCTGGGAAGATCCCCTGGAGAAGGGAAAGGCTACCCACTCCAGTATTCTGTCCTGAGAATTCCATGGACTATGTAGTCCATTGGGTCACAAGGAGTTGATCATGACTGAGCGACTTTCACTTTCACTTTCATGCATTTGCATAACTGATTCATTTTGTTATACAGCATAAATTAACACAACATTGTAAAGCAACTACATTCCAATAAATTTTTTTTTAATTTTCCAAAAGTATTCTTGTAAAAATCAAAGGGAAAGAGACCACATTTGCTGAACACACACATAGCTCACTGCAGTAGAACTTGCCTCCCTGCTCCCTTAGCCTCAAACTCTCTAATCTGTTCATTCAAGTCAATTAAAGCTGAGCATCTACATCCATAGAAAGCTTCTACCTTTCCAAAGATTTATAAATACCTTACTGTCACACATGTTAGGACCTCAGGGCTCTAGAGACTGATTCCCAGGATTCACCAGTCATGGGGGACACAGCCAACCATACCCAGCACCTACAATTTTCATTCCCAGTTTGACATGTAGAGGCAAGTGAGTTTATTTTTCCTAATCTCTGGGCTAAGTGCAGTTACCACTTTGGAACCCAGGGAAGCAGACTCAGATGTCTACTGTAGGCCTTACAGCCTAAGGATGTTCACCTACAAAATGGAATTAACAGTATTGCCTACATCATAGGGCTTTTGTGAGGATGTAATGATTATTTATAAGTGTCTAGCACAGTACTAAACATAATGTATGTATGCAGTAACTGTATTTTTTCTAACATTATTATTCTCAAGTGCCAAAGAGACTGGTAGAAGAATCTCACTTCTAAATCCTTTACAAAAAGCCTCTAACTGCAGCCTAAAGCCACTAGTTTGCTGCCAATTATTCTGTTGAATTTTCTTCCCAAGAGATATTCATTTATTCAGATCCCTCAAATGAGAGTCAATCTTTCCCCGTTAGCAAATACATGTCATACTTTCTACAGTTCTCTTCCTAAGCCTATGACATACATTATTATTCAAATACAAAATTTTTCCTCCAGAGCCTGCAGGCAGCTGCAAAATCTAGCTCAGTAGAGCTCTGAGAAGCCCTGTCTCATCCTGGATCCTCTGGAGATGAGGCAGCTGTACCACAGGGCTGTCCCGTGAGGGCTTTTAATTCAGCCAAAGCCCTGCAGAGAAAGGCTTCAGGTTATCATTTCAGAAAAGTTTGGGAAACATTGCAGAACAACCTGATTTTTAACTAACAAAATTGTAAGAGGGATAGGTTCAGATTTCTTGAGATCCCTAGAAATAGCATCACAATTTCCCTTCATTTGGAGCAAATGAAGGATATAAATTCTTCACACAAACCCTAAGAAAATGTTGCCAACTGCAGGCCAGTCCTACCCACTCCTCTCTGAACTGCCCCACTCACCAACTAGCTGGATCAACACAGGGTCCTAAGCCATTACCCCAACTCAAGGAAGTGCCAGCCTTTACAGGTACCTCTTATTTAGTCTATGTCCTCAAAGATACCTGCATCTTAGTGTTATTAAAGGAACACCCAAGACTAGTTATTCCAAATTCCCTTAAATATTCTGAAAGTTGTTAAAAATCAAGAATGAGTTAGACCTGAGTTCACATCCCTGCCCTCTCATTTACTAACTGAATCTTGGTGAAGCTCACTTTCTAAGAAAATGGGAATGTATTCTAACAATATTATCATATCAACAATATCTAATGTATAAGGTTGTCAAGATTACATTCCTTTATATTTATATAATATAAAAGAATATTTTATAAATAAATAAAATAAATAATATAAATAATATAATTATAAAATAAAATATAAAATAATAAAATAAATAATATAAATAAATATTTATAAATAATGTAAATAAATATAAAGGTTATATTTATATAATGTAGTCCCTGAAATTAGTGACTTTTTAACTCAGAAAAGAAATAAAACCAAAGAAGGTTCACCATAGGACTACATATACAATTAATCTGATTAAAATAACTGATATGTGTGTGTGTGCTCAGGCATGTCTGACTTTTTGTGACCCCATGGGCTGTGCATCAGGCTCCTCTGTCTGTAGAATTTTCCAGGCAAGAAATACTGGAGTGGGTTGTCATTTCCTACCAATAAGTCCCAAAAGAATAAAAGAAATTGAAAATTACTCCTAAGTTTAAACAAGCTTCCATGGTTACAATGCAAATGATGAACAGTACAAGAAAAGGGGGAGAACTCCCACTTTGAAAGCACGAGTTCTGCCCAGGTCCTGGTCAACATACTTGTCATGCTAGTGAAAGGTTGCTGCTGCGAGCTGTGTGTTACACCAGAATTTGTGACCTCTGGAGGGGAGGATTTCGATCCAGGGTCAGAGATGAGGCTTGACTCCTTGGAGCTTTTTTGTGTAGCAAAGTTTTATTAAAGTATAATAGAGATAGGGAAAGCTTCTGACATAGACATCAGAAGGGGACAGAAAGAGTGCCCCCTTGCTAGTTTTTAGCAAGGTGTTTTATGTCTGTTAGAAAGCTATTAATCAGATAAGAGAGACACCCCAAGGCTGAGGGAGCTTCACCAGGCCCTCTCCCACAATATACACTTTTGACATAGGAAGGCACAAATTATGTCATCCCCCAGCCATAAAACAATTGACAGGGATACTGGTTTGTTGAGCCATTATCAGCCCAAGGTTTGAGAAAAGAAAAGAAGTCAGTCTTAGGCAGAACCATTTTGAAGAAAGGCAAATTCCAAAGCAAATACATACTTTCATTAACATAATGAAACTGGTTAGCTGGTTAGTTCAAGGCAGAACCAGGTGTCCTCAACACAGAATTAAAAGAAACCTCTTTTAATTTTGTGTAGAGAAGGGGAAAAACCCATCTTCCACTTGCAGTTTATTTCCTCCTGCCACTGGGGGACCTCTGGCCTTCCTGCCTGTTACCCTCCCACTAGGATATTCTTTGGAGTGAGATGTAACATCTCTTTGGTTTCCTTTCTCTGTTGCCTTCTAGATCCTACAGCTGAGGCCTATGTATGCCTCCCTGCTGATTATAGTTTCTTGATCAATCCTAGGAGAATTGAGATATTTGAAGACCTTTAGCTCAATTCTCTGGGACATCTAGTGAGTCTTGCTCTTTATCTATGTCTAAGTTTTGGTTTACTTTTTCCTGAGATGTACAAGTGCCTCCCTCTCTTGGCCCTAAATTCCTATTTCATTCCTTGTAGGAGCTTCTCAGAATCTTTAGGTTTAAAACTTTTCATAGTTGTCAAATCCCCTTCCAAGGACTAGAGTCTGAATGACTGCATAGAAAACTGCTCAAATCGAACACCAAATTGTCTTTTGATATGAATGAGAAAAATATTGAACTGTTAAACTATTGAGATTTTAATGCTGTTTGCTACTGCACTTAGCCTAATACTTAAATTTTCCACTGAAATAGAAGGAAAGTGGACAGTTGTTTGAAAATCAGGAAAGTACTGTGGTATGGGAAAGACATTTGCAAAAATCTGTTACCAAAAATAATTTGGTAGGCAGACCTTGTGCTTACTGAATTGTAACTCTAGGGAAAGAATTTAGAAAACAATGTTAGTAGATACAAACTAGTGTTCACATTTGGCAGGTTATTACAAGAAAGAAATGAGCTCAGGAAAAAAAAAAAAACTGGCCACGTTATAAGTGGAAATGAGAGGCAATAGAAAAAGTCTAAAAATGTGGGCCATCAAAGGGTTGGGAATATCTTTGTTTCTAGAGCCCAAAGACTAAGTGACGTGCTTGAGAAAGGCTTTGAGTAACCAAACTTCTGCTGATCAAGTGACTTAAGTCATTTTGTACCAGAGACCACACATATTAATAATGATTTTTAGCCCACCATTAAATTAAGAAAAAATAATTTGAGGGATCAAGCAATAAAATCAAGCTGATTAGAGACTAATATCTGGAAAGCATCTTTGGGTATGGCAGCAGGCACATGGTACTGATTGCCAGAAAATAGACCTGAAACTTTGGTCATGAGGAAATCACATGACACATGAAACCACATGTGTGGGCGAAGGGAGCTTGTTATTAAACAACATAAAACAATAATTTGATAGACAGTGGGCTGACAAAACTCTGTGGCCCCAAGGAAGGAACAGCCCATTTCAGATGTGCCAATGAAGAGAAGAGATAAGGAAGAATCTCCCACAGGATAGACTCTAACTGAATTCTGCCAAGAGAATGCACTGGTCATAGGAAATATACTTTTTCCACAACACAAGAAATAGCTTTACACATGGACATCACCAAATGGTCAATACTGAAATCAAATTGATTACATTCTTTGTAGCCGGAGATGGAGAAGCTATGTACAGTCAGCAAAAACAAGACCTGGAGGTGACTGGCACAGATCATCAGTTTCTCACATAAAAATTCAGGCTTGAACTAAAGAAATCAGGGAAAACCACTAGGCCAGCAAAGTGAAAGTCACTCAGTTGTGTCCAGCTATTTGCGACCCCATGGACTATACAGTTCATGGAATTCTCCACACCAGAATATGAGAGTGGGTAGCCTTTCCCTTCCGCAAGGGATTTTCTCAATCCAGAGATGGAACTGAGGTCTCCCACATTGCAAGCAGATTCTTTACCAGCAATGTACAAATTAAATCAAATCCCCTATGAATATGCAGTGGAGTTAGCGAATAGATTCAAGGGATTAGATCTAGTTAACAGTGTGCCTGAAGAACTATGGAGGGAGGTCCATAATACTGTGCAGGAGACAGCAAACAAAACCATCCCAAAGGAAAAAAAAAAAAACAACAAACAAGTAGGCAAAGAGGTTATCTGGGGAGGTTTTACAAATAGCTAAATAGCTGAAGAGAGAAGAGAAGGGGAAAGCAAGGAAGAAAGGGAAAGATATATCCAACAGAGTTTCAAAGAACAACACGGAGAGACAAGAAGGCCTTCTTCAAAGAACAGTATATAAAACTAGAAGAAAAAAACAGAAGAGGAAAGACCAGAGGTCTCTTCAGGAAAATTGGAACTATCAAGGGAACACTACAACCAAAGATGGGCACAATAAAAGACAGAAGCAGTAGAGATCTAGTAGACACTGAAGAGATCAAGAAGAGATGGAAAGAATACATGGAAGAACTGTACAAAAATATCTTAATGAATCAGATTACTATGATGGTGTGGTCAGTCACTCAGAGCCAGACATTCTGGAGAGTGAAGTCAAGTGGACCTTAGGAAGCACTGCTGTTAATAAAGCTAGTTGATGTGATGGAATTCCAGCAGAACTATTTAAAACCCTAAAGGATGATGCATATGCCATTCAATATGTCAGCAAATCTGGAAGACCCAGCAGTAGCCACAGGACTGGAAAAGGTCAATCCTCATCCCAGTTCCCTAGAAGGGTACTGCTAAAGAACGTGCCAACCATCGGACGATTGTACTCATCTCCCATGCTAGTAAGGTCTTGCTTAAGATCTTGCATGCTAGGCTTCAACATTATGTGAACCAAGAATTCCCAGATGTCCAAGCTGGGTTTAGAAAAGGAAGAACTAGAGATCAAATTGCCAATGTTTGCTGGATCATAGAGATATCTAGGGAATTCCAGAAAAACAACCACCTTTGTTTCATGAACTACCCTAAAGCCTTTGACTGTGTGAATCATAACAAACTTTGAAAAGCTTTTAAAGAGATGGAAATACCAGAACATCTTACCTGTCTCCTGAGAAACCTATATGCAGGTCAAGAAGCAACAGTTAGAACCCTGTGTGGAACAACTGATTGCTTCAAGATTGAGAAAGGAATATGACAGGGCTGTCTGCTGTCACCCTGTCTAACCTATATGATGAGTACATCATGAGAAATGCTGGGCTGTTTGAGCTACAAGCTGGAATCAAGATAGCTGGGAGAAACATCAATAACCTCAGATAGGCAGATGATACCACTCTAATGGCAGAAAGCAAAGAGGAATTAAAGAACCTCTTGATGAGGGTGTAGGAGAAGAGTAAAAAAGCCGATTCAAAGCTAAAAAAAAAAAAAAAAAACAACTAAGATCTTGACATCCAGCCCCTTTACTGCTGCTGGTGCTGGTGCTAAGTCACTTCAGTTGTGTCCAACTCTGTGTGACCCCATAGATGTCAGCCCACCAGGCTCCCCCGTCCCTGGGATTCTCCAGGCAAGAATACTGGAGTGGGTTGCCATTTCCTTCTCCACCAGCCCCTTTACTTTATGGCAAATAGAAAGGGAAAAGGTGGAACTAGTGACAGACTTCCTCTTCTTGGGCTCTAAAATCCCTGCGGATGGTGACTGAAGCCATGAAATTAGAAGATGATTGTTTCTTGGCAGGAAACTGATGAAAAACCTACACAGTGTGTTGAAAAGCAGAGGCTTTGCCGACAAAGGTCCGTATAGTCAAGGCTATGGTCTTCACAGCAGTCACGTACATTTGTGAGAGCTGAACCATAAAGAAGGTGGAGCACCTAAGAATTATGTCTTCAAACTGTGGTGCTGGAGAAACTCCTGAGAGACCCTTGGACAGCAAGGAGATCAAACCAGTCAATCTTAAGGGAAATCAATTCTGAATATTCATTGGAAGACTGATGCTTGAGCTGAAGTTCCAATATTTTGGTCATCTAATGCAAACAGTCGACTCATTGGAAAAGTCCCTGATGCTGGGAAAGATTGAGGGCAGGAGGAGAAGAGGGCATCAGAGGATGAGAAGTCTGGATGGCATCACCAATGCAATGGACATGAACTTGGGCAAACTTTGGGCGATGGTGGGGAACAGGGAGGCCTGCCATGCTGTAGTCCATGGGACCACAAAGAGTCAGATATGACTAGGCGACTGAACAACAACAGACAGTGGGCTGACAAAACTCTGCAGCCCCAAGGAGGGCACAGCCCACTTCAGATGTGCCAATGAGGAGGAGAAATGAGGAAGAACATTCCACAGGATAGAGGCAAGGGGGCACAGAGCACAATGCACAAAAGAATTCCTTCCAGACAGCTGACTCGGGGAAGAATCAAAGATCTTCCCCTGCTCTCTGGGTTAGGAGCCTTCACACTTGTCCAACTGGACCACCCCTGATGAGTAATGGCTGTGTCTCCTTGTTTTACCTTTCCAAATGGAACTGTTCTTTTTGATGAACACTAGGGATGGACACTCGGAGAAGGCAATGGCACCCCACCCCAGTACTCTTGCCTGGAAAATCCCATGGACTGAGGAGCCTGGTGGGCTGCAGTCCATGGGGTCGCTAAGAGTCAGACACAACTGAGCGACTTCACTCTCACTTTTCACTTTCATGCATTGGAGAAGGAAATGGCAACCCACTCCAGTGTTCTTGCCTGGAGAATCCCAGGGACGGGGAGCCTGGTGGGCTGCCGTCTATGGGGTCGCACAGAGTCGGACACAACTGAAGTGACTTAGCAGCAGCAGCAGCAGGGATGGACACTAAGTACATAGTCACAAGTCTATGACAATCTGCACCTGACAAGTTGTAGAGGACATACATTATCTAGATCCCACATACATTATCTATACGTGGGAAACTGGGAGAGGATGAAAATTTGGTTACCAGAAAAAGCAGGCAAAGGTGAAAATACTAATGTTCAGCAATATGCACATTCCCTTTTCTTGGACACATAGAAAAACTACATTTCCCAGTGTCCCTTGCAGTTAGGTATGATCAGATAGTTGAGTTCTAGCTAATGGAATGTGGGCAGAAGTGAGGTAGTCTAATTCTAGGCATAGTCCACATAGCATTCTGCAGAGGCCTCCAAAGGCCTAGAATAAAGGTAGAAAACAACAGCCCACAGGCCAAATATTGCTGTCTATTTTTTCAACATATTTTTATTTAAATTAACTTTTTAAAAACAAAAATCATTAGAAGAGTGGCGTTTTTGCCTTTTATATTTGATTTAATAGAAGACAGATGGGGTCTCTTGTCAGCTTCATTTGAACATATTTTGGTTGAAATATAAGGAAAAGTGGACCCCATACAGCCAGGCAGTTGGAAAAGAAATTTCATGAACCTTCTGAAAGTGTTTCAAGTACCCCAAGAGTCCTCAGACCATACTTTGAGAAAGAAAGAAAGAAAGATAGTGCTAAGTCGTGTCTGACTCTTGTGACGCTGTGGACTGTAGCCTGCCAGGCTCCTCTGTCCATGGGATTCTCCAGGCAAGAATACTGGAGTGGGTTGCCATTTCCTTCTCCAGAGGATCTTCCTGACCCAGGAATCGAGCCCAGGTCTCCAGCACTGCAGGAAGATTCTTTACCAACTGAGCTAAGCAGGAAGCCCCAATACTTTGAGAGCCAGTGCAATAAACTGTACTTTCTCAGTTAATGACTATATTGAATCCGTTTTAGAAAGGGTGATTCCTGCTATGGGCAAGACATTTTAAAGAAATTGCAAAGAGTGGCAGTGGGGAAGGAAACTTGTATTCTCCCATTAACTCAATTTAAATGATATCAATTTTCAACTTAAGTTCATAAATTGCTCTTAGCTAGCCAAGATTACATATTAATTATTTTTCCAAATTTACTTTTTCAAACTAAGAAGAGAAAGCAACAGGTCATACAAATGTTTACATTTTACAGTGGCTTTATAGTTTATAAAGCCTCTTTCTGCATCCACCTGATGTCATTTATCTCTTAGAAGCTGCTTTATATAGGAGGAAACCTTGGAGCAGAGAGGGGACTTGCCAAGACTGCCATCAGTAACCAGGCTTCCTTGTGACAATGAGCAATGTGCTCATAGGACAATTCTGCTCTGGCTCTAATGAAAAAAACATCTCTCTTTCAAAAGCTGGCTTTCCAACCTAGGAACAGGGGACTCTTTATTTATTTTCACTTTTCCAAATGCAAGATATAGCAAATATAAGAGACATGAACTTGACACTTCATTTGACACAGCATGTATTATGGCTGCAGGAAGAGCAGACTGAAAATACAAAGCAAAAAAACCCAGAATTCTATCTGTTTTATAATTAAGGAACAGTCCAGGTAGTGGTAGTAGTAAAGAACCCACCTACCAATGCAGGAGACTTAGGAGACTCAGGTTCCATCCCTGAGTTGGGAAGTTCCCCTGGAGGAGGCCATGGCCACCCACTCCAGTATTCTTGCCTGGCGAATCCAACGGACAGAAAAGCCTCACGTGCTATGGTCAATAGGGTCTCAAAGAGTTAGACATGACTGAAGTGACTTAGCATGCACAGAGTGAATCATTAAATGAATAATGAAACAATTGAACTTGTAAGAATTCTTTTCTAGTGCCCATACTTTTGGAATTCCCACTCTCTGTCATCCAGGGGACACACCTACCATGTTTTGAGACAGCAGGAGAAGCAGTGGAAATGAAATCATGGTCCCAGATTCCCGATGCAACAGTGCACTCTTTAGAAGTTGCAGATACCTGGTTAGCTCAACATTTTATGGAACGATCATGATGTGGTTCCCGCAGATTGCCTGGTCATCAACCACAATATTCCAGGCCCCAAAGCTACTGCATTCCACTTGTTTCACTTCAAAGCTCTTCTTGCCCATGTTGTCCATGGCGCCACGTGGGGTGTCCACATCCATCACTGCTGCCACATTGGAACCACGCCCTCTGTGGTCCTCACTGCCTTTTTTTGTTCAACCATGAAGGAAATTAAAAAAAAAAAAAAAAAAAAAACCCTGCTTCATTGACTACACTAAAGCCTTTGACAGTGTGGATCACAAAAAACTAGAAAATTCTTAAAGAGATGGGACTACCAGACCACCTTACCTGCTTCCTGAGAAATCTGTATGCAGATCAAGAAGCAACATGTAGAATCAGACATGGAACAATGGACTGGCTCAAAATTGGGAAAGGAGTATATCAAAGCTGTATGTTGTCACCCTGCTTATTTAACTTATATGCAGAGTACATCGTGTGAAATGCCAGGATGCATGAAGCACTAGCTGGAATCAGGATTGCTGTGAGAAATATCAACAACCTTAGATATGTACCTGATACAAATTTAATGGCAGAAAGTGAAAAGTAATGAAAGAGCCTCTTGACAAAAGTGAAAGAGGAGAGTGAAAAGCTGGGTTAAAATTCAACATTCAAAAAACAAAGATCATGGAATCCAGTCCCATCACTTCACGGCAAATAGATGGGTAAAAAGTGGAATCAGTGACAGATTTAATTTTCTTGGTCTCCATAATCACTGTGGATGGTGACTAAGCCACAAAATTAAAATATGCGTGGACCTTGGAAGAAAAGCTATGACAAACCTAGACAGCATATTAAAAAGCAGAGACATCACTTTGCTGATGAAAGTCTGTATCGTCAAAGTAGTCATGTATGGATGTTGAGAGTTGGTCAATAAAGGAGGCTGAGTGCTGAAAAAATGATGCTTTCCAACTGTGGTGCAGGAGATCTTGAAAATACTTTGGACAGCAAGGATATAAAACCCAGTCAATCCTAAAGGAAATCAACACTGAACATTTACTGGAAGGACTGATGCTGAGACAGAAACTCCAATACTTTGGTCATCTGATGAGAAGAGCCAGCTCATTGAAAAAGACCCTGATGCTAGGAAAGATTGAGGGCAGGAGGAGAAGGAGGCGACAAAGGATGACATAGTTGGATAGCACTACTGACTCAATGAACATGAGTTTGAGCAAAGTCAGTGACAGTGAAGGACAGGAAAGCCTGGTGTGCTGCAGTCCATGTGGGCGCAGAGTCAGATGCAACTTAGTGAACAACAACAAATGAGCTGAAATGGCTTTACATTTTAAAATTATTTTTGAAAATAAGAGTAATAATATTCCACAATGTTCAGAATTATATGAAATTTAAATTCCAGTGTGCAGGTGGTGCAGTGGTAAAAGAATCCACCTCCCAATGCAGGGGGCACAAGAGACATGAGTTCAGTTCCTGGGTTGGGAACATCCCCTGGAGAAGAGAATGGCAACCTACTCCAATAGTCTTGCCTGGAAAAATCCACTCACAGAGAAGCCTGGTGGGATAGAGTCCATGGGGTCACAAAGAGTCAGACAACATTGAGCGCACACATGGCAATGGTCATAAGCAAAGTTTCAGTGGAACACATTCACATTCATTTCTGTCTTGTTTAATGCCCACTTTTATATTATAGCAGAGTTGAATCTGTAACAGAGACCATGTGTGGTATCGTCAGTTCAAACCCATTGGCTGTCTCAGTGTATTCTACATTGCAGTGATGCAGTTATAAACAGCGATCTATATCACTGTACTGTAGCTTTTTTTTTGTTGTTTAACTAACTGCATATTCATCAGGTCAGAACTGATGGACTTCATATGGTGCGTGTTTAAGGCTTAGTGGAGTGTGGATTATTTTGTTATCAAATCAGGTGCCAAAGCATTGTGTATTTTCCCAATGACATTTTAGTTGGGTAGACAAAGTAATCCCCACTCCCATACCCCAGATGTGAAGTGAAAGTCATTCAGTTGTGTCCAACTCTTTGCGACCCCATGAACTATAAAGCCCATGGAATTCTCCAGGCCAGAATACTGGAGTGGGTAGCCTTTCCCTTCTCCAGGGGATCTTCCCAATCCAGGGATCCAACCCAGGTCTCCCACATTGCAAGCAGATTCTTTATCAGCTGAGCCATAAGGGAAGCCCAAGAATACTGGAATGGGTAGCCTATCCCTTCTCCAGTGGATCTTCCTGACCCAGGAATCGAACCAGGGTATCCTACTTTGCAGGCAAATTCTTTACCAACTGAGCTGCCAGGAAAGTCAAACCCTGGATATCCATACTCTAATCCCTGGAACGTATGAATTTGTTATTTACATGTCAAAAGGAACTTTGCAGACATAAAGTAAAAATATTAAGGAAAAAAAAAGGACTTTGCAGATGCAACTAATTTAAGTGTCTTGCAATAGGTAATTTAAAATTTAATCTCTATTCAAGACTTTATTTATAAATGTTTAGATTAACAGCATTTTGTACATCAAATCAAGGGCACAACAGTGTGAATAAATCCTGTCAGAAAAATAAGACTCTTTGTAAATAAGGGAACTGCATGTCTATAAGCCAGTCTTGAGTTGCTTGACTGATACCTTGTAACTTTTTTTCTTTTGTTTTTGCAAATATATACACACATCAGCAAGTCAGGGTCCCTGGGGGAATCCCTTGGGATGCAACAGTGTAAGCAAAATAGATCGCTGTTAATGTTTTTTTAACAGAATGCACCAAACTGCTCTAGGATTCCCATTATAAAAAGCAGAAATCACTTGCATTTCTATACAACAATGAAATTGTTGCATTTCTATTTTTCTAACAATGAAAAATCAGAAAGAGAAATTAAGGAATCAATCCCATTCACCATTGCAACAAAAAGAATATCTAGGAATAAACTTACCTAAAGAGACAAAAGAACTGTACACAGAAAATTATGACACTAATGTAAGAAATCAAAGTTGACATAAACAGATGGAGAGATATTCTATGTTCCTGGGTGCTGCTGCTGCTGGGTAGGAGAATCAATATTGTGAAAATGACTATACTACCAAATGGAATCTACAGATTCAACACAATCCCTGTCAAATTACCAATGGCATTTTTCACAGAACTAGAACAAAAATTTCACAATTCATACGGACACACAAAAGACCTAGAATAACCAAGCAGTCTTGAGAAAGAAAAATGGAGAAAGAGGAATCAACCTTTCTGATTTCAGATTATACTACAAAGCTACAGTAACCAAGACAGTAATGTACTGGCACACAAAAACAGAAATATAGACCGATGGAACAAGACAGAAAACCCAGAAATAAACCCATGCACCTATGGGTACCTTATTTTTGACAAAGGAGGCAAGAATATACAACGGGGCAAAGACAGCCTTTTCAATAAATGGTGCTGGGAAAACTGGACAGCTGCATGTAAAGGAATGAAATTAGGACACTTCCTAACACCATCCACAAAGATAAACACAAAATGGATTAAACACCTAAATGGAAGACCAGAAACTATGAAACAGAGGAAAACATAGGTAGACACTCGATGACATAAATTAAAGCAAGACCCTCTGTTACCCACCTCCTAGAGTAATGGAAGTAAAAACAAAAGTAAACGAGTGGGACCTGATTAAACTTAAAAGCTTTTGCACAGCAAAGGAAACTATAAACAAGGTGAAAAGACGATCCTCGTAGTGGGAGAAAATAATAGCAAATGAAACAACTGACAAAGGATTAATTTCCAAAAGATACAAACAGCTCGTACAACCCAATGCCAGAAAAACAAACTCAACCAAAAAGTGGGAAAAAGACCTAAACAGACACTTCTCCAAAGAAGACATACAGATGGCTAACAAACACATGAAAAGATGCTCAACATCGCTCATTATTAGAGAAATGCAAATCAAAACCACAATGAGATTATCACCTCACACTGGTCAGAATGGCCATCATCAAAAAGTCTACAAACAATTTAAATGCTGGGAAGAGTGTGGAGAAAAGGGAGCACTCTTGTACTGTTTGTGGGAATGTAAATTGATACAGCCACTATGGAAGATGGTATGGAGATTCCTTAAAAAACTAGGAATAAAACCACCATATGACCCAGGAATTCCATCGTAGGCATATACCCTGAGGAAACCAAAATTGAAAAAGACACATGTATCCCATTGTTCATGGCAACACTATTTATGATAGCTAGAACATGGAACCAATCTAGATGTCCATTGACAGATGAATGGATAAAGAAGTTGTGGTACATATACACAACGGAATATTCAGTTCAGTTCAGTTCAGTTCATTGCTCAGTTGTGTCTGACTCTTTGTGACCCCATGAATCCCAGCACGCCAGGCCTCCCTGTCCATCACCAACTCCCGGAGTTCACTCAGACTCCTGTCCATCAAGTCAGTGATGCCATCCAGCCATCTCATCCTCTGTCGTCCCCTTCTCCTCCTGCCCCCAATCCCTCCCAGCATCAGAGTCTTTTCCAATGAGTCAACTCTTCGCATGAGGTGGCCAAAGTACTTGGAGTTTCAGCTTCAGCATCATTCCCTTCAAAGAAATCCCAGGGCTGATCTTCAGAATGGACTGGTTGGATCTCCTTGCAGTCCAAGGGACTCTCAAGAGTCTTCTCCAACACCACAGTTCAAAAGCATCAATTCTTCGGTGCTCAGCCATAAAAAGGAATGCATTTGAGTCAGTTCTAATGAGGTGGATGAACCTAGAATTTATTATACAGAGAGAAGTCAGAAAGAGAAAGATAAATATGTATTCTAACATATATATATGGAATCTACAAAAATGGTACTGAATAATTTATTTTCAGGGCAGCAATGGAGAAACAGACATGGAGAATAGATTTACGGACATGGGGAGAGGGGAGGAGAGGGCGAGATGTATGGAAAGAGTAACATGGAAACTTACATTACCATATGTAAAATAGATAGCCAATGGGAATTTGCTGTATGGCTCAGGAAACTAAACAGGGGCTCTGTATCAACCTAGAAGGGTGGGATGGGAAGGCAGATGGGAGGGAGGTTCAAAAGGGAGTGGATATATGTATTCCTATGGCTGATTCATGTTGAGGTTTGACAGAAAACAATAAAATTCTGTAAAACAATTATCCTTCAATAAAAAAAAATTTTTAAGAAAGCTAAAGGCAAAGATAGAAATGAGTCTACAAATTAATCAAATCTTATTTTCCGTACATCCCAAGTTTGGGTTTTATTTAACATTAACTCTACAATATCACCCTATTACTCTATGCATGTTTGCAACCCAGAAAGATGTATTTTTTACTTTGGTGTCTGTTCAAATGGATTTTAAATATATAACTTAAACACTGCAGCTGAGCTGAGTGCATTATATGCTGAGGTTTACTTGTCCTATTTCAAACAACTTCTCAATTCCCAGCCTGAAACATGAAGTCAATTAGAAATCCATGAACAGAAGTGGAGAACTTGTTAAAATATAAGTTTATTGTCTTAAGAAATAAGATTGCTTCCTTTCAATACAGTATTCTCTCAGTGGCCAAATCACCTAGTACAAAGTAATAACTTACTTTGTATCAATATAAACACTGAAACACCATTAGAAACACTTTCCTTTTTACAAAACAATTTATGCTGATTTTATGATGTAAAATAGCCTCTAATACTAAGAACACAAAAAGTATCTTAAATTATTTCCCTGAAGTGTTAAAAATGCACAGATTAAAATCCCTTAATGGAAGACCTTTAGTAGTTCTGGCTGTCTGGTTCAGAATCTCATTATTCCAAACAGACACTGAGACCATTATTATCCTAGTGGTTCTAAGGTAATTACAATGGCCCTTATTAAAGGGGAGGAAAGATAGTCAATCAGAGGAGAAAATGGAATGATGGAAGTAAATGTTGGAGTAATGTAATTACTGGCTGAGGCCACAAGCCAAAACTCCTCTAGAGGCTGTGAAGGTCTGCCTGCAATGCAGGAGACCCTGGATTGCAGGTCAAGGGTCTTTTGCAATCTTGCAATGCAGGTTCAATCCCTGGATCAGGAAGATCCCCTGGAGAAGGGAATGGCAACCCACTCCAGTATTCTTGCCTGGAGAATCCCACGAACAGAGGAGCCTGGTGAGCTACAGTCTATGGGGTTGCAAAGATTTGGACACAACTGAAGCAATTTAGCATGCATGCATACAGAGGCTGTGAGAGGCAGAGAACTGGATTGTCCCATAGAACCTCTGTAAGGAACATAGACTTTGATTTTAGCCAGTTCGACTCACTTTGAATTTTTAATCTCCAGAACTGTAAAAGAATAAATTGTGTTGTGTTAAGTCACTAAGTTTGTGGTGCTACAGCAGCAATAGGAAGCTGATATTGTATGTCTTGATATTACCAGAGTACACACCGAAATATTCCCAACTGACAGGAAAATATTGTCCAGAAAAATTAGAAAGTTTAAAAACAAAATACCTTAACACAGTAGAGTTCCTTCACAAAAGTAAAGAAAAAATAATTAGGTTGCAACCTAAATAAATTTTCCAATGGCTCATTTGTTAGCCAAGCAAGAAAGCTGTTTACTTATGTTGAGTTAATTAGATTGTGTTTGATTATGGCTGAAAAAAAATGCATCCAGAAAAAAATAATTCAAAGCTATTACCCTTTTGATGAGAACAATTGCTCAAAAAGTTAAGGATGATGGAAACTGAAGGAAAGTTACAGAGCTCTAAATAGCCCGGAGTTAAAACTCCCCTCTGGGTCCTCCCCACCATTGTATACAAAACAAAGAACTCTCTCACCCGAAGGAAAAAAAAAGGACATTAAGGTTGATTACATCCAACTCCCAGCAGGTCCCAGCCTCTGGCCTATCTCCAGAATTCCTTGCCCCAGCCGTTTAAGAGATAATTAACCCAAACAACCTTGGAGAAGAACAGACCCCCTTAAGACAGTAGATTTCCATGCCTACATGTACTTACTCTTTTCTTGGGTTAGTGCAGCAGCTCACTAATCTGACTGCTGCCTCTTCCTGCTTCATTAAAGGTGATCTGTTCCTGTAAAGTGCCGGTCTCATTTTTCCAAACCTTGCCTTCTCTACCCTTAACCCTACAGAAACAACATCAAGAGTTGACAAAAACATTAATAATAACGTAGATGATTTTCAGTGGTTTGTTCTTGATCTTTGATAAGTGAATACTACCTGTGCTACCAGCTGCTCATTGGATGTTGAGTTTTAAGCTACTGAATCATCTGAGTAGAAATACAGGTGAGTATCTTTCCAGAGAAGTTGAGAAAATATTAATTCAATACAACATGAAGTGGAATCTTCTAAGATGTATTACAACTGATGATGGTAAAAATCTGTGTGGATCAGAAAAAGGTTCTGTGGACAAATGAACAAAAATAGTGAAAAAATATTTAAAGCCTATGGCTGTTAATTGTCTTATTTATGAGCAAAGTCTTTGCAGAAAGTATTTGAATCTATTATGTGTTGTTGGAACATAAGTATCAACAACATATCCCATTTGCTTTCATGGATTTATCCATGATCACTTCCATACATTTCTGTCAGGAATAGAAACTGGATTTCTTACATTTCCCTACTACGTGGTAGTTTAGTAGTGGATGGATGGTTTAGTAGCTTTAATATTTTACTGTCAAATTAAACAGATTCAAAATTGAAATTTTCCTGAATAAGAAAAGCAGTGCTCAGCCACTATTGTCAAAAACTAAATTACTTTGGAAATCCACTTTTTCCACAGAATTGATAATGTTTACTGAATTCAACCTAGAATTTGAAGGCAAAATACCACTTAGGTATGAAACACATACACTATGAAGTCATTTCCATAACACCCTAATGTTTGAGCCACAAGTAATGTCAAGCTGCTTTATACACTTTCCGTGCTGTAAATTTAAAACAAAAAACCAAATATCCACTCCCACACAAATTTGCAGTGATATACTTTTCCAGCTCAGACTCCTGTAGCAGCAATATTTTAGACATAGCAATGCAAGTACAAAAATTTCCTTATTTCAAAATCCATACAGTTGATCAGTTAAGGAGCTTCCTTCTAATCTTCATCAGAAGTGATTAGTTTGCAATGTAATGACAAGTTAAAAGGCAAGAGAAGAATCTAATAGAATCCTAAATCTACGTCTTAAGATATGAATATGGCCAATTAAAATCATACACTCATGGACTGATATCGGTATTGGCAGAACTTATCATGTGAAAAGATGAAATATGAAAAAAATATCTTAATACAGAGTAGCATTACTCTACTCTGCAACCATTTTGATTATAAGGAAAGTAATTTTAAGCCTCAATTAAGCAAAATTATATCCCTCAACAAAATAATCCAATTTTTCTCACTGGGAGGCTTGTATTACAAAGAAATATACTTAGTTATTATATTTTTGAATTTTATCAGAACAGTATTTGCTGAAATTTATTTTCTCTCTTGTTCAGTAAATACCTATATAATATATTTGATTTTTCCTCTTGACTGGCAAGGCTTAAAATATTTACTGTCTGGCCCTTCAAAGAAAATGTTTTTTACTTTGATATAGAAGAGGTTGAGCTATCCGATACCAGGAGACTAGAATGCTAATCGCTAGATGGTGAGCTGATCGCTCAACACTCAGTTGGACTGCTGAATAAGAAATTAACTTTCATTGTGGTAAGCCACCAAGGTTTGTGGGTTGTTTGTTGCAACAACCAGTGCTACTTACCGTGACCAAAACAACCTTTTAATTATGATTGAAATTCACATTTAAGGAAACCTCAGAAACCATGAGAATTTCCAGGAAATACTAAGTCACTTTGGGAAAAAGCTATAGATGCATTATCTTAGCAAAGTATTAAATCAGCATAGGGAATTCATCTTTCATTAAGTCAGCCAACATTGTTCAAGGCACTGTGAGGAAGGTTATATGCAAGGTTGATTTGATATTTCTCTGTGAATTATAAATTCCCACTTATTTTTGAACTGAGTAATCTAATGCATTTAAATCAGTTGATCATTAGAAGCCAAATGTAATCATTTGTTCAATGGAAATCTTCACTTAGATGAAGAAAGAACATGCTTTTTTGCTCTTCTAAATGAGGAATTTCTCATCCCTTGGAGTGATGCTAAACTTTTCCTTGCTTGCAAACTAGACAGGAATACATTGTGAGGTCTGAATAGGACATTACTTTGAAATATCCCCAGAGAGAGCACTGGGCAAACTTCTGTAATAAAATGCAGCCACCAAATTGTCAATATTTTGTCCAATTGCATGGAGAACTAAGGAAAGCAAATCACTGAGGAAAGAATTTTTTTTTTTTCCATTTGGCATTGTGAAGTGAACAATTACCTGAGGTGATAAGTATTTCACTTTCTGATTCAGAATAGAGTCAGGTCCATAAAATTAAATCATATAAGCAAAGCTCAATGTTTCTTTTAAAATCACATATTTTAAAACTATTTTCTAGATGTATTTAATATGACTATGTATCCTAGGTCTCATCCTGATAATTCTAATGAATTTTCCCCCAAATGTTCCTAAGTATGAGAATCCATTGGGCAAGTGTTTTTTTAGTATGTCTGTTTTGGTACCCAGAAACGGATTCATTAGGTCAAGTGAAAGTCTAAGAGTCTGTACTTTCACAAATTCACCTTGGAGGTTAAAGTGGATGTTGCATAATATGAATTGGGTTCACTCAGCCTGCATTTTGCCTTCTTCAACTCTTACAGCTAGAGTTCTGGAGCAAACCATTTGACTATTTAAAATGAACTTGCAGAAAATTTGGAAGGTGAAAGCAAAGTGGAAGACATCTTTCTACCCTTTTTCGGGTACCCTATTTCTGCCCTCAAGCATGGTTATAGTCATGAGTTTTCTCGGGTAATATTTCATTTTCTGTTACCCAGTTTTCTGTGTGTTAAACAGTGACAGTTTCTGAGGTAATAGTGGGGTCCCTTTTCTCTGGCACAGTTCCAGTGTTGACTTACAGTTCTAGAATGTTACTGGAGGCCCAAACAGGAAAGTATCTGTTTGTATAACATCTAACTATTTTGTAGGCATCTAATTCTCTGCCTCATGTCAGTTCCTGCTTGAAATACCCTGAGCTGTTTCTGTTTCTTAAACTCAACTGTGACTAATAAAGAATATGACATCAATGTTAACACCATGCAGCAGTGAGTTCTAGAGCAGTACAATTGTTTCTATCTCTTAGAAACATTCTTTTCTCACTGTACAGGGATGTGCTTCTGAGAAGATTCATTAATGGCACCAAGATGACCTTGAGATCCTGGGTTGACATTTGGGCAGCAAGTATGCTAGCCTGCTGATTCCCTACACCACCTCCCTTCCCAGCACACACCTCAGAGCATCAGGGATCATAGTAAACCTTTTTACCACTGCTTCCAGGTGTAGAGAAGACCATTAGGCAGAAACCACAGACCCGTACTAGAAGAACTGAAAACTTGATAGATATGGGAAGGCCATCCAAGTATAAACTTCTTAAGGGCAGATAATTTTGACTGTTTTTTTTTAATGTTACAATCATCACACCTAGAACAGTGCCTGACAGTCAATTATAATTACATAAAGCATTTTATTAACTGATGAACCGTCAGTAAAGATTTCTTGAACAATGAATTAGTATGTTATGCCTCGTGTAGTCACTCATGTCCAACTCTTTGCCACCCCAGGGACCATAGCCCACCAGGCACTGGTCCACTCCGTGGACTCTGTCCATGGGGAGTCTCTAGCTACCAGAGAAGCACAAGAATACTGGAATGGGTAGCCTATCCCCCCTCCAGGGAATCTTCTCAACCCAGGAATCAAACCAGGATCTCCTGATTTGGATTCTTTACCAGGGAAGCCCAATGAACTAAAAGGTGTATAGTATATACCTATATATAGTATAGTACTAAAGTATAGTACTTTAGTATAGTATAGTACTAAAAGGTGTTACTACTTCTTATCAAGGTAAAAATTCCAGAGCCTTGTCTTTCTTCAAGGCTTGGATGGTATATTAGGGCTTAAAAAAAGAAAAGGAATGTTCAGGGTGTAGAAACAAGCATTGGATATAAGTAGCCTGGAATTTTATTTACCAACCTAAATCTCTGAGTACTATGATTTCTACCTCTTTGCCTTGCCCACTGGGCTGGCCACTCTGAGATTCTATGTTGTGTTTCAAAGCCATTCTGAGTTAGTATTGGTCACAGACAGTCCCTCAAGTTATGTCCTAGAAATGACTCTGGTACCTTCTATTGGAACCAAGCCTAGCTTTGCATGGTTTTAATTTTCTAAGCCCCTTACAACTAAGTAAGTGAAGTGGGTATTGAAGTGAAAGCTGGTCTTAGTAACAGGAACAAAATCTAAATTATCAAAATCAGCATGCACATTTAGTGTCAAGTTACTATTAGGTAACCTAAAATTAAGGCCCAGAACACTAGGCTAGTGCATAAATCCCTTTTGGCGAAGATCAAGATTATCCCAAGAAACTTTCATATGGCTGAGGATTGGTGGTGGACATTGAAATATAAGAGCTAAGATAAGAAGTAGGTTATACAAGTTGATATAAACTCTGCTGCAGAAAATTTTATTTTATTCATTTATATCAGTCCCATTTGCTGACCTTTATCATCAAACATGAATTCCCAGGTTTGAATAGAGGGGAGCTCTGAGACAAGAATACCCAAGCAATATTTTGTCTTGCCAAATGATTTGAATCTTTCTGTTGGGATTCCCTCACTCCCATTATCATTTCTGTATTTACTCTTTAAAACCATGGTCCAATGTGAAAAAAAAAAACAACCCTTCAGCCCAGCTGAGCTGTACTAGCATTTAAAAAATGACCTATGATTGTAAGATAGATAAAATTAAACATGAAGAAAATATAAACCACATATAAACTATACATTTCCCTGAGAAAAAACTCCCTTCTAGCCTTCATAAGGCCTGATATATTTTCACCTAACTTGGCTTCCAGCTCTCTTTGATTCATTCTTATTTCCATGAAACAGAATGCACCTGTCCTCAGATAATGCTGATAAATTTCCCCATTTTCTTACTTTGGCAACAAATCTTCTATTCTGGTGAATATTAAAGTTGCTCTTATACAACTCAGTCTTTCTAAGGTTTGGCTTCCCTGATGGCTTGGTGGATAAAGAATTCACACGTTATGCAGGAGACACAAGAGATGTGGGTTTGACCCCTGGTTGGGAAGATCCCCTGGAGAAGGGCATAGCAACCCACTACAGTATTCTTGCCTGGAAAATCCCTTGAATTGAGGAACCCAGCGGCTACAGTCCAAAGGGTGGTAAAGAGTCAGACACGTTGAATGAGTATGCGCAATGCATGACAGTCTTTCTAAACTGCTTAGCACACATCAAAACAAAAGGCTAGACTTAATTTTTGTGATTCAGTTTCCAACCACTGCTTGAACTTACCAATCAGTGTTTGAATAGCAAACATTTGTTGGAATCCTTACAGGTATCAAGCTTTATGCAAGGTTCTAAGCATATGATCATGAGTGGCCACTGCCTTTCCCATCAAAAAGCTGTCTGTGGTACCATGGATAGAGCCACAAAATCAACTAAAAGGCAAGGCATGATATGACTTGAATTGGGAACTGAATTATCAAAATAATTACCAAATATGGCAGGTTTTGCAAAAATTAAGGTTTAAGATCAGAAGTAAAGAATTAGAGAGTGAACTTACGGTTGCCAGAAGGAAGGATTTGGGGAAGGGATAGCCAGGGAGTTTGGGATGGACAGGTATACACTGCTATATTTAAACAGAATAACCAAAAATGACCTACTGTATAGCACAGGAATTCTGCTCAGTGTTATGTGGAAGCTTGGATGGGAGGGAGTTTGGGGGAGAATTGATACTTGTACACGTATGGCTGAGTTCTTTTGCTGTCCAGCTGAAACTATAACAACATTGTTAATCAGTTATATTCCAATACAAAATAAAAAAGTTTTTAAAAAAATGAAGGTTGAGATTCTTCTCATAGAACAGAGCATTGGATATAGCAAAGAGCCACTGGGACATTTAAATTGCAGCAGGACTGGACTGTAATATCTGAGATAGAGCTGTTTTCTAAATCAGATGACACCAGTTTTGAAAGTGGTTCTTTGGTTGTCCAAAAAAAAAGAGTTGATTTAAAGGTTTATATGACTTTGGCCATCTTTCTATTGTTTTATTTTAAATTACACACAAAAATTTCTTTTCTTTGGACAAGGGATAATTAACATATAGTCATAATTTTGACAGTGTTATATCAATATTTTTAAACTTAATATTAAAAATCCAGGGTCACAGTGACTTTAGATAATTTGCATTTAAGTTTTTTATAATCTCTTTGATTTCAAATGAGTAACCTATCAGTAAAACACTGGACTATAGGTATGCAAAGTATTTGGAAGTTAAATTTTAATAACAAATAGGTTCTACTGACCTATTCTTTCCAAATCTCTAGAGATCAGGAATGAAGAATGCAGTCAACTTGCAAGTTTTTATTAAATATTCTCTGTACTGTTTAGTGTTTTTGTTAGGGGAAGCCCACTGATTGAAACTGCCCACCCTGGCCAGGCACCATAGTAAGCATTTGCATGAGTTGTTTTGTGACAGGAGATCCTGGTAAGGAATATGGAACTAATAAGCCACCACCAACCGGAAGAGTTCAGGAAAGGTCGAAAGGGGACACCGCATGTCCATCCACTTCCCAGAATCCCTCTCACTAGCATCCATCTTGGCTGAGCGATGCGTGCACCACCAGGAAAGACTCTGAATTAGAATGATTGGTCAAAGACCACCCGGAAACTAATCCCATCACCATAAAACCCAACATTGCGAGCCATGTGGCAGAGCTGTTCTCCTGGGTTCCCTTACCTTACTGCTCTCCACCTGGGTGCCCTTTCCCAATAAAATCTCTTGCTTTGTGAGCACACGTGTCTCCTCGGACAATTCATTTCCGAGTGTTAGACAAGAGCCCAGTTTCCGGCCCTGGAAGGAGTCCTCCTTCCTGCAACATTTTTATTTTCAACAATAGACATATTTTCATTAAATATGTTTTTTCATATATTATGTATATTTTCATTTCATTAAAAAGTTTATTTAAAAATAATTCTTACAAACTTTCCTCACTTGGGTGCTAAATATTTCCTCTCAGTTTCTCTAACCATGAAACCATTTCACTTGTATTTGGCAAGACAAAGGTGCAGAGTTTTGTTACAAGTCATTGTGAGAATGCATACAACTGTTTAAATGTTTTTGAAACTTTTAAACTTGCTGTCAACACTTACATGGCATCAATGAATAATCCTGGGAATTTTTGAATAGTTTCCTCATTTTCCTTATGAGATTCAGAAAAGAGAACTGACGTACATAAGAGGATATACTTCCTTAGTTTATGACAATGGGGATATAACCCAGAATGTTAAGACACTTTTATAATAACACAGCTGTCTCTTTAATTAGTTATGAAATAAACACAGGTATCTTTTGAAACAAAAGTTGTAAGTAAAAAATTCTTTATATCCCAGAGTATAAATAGATCTGTGATAAAAATGATACAAAATCTCAATGTTCTACTTTAGAATATACTAAGAAAATTTTGTTTAACATCAGTGTTGGACTTGAGTGATAAACAAGGTAGCATCTAATCTTAAGTCAACATAATACCCTAATAATATATTACAGTTTTTTCAACCCATAAGCATTTAAAATTAATTTTTATGTTAGTTTCTGCTGTACAGCAAAGTGAATCAGCTATACATGCCCATCTTTTTTGGATTTCCTCCCCATTTAGGTCACCAAAGAGCACTGAGTAGGGTTCTCTATGCTACACAGTAGGTTCTCACTTTTTTACCTATTTTATACCAAGCAGTGAGTAAATGTCAATCCCAATCTCCCAGTTTATCCCACCCCCTCCCACCCTGGTATCCACTCATCCATTCTCTGCATCTGTGTCTTTATTTCTGCTTTGCAAATAAGTTCATCTGTATTGATTTCCTAGATTCTACATATAAGCAATATATTATGATATTCATTTTCTGACTTACTTCACTCTATACGACAGTCTCTAGATCCATCCACATTTCTTCAAATTCTACTATTTTATTCCTTTTTATGGTTTATGGCAGCAAAAACAAGACTGGGAGCTGACTGTGACTCACATCATGAAGTCCTTATTGCAAAATTCAGGCTTAAATTGAAGAAAGTAGGGAAAAACACTAGACCATTCAGGTATGACCCAAATCAAATCCTTTATGATTATACAGTGGAAGTGAGAAATAGATTCAAGGGATTATATCTGATAGAGAGAGTGCCTGAAGAACTATGGAGAGAGGTTCGTGACATTGTACAGGAGGCAGTGATCAAGACCATCCCCAAGAAAAAGAAATACAAAAAGGCAAAATGGTTGTCTGAGGAGGCCTTACAAATAGCTGAGAAAAGAAGAGAAGCTAAAGGCAAAGGAGAAAAGGAAAAATATACTCATTTGAATGCAGATTTCCAAAGAATAGCAAGGAGAGATAAGAAAGCCTTCCTCAGGGATCAATGTAAAGAAACAGAGGAAAACAACAGAATTGGAAAGACTAGAGATCTCTTCAAGAACATTAGAGATACCAAGGGAACAGTTCTGCAAGGATGGATGCAATAAGGACAGAAATGGTATGGACATAACAGAAGCAGAAGATATTAAGAAGAGATGGCAAGAATACACAGAAGAATTACACAAAAAAGATCTTCCTGACCCAGATAACCATGATGGTGTGATCACTCACCTAGAGCCAGACATCCCAGAATCTGAAGTCAAGTGGGCCTTAGAAAGCATCACTACAAACAAAACTAGTGGAGGTGATGGAATTCCAGTTGAGCTGTTTCAAATCCTGAAAGATGATGCTGTGAAAGTGCTGCACTCAATATGCCAGCAAATTTTGAAAACTCAGCAGTGGCCACAGGACTGGAAAAGGTCAGTTTTCATTCCAATCCCAAAGAAAGGCAATGCCAAAGAATGCTCAAACTACCGCACAATTGCACTCATCTCACATGCTAGTAAAGTAACGCTCAAAATTCTCCAATCCAGGCTTCAACAGTATATGAGCTGTGAACTTCCAGATGTTCAAGCTGAATTTAGAAAAGGCAGACAAACCAGAGATCAAATTGCCAACATCCATTGGATCATTGAGAAAAACATCTCCTTTTGCTTTATTGACTACACCGAAGCCTTTGACTGCAGTGGAAAATTCTTAAAGGGAGGGGAATGACAAAGCACCTGACCTGCCTCCTGAGAAATCTGTATGCAGGTCAAGAAGCAACATTTAGAACTGGACATGGAACAACAGACTGGTTCCACATCGGGAAAGGAGTACCTCAAGGCTGTGTATTGTCACCCTGCCCCTGCTTATTTAACTTATATGCAGAGTACATCGTGCAAAATGCTGGACTGGATGAAGCACAAATTGGAATCAAGATTGCTGGGAGAAATATAAATAACCTCAGATACACAGATGACACCACCCTTATGGCAGAAAGTGAAGAAGAACCAAAGAGCCTCTTGATGAAAGTGAAAGAAGAGTGTGAAAAAGTTGGCTTAAAACTCAACATTCAAAAAACTAAGATCATGGCATCCAGTCCCATCACTTCATGGCAAATAAATGAAGAAACAATGGAAACAGTGACAGACTTTATTTTTTGGGGCTCCAAAATCAATGCAGATGGTGACTGCAGCCATGAAGTTAAAAGATGCTTGCTCCTTGGAAGAAAAGCTATGAGCAACCTAGACAGCATATTAAAAAGCAGAGACATTATTCTACCAGCAAAGGTCCATCTAGTCAAAACTAGTTTTTTCAGTAGTCATGTATGGATGTGAGAGCTGGACTATAAAGAAAGCTGAGCACCAAAGAATTGATGCTTTTGAACTGTGGTGTTGGAGAAGACTCTTGAGAGTCCCTTGCACTGCAAGGAGATCCAACCAGTCAATCCTAAAGGAAATCAGTCCTGAATATTGGAAGTACTCATGCTGAAGTTGAAACTCCAGTACATTGGCTAACTGATGCAAAGTACCAATTCATTGGAAAAGACCTTGACGCTGGGAAAGATTGAAGGCAGGAGGAGAAGGGGACGACAGAGGATGAGATGGTTGGATGGCATCACCGACTTGATGCACATGAGTTTGAGTAGGCTCGGGAGTTGGTGATGGACAGGGAAGCCTGGTGTGTTGCAGTCCATGGGGTTACAAAGAGTGGGACACTCCTGAGAGACTGACCTGAACTCAAGTGTACCACATCTTTATCCACTCTTCCCTTGATGGGCATTTAAGTTGTTTCCAGGTTTGGCTCTTGTAAATAGTGCTGTGATGAACACTGCTGCTGCTGCTGCTGCTAAGTTGATTCAGTCGTGTCCGACTCTGTGTGACCCCATAAATGGCAGCCCACCAGGCTCCCCAGTTCCTGGGATTCTCCAGGCAAGAACACTGGAGTGGGTTGCCATTTCCTTCTCCAATACATGAAAGTGAAAACTGATAGGGAAGTCGCTCAGTCGTGTCTGACTCTTAGTGACCCCATGGACTGCAGCCTACCAGGCTCCTCCGTCCATTGGATTTTCCAGGCAAGAGTACTGGAGTGGGTTGCCATTGTACATAAGTCTTTTTTAATTATGGTATTCTCAAGGTATATGCCTAATAGTGGGATTGCTGGATCATATGGTAGTTCTATTTTTAGTGTTTTGAGGAACCTCCATACTGTTCTCCATAGTGGCTATATCAATTTACATTCCCACTGATAGGGTAAGAGGGTTCTATCTTCTTTATACCCTCTCCAGAATTTATTGTTTGTAGATTTTTTGATGATGCCCATTCTGACTGGTGTGAGGTGGTTGCAGTTTTGATTGGCACTTCTCTAATAATTAAGGATATTGAGTATCTTTTCATGTGTTTATTGGCCATCTGTATGTCTTCTTTGGAGAAATGTCTATTTAGGTCTTCCACCCATTTTTTGATTGGGTTGTTCGTTTTGCTATTGAGCTGCATGAGCCATTTGTATATTTTGGAGATTAATCCCTTGTCAGTTGCTTCATTAGCAAATATTTTCTCTCATTGTGAGGGTTGTCTTTTCATCTAGTTTATAATTACCTTTGCTGTGCAATAGCTCCTGTTTCTCTAGGTCCCATTTGCTTATTTTCTTTTCAATTTCATTACTTCAGGAGGTGGGTCAAAATAGATCTTGCTGTGATTTATGTCAAAGAGTGTTCTGCCTATGTTTTCCTCTAAGTTTTATAGTATCTAGCCTTACATTTAGGTCTTCAATCCATTTTGAGTTTATTTTTGTGTATGGTATTAGGGAGTATTCTAATTTCATTCTTTTACATGTAGCTCTCTGGTTTTCCCAGCACCATGTATTGAAGAGGCTGCCTTTTCTCCATTGTATATTCTTGCCTCCTTTGTCATAGATTAAGTGACCACAGTTGTGTGGGTTTATCTCTGGGCTTTCCACCCTGTTTATTTCTGTTTTTTGCACCAGCACCATACTGTGTTAATAATTGTAACTTTGTAGTATAGTGTGAGGCCAGGGAGCATGATTCTTCCAGCTCCATTTTTCTTTCCCAAGATATCTTTAGCTCTTCAGGGCCTTTTGTGTTTCCTAACAAATAACAAAACTTTTTGTTCTAATTCTGTGAAAAATGCCCTTGGTAATTTGACAGGATTTGCATTGAATTATTTAAAGTAATATAGTCATTTCACAAAATCTATTTTTTTAATCCAGTACATAAGTATGTTTTAAATATTCCTGCTTGCAGAGCACTATCTTACTTTACAGAGAAAATGGTTGGGGGAGTTGGAGAGGATTAAATGAAAGTAAAGGACATTGTGTTTTTATTTAAATAAAACCTTCAATATAGAAGTAGGGGAGTGGGGAAGCCCCATGAACAAATTAACTTTCTTGCCAATTAAAAAAAAAAAAAAATTTGTTATTTGCTAAGATATAGTGAGAGACAAAGAACTCCCTAACTTCTCTCTTTTCCGTGCATCCTAGGTTCCATTCCAAGTATAAATATTATACCCCAGTCTTAAAAGAGTTCCAGAATCTTATCTCCTCTTACTACCTCTCCCATTGGGTATCAGTAGCAAAGACCTGGACTCCATTTTTGGATGTCTGACTACTTACCCTTCCCTCTTGCCCTTCTTCCCCAGGTGTTCTCCCTCTGGCACCAGGGGAGAGGCAAACCATGTGTGGGAGCCCACATTTCAGCCCCCTCTGTCTAGCCTAAAGCAATGCCCTTTTCCTGATCTAAGCCATTTTTGGACCATCTCGGGACGCCTACTCAGTTCTCTCCACAAACCTTGTTATATAAGCAATAAACTTTTCCATGCCCCCTCTTAATGTGTGTTGGTGGGGTGAGGGGGTGGGCTGATAATCATGGCTGACATCTGAAATCAGTTTTGGACAGAGGTACAGCCAATGGAGTGACCACAACACATTATAACCCTTGTTTAAGCTACCACGGCCTCTTGCCTCAAGTATTGCAATAACGTATATTTTTGGCCTCCCAACCTCAGCTCTTATCCAATTTTTGTCAATTTTTTTTGTCTATTTTTTGTCTATTTTTTTTACCATTAACCAGGGTAATGGGTTTCTCTCGTGGCTCAGATGGTAAAGAATCTGCCTCCAACACAGGAAACTCCAGTTTGATCCCTGGATCGGGAAGATCCCCTGGGGGAGGGCATGGCAACCCACTCCAGTATTTTCAGTTCAGTTCAGTTCAATTCAGTTGCTCAGTTGTATCTGACTCTTTGCGACCCCATTGGCTGCAGAACATGGAGCTTCCCTGTGCATCACCAACTCCCAGAGCTTGCTCAAACTAATGCCCATCAAGTCGGTGATGCCATCCACCATCTCATCCTCTGTCCTCCCCTTCTCCTCCTGCCTTCAATCTTCTCCAGCTTCAGGGTCTTTCCCAATGAGTCAGCTCTTTGCATCAGGTGGCCAAAGTATTGGAGTTTCAGCTTCAGCATGAGTACTTCCAATGAATATTCAGGACTGATTTCCTTTAGGATTGACTGGTTGGATCTCCTTGCAGTCCAAAGGCCTCTCAGGAGTCTTCTCCAGCAACCACAGTTCAAAAGCATCAATTCTTCGGTGCTCAGCTTTCTTTATAGTCCAGCTCTCACATCCATACATGACTACTGGAAAAACTGTAGCTTTGACTAGATGGACGTTTGTTGGTAAAGTAATGTCTCTGCTTTTTAATATGCTGTCTAGGTTGCTCATACCTTTTGTTCCAGGAGCAAGCATCTTTTAATTTCATGGCTGCAATCACCATCTGCAGTGATTTTGGACACACACACACAAAAAATAATAATAAATAAAGTCTCTCACTGTTTCCACTGTTTCCCCATCTATTTGCCATGAAATGTTGAGGCTGGATGCCATGATCTTAGTTTTTTGAATGTTGAGTTTTAAGCCAACTTTTTCACTCTTCTCTTTCACTTTCCTCAAGAGGCTTTTTAGTTCTTCTTCACTTTCTGTCATAAGGGTGGTGTCATCTGAATATCTGAGGTTATTGATATTTCTCCCAGCAATTTTGATTCCAACTTGTGTTTCATTGAGCCTGGCATTTTGCATGATGTAATATGAATATAAGTTAAATTAGCAGGGTGACAATATACAGCCTTGACATACTCCTTTCCCAATTTGGAATCAGTCCATTGTTCCATGTCCAGTTCTAACTGTTGCTTCTTGACCCGCATACAGATTTCTTAGGAGGCAAGTAAGGTGGTCTGTTATTCCCATCTCTTGAAGACTTTTCCACAGCTGCGATCAACACAGTCAAAGGCTTTGGCATAGTCAATAAAGCAAAAGGAGATGTTTTTCTGGAAGTCTCTTGCTTTTTTGTTGATCTAGTGGATGTTGGCAGTTTGATCTCTTGTTCCTCTGCCTTTTTAAAATCCAGCTTGAAGTTCACAGTTCATATATTGTTGAAGCCTGGCTTGGAGAATTTTGAGTGTTACTTTGCTAGTGTTTGAGATGAGTGCAAAGAATGTTCACACCACCTCACAATTGCACTCTGGTTCCTCTGCCTTTTCTAAATCCAACTTCAACATCTGGAAGTTCCTGGTCTTATTCTGAGCATAATTTTTGCTATGCAAGAATTTCAATTGACCTACCACCTCTGCAGAGAATGTAAGGCTACAATCTTCAACTGAGAGCCATGAGCTGTGTTTACATTCAGTAGATGGGAAAGGAGAATGCTGGGATGAGTTGGTCCTCTCTTACATCAAGCACTGTGGTAATTAACTAGAATTATTATTCTACCAGTTGTTTTCCGAATGCTCCTATACTTTGTTTAGATTTCTGCCCTGCAATTTTCACATGGAGGGGCTTGCAGGATGCTATTTGGGAAGCTGCAGGTCGTCTCAACTGTTTTCTTTTCATCCTATTGAGTTGACTCCACATGTCAGTCCTTTGAAGTTAGTGGGAGCCCTGTGTTTGCATCCCTTCCAAAGATATGCAGTCTTACTGAAAGCTCATGGGAAAGGGTATGCATTGACTCTTCCTCCAAGCAAGATGGTTTCCACAGAAAACTGCATGAAGTAAGGGTCTCACAGGAACCTCAAGTTTTTACAGTTTAATCTTCCACATACTTCTTTTTGTTAAATCATAATTTAAGAAATAGATTTCAAATCATTTTTAAATGCAAGACTCAAGTATGTGTGATGTGCTGACTAATAGCCCCCATGGAGATATGGTATTATTGCACTTTAAACTTGTGCAATCCTGACACTGGATGTGAAATAAAAGCCTGGCTTTCTATCACCCTGCATTTGAATTAGTGACTTTTAATTCAATTTTTCATACTTTAGCTTTGCCTTTATTTGTAACTCTCTTTGTGACACTTAGCATCCTATGTCTTTATACTTTTACATCTACCATTTTTTATCATGCTATGTCTGGTATTGCAAGCTGGTCTTCCCCAGACTGTAAGCTGCTTGAAGGCAAAGAAGATATTTTTGTGTCATCTCCTTAACAGTAGGCTATATCCTTCACCAATCAAAAATTTCTCTACATGGTGTAAGTCAGCACCCAGGGTTTCTTGGCCTCCATCCCAATTTTCTCTCTATTGAGAAATAGTCACTATAAACACAATAATAATCTTTAGTCAACCCCAGATGTCAAAGTAACTCATATTAGGGGCAGAGAGGGGAATACCTCTAACAGTAAGATTCCATACCCCATACTTAACCCTGGTTCCATCAGCTGTTCTTAGTTAGTGGAGTGAAGCCAAATTCTCCATCAGGAGGGTAAGTGGCTGTTCTCACCATGTTATTAGATTCATATATTCTTGTGAATTATTATTTTCTTTTATGGACTGTTTCTCTTCATCTCTAATAATGCTCCTTTTTTTTTTTTTTTCAGTCTTAACATCATCTGATGGTGACCCCATCATGGTTTAAGTGTCTGTATTATAGATTGTTTTCCTACCTTTTGTCTTCAATCTTACATCTAAACTTACTATATCTAGTAAACAGCATACACTTGCTTTTTCGTTTTATAACTAGTGAGAAAACTTGACTTATTACCATATAGTAAAAATGATTACTTTTCCACATTTCCCTAGCTAGCTGTAAGTTTAGAACTTTTAATCTGTTTCACTCCCTTCACATTTGTGTGTGTGTGTGTGTGTGTGTACTCTTTTTATGTGAAAAAATATCACTTCATAGTCTTCTGACTTCTATCATTTCTCTGCCATATTAAAGCAGTCAAAATATGGCCCTGGCTATCTAAATGCAATTCTCTTGTCTTTGTTTTTAAACTGTTTTATTGTGATATACTTTTATGTAGTTTCCTATTTATTCTGATGGGGGTTCTTGAATGAGTGGCTCAATATATTTCATCAATTTTATTGAAAATCTTTGTCTATCATCTATTTAAATATTGCATCTTGTCCATTCCCTTAGTTCTTTCCTATTGAAATTCTGTAAAATAATTATTTTCTTTAATCTGCATAGCATCTTTAACCCTAAATTGCATTTTGAGTGACATTAATATTGCTGTTCCTGCTTTGTTTTTGTTTGCAACTGACTGGTATTTCTTTATTCATCCATGTCCCTTTTTAATAAAATAATTGCATTATTATTTTATTTTATGTAGGTTACTTATAGGGCTTCCCAAGTGGTACTTGTGGTGAAGAACCTGCCTGCCCTTGCAGGAGACTTAAGAGACATGGGTTCAATCCTTGGGTCAGGAAGATCCCTTGTAGGAGGGCATGGCAACCCACTCCAGTATGCTTGCCTGGAAAAATCCCATGGACAGAGGAGATATGGGACAGACAAAACCCCATGGCAGGCTACAGTCCACGGGGTCTTAAAGAGTCAGACCCAACTGAAGCAACTAAGCACACACACACACACACACACACACACGTTACTTATAAACAATAAAAAGTCAAAGTGTTAAGTGTCAAGTTATGTCCAACTCTTTGTGACCCCATGGACTATAGCCTGCCAGGCTCCTCTGACCATGGGATTCTCCAGGCAAGAATAATTGGAGTGGGTTGCCATTCTCTTCTCCTGGGGACCTTCTGGACTCAGGAATCGAACCCAAATCTCCTGCGTTGCAGGCAGATTCTTTAACGTCTGAGCCAGCAGGGAAGCCCACACACACCACACAAACACATGTTACTTATAAACAGTAAGTAATATAATATATAAAATATATATAGTCTAACAATTTCTGTCTTCAAACCTTTCACTGGCATATAGTGTAAGAATTGATATACCCGATTTTATTTCTTCCTTTTAATTTATTGCTTCTTTTTTCCCCACAATTTGCTTTTTCCTTTTTAAAAACTATTGATGTTTTATTTAGTTTGCTATTCATTCCATCTCTTTCTCCCTGTTTATTTGGAAGTTCTATTGTTCTTTTTCAGTAAGGTAGGATCCGCACTGACCTTACCCTAGCGATCCATACACAGATCTCAATCTGTATTCATCGGCTGAAGTACTAACTCTTTGGCTCCATGCCATTAAGCAATTTCTTACTTAGACCACAGGAGAGGAAGCCCCTTGGGTTTTTTCTCCCAGGACCACAACAGAACTCAAGACTCCCTTTATTCCTACTTGCCAGTAACTTATGGCAGCTGCGTGAATTCGGAACTAAACAGCTCAGAGTCGTTCAGAAGAGGAAGGAGGCTGTATTCAGGTAACCCTGTTTCTAGAATCTCAAGTGCCTCTCATATACTACTTCATTTGATCCTCCCACAGAACATCTTCACAGAACATTCATTTCCATGATGACTGCATTAGGAGAGATAAGCCGTGCTTCACCACAGAGTGGCACACATCTGTCTTTGGAGCTGAGCTATTGGTTTCAGACTACTTTTTCAGGATGCACTCCTTGAGGATAATTTGGAGCCTATTCATTCCTCTCTGGAACTGTCTCTATTCCAATTAATACTCAGATTGGATTAGTTGGGAGTCCTTTCTGTGTAATCTCTCTGTGTCACCTAGGTTCACATCCACACATAGAGACTTCCCATTCCAAGGACTGCTGTGGGTGTGCAGGACAGATATGACAGTGATAACTATTATAGTTACAGCAATCATTACAACAATTTTGGTTACTGATTACTGCTTGCATTACAACACTGGGCAACTTAAAAAATATATGGTTAATCTTTGCAACTTTACAGGGCAGTGTAATTGTCCTCTTACTACAGATGAGCAAACGAGGGCTTCAGAGAGTTTAAATGATTTGCTCAAATTCTTTTAGATTTTCAGTGGAAGAGCCTGGGTGCTGACCACCTTGGTTTGCCTGTCCTTCCCTCCACTGCATCTCAGGTGCTCAAGCTGGGCTCAGACAAGCTGTTGGTTTCTGCGGAGCCACCTTAGGGGAGGGGAGGACTGAAGTAGTGTGGTTACAGCACCATCCATGACCCCACCAATGCAGCTCAGAGAGTTCTCAGAGTGAGGATGGGAAATAGGTGAGAACTGGAATGGAAGACTTTCTCAATTTCTTTGGACTTCGTTCTCTCCGTTAGCACTTCCTGTGTCTGTCTGCCGGGCCATGTGCAATGTAAAGCTATTTTCCTCCTTGTCAGTGTCCCTCTTTTTCTTCCTTTCTCTGTTTCCCTGCTCCAGTTCTGAGCCCTATTTTTAATTTCAGCTGCTAATGTAGCACGTGATCTCTAGCAAAACTAAAGCTTCAGGAGACTTTCCAGATAAGTGAGAAAACCTCTTCATCTAGCAGAAGTTGGGGCAGTAACTGAGGCCTTGAGAGGCAATGGGGCTGACTGGAGTGAGGTTCTGCTCATAGCTCTGCTCCCCCACACAACATACTACCTTGTTAAGACTAGATGGGGTAGCTCATAGGGCTTAATGTATGTTCTCTCTCAGAGGTACTTAAAGAAAATTCCTCAAGATGACGGCCAAATGGCAGGCTGACAATTGGCCATCCTATCACTCTTAAAAGGGTCTAATCTGTGCCTTGAGGAAATGAAACTCATTCTGGTATGTCTCCATTATATAGGGTAGAATAGACACAGCAAAGATGAAGGCTGTAAAAATTAAATGTGGTATCTGCAGGTCTACTAACAGCTGTTACTGGCTATCAGTTGATGTAATTATATTTTCATCTTTAACTACTCATTTGTACTTTAAAATTTAAATGTATTAACAAGTAACTAGAATTTTTCCTGGAGGCTTTTCCTGGTGTGTGAGTATGTATTTTTAAGCAGATTCGTGTTTATGCCCCAAAGTCATCAGCACTGACATGAAAATAAAATTACTGCTTTGGATTCAAGCCCTGAAAGAAATCACTATTGGTTTTCTTAAAAAATATCTTATATCCCTAGTCATTTTTTTTTCTTTTTTTTCCTGCATTCATCAGAAGCATCTTCTGCAACCCGTCAAGAGTCTCCCTCCAGGCATATGTAGATACTCCCAGGACAGGAGAAAAGGTGATTTTCCCTAACTTCAGATCAGAGCAGCGCACCATGAACTATTAGTCAAACAAGAGTATTTCCATTAGACTTTTGGTTGCAAGCAACAGAAATCAACTTTAGCTAAATTAAACAAAGAAAAGTTACAGGAAGGATTTGGGGAGCTCACAGAATCCTTGGGAAAAAATGGAGAATCAGGCTTGAACAATACATGAGAATAAAGAAGACTTGGCATCAAGAAACACAAACTGGTGGTCCCATGGGTCAGTCCAGTTAAAGATTTTGTGCAGCCACCACCACTACTGGATCCTTTAGACTTACAACCTTCCTTCTGGAAGTATGGTATCAATTATCCCTGTCTTTTTGTCCAGTTCTCTCAAGATTCAAAGTCCAAGGTGAGAGCATTTGACTGTCCAAGTCACATGTTTGTTGCTGGAGTGTGAGAAGAGGTAGTTTCTGACTCCTTACTCTTCCCCAGTCGGGAGATCCTGCACTTAACGCACAAAGGGGCCATCACCATAGTCAGAAGGATATTCAAATGGTTGGTAACCAAAAAATCCACTTTGGATAGTCAACAATTGCCCAGTTCTGCTTTATTGACTATGCCAAAGCCTTTGACTGTGTGGATCACAATAAACTGTGGAAAATTCTGAAAGAGATGGGAATACCAGACCACCTGACCTGCCTCTTGAGAAATCTGTACGCAGGTCAGGAAGCAACAGTTAGAACTGGACATGGAGCAACAGACTGGTTCCAAATAGGAAAAGGAGTACATCAAGGCTGTATATTGTCACCCTGCTAATTTAACTTATATGCAGAGTACGTCATGAGAAATGCTGGACTGGAAGAAATACAAGCTGGAATCAAGATTGCCGGGAGAAATATCAATAACCTCAGATATGTAGATGACACCACCCTTATGGCAGAAAGTGAAGAGGAACTAAAAAGCCTCTTGATGAAAATGAAAGTGGAGAATGAAAAAGTTGGCTTAAAGCTCAACATTCAGAAAATGAAGATCATGGCATCCGGGCCCATCACTTCATGGGAAATAGATGGGGAAACAGTGGAAACAGTGTCAGACTTTTTTCTGGGCTCAAAAAAATGGTGACTGCAGCCATGAAATGAAAAGACGCTTACTCCTTGGAAGGAAAGTTATGACCAACCTAGATAGCATATTCAAAAGCAGAGACATGACTTTGCCAACAAAGTTTCATCTAGTCAAGGCTATGATTTTTCCAGTGGTCATGTATGGATGTGAGAGTTGGACTGTGAAGAAGGCTGAGTGCTGAAGAATTGATGCTTCTGAACTGCGGTGTTGGAGAAGACTCTTGAGAGTCCCTTGGACTGCAAGGAGATCCAACCAGTCCATTCTGAAGGAGATCAGGCCTGGGATTTCTTTGGAAGGAATGATGCTAAAGCTGAAACTCCAGTACTTGGCCATCTCATGCGAAGAGTTGACTCATTGGAAAAGACTCTGAAGCTGGGAGGGATTGGAGGCAGGAGGAGAAGGGGACGACAGAGGATGAGATGGCTGGATGGCATCACTGACTCAATGGATGTGAGTCTGAGTGAACTCCGGGAGTTGGTGATGGACAGGGAGGCCTGGCATGCTGTGATTCATGGGGTCGCAAAGAGTTGGACACGCCTGAGTGACTGAACTGAACTGAACTTAGATAATTATGCCAGCTTAATTTCACACTATCTTGATGAATCCATCAGATTTCTACACTCCTAGATTAACTGGATAAATGATAACAGTCTGATGTGTCTATGTGTCTATGAACCCTGGCCAAGTGGGGATAGAGGCCCTTCCTATGGGACATACACACATGAGACATCAGTGCAATAATTAGAGTACTTCCTTCTCAAAATAATTCTATGCCCAAATGGCCTTAAAGTTTAGTGAAAAATAAGTGTTTACACCCACAACTTTGAATTTTATGCTTCCTATACAACAATGCCCAATAAATGTTTTTTGAATACATACTTATAAGAGCTACTTTTTATTTGGCACTTAGCTTCATACCAGGCACTGTGAAAAGCAATTTGTATGCATTATCTAATTTAATTGCCACTATTATTATCCTTATTTTACAAATGAGACATCAAGTATAATGAGGTTAAGTAACTTCTTTAGTGTTGCAGACCTAAAACGTGGCAGAGTCTCCAGAACCCTAGTCTGTCTAGAGTGAGCTGGGTATTGAGATACTTCCTCAATGTGTGCTCTGCTCTGAGCTCCCAAGAAATGACATTTTATTTTGGCTGTGCCAAGTGGCATGTGGTAACTTACTTCCCTGATCAGCGAAGGAACCTGTCCCCCTGCAGTGGAAGCTCGGAGTCTTAACCACTGGACCACCAGGGAAGTCCCACTGCTGCCGTTTTAACTGCAGCTCAACCATCTTTGGGCTCAGTTTTATTATTATCATCAATATAAATGTATCATAGGATAGAACAGAACAGAAACTAGAAATTGTTCTGCCTCTCTCTCTGTATCTATTTTTTTAATACAGTCTATCTATACCTTTCTTTTTTTTTCTCCTGGTGGGGTGAGGAGGGTTTTGAGGGGAGCAAATACTATCATCTGCGCTGTGTATGTGCTAAGTCACTTCAGTCGTGTCCTATTCTTTGCAACCCTATAAACTGTAGCCCACCAGGCTCCTTTTTCCATGGGATTACTGGAGTGGATTGTCATGCCCTCTTCCAGGGGATCTTCTTGACCCAGGGATAGAACCAGCATCTCCTGCATCTCCTGCACTGGCCAGGGGATTCTTTACCACTAATGCCATCTGGGAAGCCCCATACTATCATCTACAAGAGAACAAAGGACTTTGGGACACAATTGGGATTGCTATTTCAAGGAACAGGAGGAAATAGAATTTTCCACTTGGATTTAGAGAGCTAAGATGTCCACATACATAAACCAATTCCTGGACAGAAACTTGACATAGAAAAGAATCCATGAATCTTGGAGAGCTTTAAAAAAGAGATAGAAAGAGAGAGAAAGAAAGTTGACAGTTGCTAATTGGTTAATTAGTGTTTCATTAAAATAACTCCAAATTTGAGTGCTCCCAGATGAATAGTAGGAAAAGTAAGCAGGAAACACATTTAATGCACTTAATGAAGTGAAATGCATGTGACTGTTAGTCAAACAAGTAGCTGGTCTGTATTTTCTTGTCCACCCTTTACAAGGTAAGGTTTTCCTGAAGTAATATATGAAAATGCATAGATCAAAAGGGATACTCAATAAATATTCATTCACTTTCCTCCTCCAACCCACTTTATCCCTTCATTCCATGTTTGCAAGGAGAGGACCTGAGGCCACTCCATGTGTTATCAGCAGAGAGAATTCATGCATGCATCTGGTCACTCAACAGCAATTCCTGGAGAACTGCTATATGTCAGGGACTATGCTTGACACTGAGGAAAAACAATAAACCAAACAGACATGGCTCTTGTTCTTATGGAACTCATAGCTTTGCACAGCCATATACTTTAAATCAGTTCAGTTCTGTTCAGTTACTCAGTTGTGTCCGACTCTTTGGGACCCCATGGACTGCAGCATGCCAGGCCTCCCTGTCCATCATCAACTCCCGGAGTTTACTCAAACTCATGTCCATTGAGTCAGTGATGCCATCCAACCATCTCATCCTCTGTTGTCTTCTTCTCCTCCCACCTTCAATCCTTCACAGCATCAGGGTCTTTTCAAATGAGTCAACTCTTCGCATCCCAGATGAATGGTAGGAAAAGTAAGCAGGAAACACATTTAATGGACTTAATGAAGTGAAATGCATGTGACTGTTAGTAAACCAGTAGCTAGTCTGCATTTTCATACCCAAGTCCTGGACTTTAAATCAGTGATTGCTTAACAGCTGTCATGATGTGTGCTATGAAGACACAGAATCCAAGGAGTGGAAAGGAAGGGTGTCCAGATCTAGAAATAGTCTCCCTTCTTTCCTCCTCCTTCTTTAGCTATGGATCCCACACCTGATATAATTAGGCAAGAATAGATGAATAGAAGGCTTCCCAGGTGGCACTAGTGTTAAAGAACCCACCTACCAGTGCAGGAGACATAAGAGATGCAGGTTTGATCCTTGGGTTAGGAAGATCCCTTGGAGAAGGGCATGGCATTCCACTGCAGTATTCTTGCCTGGAGAATCCCCATGGACAGAGGAGCCTGGAGGGTTACAGTCCATAGCGTTTCAAAGAGTTGTACACGACTGAGCAACTAAGCACTCACAGAGAAGAATATAGTGCTGTCATTGTGCATGTTTGCTGAGTTGTGTCCAACTCTTTGAGACCCTATAGCCCACCAAGCTCTTCTGTTCATGAGGTTTTCCAGGCAAGAATACTGCAATGAATTGTTGTTTCTTCCTTCAAGGGATCTTCCTGACCCAGAGATTAAATCCGCATGTCCTGGGTCTCCTGCATTGACAGGTAGATTCTTTACTGCTTGAGCCACTGGGGAAGCCCAGTGTGTAGTACTGTGTGTTTGCATGAATCAGGTTGTGCCTTGCCTTCAGCTCAGGCTCAGACCAAAGCCTTGAAAGGAATTCCACCCAGAGTCCTTAGGGAGTGTACACATTGTTGGCTACTTTGGATTGCCTCAGTCCCCAGGGAAGCTCCTGGCAACACAGTCTGAGCCAGAATCTCAGGTATCCTTAAAATAGGCCAGTGAATGATGTCTGAGATGGCAGATGCTCTGGTTTTAATGTCAGTGAGGATGATGAGGCTGTGTTGTTACACTATATTTTCTGTGTTCTTAGATTTCCACGTGGCTTTATAGCTAAGGAATCGTTCTTGTCCTAGCACTGGGTTTTAAAGAATCTTTGTATCATAAGTATAGAGACATATAAGTGCTAATATGTGTGAGCATCCAAAAACTATTTCTTGACAATAATAGCTAAACTTTTATGAAATACTTACATGCTAAAAGATTTCAGACTTGATCTCCTGAAGGCATTATTATCCTACTTCATTGAGACCATGAGGCTGTGGGAGTTTTGAAATTTAGTTCAGTTGTTAAAGTGAAAGTGTTAGTTGCTTAGTCATGTCTGGCTGTTTGTGATTTCCATGGACTGTAGCCCACCAAGCTCCTCTGTCCATGGAATTCTCCAGACAAGAATATTGGAGTGGGTTGCCATTTTCTTCTCCAGCGGAAATTCTTTCCTGACCCAGGGCAGATTCTTTACCACTTGAGCCACCAGGGAAGCCCCAGTTCAGTCCCTAAAAGCTTAAATATTTCACTTTGAACAGAAAACTTCAAATCAGGATCTCAGAATTGTATTACTATCAGGGCAATTCTTTTTACTATGTCACCTAAGGCAAGTTATTTAGCTCCTTGGGCAATGGTTCTTAAAGTGAAGGGGTTAAACTAGATAAACTCTAAGATCCTCTCCAGTGGTGCCATCTTTCTAATTTAAACAGATGAATTCTGCCTTCTAATACATAGAAGAGATGTCATTTCCTTCTCCAAATGATGGTCATAAAGAGTTTTAAATCATTTGATTTCCTTATTCAACAGAATACATGAAAAGAAAAAGCTGTTGTTAATGAAATCTAGACTGAAGCAGTATTTAGTTTCATTTTTTTACAAAAATATTTTCTAATTCCCCGTGGATATTCTTTATACCTGGTTAGATAGAAACTTCAAAAGTGAAACTCAAGTCTTTTCCAATGACTCTAAAATGAAATCCTAATGAGAGTATGTTCTATTTATATATGAGTGAGAATTGGGAGGGGGGCAGCTTTCCCCAACCACATTTGTTGCAAGCTTTTGAAAAATGGCAATTTAGATAAAGTTTGTCAGTCTTCCCACTGTGGCTAGATTTCAGACCTCCGGGAAGTTGGAAATGATTATTGTCCTTTCAACTAGAGCATAAGACCAAGTTTAATTTTCCCTGCTTTAGCCAAGATTTGGGGGCAATCATGAAAGAAAAAATATTAAAGTGCCTCTTACAAATTTTTCTGCCTCCAAAGAAAGAAAAATAAGATATTTCATGCTGCACCAGAGAACTGTATGAACTCATTCTTATTTGTAAATGTTAATCAAATAATAAGTATGGATACCTGCAAAGTATAGTTTCTCTCTAATTTGAAATTGGCCAGGTTATTGACTGAGGTCTGAGTACTGATTTTCCATGGACGAAGGAGCCTGGCAGGCTACAATCCACAGGGTTACAAAGAGTCGGACTCGGCTGAGCAACTTCACTTTCTTTCACATTTCAGAGTACTGATCACAGTTGGAGTTTGGTGTGTAATTTGATGTCATTCTTCCCTTTGCATTAATTAGAAGCTGAGTGGGAGCTTTAGGGCTTTCAGTGGAGACAGTACCTATAATGATTTATTTAAATTCTGACCGTGTTTTCTAATTATGTAAATATCCAATCACCTCTATTGCTGACTTGACTCTTAAGATGTTGAGAACATTTCCTGTACATAACATTTGGCAAAGTTTCCAGGCTCCTATGCATTAAAAGCTATGGGAAAATATGTGTTGCAGGGAAAAAAGAATCAAGTTGAGTGCTTTTTAAAATAATTCAGCATTGTTTTGGAGTGAAAATCCAGCAGTTACATTTTGACGTGCTAACCATACATCCAGCTATGTTGAAAATGCTTTTGTTCACTTGGAAGAGCAGAATGTGTCATCAGACCCTCAGTGTCTTTGCATGCAGTAGCATGTAGGGTGGCAGCCATTTCAGGGCAGGAAGTGAACATTGGGTGTTGACTGAATTCAGTCATAAATTTGGAATAACCATATTTTTTAATTTCTAAAATTATTGTCTTTTATTATGTGTTAATACTGGAGCTAATTGTCACCAATCTTTGTTGCATACAAAGTAAAAATGTTACTGAGGGGAAAGTCCTATACAATTATTCAAACTATAGAACAAACTCCTGGAGTTTTTGCAAGATAAATTTGATCCAGCTTTAAAATAAAAAAAAAGTCCAGCTTTTAAACATGTCAGTTGGGCAATTAGATTTGCTTATTTATCCTACCTTCAATATTTTTAATGACTTTAAAACTTCCACTCTAGTAAAAGAAGGAATGATTCTAGTAAAAAAAAAAAAAAATCATGATTTTAATTAAATTTTTGTATTATATCATTTTTATTAAATTAACCATTCTGTGCATACAATTTTGTTTTTTAAAATCAAGTTATTACCCTTCTAAAAAATCTCAAACATTTTCTTAAAGGATAAAGTTCAAATTTCTCCATCTGACAATTAAGATCCTGTACAAGTTGGCACTGACTTGTGCTTCCTGCCTTAGTTCTCACTGTTTTGTTTTGTTTTTTAATAAAATTTGTATGTATTTAAGGTGTGTTATGACATCTCACTGGGCCTAAAATTTGCATTTTTCTAGTGATTTTGAGCATGTTTTCTTTTTTTTTAAAATAGTGTATCTTTAAAGTTATTGAAATAACTACAAGTGAGGCATAAATAGCAACAAAGATTAAGAATTTCTTTAGGGAATGGCCACACCTTTTCATGTGCAATTCCAAGAGCAAAAACCAACTGTTAGCAAGCTCTAGTTATTTCTTATCATTATACCCTGTTATTGCTCACTTCTTCCCGAAATTTCTGACTTGCATCTCTTAAAACTCTCTTGTCTGCTCACTGTGTGGCAGTGGCTTTCTTGTTTTCCCAGACACCATAAGGCACAGGCCAACCAACTCCCACCCCTGCCCAAGGGCAGGGCTGCGAACCTTCCAAATGCTGCCCAGCTTGGTCCCACTTCCTGCAGATCTCAAGTGCCACTTATCAGAGACATCTTCCCTGTGCACAGGCCTCAGTCATCCCCTTCCTGCAACCCCTTCCTCACTATCAAACTCTATCTCTCCAAGCTGGTTTATTTTCTTCAATTGATAATATTATTTGACATATATTTACCTATCTTCCCTAACTTATTACACACAACCGTTATCTCAAACTGATTTTTTTTTATTGAAGTACAGTTGATTTACAATGTCGTGTTAATTACTTCTGTATAGCAAAATGATTCAGTTGTACATATATAGACATTTTTTTTTATATATTCTTTCCCATTATGGGTTTATCATAGGATATTGAATATGCTTCTCTGTGCTATACAAGAGGATCTTGCTGTTTATCCATTCTATATACAAAAGCTTACCTTTGCTAACACCAGCCTCCACCCCTCCCTCAAGCCCCATCCCCTGGCAACCACTAGTCAGTTCTCTACGTCTGTGATGCTGTTCTGTTTCATAGAGAGGTTCATTTGTGTCATATTTTTTATTCCATGTGTAAGTGATTTCATATGGTACTTGTTTTTCTCTCAAAGATAAGTTGGCACAGCCACTGTGGAAAACAGTATGGAGGTTCCTGAGAAACCTCTTTGTTTTGTATGTATTTTGTCTGTCTCCTTCGGTTCTATTCTCAGTGTCTAGAACAATGTGACAGTCATTCAACAAGTGCTTATTGATTAAATGAGTGATTGAATTACGATTGATAAAATTCTCTTTAACAATGTGTGAAATGTCCCTATTACTTAAAACAAACAAAATAAAATAAAAAACCCAACAAAACAAAAACAAGAACAGAACAAAAATCCTACCAACACCTCCCACTCAAGCCTTCAAGCTCCACAACTTTTCAGCATAACATTCCAGGCCTCCAGCAGTTGGGCTCCCATCTCCTGATGTAATCTAAACTTTCATGTTGTATTTGCCTCCTGGCTCATGCAATATCAGCTCCACTCCTAAGGATACACCCAGCATCTTGGGTGTATTTCTTCTCACTCTAGGTTTTGTTCCAGGAGTAGTATGCATTTCATTATTTACCTGATTAAATCTTCACTTTCTGCATTAGTTTGCTAAGACTGCTATAACCAAGTATTACAAACTCAGTGGCTCAAACAACAGAAATTTGCTTTCTCACAGTTATGGAGGCTGTATGTCTGAAATCATGTGTCCACAGGATCAGCTTCTTCTGAAGGCTTACAAGGAAGGATCTGTTTGAGGCTCCTCTTTCTTAGTTTCTGGTGGTTTATTGTCAGCCTTTGGTATTCCTTGGCCTCTGCTATACTGCTCTGATCGCTGCCTTTATCTTCTCTGGTGTTCTCCCTGATGTGTGTCAGTGTCCAAATTTCCTCTTTTTATGAGGACATCAGTCATATATATCAGGGCTTCCTTGGTGGCTCAATGGTAAAAGAATCCGCCTGCCAATGCAGGAGACACAGGAGACTGGGGTTTGATACCTGGGTTAGAAAGATCCCCCAGAGGAAGTAATGGCAATGTGCTCCATTTTCTTGCCTGGAGATCCCATAGACAGAGAAGTCTGGTGGGTACAGTTCACTGGGTTGCAAAGAGTCAGACAAGACTGAGTGACTGAGCACACACACAGTCATATGCATTAGATGGGACCCATCCATTCTTCCCTGGTGGCTCAGATGGTAAAGAATTCTCCTGCAATGTGGGAGACCTGGGTTCAATCCCTGGGTTGGGAAGATCCCCTGTAGAAGGGCATGGCAACCCACTCCAGTATTCTTACTTGGAGAATCCCCATGGGCAGAGGATCCTGGTGGGCTACAGTCCATGAGCTCACAAAGAGTTGGACAGAACTGAGCAACTAAGCACAGCACAGCACACATCCATCCTACCCCAGTATGACCTCGTCTTAACTAATTACATCTGCAATGACTTATATCCAAATAGGGTACATTCTGCAGTATTGGGAGTTAGGACTTTAGCATATGTATTTTTAGGGGATACAGTTCAACCCATAGTACCTTCCTTCAAAACCTAGAACAAATATCACTTTCTCCAAAATGCTTTCCTGATTCTTTTAGTGAGAGTCCCTCTCCCTTCTGTGTTCCCATTATGTTTTATTTATAGCTGTATTCTTCCATTGACAACACCTGTTTCACTAACTCATTCACTTATCATTCAATCTTTAAGGGTTTTTAGCTTGTCTCTGGGAACATGCTTTAACTAAGATATGCCTTCTGCCCTCTTGGAGCTCTTAGACTAAGGGGAATGAGAGTCTAAACTCTAGAAGGACAGAGATTTTAATCCCTTGGTAAAATTTGGTTGATTTCAATATTTACTCTTTAATTTAATATTGCCATGATAGATACATATAGAGAAGCAATGGGATAACAAAAGAGACAGTTTCCACAGAAGAGACCCCTACTTTTCTCTGGAAAGATCAATAGAAATGTGGCTGACCAGATGGGAAACAACAGAGATTTCAAGCAGAGGTGGCAGTAGTTTGGGGCAGGCATGAAAGAACAAGCCATGCTTGGGATGTTGCAAGAAGTCAAGGATGTTGGTAGTGTAGAAGTATGGGGAAAGGTGGGAGGAGTCATCAGAGAATCAGACTGAGTTCTTCTGAGTCATGATTAGGAAATCAGAATGTTGACTATAATTCTTGTTCTCTACAATTTTGTCAAAAGTCTCAAAATTGAGGGCAGCTGTTAAGAGGAGCAAACAGACATCTTGTGAGATCTTATTAAGATGAGTCCAAAAGACTCTTTCTCCCCACCCGACTCCTTCCAGATTGTATAAGAGTTCAGTTTATTGAAGAGAGGATTGATAAAGGCAGGAAATTGTGTGCTTAGAGGAATAGTGTGCCACATTTCTTTTTTCTCTTCATCTTCCCATACAGGAAAAAAGCAAGACAGGTGGAGAGAGACAGCATGAATGAGCAAGAGACATTCAGAGAGGCTGAGAATGCCAGCAAAAAGAAGAAGCCAAGGAGATGCAGATATAGAGAACAGACTTTTGGACACAGTCAGGGAGAAAGAAGTATGGATGATTTGAAAGAATAACACTGAAACATATATATTGCCCTATGGAAAGTAGATAGCCAGTTGGAATTTGTTGTATGACACAGGAAACACAAAACCAGAGCTCTGTGATGACCTAGAGGGGTGAGAATGGGAGAAAGGTGGGAGGGAGGTTCAACAGGGTGGGGACATATGTGTATCTACGGCTGATTCGTGTTGGTGTATGCCAGAAACCATCATAATATTGTAAAGTAGTTAATCTTCTAATTAAAAATAAAATAAAAGACAGTAAAACAAAACAAAAAACAAAAACCACAAGAAGCCAGCATTTTACCCCTATGCTGATGCTTGTTCAACTACAGAAATTCTTAGGCTCTTCCCAGTGGAGGGGAAAGAATTCTTGGGAAACATATGTGAACCTACAGGCTGCATATATTGATATTTTCTGAGCAGAGAACCCTGGAGATGAGAAGATGGGCAGAGCTCCACATTCAGGCAGCAAGGCTGGGAGCAAGGAGAACATCAGTGCTGGTTTCCCACCCAGCTTCAGGGTGGTCAAAAGTGCCTTACAGATGTTCACCCAGGGAACGGTGAGGGTGCCTCAGGGATAAGACACCATGTGTTGAGTTGCTGGGCAAGTGCTGTCAAGTAGGTGGGTGATGGGCATGGAAGAGTCCAAAATAGGTTTCCAAGAGAATGCTTCACCAACTGTGAGGATTGTACACTGTGGAGATCTCTCTGAGGAGACCACAAAAATGCTCCACAAGAAAGCCAGCATCTGGATGCTGCTACTGGAGGGCACCACTGGTGATGAGAGAAAGACATGCTTCCTTATGTGATTAAATAACTCTGACCTCTTGTTTTTCTCAGTCTCTTTTCCAAGGAAAATAAAAGACAGACTATGCTCCTCCGTCCCTTTCCTGCTACAGGACCCCTTAACTCAAATTTTAACTCAGACTGGGTAGACGTGTCTTTCCATCTGAACTGCAAACTGGATGTATCATCTTATTCAATCCAATGGATAAGCCTACTACACAGAGCTTATCTTACAGTGGATGCAGAGTTGCTAAAGGTTTTCAGTCAAGGAGATGTGTACTCAAGCTGTCATTGGAGAAGATAACACCAGTAAAATTCTACTGTTCTTCCACAGCCCAGTCATTACTTTGTCAGGTAAGCCTCCTCTTCCCTCACCTCAGTCAATTCTGCTTCTAACATTTACCCACATAGCAGTATCTGTCTCTCTTTCAAAGAGGCATGGGCTGGTTTTGCACTTATTATCGACATTCTTTGATAAATGTGCTCTCCCACACGTGTATGGATGGTTAATGAGGATGGAAACTGCCTGCATCTTTTCTTTTGTGCTATTTTATTTTTAGGGCCTAGCATTCGTTCCATAAAAATAATAAATAAAAAGAAAAAATACCTTGTTTTATTGTGCTTTGTCTATTGCCTGCTTCACAGATATTGAACTTTTTACAAATTGTAGGTCTGTGAAAATCTTGCATCTTCAGATGCTAATTAGCCATTTTTAACAATAAAATATTTTAAAATTAAAATTAAAAAATAAAAAAAAGTATTTATTATGGATAATACTGAATATAATCAAATGTAAATAGAAGCATGAGAAGAAACCCAAGGAAACCCATGCATCCTTCATTCAGATTCCTTCTCCACTAATCATTAATGACACGACTTTGAACAAATTAACCAAACCCAATGAATTATCTTCATCTGTTGTATGGCAGTAAAATGCTCTCATGTTTTGCTTAATTTGAGACTTAGACAAAAATGAAAATATTACACTAAAAACAACTGGCACACAACCTGGTGCTTAATAAAAGTTGATGGCAAAAAAAAAAAAAAATAAAGTGCCTATTTTCATTGTATAACTAAAATTGAGTACCTATCATAGGAAAAAGGCTGCACATGTTGTGGAGAGGGGAGGAAGCTTATTTTAATGAAAGGCGATTTATCTCTAATTAAATGTTTTTCAGTCTTTAATTGGTCTTCATTTTTCACGTGAACTTTGAGGCTGTATTTAGGTCACAGTTAGGAAAGAATTAAGGTTAGAAAGGGAAAACTTAAGATAATTATAAAATAATTTTTAAATTTTTTTTAAAGGGAAGGTCTGAGCCTGAAACTGATAAACAGATTGATCTTTTGCAACTAAGCAGAATCTCATTTTGCTATCTTTAATATGTATTTTTAAGGGCCTAGGCTGCTTCGTTTGTAAAATGATGCTAGTAATGCCCAACTGAATTTTCATTTTATGTGTATATCAATTAGCCTCTCTGAAGGAGAAAACAGCAAGCCACTCCAGTATTCTTGCCTGAAAACTCCCATGGACAGAGGAGCCTGGTGGGCTACAGTCCAAAAGGTCACAAAGAGTCAAACATGACTGAGCAACTAGGCACAATTAGCCTATAAATTGAGAAATATATATTAACCATATTAAATCTCAGTATTTTAAATTAGCAAATTCATTAAACTCTGAATGTTGGTAAGATATTAGCATTCGAGAAGAAATACTTGTGTCAAAATCCTACCTCTGTTATTGTGACTTATGCAATCTCTCTGGCCCTCTCTTTCTTCATCTGTAAAATGGTATAACAGTTTAATCCATAGCTTTATTATAAAGTTATATCAGCTGATAAATGTGAAAAGCTTAGAGGCTGGCACATACTAAAATCTCAATAAATGGAATTGTTTTACTAGTAAAAAAATAAAATAAAATAAAATTAAAGTATGGAATTTTAAAGGCATAATTATATTGCACACTTAATAGGCTACATGCATGCATACATGCATGCTAGTTGCTTCAGTCATGTCTGACTCTTTCTGACCCTATATACTGTAGCCCAACAGGCTCCTCTGTCCACAGGATTCTCCAGGCAAGAATACCAGAGTGGGTTGCTATACCCTTCTCCAGGGGATCTTTTGTATGCACGGGCAGACCAAAAGTTCATGTGGCTGGCTTTATCTAGATATTTGCTTTGTTGCAGTGATCTGTAATGTAACCTGCAGTATCTCCAAGTCTGCCTGTACATATTTGCTATGACTAAGCTGTAAATTCTCTGAAAGTGGAGACTATGCACTATTGGTATTTATGTTACTAAAATTATCTAGAAGATTATTGCACAACTCTTTGTTGAAATTAGATTAATTTTATTAATAAATTACCTTTAGTGATTTTGAAATCCAAGGTATCTGATAATTCCTACATGTTCTCTGGAGTCTCAGGATGTTCCCCTGTCTATTCTGCTCTGCTGGCCTCAGTCACGTTGTCTTATCTCCTCACGGTTTTGTTACATCTTTGACTCCGTGTGTGACTTTGATTTGAAAAACTACTTGTAAAAAAAATTCGAGGTATTAAACAATGTATTCCTTCAGGAAATTTTTTATTTGCTCTACAGGTACCTGGAGGCATTAATATTCAGGGATCATTTTACAGCAATTTCAGAATTAGATTCTCTGAGTGATATAGATGTTTTTGTTACCAAACAAAAGAGCATGTTCCTGACTTGCAGTGAAGCCAAATAAACTGAAACATTGGACTTTAGAGGAGAGAATGGTTTCTTGAAGCCCCAAGCAAGGAGAACAGGTAGTTCACCCTGTGTTCAAAACCCTGAACTCCCTGGTGGTTTTGGGGGAGGAGTTTTTATAGGCAAAATTTGGGATAAGGGCTGTAGGGTGTGTGGCTTTCTTCTGACTGGTTTTGTTCAGTCACTAAGTTGTATCCAACTCCATGGACTGCAAGACCAGGCTTCCCTATCCTTCATTATCTCCCAGAGTTTTCTCAAACTCATGTCCATTGAGTCGGTGATGCCATCTAACAATCTCATTCTCTGTCACCCACTTCCCCTCCTTCCCAGCATTTGGGTCTTTTCCAATGAGTCAGCTCTTCACATCAGGCGGCCAAAGTATTGTAGCTTCAGCTTTAGCATCAGTCCTTTCAACAAATATTCAGGGTTGATTTCCTTTAGGATTGACTGGTTTGATCTCTTTGCCATCAAAGGGACTCTCAAGAGTCTCTAATACCACAGTTTAAAAGCATGTGTTTCTTGGTACTCAGCCTTCTTTATGGTCCAACTCTCATATTCACACATGACTACTGGAAAAACCATAGATTTGACTATACGAACCTTTGTTGGCAAAGTGATGTCTCTGCTATTTAATATGCTGTCTAGTTTTGTCATAGCTCTGTGGACATTTAAGGCAGTGAAAATTTTGTTTAGTCTTCAGCCGTCTCACCAGGATCAGCAAATGTTCCCAGGGCAGACCAGCCATTAGGGTTTCTTTCTCTTGCCAGTGTTGGCCTGATATTCCTCACTCTGTTATCTCTCTGAACATTTAAGCAGCTCTTTTTTTTTTTTTTTTTTTTTAATCTTGTGTCCATTTTTCCTAGTTGTTCTTAGTGACAGTCCTCAGAGCTGATCCAATTGCCTTCTCGAGTCTATCATTACTGGTTGCTAAATTTTGAAAACCACAATGTTGAACTGATAATGCATTTTGCAACTTTAAAAGAGTGACCACTGGCTTTGGCAGATTTTCAATTAGCCATAGTAGGAATCTTGGATTCTTGCCTGACTACTGGGTAACATTTTGAAAGCTACCAGGAAATGTTAATAAAAATATCAGATTTCAGAGTTCAGCCAAGTGCCTCCTGAACTTCAGAATTAAATTGGATAGATTTAGCTTCAGAATAGATTTAAATTTCTATGCAAGTCAGTCTTAATTCCCTATGAATCTATTTTCATCTTGGTTATGATAAAATGTGAGTAAGAATTAACACTGTGGTAATTTACATAGTTTCCACATTGACTCCACTTATTGAAACAGTAGGATATGTGAACAGGAAAAAAGGAATGGAAGCGTGATGGCCAGACTCTGTGGACAAAGCTTCTTTCTGTGGTGACTATAAGATTATTTATCCATTAATTCATCCAACATTTATTAGAACTCCAAACTGTATCAGGTATGATAAAGGATGCTGGAAATGGGAAGGAAAATTGAAAAAGAAAGCCATGGTTCCTGTCCTCTCAGCAACCGCTTAACGTACAATTTCTCTAAGAATATTCCAAAACTTTCTGACACTCATCAAGAATGTTTTATTTGTTCTACTGCCGAAACACATTTGGAGTGGGTCCCAAAATTAGCACTTCATGGCAACAAGAGATGACCATCTCAGCAAATGCTGAGAGCAGTGACCGGGGTGTCCTGGTCCATGCGCAGGTTGGAAAAGAATTTCCAGACTTGAGGCAAAGTGAAATGAGAATGAAGTTTATTAGAGTGCGAGACGCTGCAGCGGGCCAAGCTCAAGGGAGAACCAACATTGAACAGGGGTCCTTAGTTCATTTTTATACCCAGGGTACAAGGAGTGGGATAGGGGTCTTTGTGAGTCATTTGCTGATTGGATGGAGCCAACACCCCATCCAAGAGTAAGGCCAATACCTTCTTCCTATGGGGTAGGAGGGGAGACAGGTTATACTGCTCAGGAGGACCTGAAATCTATTAATAGTTATAACAGGAGAGGGAAGGACGATAAGAATCTATTTTTTTTTTTTTTTTCTGTTCCTGCATTCCAAGGCCCTCCTTGGTTTTTAATTTTTTTTTTTTTTTCTGTTCTTTCCTCCTTGGGACACCACACAGGGGAAGGAAATGAGAAAGAGTTAGCATAATGGGAGGAGAGTTTGCTGCTGTGCTGTTTGGGTTGGGATGGGCAAAGAACTTGGTCCGCAGGGTCATCCCATGCCCTAGCTTCCACTCCACTGTTTTCCCGTTGTGTTGAAGGACTATTCCCTGGATGAGAATCCATTTCTCCTACTTCATTTCTCCTCTTGTAACAGGTAAGAACAAAATCTGACTCTATGTTTTATCTGTTTCTTTAACCTTTGCTTTTTGTTGTTTTTGTTACTATAATCACTAAAAAGATATTCTCTATAGCTGTAAGTATACATAAAGGCTGCCTTGGGGAACCCTGCCCCGCTGCCTGAATGTTAAACTAAAGTGCCTTTGTTCAGCTCAACAGGGAAATACCCTGCCCCTGCCCACTTGTGAATGTCTGCAGGAAAGAAGAAATTAACACACCCACTCCACCAGGCTAGTCAAACCAGGAGGTATTTTGCAAGACTTATTGCCTTTTTACTTTATTTCTTCTCCTCCTCCACTTCTCTGTTCTATAAAAACTGGCATCCAGACCCTGATAAGGCAATGGCACCCCACTCCAGTTCTCTTGCCTGGAAAATCCCATGGATGGAGGAGCCTGGTAGGCTGCAGTCCATGGGGTCGCGAAGAGTCAGACACGACTGAGCGACTTCACTCTCACTTTTCACTTTCATGCATTGGAGAAGGAAATGGCAACCCACTCCAATGTTCTTGCCTGGAGAATCCCAGGGATGGCAGAGCCTGGTGGGCTGCTGTCTATGGGGTCGCACAGAGTCGGACACGACTCAAGTGACTTTAGTAGTAGTAGTAGACCCTGATAAGATGGTATACTAGGACTCTAGTCCACCATCTTCTCGGATGCTTGGCTTTCAGAATAAAGTCACTATTCCTTGCTCAACACCTTGTCCTCCAACTATTGGTCTGTCATTTGGTGAGCAGACTTAGCTTGGACTTGGTAACACTCAATGGGACCAAAGCAAAACATCACAGTGAGACTTATGCTCAGATGGATGCATCTGTAATGAGATCTGGGTGAGACACAGCACTGTTCCTGACATTTTAATAGATCAGAAGCTTTCATGAAAAGCCAGAAAGAATGGAAATTGTTCAAACTCACTAATTTTGCTTACACTTTAGATTTTTTCAAGGGATTCCTAGAAAGAAAGCAACTGTTGAGCCAAGCACATTTACTAAGTTTGAAAGAGAATTAGAAAGTTAAACAGACTAGCCAAGTTCTGCAGAAATTAATCAGGCTCCTCATATTAGTTCTTCTTGTGTCTTAAAACCAGGGATAAGGCCTGGAAGTCACAATGTCTCTTGCCTTTCTCTCTACTGTAAATAATTCAACCAAAATGACATATCTTGGTGAAGTTTAAATGTTTATGAATAAGCTGCTTGAACAAACATGCCTTGAGCTTGGATGTGGAAACTGCTGCTGCTGCTGCTAAGTCGCTTCAGTCGTGTCCGACTCTGTGTGACCCCATAGACAGCAGCCCACCAGGCTCCCCCATCCCTGGGATTCTCCAGGCAAGAACACTGGAGTGGGTTGCCATTTCCTTCTCCAATGCATGAAAGTGAAAAGTGAAAGTGAAGTCGCTCAGTCGTGTCCAACTCTTTGCGACCCCATGGACTGCAGCCCACCAGGCTCCTCCATCCATGATATTTTTCCAGGCAACAGTATTGGAGTGTGGTGCCATTGCTTTAGACAAATATAAATGTTGTGATTCGACAGAGGCAATCTTCCCTGTTCGCTCAGCGGATAAAGTATCTGCCTGCAGTGCAGGAGACGTAAGTTCTATTCCTGGGTCAGGAAGATCCCCTGGAGAAGGAAATGGTGGTGCACTCCAGGATTCTTGCCTGAAAAATCCCGTGTACAGAGAGGCCTGGCAGGCTATAGTCCATGGGGTTGCAAAGAGTTGGACAAGACTGAGAGACTAAGCAGCAGCAACAGCAGAAAATAAGAAGTGGGAAGATTACAAATGTGAAAGATTTGAGAATTAAAGGGCTAAAATATGAAAGTAAATTCAACTGCCTTAACACCACTGTAGTCCCGAGGAAGCTAATCTGATATTGTCTGTTTTAATTGCAAAATTGTACTGTTTTGTTGTTGGTTTGCTATTATATTAGGTAGCTGATTAATTAATTAAGTAATTGAAGTGAGCTTGGTTGTCCAATTAAATTTTAATTAATACAATAATTGGAAGCAGTCAAAAAAAAAACATTGCTTAGCAGCAGCCCTTTGGGATCTGCTTTTGAACAGATCAAAATGATTTATAATTAGATGTCAATTATTTACACTGCTGAAGAGCCTGAGGACATCCTGAAAAGTTTATTCTGAAGAGGCATAAACTCCTTTTCACCTGCAACTTCATTTGTATTTATTATTAATTTTCTTAGAAAGATACATCCACAGAGAACAAACTAGATCTTTGCTTGTTTTAAAAAATTCTAAACTCATGGCAAGGGAATTAATAGAATGTTCTTTTTTGGGGTTTCCCTCGTAGCTCAGTTGGTAAATAATTTGCTGGCAGTGCAGGAGACCCAGGTTCGATTCCTGGGTCAGGAAAATCCTGTGGAGAAGGAAATGGCAACCTACTCCAATATTCTCGCCTGGAGAAGCCCATGGACAGAGGAGCCTGGTGGGCTACATTCCATAGGGTCACAAGAGTTAGACAGGACAGTGACTGAGCATGCCTGAGCATGCATGAATGTTTCATCAACTAGATTGGCTGATTTGTTCCTTCCCTTCCCTCCCCCCCCCTTTTTTTTTTGGTCTTTCCTTCCCTCCTTCCTTCTGCTATGATCAGGCCACCCAAGATGGCTGTTCTCTTGCTCTCTGTACACTCCCTGCTCAACCAGCCCCTGCCTCACTTACACCCTACTCACATGACTGAACTTCCTCCGTGCCTTCTTGCCCTCTGCACATTTAGTGACTGTTCTTATTTTCAGATCAGAATATCTTCACTGTGATAGTTTTACAAAGAGGTATTAAGGTACATGCTGCTCTACTGGTTTTGCTGGTAAACACTAAGACAACCAGACATCAGTTTCCCTTATAACTGATAACCTCCTTCTTCCCCTGAGAGCAGATGGCTGCCATGTCTTGCCTGCCCTCTGCCATCCACAATGGGCTGTTTCTCCAGGATTCTTTTTCTTCCAATGTGTAAAATACCCTACCCAATATACTACTGATGTATCTGTCACTGTTTCTGAGCTCTTTCTTCTTTCCTGTCTTCTTCTCTTTCTTGCTGCTTCCATCCCTCCATCTTTTCCTTCACTGCTACTTTGTTGGAAGGTTCTGAGCCTTTCTGTTTGTCTGTGTGTGGGGATACACGGATTGTTTGTTGAATGTACCTTTCATCAAAGATATTTTATACTCTTGAACTTTCATGAGTGTAAAGGAGAACTTGCATGAACATTTTCTCCTTTAATCCTCACAATTTAATGATACTTAGAGAGAACATTTTTTTTTTTCCACTTTACTGATGAGAAACTAAGTCTCAAAAAAGCAAAGTATCCAACTCAAGGTCAACTGTTACTAACTAATTGAATTTCTACTATTACAACATGCTCACCAATATTCACCAACTTTACATGCCATAAAATTACAGAGTAAAATGTCTGTTAGATGTTTCATGATTATGCTACCTGAGCAGATGGCGGAGTTTAGCCTGCAAATATTCTTTCCCTCTCAGCTCATTCTTCTCTTTTCTATCTTCAGTAGCTAAGAGAATATCAGCATCTCTCCATGTTAGATGAACTTAAAGACTCCACCAATTACAATCTCAAACAGAGAATCTTCTGAAACCCAATCAGAAAAACTCAGAAAATTTTAAATGGTCTTCTAACTCTCTAATTTTCCCTGCAAAGTTAGAACATTTTTGTTCTAATGTAGATTTTCAACCCAGAGGTCAAAGTTTTTTATATCCCCTATAAGATAAGATGTGGGTCCTTATCTAATGCTTCTTCCATGAAAGTAGACAAAAGAATCACACAATCTAAAGGTAATTCTGACTTGTGATTTTGTTAATGCATCCATGTTGAACCATTTCACCTTGCCCATTATAATTTTACATTTGTACTTGTATAAATGCCCAGACCTAAGCATTTTTTCATTTTAAAAAGCAATTTCTAAAATTTAAAGCTATTTTTAAAATCTAAATCTAAGCTATTTTAAAACTCTAGGCTATTTTTTAAACAAGCACATGATCTGTATTCTTATTCCTCTTTCTGACAATGTTAAAATTTCCTAACTTGATAAATTTGTGAATTTAAAAAATAATCAGTGGGACAGCATGTCCTTCATTAACCTAAGACCAGGTTAAATCCTAAAACAAAACCCCCCAAACTTGATAATAACATTCCATGGAAAGAGTTCTGAAGAGTCAAATATGGTCACTGTTGAAAGAGCTGATAAAGAAAATGGAGATATGACTTTTAAAATACATTAAAATACATATGCATGTATATATTAATGAAAAATATATAACTTTGCATATATATAAAAATATATATATATATCAGATCAGATCAGTCGCTCAGTCGTGTCCGACTCTTTGCGACCCCATGAATCGCAGCATGCCAGGCCTCCCTGTCCATCACCAACTCCCGGAGTTCACTCAGACTCATGTCCATCCAGTCAGTGATGCCATTCAGCCATCTCATCCTCTGTCATCCCCTTCTCCTCCTGCCCCCAATCCCTCCCAGCATCAGAGTCTTTTCCAATGAGTCAGCTCTTCCCATGAGGTGGCCAAAGTACTGGAGTTTCAGCTTTAGCATCAGTCCTTCCAAAGAAATCCCAGGGCTGATCTCTTTCAGAATGGACTGGTTGGATCTCCTTGCAGTCCAAGGGACTCTCAAGAGTCTTCTCCAACACCACAGTTCAAAAGCATCAATTCTTCGGTGCTCAGCATTCTTCACAGTCCAATTCCACATCCATACATGACCACTGGAAAAACCATAGCCTTGACTAGACGAACCTTTGTTGGCAAAGGAATGTCTCTGCTTTTGAATATGCTATCTAGGTTGGTCATAACTTTCCTTCCAAGGAGTAAGCGTCTTTTAATTTCATGGCTGCAGTCACCATCTGCAGTGATTTTGGAGCCCAGAAAAATAAAGTCTGACACTGTTGCCACTGTTTCCCCATCTATTTCCCATGAAGTGATGGGACCGGATGCCATGATCTTCGTTTTCTGAATGTTGAGCTTTAAGCCAACTTTTTCATTCTCCACTTTCACTTTCATCAAGAGGCTTTTTAGTTCCTCATCACTTTCTGCCATAAGGGTGGTGTCATCTGCATATCTGAGGTTATTGATATTTCTCCCAGCAATCTTGATTCCAGCTTGTGTTTCTTCCAGTCCAGCGTTTCTCATGATGTACTCTGCATATAAGTTAAATAAACAGGGTGACAATATACAGCCTTGATGAACTCCTTTTCCTATTCAGAACCAGTCTGTTGTTCCATGTCCAGTTCTAACTGTTGCTTCCTGACCTGCATACAAATTTCTCAAGAGGCAGATCAGGTGGTCTAGTATTCCCATCTCCTTCAGAATTTTCCACAGTTTATTGTGATCCACACAGTCAAAGGCTTTGGCATAGTCAATAAAGCAGAAATAGATGTTTTTCTGGAACTCTCTTGCTTTTTCCATGATCCAGCAGATGTTGGCAATTTGATCTCTGGTTCCTCTGCCTTTTCTAAAACCAGCTTAAACATCAGGAAGTTCATGTTTCACATATTGCTGAAGCCTGGCTTGGAGAATTTTGAGTATATATATATACAAAAATATATATATATATACATATATGTATATATATACACATTAACATCAGTTCAGTTCAGTTGCTCAGTCATGTTCGACTCCTTGCGATCCCATGGACTGCAGCACGCCAGGCTTCCCTGTCCTTCACCAACTTCCAGAGCTTGCTCAAACTCATGTCCATCAAGTTGGTGATGCCATCCAACCATCTCATCCTCTGTTGTCCCCTTCTCATTCTGCCTTCAATCTTTCCCACCATCAGGGTCTTTTCCAATGAGTCAGTCCTTTGCAACAGGTGGCCAAAGTATTGGAGCTTTAGCTTCAGCATCCCTTCCAATGAACACCCAGGACTGATTTCCTTCATGATTGACTGGTTTGATTTCCTTGTAGTCCAAAGGACTCTCAAGAGTCTTCTCCAGTACCACAGTTCAAAAGCATCAATTCTTTGGTGCTCAGCACTATTTATAGTCCAACTCTTACATCCATACATAACTACTGGAAAAGCCATATCTTTGATTAGACAGACCTTTGTCGGCAAAGTAATGTCTCGGCTTTTTAATATTCTGTTTAGGTTAGTCATAGTTTTTCTTCCAAGGGGCAAGCGTCTTTTAATTTCATGGCTGCAGTCAAAATCTGCAGTGATTTTGAAGCCCCCCAAAATAAAGTCTCTCATTGTTTCCTTATCTATTTACAATAAAGTGATGGGAGTGGATGCCATGATCTTCGTTTTCTGCATGTTGAATTTTGGGCTTCCTGTAGCTTAGCTGGCAAGGAATCTGCCTGCAACACAGGAGACCTGGGTTCAATCCCTGGGTTGGGAAGATCCCCTGGAAAAGGGAAAGGCTTACCCACTCCAGTATTCTGACCTGGAGAATTCCATGGACTCTATAGTCCATGAGGTCACAAAGAGTTGGACACAACTGAACAACTTTCACTTCACTACACATTAACATAACACACATACAAGAATACTCTAAGATTCCATCATTTCCCATTAGGTAGGGGGAATATGTTGGCTGATTTACTTGGTAATAGATTAGAGGAGGGCTTCTCCAGTGGCTGAGACAGTCGGACATGACTGAGCGACTGAACTGAACTGAGATTAGAATCAGATGGAATGTTTTGAATTTGGTTCCTTCCTATTGCTTTATTATTATACTTACATTCAATTCTCATTTCTACAATTGGCTAAAACCCTAGTAGAAGAAATGGGCTCGGAAACTGGCAGGTGTCACAGAATCCTGAAACTGCGTGGACATGCAGTGGATACAGGCAACTGCATATATTATAATTGTTGTTCAGTTGCTCAGTCATGTCTGACTTTTTGTGACCCCATGGACTTCAGCTTGCCAGGCTTTCCTGTCCTTCACCATCTCCTGGAGATTGCTCAAACTCATGTCCATTGAGTCAGTGATGTCATCCAGCCATTTCGTCCAATGTTGTCCCCTTTTCCTCCTGCCTTCAGTCTTTCCCAGCATCAGGGTTTTTTCTAATGAGTCAGCTCTTTGTATCAGAGGGCCAAAGTATGTTCTTATTAAAAACCGTAGAAGATTGTGGCTGCAGAAGGAGGTCGTCAAGAGGACATGATCACCAGTTGACTGAAAGGCCGGACCTAGCTGGGCAATCAGGGGCTCCTCATCTCATCGCCTGGTGTTCAGTTCGGTTCAGTTCAGTTCAGTCACTCAGTTGTGTCCGACTCTTTGCGACCCCATGAATTGCAGCACGCCAGGCCTCCCTGTCCATCACCATCTCCCGGAGTTCACTCAAACTCATTTCCATTGAGTCAGGGATGGCACCCAGCCATCTCATCCTCTGTTGTCTCCTTCTCCTCCTGCCCCCAATCCCTCCCAGCATCAGAGTCTTTCCCAATGAGTCAACTCTTCGCATGAGGTGGCCAAAGTACTGGAGTTTTAGCTTTAGCATCAGTCCTTCCAAAGAACACCCAGGGCTGATCTCCTTCAGAATGGACTGGTTGGATCTCCTTGCAGTCCAGGGGACTCTGGAGGGTTCAGGATGGGGAACACGAGTATACCTGTGGTGGATTCATTTTGATATTTGGCAAAACTAATACAATATTGTAAAGTTTAAAAATAAAATAAAATTTAAAAAAAAGAGTCTTCTCCAACACCAAAGTTCAAAGCATCAATTCTTTGGTGCTCAGCTTTCTTCACAGTCCAACTGTTACATCCATACATGACCACTGGAAAAACCATAGCCTTGACTAGAGAGACCTTTGTTGGCAAAGTAATGTCTCTGCTTTTGAATATGCTATCTAGGTTGGTCATAACTTTCCTTCCAAGGAGTAAGCGTCTTTTAATTTCATGGCTGCAGTCACCATCTGCAGTGATTTTGGAGCCCAAAAAAATAAAGTCTGACACTGTTTTCACTGTTCCCATCTATTTCCCGTGAAGTGATGGGACCAGATGCCATGATCTTCGTTTTCTGAATGTTGAGCTTTAAGCCAACATTTTTACTCTCCTCTTTCACTTTCATCAAGAAGCTTTTCAGTTCCTCCTCACTTTCTGCCATAAGGGTGGTGTCATCTGCATATCTGAGGTTATTGATATTTCTCCTGGCAATCTTGATTCCAGCTTGTGTTTCTTCCAGCTCAGCGTTTCTCATGATGTACTCTACATAGAAGTTAAATAAGCAAGGTGACAATATACAGCCTTGACGTACTCCTTTTCCTATTTGGAACCAGTCTGTTGTTCCATGTCCAGTTCTAACTGTTGCTTCCTGACCTGCATACAGGTTTCTCAAGAGACAGGTCAGGTGATCTGGTATTCCCATCTCTTTCAGAATTTCCCACAGTTTATTGTGATCCACACAGTCAAAGGCTTTGGCATAGTCAATAAAGCAGAAATAGTTTTTCTGGAACTCTCTTGCTTTTTCCATGATCCAGCAGATGTTGGCAATTTGATCTCTGGTTCCTCTGCCTTTTCTAAAACCAGCTTGAACATCTGGAAGTTCATGGTTCACGTATTGCTGAAGCCTGGCTTGGAGAATTTTGAGCATTACTTTACTAGCGTGTGAGATGAGTGCAATTGTGCAGTAGTTTGAGCATTCTTTGGCATTGCCTTTCTTCAGGATCGGAATGAAAAGTGACCTTTTCCAGCCCTGTGGCCACTGCTGAGTTTTCCAAATTTGCTGGCCTATCGAGTGCAGCACTTTCACAGCATCATCTTTCAGTATTTGAACTAGCTCAACTGGAATTCCATCACCTCCACTAGCTTTGTTTATAGTGATGCTTTCTAAGGCCCACTTGACTTCACATTCCAGGATGTCTGGCTCTAGGTGTGTTAGAGGATATGTTCTGCCCACAGTTCCCACAGTGGAAGCTATTTTCAAGGATGCAGACTTTAGAGAGTAACACCTTGTTGAAACTATCTCGATGGTGTATGTGACTGAATCCCATCAAGGCCTCTATATAAACCTTTAAAATTCTGGCAGTTACCTGGGTGGGAATCTATTCATCTCTTGGCTGCCCAGGGCCAGTCTCATATGTAAGCTACCTTGCTTATCAAACCTGCCAACTCCCAATCTGGAATGGTCTGTCTCTTTCTTGGGACTCTCTTTGCATGCCATGTATGAGGACCAGTTTCAGATTTTATCTGGGAAGGTTCTGATGTTTTGAACCCACAATGGCTTGGGGGTGTGTTATCTCCTTAAAGGCCGTTGGACAAAACAACCGACAACATAAAAACCGAGTCAAGTTTATTCAGTGATTACTGGCTACTATAGCCTGGGAGACAACCTTTTACAAAGCTCTGAAAAACTTCAGAAGAGGTAAGGGGGACAGTGAGTATATATGTGATTTTGGCAAAAAGGGTACATGCAACCAAGCTCACATCTCAGGAAAAGGTTGCTGCTAGTTATGAGGAACAGGAATCTTAGTTAATGGTTTTAGTGTTTTTCTCAGTATGGGAAGATGTAAGAAACCAGGTTCATAAAAAAATTTCCTCTGAAAATATCTATCTGAAGGCCTGTTCTGCCAGTTTTTCCAGAGTACAGAGTGCCTCATTTCTGATCTCTACCCTGATTCTATCCTTTCCCCATTCCACCTTCATCTAAATACTCAGAAGATGGAAGTTAAAGTAGGGAAAGATTTCCTCAGGTGGCACTAATGGTAAAGAACCCTCATGTCAATGCAGGAGACAAGTTTTATCTCTGGGTTGGGAAGATTCCCTGGAGGAGGACATGGCAACCCACTCCATTATTCTTGCCTGGAGAATCTCATGGGCAGAGGAGCCTGGTGGGGTACAGTCCTTGGGGTCAAAAAAAGTCAGACATGACTGGGGCAACTGAGCACACACACACTTTCTTGTTTATAATAATTTAAAAACAGAATTATTATAAATGAATTTCATTGGGTCTTTTAGCCACTTGTAGATTCAACTCCTGCAATATTCACCCTCAAGTAGTTCTAAGAAACCCAAAGGACTGCTGCATGTGTTCTCACAGACAATTAAGCCCCCTTGGGACTCTGTTATTTCTCCATTAGGTTCCAAAGATCCCTCTGGGCACAATAATCTTCTAGGAAACTCTTCCATTGCTCCCCAGGCATCATTGCCAGTGCACTTTGGTCCACAGCAGATAAAAGTTCAGGGGCTGGAACGTCTCTTCCCTTGTGTTAGAATTTGTCAGAGGGGTCCCCAAGCAGCGCTGCCTGTACACAACACTTCCAGAATTTGTATATAAAACTGCTCTTTCAGTGTTTAGTTATCATTTCCTCTCTCTCTAGACATGCATCTGGGCTGGAGATGTATTTGAGTGACAGCCACTATGTACCCAAAATGTTCGTTCTTTTTCAAAGACAAAGACTTTACGGAGGTGTGTCATGCCTGCTTCCTTTTCCCCTTTTTATGAATATGTTTCCAGGAGGCTTCCCAGACCCTGTGAAGAGACTTCCATTAGTGCCATGCCCGAGTATTCTAGACTTATCAGAATGTCAGCACTAGACATAGATTGGACTAAAGATGAAACCCTTGCTATAGAAATAAGAACACATTGATGGACTAGTAGAACTGAAAAGCTAGTTGGTGCTCTGATGCTTAGGTGAAAAAAAAAATTAATGACCATTTGAGAAGAGAGCAACTCAGTGCCTAATGTCATATTCCTTTGGGGGAAAAGAGTCTGAGGGAAAAACTCTATAATTGTGAGCTAGCTTGGAGCTCCAAATCGACTCCCTCCTATTGACTTCCTCCTAAATGAGGAAGATAATTCTGGATATAGAGGCCTGGTTTTGTCACTTATTGAGTATGAAATCTCTTTTATCTTTAATTTTCTCATCTGTACAATGGAAGATCCTAATAAAATTGGAGAAAACCATGGACTTAGATACTACATTTTTCTTCTTTGGGTAAAATTACATATATAATAATTTTTCAGTCCCTCCTTTCAATTAGTGAAAACATGTGCATTTAAAATTTTTTTTAGTGTGAGAATGAAAACAATATTTTGTATAATACTCTCTGTAACATGTGAACATCAAGGGTCAGGTTGGTTTAACATTTTATATTTATATCACTTTTACAAAGTCAAGATAAGACAGCCCGAGCCTGAATATAGTTTCTTTTTGACAGAAGGCCTCTGTGCCTAATTGCAGCTTTCTTCTGCTTGTTCTTCAGAATGATCTGTTGAAGTTTGCTCCAGGGCCAGGCCTGAATGAAAAGGGGGTGGGGGTGGGCAGGGAGAGGAGAGCACCCCATTGATGCTAGTGTATCTCACTGAATTCTCTGTCTTCTCTTGAGGTCTTGAATGGTACTCTAGGACATTGGGGGAGACAAGTGAGAGATCATTTGCATTTTCTGAGCACCATGAAAAATTTCGTCTCTAAGCACTAAATTTCTCAGTGTGATTAAGAAGAACTAGGAATTAAAATGAAGTTAATGGCCCTTCCCTTTGAGCTTACTGAATTCTTTCCCTAAACCCCAAAGTTTACCCCTATGACTGAGTTGCTGGGTGGACTGACTTTGTACACTTTAAAGCACTATATGAATATTTTTAGGGTAGTCAACATGTAAGATGGAATATCAGAGCTGATTTATTAAGCAGCCATGTATTGCCAAGATTTAGGACCAAAGTCCCAGTGAAGATTGATGTTATGTGCCAGAAATGCAATATCTACTACAATAGCCTGGAGCTAAAAATTAGAATTCCAACAATAGAATCAATTCTCCATTCTTAACAGGTCCCCTTAATTAAACCTGCAATGATCCAAGAGTCTTTGGGGACTGTTTCTCAGCTGCCATGTCCTGCTCTGCACTGACAAAATGACTGCTGCCATTGAGGCCAAAGATGTGTAAAGTCACCAAGACAAGATGTCCTCCTCTGTGGTATCTCCACTTCGGATGTTTGCTCTTCTGGTCAGTGGAACTGCTGGGTTTGCACTGTGCTCCAGCACAAATTACAAATGGGAAATCCACCCTTCATGGTCCTACAAACCACACTCATCACAGGCTACAGAGAAGGGTTGCCTTTTGCTCCCACTGTCTCTACTGTATTTCACTGAGAAACAGCTGTCAGTCAGATACAGATGTTCCACTGTACATTAATGAAATAGCTCTTTGGAGGGAGGAGCCAAGATGGCGGAGGAGTAGGACAGGGAGAACACTTTCTCCCCCACAAATTCATCAAAAGAGCATTTAAACGTCGAGTAAATTCCACAAAACAACTTCTGAATGCCGGCAGAGGACATCAGGCACCCAGAAAAGCAACCCAACTCTTCTAAAGGAGGTAGGAAAAAATATTAAAGACAAAAAAAAAGAGACAAAAGAGGGAGGGACGGAGTTCCGTCCCGGGAAGGGAATCTTAAAAAGAGAGAAGTTTCCAAACACCAGGAAACCTTCTCACTGCCGAATCTGTGCCAAGCTTTGGAAGCACAGAGGGCAACATGACAGGGAGGAAAAATAAATAAACAATTAAAACTCGCAGATTGCGAGCCCTACGGTAACTCCCCCAGTGGAGAAGCAGCGCAGACGCCTGCATCCGCCATTAGCAAGCGGGGGCTGGGCAGGGAGGCGCGGCGCGGGCTGCATCACTGAGAGTAAAAATCTGGCCTGAATACCCTGAGCGCTATCTGAGCGAAATAATTTGGGCTAGCAAACCAGACTGTGGGATATCTACCACGCGAAAAGCCAGCCCTAACCTAAGACCGCCAGGCCCGCGCACGGAACAAAGGACTGAACAGAGATAGCCGGCTGCAGACCTTCCCCCTCCGGTGACAGGCAGCCAGAGCCGGAAGGGGGCAATCGCAGCCCCAGAGAGACATTATCTATAAAACTGTAAGCAGGCTTCTTTGCTAACTAAAACTTCTTGGGGGTCTGGACGGTCAACATCTGCCTGAGAAGGTGTGCCAGTTTTACACCCAGATAACCGAGTGGCGGGGAGGCGATAAGTCGCAGCATTGGCGCTCGCCAAACACCTCATCACCTGAGCTGCTCGGACCTGGGAAGAGCACAAAACGCAGGCCCAACTGAGTGCGCCTCTGAGGACTAACCGAGTGCCTGAACCTGAGCGGCTTGGACCTTGGGAGGTGCATGCAACCCAGGGCCGGCCTCGGATTCTTCCCGGTGGAACAACCTAGAGCCCGAGCAGTGTGGGCAGGGTGGCTACACGCGCAGTGAGCGGGGGCAGACCCAGGGTGGCTGAGGCACTGCGGAGCCCACGCCAGTGTTATTTGTTTGCAGCATCCCTCCCTCCCTCCCCACAGCATGACTGAACAAGTAAGCCTAAAAAAAAAAAAAAAAAAAGTGTCCTCCACCGTCCCCTTTGTGTCAGGGCGGAAACCAGATACTGAAGAGACTAGCAAACAGAAGATATAACAGAGGGAAACGCCTTGGAAGCTACAGGCAATAGATCAAAACCCTGTGGTTACTACGGACTACATAGGAAGGGGCCTATAGATCTTGAGAAATATAAGTCTGACCAAGGAACTAGCCAAAAATGAACTGAACCCACAACACCCACAACAAAACCAAGAAAGTCCTAGATATATTTTTATTATTTTTATGATCATTCTTTCTTTTTTTTTTTAATTAAAAAAATTTAAGTCCTCTATTTTTCCTTTAATTTTCACTGTTATAACCTATTACTTTGCAAAAAAAAAAAAAGACCCTATTTTTTTTTCTTCTTCAGCAAACTTCATATATATATATTTTATAATTTTTTGACCTTGTTTTTTTTTTTTCTTTCTTTTCTTTAACATTGTATTTTTGAAAATTCCAAACTCTACTCTAGATTTTTAATTTTTGCTTTTTGGTATATGTTATCAATTTTGTACCTATAGTTTTTTTATATAATTTCTGTGGCTTTTTTTTTCTTCTTCTTCTCTTTCTTTCTCTTCTTCTTTTACATAACATTGTATATCTGAAATTCCAAACTCTACTCTAGATTTTTAATTTATGCTTTTTGGAATTTGATATCAATTTTGTACCTGTATTTTCTTTATAATTTTGTGACATTGTTTGTTTTTGTTTGTTTGTTTTCTCTCTTTATTTTTCTTCTTCTATTTTTTTTTTTTTTAACATTGTATTTTTGAAATTCCAAACTCTACTCTAGATTTTTAATTTTTGCTTTTTGGTATTAGTTATCAATTTTGTACCTGTACTTTCTTTATAATTTTCACGACCTTGTTTGTTTTTGTTTGTTCGTTTTTTCTCTCTTTCTTTTCCTTCTTCTTTTCTTTAACATCGTATTTTTGAAATTCCAAACTCTGCTCTAGATTTTTAATTTTTGCTTTTATGTATTTGTTACCAATTTTGTACCTTTAAGAACCCAATCTTCAGGACCCATTTTTCACTAGGGAGCAAGATTACTGGCTTGACTGCTCTCTCTCCCTTTGGACTCTCCTTTTTCTCCAACAGGTCGCCTGTGTCTCCTCCCTAACCCCTCTCTACTCTACCCAACTCTGTGAATTTCTGTGTGTTCCAGATGGTGGAGAACACTTAGGGAACTGATTACTGGCTGGATCTGTCTCCCTCCTTTTCATTCCCCCCTTTTATCCTTCTGGCCTCCTCTGTCACCTTCCTCCTTCTTCTCTTCTCTGTATAACTCCGTGAACATCTCTGAGTGGTCCAGTTGTGGAGTGCACATAAGGAAGTGACTACTGGCTAGCCCACTCTCTCCACTATTGATTCACCTCATCTCATTTGGGTCACCTCTAACTCCCTCCTCCCTCTTCTCTTCTCCATGTAACCCTGTGAACCTCTCTGAGTGACCCTCACAGTAGAGAAACTTTTCATCTTTAATGTAGATGTTTTATCAATGGTGCTGTATAGAAGGAGAAGTTTTGAAACTACTGTAAAAATAAGACTGATAACCGGAAGCAGGAGACTTAAGTCCAAACCCTGACTCCAAGGAACATTAATTGACAGGAGCTCATCAAATGCATCCATACCAACACTGAAACCAAGCACCACACAAGGGCCAATAAGTTCCAGGGCAAGACATACCAAGCAAATTCTCCAGCAACAAAGGAACACAGCCCTGAGCTTCAAGATACAGGCTGCCCAAAGTCACCCCAAAACTATAGACATCTCATAACTCATTACTGGACATTTCATTGCACTCCAGAGAGAAGAAATACAGCTCCACCCACCAGAACACCGACACAAGCTTCCCTAACCAGGAAACCTTGACAAGCCACCTGTACAAACCCACACACAGTGAGGAAATGCCACAATAAAGAGAACTCCACAAACTGCCAGAATACAGAAAGGACACCCCAAACTCAGCACTTTAAACAAGATGAAGAGACAGAGGAATACTCAGCAGATAAAGGAACAGGATAAATGCCCACCAAACCAAACAAAAGAGGAAGAGATAGGGAATCTACCTGATAAAGAATTCTGAATAATGATAGTGAAATTGATCCAAAATCTTGAAACTAAAATGGAATCACAGATGAATAGCCTGGAGACAAGGATTGAGAAGATGCAAGAAAGGTTTAACAAGGACCTAGAAGAAATAAAAAAGAGTCAATATATAATGAATAATGCAATAAATGAAATTAAAAACATTCTGGAGGCAACAAATAGTAGAATAACAGAGGCAGAAGATAGGATTAGTGAATTAGAAGATAGAATGGTAGGAATAAATGAATCAGAGAGGATAAAAGAAAAACGAATTAAAAGAAATGAGGACAGTCTCAGAGACCTCCAGGACAATATTAAATGCTACAACATTCGAATCATAGGGGTTCCAGAAGAAGAAGACAAAAAGAAAGACCATGAGAAAATACTTGAGGAGGTAATAGTGGAAAACTTCCCTAAAATGGGGAAGGAAATAATCACCCAAGTCCAAGAAACCCAGAGAGTCCCAATCAGGATAAACCCAAGGAGAAACACCCCAAGACACATATTAATCAAATTAACAAAGATCAAACACAAAGAACAAATATTAAAAGCAGCAAGGGAAAAACAACAAATAACACACAAGGGAATTCCCACAAGGATAACAGCTGATCTTTCAATAGAAACTCTTCAAGCCAGGAGGGAATGGCAAGACATACTTAAAATGATGAAAGAAAATAACCTACAGCCCAGATTATTGTACCCAGCAAGGATCTCATTCAAGTATGAAGGAGAAATCAAAAGCTTTTCAGACAAGCAAAAGCTGAGAGAATTCTGCACCACCAAACCAGCTCTCCAACAAATACTAAAGGATATTCTCTAGACAGGAAACACAAAACAGTGTATAAACTCGAACCCAAAACAATAAAGTAAATGGCAATGGGATCATACTTATTAGTAATTACCTTAAACGTAAATGGGTTGAATGCCCCAACCAAAAGACAAAGACTGGCTGAATGGATACAAAAACAAGACCCTACATATGTTGTCTACAAGAGACCCACCTCAAAACAGGGGACATATACAGACTGAAAGTGAAGGGCTGGAAAAAGATTTTCCATGCAAATAGGGACCAAAAGAAAGCAGGAGTAGCAATACTCATATCAGATAAAATAGACTTTAAGACAAAGGCTGTGAAAAGAGACAAAAAGAAGGTCACTACATAATGATCAAAGGATCAATCCAAGAAGAAGATATAACAATTATAAATATATATGCACCCAACACGGGAGCACCACAGTACGTAAGACAAATGCTAACAAGTATGAAAGGAGAAATTAACAATAACACAATAATAGTGGGAGACTTTAATACCCCACTTACACCTATGGATAGATCAACTAAACAGAAAATTAACAAGGAAACACAAACTTTAAACGATACAATAGACCAGTTAGACCTAATTGATATCTATAGGACATTTCATCCCAAAACAATGAATTTCACCTTTTTCTCAAGCGCACATGGAACCTTCTCCAGGATAGATCACATCCTGGGCCATAAAGCTAGCCTTGGTGAATTCAAAAAAATAGAAATCATCCCAAGCATTTTTTCTGACCACAATGCAGTAAGATTAGATCTCAATTACAGGAGAAAAACTATTTAAAATTCCAACATATGGAGGCTGAACAACACGCTGCTGAATAACCAACAAATCACAGAAGAAATCAAAAAAGAAATCAAAATTTGCATAGAAACGAATGAAAATGAAAACACAACAACCCAAAACCTGTGGGACACGGTAAAAGCAGTCCTAAGGGGAAGTTCATAGCAATACACGCACACCTCAAGAAACAAGAAAAAGTCAAATAAATAACCTAACTCTACACCTAAAGCAACTAGAAAAGGAAGACATGAAGAACCCCAGCGTTAGTAGAAGGAAAGAAATCTTAAAAATTAGGGCAGAAATAAATGCAAAAGAAACAAAAGAGACCATAGCAAAAATCAACAAAACCAAAAGCTGGTTCTTTGAAAGGATAAATAAAATTGACAAAACATTAGCCAGACTCATCAAGAAACAAAGGGAGAAAAATCAAATCAACAAAATTAGAAACGAAAATGGAGAGATCACAACAGACAACACAGAAATACAAAGGATCATAAGAGACTACTATCAACAATTATATGCCAATAAAATGGACAACGTGGAAGAAATGGACAAATTCTTAGAAAAGTACAACTTTCCAAAACTCGACCAGGAAGAAATAGAAAATCTTAACAGACCCATCACAAGCACGGAAATTGAAACTGTAATCAAAAATCTTCCAGCAAACAAAAGCCCAGGTCCAGACGGCTTCACAGCTGATTTCTACCAAAAATTTAGAGAAGAGCTAACACCTATTCTGCTCAAACTCTTCCCAAAAATTGCAGAGGAAGGTAAACTTCCAAACTCATTCTATGAGGCCACCATCACCCTAATACCAAAACCTGACAAAGATCCCACAAAAAAAGAAAACTACAGGCCAATATCACTGATGAACATAAATGCAAAAATCCTTCACAAAATTCTAGCAATCAGAATCCAACAACACATTAAAAAGATCATACACCATGACCAAGTGGGCTTTATCCCAGGGATGCAAGGATTCTTCAATATCCGCAAATCAATCAATGTAATACACCACATTAACAAATTGAAAAAATAAAAACCATATGATTATCTCAATAGATGCAGAGAAAGCCTTTGACAAAATTCAACATCCATTTATGATAAAAACTCTCCAGAAAGCAGGAATAGAAGGAACATACCTCAACATAATAAAAGCTATACATGACAAACCCACAGCAAACATTATCCTCAATGGTGAAAAATTGAAAGCATTTCCTCTAAAGTCAGGAACGAGACAAGGGTGCCCACTTTCACCATTACTATTCAACATAGTTTTGGAAGTTTTGGCCACAGCAATCCGAGCAGAAAAAGAAATAAAAGGAATCCAAATTGGAAAAGAAGAAGTAAAACTCTCACTATTTGCAGACGACATGATCCTCTACATAGAAAACCCTAAAGATTCCACCAGAAAATTACTAGAAATAATCAATGACTATAGTAAAGTTGCAGGATATAAAATCAACACACAGAAATCCCTTGCATTCCTATACACTAATAATGAGAAAACAGAAAGAGAAATTAAGGAAACAATTCCATTCACCATTGCAACGGAAATAATAAAATAGGAATATATCTACCTAAAGAAACTAAAGACCTATATATAGAAAACTATAAAACACTGGTGAAAGAAATCAAAGAGGACACTAATAGATGGAGAAATATACCATGTTCATGGATTGGAAGAATCAGTATAGTGAAAATGAGTATACTACCCAAAGCAATTTATAGATTCAACGCAATCCCTATCAAGCTACCAACAGTATTCTTCACAGAGCTAGAACAAATAGTTTCACAATTTGTATGGAAATACAAAAAACCTCGAATAGCCAAAGCTATCTTGAGAAAGAAGAATGGAACTGGAGGAATCAACCTACCTGACTTCAGGCTCTACTACAAAGCCACAGTTATCAAGACAGTATGGTACTGGCACAAAGACAGAAATATTGATCAATGGAATAAAATAGAAAGCCCAGAGATAAATCCACGCACATATGGACACCTTATCTTTGACAAAGGAGGCAAGAATATACAATGGATTAAAGACAATCTCTTTAACAAGTGGTGCTGGGAAATCTGGTCAACCACTTGTAAAAGAATGAAACTAGAACACTTTCTAACACCATACACAAAAATAAACTCAAAATGGATTAAAGATCTCAACGTAAGACCAGAAACTATAAAACTCCTAGAGGAGAACATAGGCAAAACACTCTCTGACATACATCACAGCAGGATCCTCTATGACCCACCTCCCAGAATATTGGAAATAAAAGCAAAAATAAACAAATGGGACCTAATTAAACTTAAAAGCTTCTGCACATCAAAGGAAACTATTAGCAAGGTGAAAAGACAGCCTTCAGAATGGGAGAAAATAATAGCAAATGAAGCAACTGACAAACAACTAATCTCAAAAATATACAAGCAACTCCTACAGCTCAACTCCAGAAAAATAAACGACCCAATCAAAAAATGGGCCAAAGAACTAAATAGACATTTCTCCAAAGAAGACATACAGATGGCTAACAAACACATGAAAAGATGCTCAACATCACTCATTATCAGAGAAATGCAAATCAAAACCACTATGAGGTACCATTTCACGCCAGTCAGAATGGCTGCAATCCAAAAGTCTACAAATAATAAATGCTGGAGAGGGTGTGGAGAAAAGGGAACCCTCTTACACTGTTGGTGGGAATGCAAACTAGTACAGCCACTATGGAGAACAGTGTGGAGATTCCTTAACAAACTGGAAATAGAACTGCCTTATGATCCAGCAATCCCACTGCTGGGCATACACACTGAGGAAACAAGAAGGGAAAGAGACACGTGTACCCCAATGTTCATCGCAGCACTGTTTATAATAGCCAGGACATGGAAGCAACCTAGATGTCCATCAGCAGATGAAAGGATAAGAAAGCCGTGGTACATATACACAATGGAGTATTACTCAGCCATTAAAAAGAATACATTTGAATCAGTTCTAATGAGGTGGATGAAACTGGAGCCTATTATACAGAGTGAAGTAAGCCAGAACGAAAAACATAAATACAGTATACTAACGATATATATGGAATTTAGAAAGATGGTAACAATAACCCGATTATACGAGACAGCAAAAGAGACACTGACGTATAGAACAGTCTTATGGACTCTGTGGGAGAGGGAGAGGTGGGAAGATTTGGGAGAATGACATTGAAACATGTAAAATATCATGTAAGAAACGAGTTGCCAGTCCAGGTTTGATGCACGATGCTGGATGCTTGGGGCTAGTGCACTGGGACGACCCAGAGGATGGTATGGAGAGGGAGGAGGGAGGAGGGTTCAGGATGGGGAACACATGTATACCTGTGGCAGACTCATTTTGATGTTTGGCAAAACTAATACAATTATGTAAAGTTTAAAAATAAAATAAAATTAAAAAAAAAAAAAACTTACAAATGAAAAAAAAAAAAAAAAGAAATAGCTCTTCAAGGTGCCTTTGGATTTTTGACATGTTCTCCTTTCCTTTGTCCTTAGGAAGGGGTTAGACACTTTATATCCAACCCCAAGTGGCTCTTCCCTTTTGTCACTAGCTTTTCCTTTGTCTAAACTATGAACCTCAGTCTTCTATTCCTTTGGGTTAACATTTTTCCCCAAGGACTTTACTCTCAGTTCCCAAAGCAAGTAAACTGATGTTATACCTATTTTCATTAGTCTTCCAGAAGTATTTAGTCAAGTCTGGATTCCAGAGGGAAATGAAAAGACTTACACTGCCAAATTGGGCCTCCCTGCTCTAAGAATAATATCCTAGCCACAGAGTATTGAGACTCACGTGTAGATTCTACACTTTAGGACAGTTTTAGTATGCAACTAGTTGTCTGAGGTGTGTTTCCTCTTTGCCTAGAAATGGAATGGAGTATAATCTGTAACTCAGTCGGTTATAAACGAAATTTTCACTGAAACTTTGGTATTTCACCCCACAAGTAATGTTCCTTGAAGGAAAGATGTCACATCTGGAAAAGTGTCTTATCTGCACATCTTTGCTCATTTATTCAAAGACTGTTCTCTAGTATCTACTATGTGTGTGTCCATCAATATTCTAGCTACTGGGTAGAGCAGTGAATAAGACGACAAAGCTCTGGCCTTTACGTTTTTCAGTTGCTAAGTTGTGTCCAACTCTTTGTTACCATAGGGACTATAACACTCTAGGCTTCTTTGTCCTTCACTATCTCCCAGAGTTTGCTCAAATTCATGTCCATTGAGTCAGTGATGCCATCCAACCATCTCATTCTCTGTCGCCCCCTTCTCCTTCTGCCCTCAACCTTTCCCAGCATCAGGGTCTTTTCCAATGAGTCAGCTCTTTGCATCAGGTGGCCAAATTATTGGAGCTTCAGCTTCAGCATCAGTCCCTCCAATGAATATTCAGGGTTGATCTGCTGAACAAATAAACATGATAAATCTAGATTGTGATATATGCTATATAGAAAATTGTTTTAGTCATCTTGAGCTGTCATAACAAAATACCATGGACTGGATGGTATAACAGGAATTTATTTCTTCATGATTCTGGAGGCAGGAGATCTGAGATCAGAGTGCAAGCATGGTCAGTTTCACATGAGAGCTCTGTTCCTGGCTTGCAGATGGCTGCTTTTTGGCTATAGCCTCACATAGTAGGGAGGGGCTTCCCAGGCAGCTCAGTGGTAAAGAATCTGCCTGCCAATGCAGGAAGCACAGGTTCAATTTGTGGGTCAGGAAGATCCCTGGAGTAGGAAATCGCAACACTCTCCAATCTTCTTGCCTGGGAAATCCTATAGATAGAGGAGCCTGGCCTGGCAGGCTACAGTCCATGAGGTCACAAAAAAGTCAGACGTGACTTAACAACAGAAACAACAAACAATAGCAACACGTGGTGGGAAAAGAGAGAGAGCAAATTCTCTGGTGGCTTATTTTAATAAGGGCACTAAACCAATCATGAGGGCACCACTCTCACGATCTTATTTGAATCTAATTGCCTTTCAAAGGCCTTGTGTCCAAATCCATCACACTCAGAACTAGGATTTCAATATATGAATTTTAAAGAGGTGCAATTCAGCCCGTAGCATAGCCGAGAAAGTGACAAGCCTGTGAGATGTTCAAATAGAAATTATTCCAGATACAGGAACAGCAAATACAAAAACCCTGAATATCTAAAGAATATAGAAGGTGAATATGACTGGAGATAAAGAGATATTATCAGCTTGGAGTAAGATGGTAGCTCTGGAGAGAGAAGGAAGTATTAATAGATGAAGCAGAAATACAAAAGTATCAGGGTTAATGGATTAGAGGTGGAATATGAGGAAGAGGAGGAATTAAGGTGACTACTGAGCACTTGGATGCACCATTAACTCTAAAGGGAATTGGGAACTTATGACCCAGAAGAGCAAAAGCCACTCTTTATAAGCTCAGGAAATTGGCAAAAAGTTAACCCAAATGATCCCACACAAATCCCTATATAGCTATGGGTTGATCATTCTGAAATATAATAAAGATATCTTAAAAAATACATGTGTTTTTTTTTTTTTTTTTCAAAATAAGTCTCTCAGACTTCGAGTCTAGTAAAATTAAAACCAAAAGATGGAACTGATCAAAATCAAGTTATGGATCATGTATTCATATATACATTTTGACTTGCCTTCCCTCAATTTATTTCAACTATAAATATGCTCATGTGAGAAACAAGTTATTTCTGTATTAAAATAAATCATGTATAACTATCTTAGTGGTAAAACACCCACTTGCAATGCAGAAGACCACCTACAACACAGGAGACTCAAGTTTGATCCTTGGGTCTGGAAGTTCCCCTGGAGAAGAGAAGGGCTACCCACTCCAGTATTCTTGCCTGCAGAATTCCATGGGCAAAGGAGCCTAGTGGGCTACAGTGCATGGGATCGCAAGATTCAGACACGACTTAGCAAATAAACCACCATCACCATGAATAACCATAATAACATTTATAAATGCTTTGTTCTCCTTTTTAGAGACTTTGAGCATGAATGCGATTGTGCTAAGCAGCTTCAGTCATGTCCGACTCTATGACCCTATGGACCGTAGCCTGCCAGGCTCCTCTGTCCATGGGATTCTCTAGGCAAGAATTCTGTAATGAGTTGCCACTCCCTTCTCCAGGAGGTCTTCCTGACTGAGGGATCAAACCCACATCTCTCATGTCTCCTGCATCGGCAGGTGGGTTCTTTACCACTAATGCCACCTGAGAAGTCCACATTATTAAGTTAATGAACTAGTGCAAATAATTGATCCTGTCAATGGTGTTCTCATTAGGCCCACTTTACAGATGGTGAAACTGAGGCATAGTTAGCTGAAATGAACATTATAAAGTGTTACAGCTAGTAAGCTTAATCCTGGATTAAGGATTAATCACAGCAATCTGAAACCAGAGCTCACTTCACTCTAATGTCTCATTTATGATTAAGAAGGCTAAAGAAGTTTGGGCAATTAATGGGTTAAATACACTTATTTGCAGGCTAATGGTTCTTGGGGAAAAAATTGTAAATGTTTGTAAAAATTATCTGTAAAAACACTTTTATATACTGTGTAGGCTCACATAAAGCATAATTTCCAATTTATAACACAATAAGCACTTTTTTTCAGGGCAATCCAATGACTTGGTCATGAGAGAAACTGAGTCTACTTTGTGATTTCTCTCCTGGAGTTTGAACACTGGTCGTCATCATCCTTTAGAAGTTGTTTGATCCATTCAACTGACTATGACCTGTTAAATTAATTCCAATTAATAACATTTACCTGTTTGTGCAAGCTGTCAACAGATCTATTACTATAAATATGGTAATTTGACAAATCAAAGGCAAAAAATAATTTATTTCTAGAGTGCAGAACTATTGATTGATTTCCTACCATGTGCCAGTTACCAAGCATTGGGTCCTTTCACAGTGTTAATTACTCCTCAATAAGCACAAGGGCTTCTCTAGTGGCTCAGACAGTAAAGACTCTGCCTGCCAATTCAGAAGACACAGAAGATGCAGGTTCGATCCTTGGTTTGGGAAGATCCCCTGGGAAAGGAAATGGCAATCCAGTCCAGTATTCTTGGCTATGGAGTCCCATGGACAGAGCAGCCTGATGGGCTACAGTCCATGGGGTCACAAAGAGTAGGACACGATTGAGTGACTAACATTCACTTTCAAACACAAGACTTGGTTTCCTGATTTTGGTATAGAGAAAGAAAATGACTGAATTTTTAATATGACAATTTTAGAACTAACAGTGGCTTTATATACAATTCATTTTTTCTCTGCATCATGATACTGTTTTCTTCTAATGAGTTATAGATCAGTACCCTAAAAAATGATCCAACTTTATTCAGTGATTTTCTGAAAGAATGTCTCCAAGGTGTCATTATTTGCAGAGAAGGAAGTACTATTAATAAATAGTTGGTGTGCTAGTCCAGCACTGTACTTAATGACAGAGTAACCTGAGACAAGATTTGGGACACAAACTTTTAAATGTTTCATATAATGGAAACTTGCTTTGTGTTCTGAGTGGTGCTCACTAATTAGTGCTACATGTTGTTAAAACTTTTCCAGCATCTCATTTTTATAGACAATAACCTTAGCCTGATTCTTACTGAGGTACCTCTGCTAGTTTTCCTCATCAGGCTGTGTGGAGGGAGAAAAATCAACAGCCTGTTTCTAACCTCAGTGAGATGAACAAGTCCAGGAAGAGACTCAGTCAAGTTTTGTATCCTCCTGACAGTGAAATACATGTTTTTCTTATTTCAGTTCAGTCAGTTCAGTCGCTCAGTCGTGTCCGACTCTTTGCGACCCCATGAATCTCAGCACGCCAGGCCTCCCTGTCCATCACCAACTCTCAGAGTTCACTCAGACTCATGTCCATCGAGTCAGTGATGCCATCCAGCCATCTCATCCTCTGTCGTCCCCTTCTTCTCCTGCCCCCAATCCCTCCCAGCATCAGAGTCTTTTCCAATGAGTCAACTCTTCGCATGAGGTGGCCAAAGTACTGGAGTTTCAGCTTTTCTTATTTAGATACACAGTTTACAAGCCATAATCGACAGTTTTGCAGAACTTCTTAAGGTTAGATCTTGTGGTTCTATAAGGCCTTACTGAGGGTGCTATGAATATATCTATAACCACCCTTTCCTGCCAAGTTCAATTCCATAGAGCTTTCGATCCTTGAATGTGTTCAATAAATGCTAAGGCTAGCTAAGTAATTGGAAGAAAGCTTTCATCACCTGCAAAGCTGGGTGGTAGTGATTTAACAGAGAAATCTGAACAGTCTCCACATGGCAACAGATACAAGGTTAGAGTGATTGTGTTTTTGATTTTAAATATCTGCCAAATGTATTATAAATTTTAACTTACTTAATCTTGGTGATTGTTAGAGATAGGGATGGACTTCTCTTGTGGCTCAGCTAGTAAAGAATCCTCCTGCAATGTGGGACACCTGAGTTCTATCCCTGGGTTGGGAAGATCCCCTGGAGAAGGGAAAGGCTACCCACTCTAGTATTCTGGCCTAGAGAATTCCATGGACTACATAGTCCATGGGGTCACAAAGAGTCAGACACGACTGAGCGACTTTAACTTCACTTCACTTCAGAGATAGGAATAATGGAGGGTTGATTTAATCAGAGCTGGAAGACATTTTTGGCACTTGATCATAACTGATTTATCCTAGTGAGTATATGGCTATTGTTACTCTTAAACTTAAGGCAGAATATACTAGTGGAAACTTACAATGGAGCAAAAACTATACTTTTTATGCTGCTTATCATGAAAGATGCATCACTGTTAAGTCATGACTCCTATACAGAAATAGGAATAGTCCTGGAATGTTATTAAAATGAACACTGTTGGAAGTAAACAGATTTGAGGAGAACCAGACTTTAGTTCATTGTGTCACTACTTACTCTTACCTTTCCAAGAAGAATGTCACCTATGTTCTTTTTCTGCCTTTTTCTCACCAACCTTTCCAGAGCTGTATCACTTTAACCATTTATCCACCTATTCCTGCTAAACTCCTTTTTGCAGGTGCAATGACATAAATTTCCACTAACAATCATTTACAGAATGGTTTGCATCTCAAAAAGAATATCCATTTCATTTCTTAGTGCTGCTCTTTCAAGTAAGATCCATTTAATTCCAGATGTTCATGTGATGAAACTGAGGCTGGGGACCATTGAGCACCATTTTCCATGGCCATGTGCCAATAATCAACAGAGTGGGGAAGGCAACATGGGTGCCACACTTATGTTGCTCTGAATATTTCTGCACATGTGGGTCTGAACCACTTACATCAGAATTGTCTGAGTAGTTTTTCCAAATGGTGATTTCTGGGCTCCATCCCAGAATTACTGAATCAGAATCTCTTGCAAGACCTCATTTGAAGTAAGTACTGCAAGTAATTCCAATGCACACTCAGTTTAAGAATCCCTCTATCATTCTATAGTACCATTGAGCAAATCATGTACATAAGATTTTGGTTTTATGTTTGTTTGTTTGCTTTAACACAGTTAATTGTTAGAACAAACCTGGTTGTTGTACAGAACAGGTATTAACTTTCTGCTTCTCCCTTTCCCCCAGTGTCTTTTAAGATAGATAAACTGAGACAGGGGGAAAGTGATTTGCCCAAAGTCACATAGCTTGTCCCAGATTTAAAAGCATTCATGCAATTTAAAGTGCCATTACCAGAAACCATTTGAGTAAGACTGCCTTTTACTATGAACCTATGCTCGATTTGCTATGGAAGAAAATATTGTTTCAGTAATGCCCATTTCTGTGGTGTAGTCTGTGTCTATGCAGACTTTGAAGATGGAGTGTAGATTTCTAAATTAGGAGTAATGAGCAAATCTTGACAGAGTATGCAATACTGCTCTTTGAGAGTGACTTTCTATACTAAGTCCCATTTTGTTATATTATTTGTTTAGGTCTCCAAAGGTCTAATTCCAGAAAGAGGAGGTGATAAATTCAAAGCCTCTGCTATGGGTCAATGGGGATGTGTACCCTTTGATTGCGACTATTAGAATGAATGATGCCCTTACAATATGGAAGACATCGTCATTGACTAATGATCTTTTCTGACGTTGTTGTCCCTTTTAAGCACTTTCCTATTTGTGGCACTGTGGAAGGAAATAAGTTTAGCATTTACCTAGGATGGCATATTTTTTTTTTTTTTGCCATTAAAATTTGGGGGGAAAGGACATGAAAATTGCCATTGAAAAAGGCAAGTCACAGATAAAAGAGCAAAAAGACTGTGGATGTTCTGTATTGAATTTATTGGTAACTCATTCTTCCATAACTTTCTCCTCCTCCATCTCCCAAAGATGAGTGCAATTGTGTGGTAGTTTGAACATTCTTTGGCATTGTGAATTTGGAAAACTCAGAAGGGCCACAGGACTGGAAAAGGTCAGCTTTCATTCCAATCCCAAAGAAAAGCAATACCAAGGAATGCTCAAGTAATCACACAACTGCACTCATCTCACACACTAGCAAAGTAATGCTCAAAATTCTCCAAGCCAGGCTTCAGCAATACGTGAACCATGAACTTCCAGATGTTCAAGCTGGATTTAGAAAAGGCAGAGAAACAAGAGATCAAATTGCCAACATCCATTGGATCATTGAAAATGCAAGAGAGTTCCAGAAAAGCATCTACTTCTGCTTTATTGACTGTACGAAAGCCTTTGACTGTGTGGATCACAACAAACTGTGGAAAATTCTTCAAGAGATAGGAATACCAGACCACCTGACCTGCCTCCTGAGAAATCTTTATGTAGGTCAAGAAGCAACAGTTAGAACAGGACATGGAACAACAGACTGGTTCCAAATTGGGAAAGGAGTACATCAAGGCTGTGTATTGCCACCCCGCTTATTTAACTTATATACAGAAATGCTGGGCTGGATGAAGCACAAACTGGAATCAAGATTGTCAGGAGAAATATCAGTACCTCAGATATGAAGATGACACCACTCTTATGACAGAAAACGAAGAACTAAAGAGCCTCTGAATGAAAGTGAAAGAGGAGAGTGAAAAAGTTGGCTTGAAACTCAACATTCAAAAAACTAAGATCATGGCATCTGGTGCTATCACTTCATGGCAAATAGATGGGGAAAGAGTGGAAACAGTGTCAGACTTTATTTTTGGGGGCTCCAAAATCACTGCAGATGGTGACTGCAGACATGAAATTAAAAGATGCTTGCTCCTTGGGAGAAAAGCTATGACCAACCTGGAGAGCATATTACAAAGCAGAGACATTACTTTGCCAACAAAGGTCCATCTAGTCAAAGCTGTGGTTTTTCCAGTAGTCATGTATGGATGTGAGAGTTGGACTATAAAGAAATCTGAGCACCGAAGAATTGATGCTTTTGAACTGTGGTGTTGGAGAAGACTCTTGAGAGTCCCTTGTACTGCAAGGAGATCAAACCAGTCTATCCTAAAGGAAATCAGTCCTGAATATTCATGGAAGGACTGATGCTGAAGCTGAAACTCCAATGCTTTGGCCAAATGAGGCAAAGAACTGATTCATTTGAAAAGACCCTGATGCTGGGAAAGATTGAAGGTGGGAGGAGAAGGAGATGGCAGAGGATGAGATGGTTGGATGGCATCACCAACTTGATGGGCATGAGCTTGAGTAAGCTCTGGGAGTTGGTGATGAACAGGGAAGCCTGGCATGCTGCAGTCCATGGGGTCACAAAGAGTTGGACATGACTGAGTGAATGAACTGAGCTGATCCCCCAATGATATGACTCCTTTGTGCAGGGTTCAAGTCCTTGTTCCAACCGTGGGCAACTCTAAAGGGCTCTCCCAGCTCTAGAGCTCCCTGTACACTGGGTAAATTTTGTTGCCATCAAAATAAGAACCTAAAGGATGGTCCAGTCACATCATTGGTTATTGATAGGCTGAGACCAGCACAAAACAGATAGGAAGTTAGAACAGCCTGTATTTGCAACAAGAAAATAGAAGTAACAGATCACAATGGCAAGGAGACAGGAGTTTCCATATTCCAGAGGGATGCTGTGGCTAGTGATTGTGCTAGAACACTGCTGATATGACTTCAGTAATGAAGAGCCAAGGGATATATTAATAAGTCTAGGGACAGGAGAAGAAGGAGAGTTAAAGGATGCTGGCTGATGAGTGTATACCCATGTCAGTCTCTGAACTGTACATCAAGGGTTATTGGACTAAATGTGTGCATGAGATCTCCTGAGGGATCTTCACTGTTCATCTCTTTTATCTGAGCTCTACATTTCCAGTGTTTATTATATTTTTTGCCCTCTGATTCAACCTCCTCTTACTTGTCTCTCCTCCCCAAATCACTTTTCTCCAACCCTAGCACATTTTCCTTAATTTCTTAAGGAGATCAGCTTAGTTATCTGTTTGTCTTACTCCTCATCTATGACCCAAATTGCCCCCCAAGTTATATAGCTAACCTGTAACCTTGTGTAAGTTTTGGACCCAGAGCCACTTAAAATATCTGTCAAAATTGCAGAAAGTTACAACTCATTTTTATTTATTGTAGATTTAAAAAATTTATTTATTCAAAATATTTGAATATGCTTTCAAGAAAAAAATGTGAGAAAGAGAAGATTCCTTAAATTTAGGAAGTGAAGGGATCCAGTGTTATTAGTTACTCAAGATGAGTTGATTGCCATAATTAGACCTTAATTTTACTGAATTAAATTTTCTGGCATTAGAGAAAAAAAATAAAGAAGATGGGAGAATTATGTAGCACTGATATTCTGGTAGAAGAAAGTATTTAAACTAGTCAACAGAAATTTTTTTCATAAACTAAAGTCAAGCATAAATTTATTGCATGTCATTAAGTAAGAGATGATATGACTTGCAAAAGATGTATATTAATAAATGCTTTCAGAATGGACAGCCCTTAAATCGATGTTCTTTGAAGCTAGAGGGTATGGGCATTGTAAGGGCAATTCTGTGGAATAGTGGAAAACACACTGGACTTGGAATCAAAGATCTGAATCTGAATTTTGTTAAACCTTTATAGAAACTCTGATTAACATTTTTATCTCTAAAGAATACTGCTTGTTCATGAGTCTTTCTGTGGAAATAAAATAAATTCATATATATGAAAGTGCATATATTTGCCTGGCTTAAACTAGAAGATAAATCTTTTTTAAACTTGACCTGGGAGGAAGAGGATATGGGAACATATTCATCTATCAACTGCATATATTTTTCACAGGGCATTTAACTTTATTTTTTGAATTTTACATGTATAATTTTCTTTCAGAAATATTATTCACATTTTAGAGAAAGAAAAGAGGTTCTTGATCCTCGGATGATCTTGGTCCATAAGGATTCACAGGTTTTAAAAAAAATTAACAAAACAACGGTAATACCACTTTTCTTGATTGTTCTTCTAAGGATGTGCTATTAGCCTCACCTTCTAAGCCAGGGGAGTTTCACAGTGGGCTGAACCCTCTCTGCTCCTGAAATTGGAAACTAGGAGGCTTCATAGCTTGAGGGAGAGCAGAGCACAGGGTCCTTCTTGGACCCAAATAGGGTACTGACAACCTTCCAGATTAGCCCACAGCAACAGAAACTGCTATCCTCTCACTAGCACACAAGGGAGTACTGCTGCTCAAGAAGTAGCTAGAGGTTTTTTAAAGACCCTATTGTAAATATATCTATGTGTGGCAACAAAATATATTAACTTCTCTAAGGAAAATTAAGTGTCCTTAAAGACATTCAATTATAGCCTCTCAAAGGACTGATTTTCAACTTAAATGTTTAATAAGTGAATATTTAAAAAGAAATGAAATTATTGAGAACCAAAATTCTTGAGAGAATTTTAGTTTCTCAAAATACAGGGGAAAAACACAAAGGTATGCAAATCATCAGGGAATATGTAAAAGACTTGGAAGACAGATTTAATAAACAGAGCATAGACTTAATGGGAATTCCAGAAAAGATAAATGAGTATACAGAAGAAAGCCTATAATTTAAAGAAGAAGAGAAGAAAGAGGAGTGAGAAGAAATTTCACCCAAGCTAAAGAATTACTTGAATCAATAGATTAGAAGGGCTTACTGAGATCCAAGAAGGAAAGATTAAAAAAAAAATAATAATCACATGTACCTAGGGATATCCTGGTAAAATTTTTGAACTCTAAAATGAAGAGGAAAACATATACCAGTTTCCAATAACAATGAAAACTCTTCAAAAGGAAAAACAATTTTGTATCAGGCTTTTCAGTAGCAGCAATAAAAGCTAGAAACAGTGGAAAAAAACCTTAGGACTAATGAGAAGAGATGACTCCAACCTAGGAATCTCTGAGCATGATATTCTCCACTGTAGCTGCTGCTGCTAAGTCACTTCAGTTGTGTCCAACTCTGTGCGACCCCATAGATGGCAGCCCACCAGGCTCCTCTGTCCCTGGGATCCTTCAGGCAAGAATACTGGAGTGGGTTGCCATTTCCTTCTCCAATTCTCCACTAGTTAGGATGAAAAATTTGAGGATACACAAATTCTAAGAATATGGCATGCTACCACCCTGTCAGAGAAAAATCACTCAAGAATAGACATAAATGGATCCAAACAGAAACTCCATCTTCAAATGGAGATGTGTAAGAGGAAAGGAGTTAGTTTTGAGCAACTAGTTCTGCAGTTGCATAGTTAAATCTAAATAGTTAACAATAGAGTGATTGGAGACACACAAGGAATACTAGATAATGATAATTAAAAAGAAGGAACACCCTGTGATCGGGACAATCCCTAAAAGGTTGGGTGGCCCAGAGCATCTCAACGATGTGTAATGAGGGGAATAATAGCCTCCCAAAGATGTCCATGTTCTGATCCCCATGAATGTGCTATGTTACATGGCTATGGGGACTTTGCAAATGTGATTAAGTGATGAATCTTGAGATAGGAAAATTATTCTAGATTGTCAATCTAAGCATATGAGTCACTTCCATAGAAACTTTCCAAGATATGGACAGTGGAAAGTTTTACTACAGACGAATGGTCAAAAATATGCCACATCACTGACTTTCAAGAAGGAGTAAAGGTCCATAAGCCAAGGAATTTGGGAGTCTTCTAGAAATTGGAAAAAGTATCCTTCCCTAGAAGTGAAGTGAAGTGAAGTCGCCCAGTCGTGACCCCTTGGACTGTAATCTACCAGGCTCCACCATCCATGGGATTTTCCAGGCAAGAATACTGGAGTGGGTTGCCATTTCCTTCTCCAGGAGATCTTCCCCACCCAGGGATTGAACTCGGGTCTCCTGCATTATAGGCAGATGCTTTACCGTCTGAGCCACCAGTCTCAAGAAAGGAACACAGTCCTGCTGATACCTTGATTTTAACCCTTTGAAATCTGTGTTAGACTTCTAACCAACAGAACTGTCAGATAATAATTATGTGCTGTTTTAAGTCACCAAGTTTGTAGCAATTTGTTATAACAGCAATAGGAAACCGAAACATGGTAGTGTCCACTCAAGTCAGCTGTACTTAAAAGAAGACCACACTGATACTGATACCACTATATGGGACTAGCCTGATAAATTCTATTAGAAACAGGAATGGGGACTTCCCTGGTGGACCAGTGGCTAAGAATGTGCAGGGGACATGAGTCCAATCCCTGGTTGGAGAACTAAGATCCCACATGCTGCTGAGCACAAAGCCTGTGCAGCACAACTACTGGGCCTGCGTACTATCATTGGAGAATTTGTGCACCACAACAAAATATCTGCATGATGCAACTAGACCTGACACAGACAAATTAATTCATTAGTTAATAAAATAAAAAAGACAGGAATGGTCACTTAGGTTAAAAAATACACTTAGGCATTGTTACTTATAGGAAATACCCTTAAAACAAAGTAATATCATATTGAAAATGAAAGGATTCTAATAAAGTTACAGTGGAAATATCAGTATCAGGTAAGAGAGATTTTAAGGCTAAAAGCTCTAAAGAGCAAAGATATTGCAAGATATTAAGAAGACTACTTACGAAGACAACAATGCATCATGTATGTCAACCTAAGCAGCTCTTTGCAGAAGTCCCTTTGTCTTGTCACTTTGGCAATGCTATATTTTAACTAACCTTTATACCAGCTGACCCTGTGCTTAACTAACCTCTGAACAAAGCACATCTTTCAAATCTTTTGATCACATGATGACTCAGTTAACCTGTTGATTTTTTTCTCACATTAAAGAAGCAGAAATAAAAAATAAGTAATTAATGGATGAAAAGGCAATGGCAGCCCATTCCAGTACTTTTGCCTGGAAAATCCCATGGACGGAGGAGCCTGGTAGGCTGCAGTCCATGGGGTCGCTTAAGAGTTAGACACGACTGAGCAACTTCACTTTCACTTTTCACTTAAATGCATTGGAGAAGGAAATGGCCACCCACGCCAGTGTTCTTGCCTGGAGAATCCCGAGGACAGGGGAGCCTGGTGGGCTGCCGTCTATGGGGTCGTACAGAGTCAGATATGACTGAAGCGACTTAGCAGCAGCAGATCACTTCTCCAACTTCCCCTTCAGTAATCTTGTGAGCAGATAGTGTGAACAGATAGCATTTAAAAAAAGATCACATGGAGTTAACAAGCCTGCACACACTGGGAGATGGTAAAGAATCTGACCTCCTACCTCAAGAATTAACTGAGATCATTTTCCTTTTTTCCCTTTAAAACATGTATAATATCATGTATGAAACGAGTCGCCAGTCCAGGTTCGATGCACGATACTGGATGCTTGGGGCTGGTGCACTGGGACGACCCAGAGGGAGGGTATGGGAAGGGAGGAGGGAGGAGGGTTCAGGATGGGGAACACAGGTATACCTGTGGCGGATTCATTTCGATATTTGGCAAAACTAATACAATATTGTAAAGTTTAAAAATAAAATAAAATTTAAAAAAAAAAATTTTTTCATGGCTGAGTGGAGTCTTCAGAGATGGTTCCAGGACACAAGTTCAAAAAAGAAAAGCAACCTTTTCCTTTCCTACACTTGTCTCTAGAGTATTTGTTTTTGAACAGTGAGCAGTGAAACCTGAGTTTTGTAATAGTTTTACAAACATATATTTTTAAAACCCTTATTGGAAATGCAAAGAAAATATGATTTTAAAATATAGTCATAATATTTTATAATGTAGTCAATATTTGTTTAAACTTTTTGGACTTTAAAAAAAATCAGTTTTAGTAAAGGAAATTAGAGGGCTTTCTATTTTTCCCCCTAAATCTTATAATAGCTTAGGAAAAATATTGCTTTCTTTAAGAAAGAACTCCAGTTTGAATAACCTCTTGTCTCTGGTAAATTTTTAATTGTACCTCTTTAATGATTCCCCAACGGAGAAGGCAATGGCACCCCACTCCAGTACTATGCAGTCCATGGCTGCAGTCCATGAGGTCTCGAAGAGTCCGACACGACTGAGCGACTTCACTTTCACTTTTCACTTTCATGCATTGGAAAAGGAAATGGCAACCCACTCCAGTGTTCTTGCCTGGAGAATCCCAGGGACGAGGGAGCCTGGTGGGCTTCTGTCTGTGGGGTCGCACAGAGTTGGACACGACTGAAGCAACTTAGCAGCAGCAGCAGCAGCAGCAATGATTTCCCCAAATCTCCCAGAACAATTGATCATTTACTTTACTCTTTTAAGGGATTAACTTTGAAAATTTGTATTTTACCAGGATGGTGCGCTGGGCTTAGTTGCTTAGTCCCATCCAACTCTTTGCAACTCCATAGACTGCAGCCCACCAGGTTCTTCTGTCCATGGGGATTCTCCAGGCAAAAATACTGGAGTGGGTTGCCATGCCCTCCTCTAGGGGATTTTCCCAATTCAGGGTTCGAACCCAGGTCTCCCACATTGCAGGTGGAGTCTTTACAGACTGAGCCACCAGGGAAGCCTAAGGAGTCGAACCAGGGTCTCCTGCATTGCAGGAGGATTATTTCACCAGGATAGTTTTCTATAATTGTATCTGAATTTTTCTTAGTATTCCCTGATAGTTTTTTGAAACTCTCTCTTATTTTCAGTTCTCCATGATTGGTGTTTACTCTACATTTTCAGTTCCATCTTGCCTTAATCTGCTTCATACTTCTGGCCAATCCTCAGCAAATTACCAATCTCTTCCACATCATCCTTTTCTTTGAATGTTCTCTTGGCCTTCATGCTCTGACTGAATTTAGGTTTCCTCTTAAATCATCACTTCCCTTGAAGCCCTTTTAGAAAAGAGAAATGCTGTGTCCTTCTTACTCTTTACAGTTATTTCTAGACCATTTCCCCTTCTTCCGTACCTCTGTAGAAATCCCAGGTGATATCCTGCAATGTTTTTTTTTTTTTTGGAGTCCTCTATGCCCCATCATCATTTCATGACTATTTTAGTATTTGGCCCCCTGTTATCACAAAGGGTACCTTTGCCATAAATATATGACCAACTGTTTACATTCTCAACCAAACTGGGGAGAGTTTCTCCTATCTAGTCCTAAATCTTGGTGATTTAAGTGTCCTATAGATGACCTTTCCAATGCCATGGGCCCTAGGCTCCTTAATGTCTTCTGCAATATTCTCATCTTTATCTGTGCTTGTGCTACATCCCTCTCATGGAAAATCCTAGGACATGCTACTGCTGATAACTACACAACCTTCCATGCACATGTGTGTGCCCACTACGTCACTTCAGTCATGTCCAACTCTGTGATCTTATGGACCGTAGCCCACCAGGATCCTCTGTCCATGGAATTCTCCAGGCAAGAATTCTGGAGTGGACTGCTATGGTCTCCAGGGGATCTTCTCCACCCAGGAGTGGAACCTGAGTCTCTTACGTCTATTGGCAAGCGGGTTCTTTAGCACTAGAGCCACTGGGAAGCCTGCACGACCTTGGTGATATGGATTTCAGCACTCCTCTCTGATTATAACCTGTGCTGTGCTTAGTTGCTCAGTTATGTCTGACTCTTTGCAACCCCATGGACTGTAGCCTGGAAGGCTCCTCTGTCCATGGGAATTCTCCAAGCAAGAATACTGGAGTGGGCTGCCATGCCCTCCTCCAGGAGATTTTCCCAACCCATGGATCAAACCCAGGTCTCCCACATTGCAGGCAGATTCTTTACCGTCTGAGCCACCAGGGAAGTGATTATAATCTATTAACTGGTTTACTCTCTCTGTTATCTACATTTCAAAATTCTGTGACTCTATTACAGAGGCATATAATCAAATGGTCACCTTCACAGTATTTCTCGTCTTTTTATGTACTCTCTTTCCTTATATGGCTACATCCCATATTCCATCTATTTTTTCTTTTTGTGTACTCTTATCTTCTGTGCCTTTTTCTTCCTGCAACATATTTGTTTGACAGAAGTCTGTTAATGCCAACTCTCTGCCTATTCGAAGTCTGTACTCACAGTTTATGTTGTGGTTGGAAAACAGGAAAACTATGTTGACTTTTTCTTCTTCAGTTCAAAACTAACCATTGTGTTGTCTGCCAATCTGATAGTGTTTCCCTAGCATTTCTCTCATCCTCTCAGACAAGTATGTCACAACTTATCGTCTCCCTTCAGAATTCTAACACCTTTCATCCCCTCTTATCTAATGATGTTTTCTCTTTCATTGAGGAAAAAAAAAACCTGAATCAGTAAGACCTTCCACTCCCTGGAGACCTACAAGCTCACACTGTAGCTCCCTACTCACTAGATCTAAACACTTATGCTCTGCCCTCCCACCTGTTTCCATGGCTCTGAGTTACTCTTTCCACCTGTGCTCTAACTGCTTCAGTCTCTCATCTCTGAGAACATCTAGCAATTATCCCTTATTATGCCTTATCTTCCTCTCTCTACTGAGTCATGCCTAGCAACATATAGCATAAAGTAATAATTTCCTTCATAACAGTTCTTCTCATGGTGCTTTTTCTCTTCCAGCTATGTCTCATTTTGCTGTTCTCCCTTTTACCAAGGGATCACCATAGACCCATAGAAACTCAATGTTTTCACTTCCTCCTTTCTCATTCTTTCTAAAACCCCCCCGTAGTCAGATTTTATAATTCACCATGCCAATAAAATAGCTCTTATCAAGGTCACCTGTGGCCCCTACCTTGCTAAACTCAATGACCATTCTCAGTCTCCATCTTACTCAACTAATGGGCAGATTCAACACATGAATCACTCTTTAAAAAAAAAAAGGTTGATTGACTGATTGATTGATTTTTATATTTTTGACTGTGGTGGGTCTTTGTTGCTGTGCAGGCTTTCTCTAGTTGCCGTGAGCAGGTGCTATTCTTCATTGTGGTATATGGGCTACTCACTGTGGTGGCTTCTCTTATTGTGCAACACAGGCTCAAGGTGTGTGGGCTTCAGTAGTTGCAGCGTGTGGGCTCGGTAGTTGCAGCTCAAGGACTTTAGAGCACAGGCTCAGTTGCTTAGCAGCATGTGGGATCTTCCTGCCCTAGGGATCAAGCTGGTGTCCCCTGTATTGCAAGGCAGGTTCTTAACCACTAGACCACCAGGAAAGTCGAGATCACTCTTTTCTTGAAAAATTGTCATGATTTGGCTTCTGAGACATCATCCTCTTGATTCTCATACCTCACTGGCCATTTACACTTAATCTTCTTTACTGGTTCCACCTAATCTGCTGACTTCTAAATTTCAGAGGATGCCCAGGCTCAATGTTAGAATATCTCTCTACCTTCACTTGGTGATCTCATCTCATCTCATGGCAAGAGGTATCATCTCTGTCCTCACTGCTTCTAAATTTATGTCTGTCTTTCCCCTGAACTACAGATTCACATAATACTTCATTTTCTAGGACCAAATCCTTGGAGTCACTTTGACCTCTCTCTTACATCACATAAAAAATTTAATTTGTCAGTAAAAATCTTTTCAGCTTTCTTTGAAAACTACATCAAAAATTCAACCATTTCTTGTCACTCTTCCATAGCTATTTTAGTCCAAATCACTATTATCTCCCAAATGTATTTCAGTAGTCTCCTTTTTTTCCTGACTCTGCTTTTGACCCCCTAGATGCAAATGGCAGATAATGCTACTCCTTAAAATATTCTCCAAAGTCCTAATATTTTCATTTAAAAGTGATCTGTGGACTAACAATCATTGCATCATCTATGAGCTTGTTGAAAGTGCAAAATCTCAGGCCGTATCTCCACACCAATTGAATTCAAATTTAGAGATTTAATGAGATCTTCAGGGAATGGCAGTCCACTCCAGTATTCTTGCCTGGAAAATCCCATGGATGGCGGAGCCTGGTAGGCTACTGTCCATGGGGTTGCAAAGAGTTGGACACGACTGAGCAACTTCACTTCAGGTTGTTCATATTGCAGACTAATGAGAAGAAAGGCCCTCTGAGTTCTGTCCCTCTCCCACACTCCCCATTCTTGCCATGCTCCCCATTGATCCTGCCCTGGAATTGCTACATCCTTCTTTGCTCATTGCTGTTTTCTGAATGCATCTGTCAGGCTTCATCTTCAAGGTCTTTGCATTAACTGTTCCTTCTGTCTGAAATGTACTCCCTCCTGATACCTGCTGTGCTAAGTTGCTTCAGTTGTGTCTGACTCTTTTCAACTCCGTGGACTGTAGCCTGCCAGGCTCCTCTGTTCATGGAACTTTCCAGGCAAGAATACTGGAGTGGGTTGCCATTTCCTTCTCCAGGGGATCTTCTCGATCCAGGAATCAAACCCGCATCTCTTATATTGCCTGCATTGGCAGACAGGTTCTTTACCACTAGTGCCACCTGGGAAGCCCAGATATTTGCAGTGTTCTGTACTCATGATTCCCCTTAAAAGTCACCCTTTCAGAGAGATCCTTGCTGACTACCTCATCTAACAGAGCAACCAAATCCCCACCCCTACATTCTCTTTCTCCTTTTCCCAGCTATATTTTGCACAGTTGGTGTATTATGAATTTATTTGTTTTTATATATGTCTCCATGTTAAAATGTAAGATCTATGAAAGCAGGAACTTTATATCATCTACCATGGGAGTCTCTGGTTCTAGCAGGCCATCAATAAAATATTTGCTGAGTTAATGAATAAATGCAATGGGCACCTCAGCTGTACCTGATTCTTTGCCATCTCCTGTGCATACCCTCAGAGAAGGCAATGGCACCCTACTCCAGTACTTTTGCCTAGAAAATCCCATGGGTGGAGGAGCCTAGTAGGCTGCAGTCCATGGGGTCGCTAAGAGTTGGACACGACTGAGTGACTTCACTTTCACTTTTCACTTTCATGCATTGGAGAAGGAAATGGCAACCCACTCCAGTGTTCTTGCCTGGAGAATCCCAGGGATGGGGAAGCCTGTTGGGCTGCCGTCTATGGGGTCGCACAGAGTCGGACACGACTGAAGTGACTTAGCAGCAGCAGCAGCAGTGCATACTCTATCCATGTGTCTTCCCCCATTGTCTTCTATTGAAATGCCATCCAGACCCAAAACCTTCACTCAAATGCTGTGTCTTCCGTTTGGCCGTGCCTAACTTCTCCAGGTGAAAAAAAATTTTTTTTTTCTTTTCTCCTTTCATATTTAACTTTGTATTGTTATGGTAGTACCTACCACATCCTGCCTCACGCTTTGTGTATTCAAATTATCAATTATATTTTTTATCAATTTTATCAAGATAAAAATTTACATGTAATAAAATACACACATTGTAACTGTGTAGTTTGAGGAGTTGACAAAGGTGTACCCCATCCAACCACTAACTCAATCAAGATGTAGATTATTTCCATTACCACGTGGACATCTGTCATCCCTTTTGCAGTCAGTCCCCCTTGCCCCACTGATTCCTGTATCATGTAACGACTAATCAAATTTGTATCATTAGAGCTTACTTTGCCAATTATAGGGCTAGAATAAATCATAGAGTACAAACTCATTAGAATTTTATTGCTTTTACCCAGTATACTATTTGAAAATTACCCATGTTATGTGTATCAGTAGTTTCTTCTTTTTTATTGCTGAGTAGTGTTCAATTATATAGATATACCATAATTTCTTTATCCATTCACCCATTGATAGATCATTTAGTCATTTCCAGTTTGGGCTATTTTGAATACAGGCCCAGTGAGCATTTGTGTGGGTGCCTTTTGTGGACATAAGATTTTATTTATTTTGTGTAAATACCTCAGGGTCAAAGAGGTGGATTTTATAAGCACTGCTTATCTATATAAAAATTAATTACATGTTTTTGAAAGTGGTTATATAATTTATACTCCCACCAGGAATGTGTGAGAGTTTATTTTGCATTTCCCTGATGACTAACGATGTTGAGCATCTTTTCATGTGCTTATTGGCATTCTTATATCTTCTTTTATAAAATATCTATTTAAGCTTTTTACTTATTTTAAAAACTGACTTTTCTTATTGTTGAGTTGTAAGAGTGTTTTATATATTATTTATACTAACATCAATTTATTTTCATATGTACTTATATATTCTGAATACAAATAATTTATTAGAAATTGCAAATATTTTTCCCGTTGCTCGCCTTTTTATTTTCTTAAAATCATATTTTAAAGAGCAAAAATGTAAATACTTTTTTTGTAAGTACTATTTATGGTCTAAAAAATCTTTGCTTACTTTAATGTCACCATTTCATAGTCAAGAATTATTTCTAATTCTAGGCAATTTTTGCAGGTATTCAGTGATGATTATATGACTGTTGAATTTAAAATTATCAAAGCTGGCAGAGCATGGCTCTAATGTAGCTAATTGTCATCCCAGTTGTTTAGCTAATGATTAAACATATGGGTGGTCAGCTCAAGTCATATGTGCCACTACCAAAATGGGATTGCTTCTGTCATAATGTTCCTACTAACTGTGATCTTAGCAATCACTCTTCTATAGGCACCAAAGAAGCATAAATTCAGTATAAGTCACATAGCTGAAAGCAATAGGAATCAGATCTGCTTTATGAAAAAATGGATTTGTAGACAGGATATTGATACTTCCCTGGTGGTGGGTGTGGGATCAGTTACTGGTCAGGGAAATAAAATTTCCCCATGCTGCATGCTGTGCAGTGTGGCCAAAAAAGATAATAATAATTGAGAAAATAATAGTAAAATAAATAACAGAAAGGATATTTAGTAGCTTGCAAGATTTAAGGGAATCTACTAAAGCAGGCTTTGTAAACAGGCAGGAACCTGGATGGCTCTGGAAGATTCTAGCCTGATGCTTCATCTGCTTGCACAGTGGTTTTTGTGGACATCATCTCTGGTGAGTATGTCCTCTGAACACATTGACACCTATGGTCTACCAACTGGAGTGAATTTTAACTGTCCCTTAATTTCTGCATTATTTGTTCATAAATCAATATTATGGGGATTCCCAGCTGACACTAGTGGCGAAGAACCTGCCTTCCAATGCAGGAGACATAAGAGATGTGTGTTTGATCTCTGGGTTGGGAAGATCTCCTGGCATAGGAAATGGCAACCCACTCCAGTATTCTTGCTTGGAGAATCCCATGGACAGAAGCACCTGGTGGGCTACAGTCCATTACATTCAGTAATGTCCAACTCTTTGGGTTACAAAGAATTGGACATTACTGAAGCAACTTAGCTTACATACATGCAATATTATGGGCAGAAATATCAAATCCATTGATTTTTTTGCATGTGTTAAGCGGCATTCTAGGTGCTGAGGATCTCCTCACAAACAAAATATATAGAAGTGCTCTTTCTTACGAAGCTTAAGGTTTTGAAGAAAGTACAGAAAATAATGATAAATTTGATAAATAAGCAAAATATATAATAGGGTGATGTGCCTGTTACTAGTTTTCTGGAAGTAAGTAGAGAGTGTATCTCCTATTTTGGCTCCTATAATAATCAAGTGGGCACTTTATCACATATAAATGTATGTGATAATCACCTAATGAGATGTTGGGGAGGCAAAAAGAAAGAAAGAAAAGTATTATAATATGGATATAGTTTAATTTAAAGCATGGATGAATGCTTATTATTCACATTTTCCCAGTAACATTTATTGAACTCTTTATTCCAGATACTATACAAATCACTTTCATATATATTATTTCATTTTATTCTAAAAACAATACTATAATCCCTAAATTACTATCCACGTTTTCTTGAGATAAGGCAACTGGGAGTTGAGAATGACTGAACTTATATGAGATTGGACAATAGAATTCATTCCCAAGTCCTTTCATTCTATATCCTGTGTTTCTTTTACTATGCCATTCATTTAGTTAACAGTGAGGATTGCCTACTGGAATTTTGAATGAGAGGAAGTTTCTTGTGTGTTCAACTTCCTTCACATGGTTCCTGTTCCCTACCCTGACACATGATAAATTCCACAAATGTCCCTAATCCAACAGAATAAGCATTAATGATTTTACCTATAGACTTCATTGATATTTCAAAATAATAACTGGCCCCTACTGCAGTTCAGGGCTGATCATTTCCACTTCTGGGGATAAGAAATCAGAGGAAGAGAAGCAATTGTTGCATCTTGCACTGACTGATGAAGTGCTTCTCATCCATATCAAGTCAGATCATAAAATACATAAAACTGCATAAAAAAATTACCAGCAAGTAGGAAAGTGTTTCCACTGACCTCAAAAACACTCAAAGTGTCACTAATCTGGGGGTCACAAGAAGGACCATTACCATTGCTTGTTTTTTTCCATTAAGTGTTTACACTTGGCATTCTATTTGGCAGTAAGCTCAAGGTTATGCTGTCAGTGCAAGATCATTAGCTTTACAATTTTGCAAAAAGCATTTACCTTAGCAAATGCTCATCCCAACCAGAGTGAACATGTTTATGTCCAGGTGTAAATTCTGTTGCTGGAAGGTCTGCTTGCTAATTACACCGGCTACTGTTCTTTATTTCTCTATGCATGAATTGGGCAGCAGAAATTCATCAGAAACCTTTTCTTCCTGAACGACATTAGCTGAAGATTTTAGCATAAGCTCAAATTGTTGTGCCTTGGTAAGCAATTTCCTCCTGCCAACTGTCCAGGACAAGGTCTAAGGAGCTGTGCCTCTTTCACCCCAGCATCATCAAGGCAGCTAGAAAAAGTGACAAATGTCTAGTTTTTTTTTGGTTAAAGTGGTGTCAGTTTGAGGTCAGAAAATGTTCAGGCTGATAAATATCTTCACTTTTTTCTTCTCTGAATGCTCTTTGAAAAGGAAAGATGTGCTTTAGAGGGGAGGCAGAGGGGGTTGGTAGATGAAAATAACACTTCAAAGAGCAAGTAGAGCATGGTGGAGACTGTGTTTAGGGCTTAACAGACAAGGATGATGCTGTCTCTACCTACAAAAAACTCCCAAAACCAAACCCTAAAACCCTCAGTCTAGGAGACAGAAGACCATGTAACAAAGTTGTTGCAATATATTGCAATATGTATTTGTTACCAGGATTGGCTCAGGCCATAATAGAGGCCAAGAAGTTCTATAGTATGCTGTCTGCAAGCTGGAGAACCAGGAAAGCTGGTGGTATAAGATAGTGGAATAAGGAATAAGGTTAGACTTGTGAGTACATTGGAGTGGCTGCCATGTGGAATGTGTTAGAAGGTATGGCAAGATGAGGGGGAGGGAAAGTTAAGTATTTCTAGAGTTCTAGGAAAAAGAGGGAGCTTCTGAATTATGGCACACTTGGTAAGGATATAGTTGAAGTGACATATTGGATATAGAGACTAGATATGTGGAATGATTAAATAATTAAAGTCAGAGAAAGCAAATTGTCTAGGATAACTTCTTTCATTACTTGAGCATCTGGGAACTGTAGGGCCAGTCATCAAATAGGAAATGGATGCAAACTGTTTTAAAGCCAGTTTGGCAGGGCAGAAGACAACAGCTTATTTGGTAAATATGGTATCCTCTGACAGAGCATAGGTAGATGTGTGTGTGGGGGGGTGTCTATGCTTTCTCTTACTCACAAATTTGCTACTGGATGGCGTGCCACTGTGAAAGCCAGTCAGGCCAAATTCTACTAAAAACTCAAACATGACTAGCAAAAAGGCACAAGGACTGTTGACATGAACAGCTGACTCACTGAAAAAGACCCTGATGTTGGAAAAGATTGAAGGCAGAAGGAGAAGAGGGTGACAGAGGGTGAGATGGTTGGGTGGTATGATCGATTCAATGGACATGAACTTGGGCAAACTCTGGGAGGTGGTGGGGGACAGAGAAGCCTGGTGTGCTGCAGTCCATGAGGTCGTGAAGAGCTGGACATGATTGGCAGCTGAACAGCAACACAAGAACAGTGCCACACTCTGCATTGGCCACCTGACCAGCACCTTGCAGAAAAGGCTTAGGATAAATGATTCCAGAATGTTCTGAGAAAAGGGGCAGACAACTTTCCAGCCTGGTTAGGTTACAGAGTTCTTTCTGTGTGGAGGGGGAGATGCCCCCTGTTGGCATGTTAGCCAGAGGCTCTTCAGTTCAGTTCGGTCGCTCAGTTGTGTCTGACTCTTTGTGACCCCACGGACTGCTGCACGCTAGACCTCCCTGTCCATTGCTGTTGCTGGGTTCTTATTCCCTGTTATTGCAAGTGACGACTGTAGAACATTCCTAGCCAGTCATTTTTCTTGAACACATTCATATCTTTAATAGTTATTTTTTAAAAGTTCTAATATCCCTTAGACTAATTACTTAATTAAAGGTCTTAGATTTTAATAGTGGTAATTCAAATGTATAGTAACAATGATTGGAGCTTGATTTCTGATGAGATACTTTTAATACTAATAAATCCCCTTAGGGCCTAGAATGAAATTAACTTGTATAACTGTTTAAAACTTAAAACTACTTCACACTGTTTATGTAGTAAAATTTTAATGTAAGTGGTTAAAGTAAATTATCAATAAAATAAAGTCACTCAGTCGTGTCCGACTCTTTGCGACCCCATGGACTGTAGCCTACCCGGCTCCTCTGTCCATGGGATTTTCCAGGCAATAGTACTGGAGTGGATTGCCATTTCCCTCTCCAGGGGATCTTCCCGACCCAGGCATAGAATCCAGGTCTCCTGCATTGTAGACAGATGCTTTACCACCTGAGCCACCAGGCAAGTCCAATTAAATCCCCTTAGGGCATAGAACGGAGAAGGCGATGGCACCCCACTCCAGTACTCTTGCCTGGAGAATCCCAGGGACAGGGGAGCCTGGTGGGCTGCCGTCTATGGGGTTGCACAGAGTCGGACATGACTGAAGCAACTTAGCAGCAGCAGTAGCAGCAGCAGCAGGGCATAGAATGAAATTAACTTGTATAACTGTTTAAAACTTAAAACTACTTCACACTATTTATGTAGTAAAATTTTAATGTAAGTGGTTAGAGTAAATTATCAATAAAATAGGAAGGCCTGTGGGAAAGTCTTGTCTTTGCTCAGTTGCTAAGTCATGTCTGACTCTTTGTGACTCCATGAACTGCAGCACACCAGGCTTCCTTGTCCTTCAGTATCTCCCATGAGTTGGCTCAAACTAATGTCTATTGAGCTGGTGATGATGGTGGGAAAGTCTTAGACACACTAAACATATTAATTCAATGCTTCTGATGTTCAAGTATATACATTTGACAGGTACATTTTATCTATCTAAATCTAAAGTTCAGGAGCAAGGTCTTAGAAATGTAGAATTATCCGTCATCAATACAAAGCGTATGGATGAAAAGGAGGGATGAAATGAACTGGCCTGAGTGAAACTAAAAGATGCTTGCTCCTTGAAAGAAAAGTTATGACCAACCCAGACAGCATATTAAAAAACAGAGACATTACTTTGCCAACAAAGGTCTGTCTAGTCAAAGCTATGGTTTTTCCAGTAGTTGTGTGTGGATGTGAGAGTTGGACCATAAAGAAAGCTGAGCACTGAAGAATTGATGCTTTTGAACTGTGGTGTTGGAGAAGACTCTAGAGAGTCCCTTGGACTGCAAGGAGATCCAACCAGTCTATCCTAAAGGAGATCAGTCCTGAATATTTATGGAAGGACTGATGCTGAAACTGAAACTCTAATACTTTGGCCACCTGATGTGAACAGCTGACTCATTTGAAAAGACCCTGATGCTGGGAAAGATTGAAGGCGGGAGGAGAAGGGGACAACAGAGGATGAGATGGTTGGATGGCATCACCAACTCAATGGACATGAGTGTGAGTAAACTCCAGGAGTTGGTGATGAATAGGGAGGCCTGGTGTGCTGCAGTCCATGGGGTTGTAAAGAGTTGGATATGACTGAGGGACTGAACTTTACTGAACTGGAGCAGTATACAGATAAGCTACAACTTTGTTTGCATAATCAACCCTGTGTGGATTTCTTGATTTCCATTCTTCATGGATAATAATCAGAATGGCTGCACTAATTGTTTGTATTAACTTATAAATCTCAAATAACCCTGTGAGGTTGTTGTTGTTCTGTCACTCAGTTTTGTTTGACTCTTTGTGACCCATGGACTGCTGCACGCCAGGCTTCCCTAACCTTTATCATCTCCCAGAGCTTGCTCAAACTCATGTCCATTAAATGGGTGATGCCATCCAACCATCTCATCCTCTGTCGTCCCCTTCTACTCCTGCCTTCAATATTTCCCAGCAGCAGGTTCTTTTCCAATGAGTCAGTTCTTCACATCAGGTGGCCAAAGTTTTGGAGTTTCAGCTTCAGCATCAGTCCTTCCACGAATACTTAGGACTGATCTCCTTTGGGATTGACTGGTTTGATCTCCTTGCAGTCCAAGGGACTCTCAAGAGTCTTCTCCAACACCACAGTTCAAAAGCATCAATTCATCGGTGCTCAGCCTTCTTTATGGTCCAACTCTCACATCCACACATGAAAAGCCATGCTTTGACTATACAGACCTTTGTCAGCAAAGTAATGTCTCTGCTTTTTAATATGCTGTCTGGGTTTGTTGTAGCTTTTCTTCCAAGGAGGAAGTGTCTTTTAATTTCATGGCTGCAGTCACCATCTGCAGCAATTTTGGAGCCTAAACAAAAAAAGTCTCTCACTTTTACCATTGTTTCTCCATCTCTTTGCTATGAGGTGAAGGGACCAGATACCGTGATCTTAGTTTTTTGAATACTGAGTTTTAAGCCAGCTTTTTCACTTTCGTCTTTCACCTTCATCAAGAGTCTCTTTAGTTCCTCTTTGCTTTCTGCCACAAGGGTGGTGTCATCTGCTTAAGTGAGGTTATTGATAGTTCTCCCAGCAATCTTATTCTACCTATTGTAGATGAAGGAACCAAATCACAAATAAGTAACTTCCCCAATATCACGTAAGTCCAAAAAAAAAAAAAAAAAAATATGGTGCCTGTGCCCTTTGCACTAAAGTAAAAAATTAAAGTTCTGTTAGCAATGGAGACAAGGGAGGTGGTTTTACTAGGTGAGTTAAACCAGTAAACATAGATATTTTCTTTCTTTTCTTTCTAAAACAGAAAATCAAATTACTCTAAATAAAAACTTAATGCTTTCTTCTTGGAAGGCCCAGCCTTGTCTCAGAGCTTAATGAAGCTTCTTAATTAAACAATGTGATCACTGGGAAGAAGCATTTCTAAGTGGCAGGTTGAAGGAGAGGGCAGACAGCAAGAGCAATCCAACTTGAAACTCTCTGGAAATAGTGATGTCCGATTCTCTCCATGAGGGAAGGGAATTAGTTTGGCTCATCAGGAGGTCATTCCTGAGGAACAATAACTCTCCCCAGACAGTCCTCACTGATTGTGTCTCTCTGGATGGCTGTGTGTGCTCTTCTCTCTGCCACACGAGGTCTTGAACTGAATTTGCAGCTCTCCTGGGGCCACCAGGTAGAGAGAAATAGTTCTGGGTCTCAGGTCACAGGGCAGCCCTGGGTCACAGCTATGAATTCTTTGTGTGGTCCCTGAAGGCACATCCCAATGGCTTTTCCTCTGGAGACAGATCTGGCTGCCAGCTCTGTGTAGCCTTTCTTCTCCTTGAGGTGGTCACACAGGCTGGGACCCGTCTAGCGGCTGTGCTAGTACCTGCGAGGGTGGAGTTTGGCATATCACATTCGCAAGAAAACTTAATTTTAAATTTTTTTTTTTTTTTCCCAAGATGACTTCATGGACCTGCACAGAGGCAGAGGCTGGGGAATGTGGGGTGTATAAACAGACCAGCAGGGTTCAGGTGCCAGGTTCACCCTTGCCGGCTGTGACACTTGGGGCCATCGTGTCATCCTTCCCTGCCTTAATTTTCTCACCTGTAAAAGGAAGACTAGGGCTTCCTTGGTGGTGCAGTGGTAAAGAATCCACCTGCAATTCAAGAGACTCGGGTTCAATCCTTGGGTCAGGATGATCCCCTGGAGAAGGGAATGGCAACCATTCTAGTATTCTTGCCTGGAAATTTCCATGGACAGAGGAGCCTGGCAGGCTACAATCCATGGGGTCTCAAAGAATCAGACATGACTTAGTAACTAAACAACAACAAACTAAAGATTATCATACTGTCTACTCCATAGCTACTGAAATGTTAATAGTCCCATGACAGAACATAGGAAGTGTTCAGTAAGTGTCAGCTGCTATTGTTAAATGGGAACCACTAACTGAAACCGCCACCCTGGCCAGGCACCATAGTAACCACTTGCGTGAGTCATTTTACAACAGGGAGTCCTGGTAAACAACACAGAACTAATAAGCTACCACCAACTGACAGCAAGAGTTTGGGAAAGGTCAAAAGGAGAGAGAAGACTCCAGTTCACATGTCCTACCAACCTCCCAGCATCCTTCTTGCTGGAATCCACCTTGGCTGAGTGATGCATAGGAAGGACCCTGAGTCAGAATAACTGGCAGAGACAACCCAAAAATTAACCCCATTACCATAAAAACCAGAGACTGTGAGCCACGTGGCCAAGCAGGTCTCCTGGGTTCCTTTACCCTCCTTTCTCCACTGGTGCCCCTTCCCAACAAAGTCTCTTGCTTTGTCAGCGTATGTGTCTCCTTGGATAATTCATTTCCCAGTGTTAGATGAGTCCATTCTCAGACCCTGGAAGGGGTTCCCCTTCCTGAAATACCACTGTAATTATTATATGCAGTCAGACAGTGAAAGTGGGAAGACTTGGCTAAGGCATCCTTTATATAACTCTACCTGTGACTCATCTGTCTGCAATACACTATGAATTAATATCTTTCAGAAATTACATTACGATCTGATAAATAAGACAACTATACTGCAACATGTATTGTATACTTATATTTTTCTATTTAAAGATTTTTTTTAAGAAATAAGACAAACTTTTTGGACATAAACCTTAGGATGACCATATTTGATGATGCGGACTGACTCTTTGTGACCCCATGGACTGTAGCCTGCCAGGCTCCTCTGTCCATGGAATTATCCATGTAAGAACACTGGAGTGGGTTGCCATTTCCTTCTCTCTGTGAACAGGGAGTAATTAAGGTTAAAGGAAGTAATCAGGGTGGGAACCTGATCTAACAGGATTACTGTGATGACAAGAAGAGACACCAGAGAGAGCCCGCCATCTCTCCCTCTCCCTCCTTTCCTCATTCTCTCTCTCTCTGTGTCTCTCATCTCAGCATGCAACAAGGGAACACCAAATGGACACATAGTAAGAAAGTGTCTGCAAATATTGAAAAGAATCTTCAAGAGAAGCTGAATCAGGCAGAACCTCCATGTTGAATGTCTAACTTCCAGAACTGGGAGAATATTAACTTCTATAGTTTAAGCCTCCAAGTCTAGGGTACGTTGTTATGGCAGTCTGAGCCAATTAATACAGTGTTACAGTTGATGTATTATTTGCCATGTTTGTTATGATTCTCTGTTGCACTCATTCTATTATTTCTTTTTTTTTTCTTTTAAAAAAGAACTTACCCTCTTTTTCTGCTTTCTCAGGCCAGTTTGAAATGAACATTTAATATGGTTCTATTTTCTCTCCTCTCTTAGCATACGAATTATACTTCTTTTAAGGTTCTTTTTAGTGGTTGCTGTCATGTCTGCAATGTATCTACCGACTAAGTCTACTTTCATATATCGCTGTACTGCTTTATACATTGTGCAGTCACCTTATAGTCAAGTATTATCACCACCCTCCCATCCTTTAAAACCATCCATCACTCATCCACAAGCCATAATCACAATACAATCAATGATTGTATGTTTAGTATGATTGTTTAGTATGATTTAGTATGTTTAGTATGATTGTATTGTTGACAAAGAGTTATGTGTCATTGTTTAAGAAGAAGAGTAAAATATTTTATCTTTTTTATTCTTTCTCCAACTCTATCCGTTTCTTTATACAGATTAAAATTCTCACCTATATAATTTTTCTGCTCTCTGAAGAACTTCTAACATTTATAAAACAGGTCTACCAGAAATTAATTCCTTCAGTTTTTGTTTAAAAAAGACTCTATATTTCCTTTTTTGAATGATAATTTTACTCAGTACATAATAATAAGCTGATTTTTTTTCAACTCTTTAAATATTTCATTCTCCTATTGCCTGCATGGTTTTCTGACAAGGAGTCCAGTATAATTTTTATCCTCATTCCTTTTTGGTGTTAGGCATATTTTTTGTCTTCTTTTACAGTTTTCTCTTTTTCTTTGATTTTTCTGCAGTGTGAGGATGATACGTCTATGTATTGATTATTTGTTATTAATCGTACTTGGTGTTCTCTCAGCTTCCTTTACCTGTGGTTTGGCGTCTATCATTGTATTGCTTCTCATCCTGCTGACTATGCCACTTGCACTGCTGATCCTGTTTGTGACACCAATTGTCTTGCTGTTCACACTGTGTGCACTGTTCGCTGAACCCAGGATAGGCAAGGAACTAGTGAAGAGGCTGCAAGGAGACTCAAGGAACAATAGGAACTGCAGACGTATTTATTCTCTCCTGGGTGGCACGGCAGCCATAACACAGTCTCTCTCCTGGAGGACACAAGAGCTGTAGCAGCAGCCACAACATAACCATAATGCAGCCAAAACACAGCCAGAACATAACCTCATATAACATAAAACATGATATGGCTCCGATGTAGCCCCAGTCCAGCAAAAGTCAGGGCTTTCACGGTGAAGCTCACACAGGCGTACTGCACAAAGCAGCGTGTGGGCGAGTACCTCGTGATGCGCATGTGCAGTGCTATATGTGAGCTCGGCTGTTACATACTACTACTACTAAAGTCGCTTCAGTTGTGTCCGACTCTGTGGGATTCTCCAGGCAAGAACACTAAAGTGGGTTGCCATTTCCTTCTCCAATGCATGGAAGTGAAAGTGAAGTCGCTCAGTTGTATCCGACTCTTAGCGACCCCATGGACTGCAGCCTACCAGGCTCCTCCATCCATGGGATTTTCCAGGCAACAGTACTGGAGTGGGGTGCCATTGCCTTCTCCCTGGCTGTTACATAATCATCTACAAAACATGGGGCAAGAACGAGAGGCCGTGGGGTGAGGGATCCCTACTGGTGCCATCTTGTTAATTTTCCCACAATCATTGATTTTGGAAAATTCTCAAATATTATAAGTTTTAACATTTTTTTCTGCTTTATTTTCTCCTTCTTGTATTCCAATTACATAAGTGTAAAAATACATAAATCTTTTGCACTTGTCCCACAGTTCTGGATGTTCAGCTTTTTAAATTTTTATTATTTTTTTTTGCATTTTACTTAGAAAGTTTCTAATGACATATCTTCAAGTTTACTTATTCTTTCCTTGGCTGTGTTTAGTTTACTGATGAGCCCATCAAGGCATTCTTCATTTTATTTACAGTTTTTAATTTTTAGCATTTCCTGTTTATCCTTGTAGAGTCTTATCCCTGCTTATAGTACCCATCTGTTCTGTGTTGTGCATGTTCTCATTAGAGACCTTGATATATTAATCATAGTATTTATATTCCTTAACTGGTAATTCTAAAATCTATGCCATCTCTGAGTATGGTTATTATACTTGTTTTTTTTCTACCTAGACTGTGTTTTATTCTTGCCTCTTAACATGACTTGTAATATTTTGTTGAAAGCTGAGTATGCATAGGATAAAGGGAATTGAGGTATACAGCAGCTAGTGTGAAGTTTTATGCTAATCTAACTGGGACTTGGGTCATGTTCAGTGCTTATTGTAGCTGTGGGTGGCAGAGGCTTCAGTTTTCAGTTTCCTTTAATGTCCTTGTTTATATTTCTCCTCTTGTCTTGGGTTTCCCAAAGAATTGCTTCTTAAATATGATTTGTATCTTGCAGATCTTTTAGCTGTAATCCATTATAATGATATTGAAGCCCTACTGATACAATCCTGAGGTTTGGGAGACCAGAAACATTCTACGATTTTATGGTTGAATCTCAATCTTTTAGTGGGTCTGTGTCCCTGACCCATGACTTTTACAGATGTTCTAAAGTTACTTTTTTCTCTCTGTAGGTGAGACAGAAGGGCTAGAAGGACCTGGAGTTGGATAATTACTCTTCCCTCAGGTGGATAAGTATCTGGTAAAGTTGTTTTTCTTAGAGATTAGATTTTTGTTATAAAGAATGGATTTTTCTCAAAATTATTTCTTTCTCACTCTCTCTGCAAGAAATAGGGGAATTTTTTCTTAGCTGCTCAGCATGAGAACTTGGGGATTCTACAAGGTGAACCCTGGAAGGAGTGGAGGGCCCTAAAGACTGGACCTTCAAGCGTTCTCACTGTAAAGCTAGTTTACACTCAAACTACCAATGCACCAAAGTTATCATTCAAGTGCTCCTACCAGTTTTTGCCTCCAGTAGCTCCTAATCCAGATAAGTGGATGTCACCTGTGGTTCTCTGTGTTTGGCTATGATCCTCTGTATTCACCTGTCTTTCCCACTCTCAGGGTGACAATTTGCTCCTGTGGCCTCTATTTCTCTGACATATCTCAGAAAAGTTGTTGATTTTCAGTTAGTTCAGCTTTTTCATGATGTAAAGATGGGAGCCTCCAAGTTCTTTACATGTTGTAGCTGGGGCAAGAAATTCATTCATTTAAATGATCAACTGCTTATTTGCTTCACTTGCTTATTATACTACAATTGGGCTTAAGCACTTGAATTAATGATTGCAGAAGAACAACCACTGATTGGTTAAAAACCATTTCAACCTGCAGTGATGGGATTTTATTAGACTTTCCTTCTACCAACTACCCACCAACTTGCCAACTTAAATACCAAAGTCTGTTACTTTCTGGCATGTTCTGTTCAAAATAGGGAAATAATCAACACTGATATATTCCTGCAGGTGGCCTTTAAGAGTAATGCAAAAGAAAGAATATGGTCATAGATCACTTTGCTCTTTAGTGAAACCTTACAACATCCTTTTGGGTTGATTGCTGAACTGTGGAGACACAGAACCCAAAGAGAATTGCATTCTGCCCACTAGCTCTCCAGGTTTCCTTTCTCAGCACCAGTGAGTTCTTCTCTTGGACTCACTTTAATATTTCCTTGTTCATGCCCTGCCACCCACTCATAAACCAGGATGTGATCCTGAAACCATCTGCTTCAGAATTAATCTGGGCTATGTGTTTTAAAGTGCTTGCTCTAGATCCTGGGTCAGGACCTTAGGGTTTGAGGCATAGAATCTGGAAAATCAATTCCTTCTTATTCCTGACCTACCACCACCACCATGGTTCCTACATTCACTTAGCACATTTGAGTCAGTTCTAATGAGGTGGATAAACCTGAAGCCTATTATACAGAGTGAAGTAAGCCAGAAAGACAAATACTGTATATTAACACAAATATATGGAATTTAGAAAAATGGCACTTATGATCCTACATGTAGGACAGCAAAGGAGACACAAAGAACAGACTTTGAACTCAGTGGGAGAAGGCAAGGATGGGCTTATTTGAGAGAATAGCACTGAAATGTGTACACCAGTGCAAGGTTGATGCATGAGGCAGAGTGCCCAGAGTCTGTGTTCTGAGGCAACCTGGAGAGACGGGATAGGGAGGGGAAGAGGGATGGTGGTTCAGGGTCGGGGGGACACATGTGTACCTGTGGCCAGTTCATGTTGTTGTATGGCAAAAACCATCACGGTATTGTAAAGTAATTATCATCCAATTAAAATAAGTTTATTAATTAAAAAATTCTTAATACCACTGCTCTTACATTAAACACTTAAGAAACCACTAAGTTTAACTGAGTTTGAATGGATCTTCCCAACCCAGGGATTGAATCCAGGTCTCCCGCATTGCAGGCAGATTCTTTACCAGTTGAGCCACAAGGGAAGCCCAAGAATACTGGAATGGGTAGCCTATCCTTTCTCCAGTGGATCCCCTTCTCCAGGGGCTCTTCCTGACCCTGGAATTGAACCGGGGTCTCCTGCACTGCAGGTGGATTCTTTACCAATTGAGCTATCAGAGAAGCCCTGAATGCATAGCAGGCAATTCAAAGGTATCAGGTGGATATATACTACCACTTTGCTATAAAGAATATCAAATGAAGATGTGATTCATGCCTTCAAACACTCAAATTCAGTAGGGGAGGCAGAATAAAATGATGAATTACGGTGCTTATTAAACTTAAATACATGTGGTAACAGAAGCAGGAAAGACTATTTCTGAGTAAGGGGATCAGGAAAGATTAGTGGAGGGGTGACATTTACATTTAAGCTTTGAAAGTTAAAGAAGGAAAAGTGTGTGCTCTATGCAGAGGGAACCCCAGGAGCAACAGCAAGGATCTTGGCAATGACCGACAGGGATGTGCAACTGTGGGAGAACTGGAGAATGAGATGAAACCAGACAGTCAACTGGTGACAGCCCTTGAATTCTAATGTAAGGAATTCTGTTTTATTCTGATAAAAGGAAAAGAAGGATGGGGAGTGGTTATTGAAGGTTTCTAAACAGTGGGTGACGCTGTGAAATATTATGGCAGAAATGTGAAAGCCAAGATCACGATGAAAGACAGGTGGGAGGTTGTGGCAATAATCCATGTGACAGATAATAAAAAGCTAGTCTGGGTGGGTAGTAGTGGAGGTAGAGAAGAAGGTATATGAACTATATATTAGAAAGGTTTAGATTTGCTGCCAGTTTCAATGTATTTTTTAAAAAATTGAATAATATCAAAGTTGATACTGAGGTTTCTGGCTTCTGTAAGTAGTTGAGTGGTTAACAATAATCAAATGCAAACAGACTTAAGTTAATTGAATGATGTACCCCTCTAGATGCTTCTATAGATAAATGTAGTCTCTAACAATTTGAGATAATGAAGATTATGTATTATGCATTAAGGGTAGCATATCATAATGAAAGCAGATCTTAGACAAAATTCTGCCTCCCACATCAACATTTATTAGATATTTTCTAAATAGGCATGGAAGAGTGCATGCAATCTGTCTTGTAATCTTATCAACATTCCATCTCTGTGTTCTCTTAAGTGACTTAAAACAACTTGCATGAAAGATTCACCTGAGGCAGACTGAACAATATTTTAGAGGCAGAATGTGGTCACTTTTCTAGTAACCATCAGGAAACAGAGATTCTCTGGTTTGGTGGCTGGATCTCAATGGTCCTGTAGGGATTAAGTCTTGAGTGCCTTCTCTGAGTGCCTTTCACCAGATCTGTGAGGTTTTTATTCTGCATTCATCCAAAAATGAGAAGTATCATTAAAATATCTTCATCACTTAAATATTATTAAAATATCTTATTACTAATTTTACCAATGAGAGATGATTTCTGGCATTCATCATACTGTGTAGTAAGATCAGTTCTGAGATCAACATAGTTGAAAGCACTTTGAAGTGCAACCTTTCTGATCTAATGTTAGCTTGCTAGCTGACCCCCCTAGAAATGAGATTTCCTATCAGGACCACTTACTGCCTAGAATATATTTTAAACAAATATGCACATTTTGTATCACCGTGTGTTGAAGAATTTTAAACTAATTTTCACATAACAGCAAGATCTATAATACAAGAAGAGGGATGGTTTTGAGGAAGGAAAAATAATTTGCTTATGTAAATCCTGACATTTTACAAAAATATATAGCTATGCATAATAGGAGGATTTTGATCATTGGAAACAATCTCTTTTCAAATTTACTTATTCTTTGCTTTTTCTTGGTATCATGTAAAATCCTCTGCCAATAGAAGCATACAGCAAAAGCTAAAAGCGGTTTTCCACTAGCGGTTTTCCTTTTTTTTTTTCCCCACGCTGGGATCTGCATTTGAATAAACTGGTTTTCCAAAGAAGTGAAAAATAAAAGTCCTATCAGAGCAAAACTGGCCAAAGAAATGACACATTTCCACATGTAGGAATTTTAAGTGTGTTAATTCTGAGTGTTGCAGAAAATGAAGCATACAATATGTCTGTAATCAAATTTGATTCAATGGTACTGAGACTTCTACCACTTTAAATTCTATATGTTGCAGGGAAAGCACGAAAAATAAATTCTGTTTGTAGGGCCATGGTAAAGGAACACAATAGCATAGACAAAAAGAATGAGTCGAACTCTGCTAGGATCTCTGATTTCTGACTCCCAGGCCTCCTGCTGTCTTCCCATCACACTACTGGTATGAAGTCAGTGTACAGCACAGAGCAGGCTACACATATTGTCGGGGAGGAAGAAGTCACCTATTTTTCTAGGTTCTTTGGCTGATCATAGAATTAAATTGACATGAGCTAGGTTAACAGGAGAAAATCAAGCAAAAGTTTAATGACACGTATACATGGTAGAGACCCAGGAAAACTAAGAAACTTGCCCAAGATGGCCAAAGCCCTCACCTTAAATACCACCTTCAGCAAAAGACAAAAGAGGATGTTAGGGGTAGTGGTTTGAGACCTCCAAGTGGAAGAAGACAGTTCACAGGGAGATGGAAAAGCAAATGTTTGCTGTGGCAGGCAGAGGGAACAGGACACAGAGTGGACTCTGGTCTCTAGGCCCTGCCTGGAGCTTCCTCCACCACAGCCAGCCCATATTCTTTGCAAACATTTCTGGTGGTATTCTGCAGCCATGAAATTAAAAGATGCTTGCTCCTTTGAAGAAAAGCTATGACAAACCTAGACAATGTATCAAAAACCGACACATCACTTTGCTGAAAAAGGTCTCTATAGTCAAAGCTATGATTTTTCCAGTAGTCATGTATGGATGAGAGAGTTGGACCATAAAGAAGGCTGAGTGCCTAAGAATAGATGCTTTCAAATTGTGGTACTGGAGAAGACTCTTGAGAGTCCCATGGACAGCAAGGAGATCAAACCAGTTGATCCTAAAGGAAATCAATTCTGAATATTCATTGGAAGGACTGATGCTGAAGCTGAAGCTCCAATACTTTGGCCACCTGATGCGAAGAACTGATGCACTGGAAAAGACCCTGACGTTGGGAAAGACTGAAGGCAGGAAAAGAAGGGGATGGCAGAGGATGAGATGGTTGGATGGCATCACCAACTCAATGGACATAAGTTTGAGCATACTCTGGGAAATATTGAAGGAGAGGGAAGCATGGTGTTTTGCGGTTCATGGGGTTGCAAACAGTCAGACATGACTTAGCAACTGAACAACAACTACTTGTGATAGCTTTATTCTGGTGACAGACCCTCTACCTGAATTCTTTTAGGCAGTTAACTGGATAAAGTCAAAGTTTCTTCTCCAGGTCTTTTGAACTTAGAATGTTTTCATCTCAAAATAATCCACAAGCCAAAGAGATGTTGTGGTAGCAAGCTTTGCTCGCCTATGATAACTGTGTATCTATAGATAATTTATATGCCTATAAACTTGAATCTGGCTATACGCCTTACTAGTTCTGCAACATTGCCCACCACATTTCTGAACTTCCCTCAGCCTCAGTTTCTTAATCTGTAAAAAGGAGACAATGATTATGTCTATCACAGAGATTACCTGGGAATCAAATGAGCTAATGAGTGTGACGTGCTTTAAAAAGAGCCTGGTTTGCAGTAAAGGATTCAACACGTGTCACCGTGTGCACTGCTGGGCAGTGTTGGGTGAGACTGAACTCGAAATTTTTGCAGCAGCTGTGGTCCTTTGCTATGGCGACTCTCTTGTGTTTAGGTAAGAGTCTGATGAGTAGTTCTTCTTAGTTAAGTAAAGGCTGATTTCCCTTGAGGAAGAAGGAGCAGACCATTTGGTCATGGACAAGGGAATTCCCTCTCAATTCCCCTTGATATGTAAAGGAGAGTAAAAATATGGGGCCCAGAAACCTCCTGGGAGGGAGAAAGATCTACATCACCTCTTTGAGATTCAATATTATCCCATGCTATTAGTTAGTTATCTGACAAAAAGGAACAACATGGGCCCTAAAGGGGTGTGCATCGCATGGAAAGGGAGTCTAGGTTCAATACCAAGTTTAAAAATGCTTTGGAGGCAGAACTGCTTTCAGTCCATCATGACACCAAGGCCGACGGAGTCTCAGAACCCAGCATCCTGTCCACTGCATCGTGCTTTGTATAAAAAATGACCCTACACTGAGGATAAATAAACTAAAGAGCTCTACTTTGGGAATGCAAAGACAAGAGCAAGGGATTCCTCTTGAGCCTATTCTTTTTAAAGGCTATAAATTCCTAAGGGTGTCATCTTAGCAGTGTGAATCAACCCCTGTGACTAAAAGGGACCTATTTCCAACAGCAACTCCATATGGCAATGAGGAATCAATAATGAAAATGGACTTGGCATTTCTCTCAAATGCAGACAGGACTGAGTGACCTGGGTTAACAATTGGAGTGAGAACACTTTAGAGAGGTGTTACTGGATTCTGGATAATTTGGGCAAGCAAGTTTTTAGTTAGGAAAATGAAAATCATATGATCTGATCATATATTATGTAAAGCTCTCATACCACTTATGTTGCATTCATTAATCCTTCCATTCACTTATTCATTCATTAATTCCTTTACTTATTTATCCAATCGATAGGTATTTATTGAAGATGTTCTTTAAGATAGACAGCTTTGTAAGATATGTTTTTTTGCTATGATGGGTCAATAATCTAATCAACCAGACAAGTTTCATAGAGCAGCTCATAAAAAAATATGATTACATTCAATTTGTTACTCTCTTGCCAATGAAATATTGTATAATATGAAAATCCAAATCATCACTTTGTGCTAAATTATTTCACTTTGTGTGTGTATGTACATGTGTGTGTGCACACATGATTGGCAAGTTTTGTGTTTATAGATTTAGGAGAGGACAGAATACTTAGGCTGATCTGCTTGGTTTTAGTGACTGCTATTTTGGTGTATAAGTTTATTTTGCCAAACAAAATAAAAAATAAAAGCTCTATAACACACTACTACGTGGAGAAGAAAGCCTTAGAAAGCATGCCCTGGGTGGGATCTTCCTCATCTATCTATGGAGATAATTGGCTCCTAAGGAAGCATTGCTTGTCTTTTCTTTTGATGCCCACACTGAGGAGGTAATGATGAAGACAGCTTGCCTAATCATCTCATATTCATGAATATCCATACCCTAACACATCAGCTTTTGTGGTTCTAGAATAAATGAATTCCCACCCAGCTTCCTTGGTGGCTCAGATGGTAAGGAATCTGCCTGCAATGCAGGAGACCTGTGTCACAATACCTGGGCCAGGAAGATTCCCTGGAGAAGGGAATAGCAACCCACTCCAGTATTCTGGCCTGGAGTATTCCATGGACAGAGGAGCCTGACAGGCTACAGTCCATTGGGTCCCAGAGAGTTGGACACGAGTGAGCAACTTTCACTTTTCGTGGATTATCAAATATTTCTGCATCTGTTCAATAAGGGGATATTATTAATAGTTCAGTAAAAATAAGGCTGCATCTATGTATGTGTCTGTTTCTTTGCTAATCTTCTATATTTTGCTTTTTGACCTCATGATGCTGGAATAAACATGTTCTTTGGATGGAAGAAGACATCTGACCCAATATTCCCTAATTAATAGACTCTCTGAGAAAGCATCCCAATATCTTTAGAAAGTCTTTCAGCACCCAGGCAGAATGAGGAAGGAGCTCACTGCCTTATTTAAAAATTCCTATTCATAGCAGCATCTTGCTGAAGTATTCTAATCAGCTGTCAGGCACACAGGTCTCCCCACAGCTTCTGGACAGCCCCAAGGCTCACGGAAAGATGGTGGAGAAGGGTCAGGCTGACAGATTGTTTTTGCTGTCTTAACGAGCACAAACTAACTAATTTTGCTGAAAAATCTCTCTGGATTATGACGGACAAAACATCTTTCATAACATGATATGTTTTCAGTGGGCAGTTCAGGCTTCTTCCTGTGGAAGCTGCCAATCCAGCTTACTTGTTCTAGTTTATTCCTTGTCAATTTTTTGCCATGATGACTCAGCCTCAGCAATTTCCCAAATACACAAACATAAGGTTAGAAATCAGAATATGTCATATATATGCACACACACACACACACACACACACACACACGTATGTGTGTGTATATGTATATATTTCTTAACCTGGGATGTCCAATGATAGAGCCTGACATCAACCGCTGAGTTATTTTTTCTATTTGGTTGTTTAATTTCTCTTTCAGGGTGAATGCTTTCTGTGAGCATTAACATTTGGTACAAAGACCTTAACACTTTATCACTCCTATGCCTTATGCATATGCCTCCACAACCCTTGACTGGCTTGCCAGGCCACTTGCTACAACATATAAGTCCATATACATTCCAAACATGGGTTATTTTTTCTTTCTACACAAAATATATGACCAGGTAAACCAACCACAGCACTGCCCATTGGAAAGAATTTCTCTTTCCAATGTTTTTCAAGGCCATCCCTTAATGAGCCATATTAGATTTGGTGTTCAGCTGACCACCCTATTCCAAGCCAAGCCATCCATAAACCAAGCCTGAGTTGTGGGTTTTTTTTTTTTTTTTCCTTTTAGTTGGTCTTTTGGGATCTGTCATATATCTGAAAAACAGATGAAAAAAGGATACTATCATAATAGAGGTGGATACTGTCTTAGTTCAGGGTGCTATAACAAAATTTCATAGATGGAGTGCCTTAAACAACAGACATTTATTTCTTACATTTCTGGAGGTTGAGAAATTCAAGATCAAGTTACCAACAAGCTTGGTGTCTGGTGAGGGCCAGCCTCTAAATTCAGAGACAGCTGCCATTTTGCAACATCCTCACGTGACAGATTCCATTCTGGGATCTTCATCTCCTTGTAAGGGCACGTATCCCATCATGGGGTCCCTACTCCCAAAGCCTCATCCAAACCTGGTTGCCTCCCAAGTCCTCACCTCCTACTGCCATCACATTGGGGATTAAGCTTCCATATATGAATTTGGGGAAGATGCAAACCTTCAGTTCACAGCAGATGCTGTGGTGGTGGGATGGGGTCTGGCTTGCCCTCTTTCGCCCTTATACATGCTCTCTGGTCCTGCCTGTGCCTGAAGCCAGATGTATCACTCTTATCTTATAGTGAACACTTCCTGGGTGTACCCAACCTATAGTTGGCTTATAAGCAATTGAGCTATATGGTTAAGTGGTGTTCCATCTCTACCAGGGCCTAGTCCCATGTCAAGAGTTGTTTTGCACATGTTTTACACTCTGTTGCAGATGGCATGGTCTTGCTCCAGAAATCCAGGAAAACTGCTGTGATTTTCTCAGTGGGACACGGCACAAACACCACTCAGCCTCTTTTCACATCACTGATGCCTCTGGCACTGTAGAGCCTGTTGATCTTATGGTCCAAGTGGTGGCCAAGTTTTTTGTTCCTCACCTAAAAACTGCTGCAGTCCTTTCTTAATCAAAGCTTAAATCCACTTAAACCTGGAAGCCTTTCATGTTGCCTGCTATATGGACTGGAGCTATGTTCTATATGTGAAATCACATTAGGCATTGTGATTCTTCTTTTCTTTTTGGTGGTAGATCCACGAATTTTGAAGGGGATGTGTCAGTATGTTCTCAACCACTGGACCCTGAAAATTTTACAAATGTATCAGGTACTTGCATTTTCTGAGGGTCTGTATCCTATAGGACACATACCTCTTACCAAGACCTTCTGTATGTTAACCATCTTTTGCTCATTTGGCCCTGAAAGTAGAATGGTGTTGGTAAAATGAGTCAGTGTGAAATTCTGTAGGATGTCTAAATGATTTTCAAATTTCTTTGGACCATGTTTTGATTAAGAGTAAGAGAATTCTCCTTTGATAACACTATAAATAAACACTTCTGTTTGATTCATGTGAATGCAATCTGATACTCCTTTTTAATTTTTTTTAAATTTTGTATTGGAATATAGCTGATTAACAATGTTGTGATAGCTTCCAGTGGACAGCAGAGGGATTCAGCCATACTTACACATGTATCCATTCTCCCCCAAACTTCCCTCCCATCCAGTCTGTGATACACCTTTTTGGTTAACTTAGAAAATAATGCACTTGATTTGCTATAGGAAGGCTGAGTCCCTGGGCAAAGTGTCTCAGCAGCAGAGACTGGCCTGAGGAGCTGACAGTTGGAGGTGTCTGCTGATCTGGGCAGCTCATCTCCAAGTTCACCACAAGTCATTAAGAGGATGTTATTGGTATTGGTGTTTGGGGACAACTATTTGCAGAAACAAGGTTTCTTTGTTGTTGTTGTTGTTTTTTTTTTTTTTTTTTTTTGATGTCATATATGTTTTTATTTTTTTTTTTTTTCTTTTTTTTTTTCTTTTTTTTTATTTTTTATCTTAACCTCCTCCTCCTCCCTCCCCCTATACCATCCCTCTGGGTCGACCAGCCCCAAGCATCCAGCATCGTGCATTGAACCTGGACTGGCATCTCGTTTCATACATGACATTTCACATGTTTCAATGCCATTCTCCCAAATCTTCCCACCCTCTTCCTCTCCCACAGAGTCCATAAGCCTGTTCTATACATCAGTGTCTCTTTTGCTGTCTCGTATACAGGGTTATCGTTACCATCTTTCTAAATTCCATATATATGCATTAGTATACTGTATTGGTGTTTGTCCTTCTGGCTTACTTCACTCTGTATAATAGGCTCCAGTTCCATCCACCTCATTAGAACTGATTCAAATGTATTCTTTTTAATGGCTGAGTAATACTCCATTGTGTATATGTACCACAGCTTTCTTATCCATTCATCTGCTGATGGACATCTAGGTTGCTTCCATGTCCTGGCTATTATAAACAGTGCTGCAATGAACATTGGGGTACACGTGTCTCTTTCCCTTCTGGTTTTCTCAGTGTGTATGCCCAGCAGTGGAATTGCTGGATCATAAGGCAGTTCTATTTCCAGTTTTTTAAGGAATCTCCACACTGTTCTCCATAGTGGCTGTACTAGTTTGCATTCCCACCAACAGTGTAAGAGGGTTCCCTTTTCTCCACACCCTCTCCAGCATTTATTATTTGTAGACTTTTGGATCACAGCCATTCTGACTGGTGTGAAATGGTATCTCATAGTGGTTTTGATTTGCATTTCTCTGATAATGAGTGATGTTGAGCATCTTTTCATGTGTTTGTTAGCCATCTGTATGTCTTCTTTGGAGAAATGTCTATTTAGATCTTTGGCCCATTTTGATTGGGTCATTTGTTTTTCTAGAGTTGAGCTGTAGGAGATGCTTGTATATTTTTTGAGATTAGTTGTTTGTCGGTTGCTTCATTTGCTATTATTTTCTCCCATTCTGAAGGCTGTCTTTTCACCTTGCTAATAGTTTCCTTTGATGTGCAGAAGCTTTTAAGTTTAATTAGGTCCCATTTGTTTATTTTTGCTTTTATTTCCAATATTCTGGGAGGTGGGTCATAGAGGATCCTGCTGTGATGTATGTCAGAGAGTGTTTTGCCTATGTTCTCCTCTAGGAGTTTTATAGTTTCTGGTCTTACGTTGAGATCTTTAATCCATTTTGAGTTTATTTTTGTATATGGTGTTAGAAAGTGTTCTAGTTTCATTCTTTTACAAGTGGTTGACCAGATTTCCCAGCACCACTTGTTAAAGAGATTGTCTTTAATCCATTGTATATTCTTGCCTCCTTTGTCAAAGATAAGGTGTCTATATGTGCGTGGATTTATCTCTGGGCTTTCTATTTTGTTCCATTGATCTATATTTCTGTCTTTGTGCCAGTACCATACTGTCTTGATAACTGTGGCTTTGTAGTTGTTTTTGTTTTTAAGGAGTGGACCAGAGCTAGAACTAAGATACACAATTACCTTTTGACTTGCATGTTATCTATGTATGTAAACCCAGACAATGCTTTCAACTGTGCTGTTGGAGAAGACTATTTTTGGGGCTCCAAAATCACTGCGGATGGTGACTTTAGCCATGAAATTAAAAGACACTTGCTCATTGGAAGAAAAGTTATGACCAACCTAGATAGCATATTAAAAAGCAGAGACATTACTTTGCCAGCAAAGGTCCATCTAGTCAGGGCTATAGTTTTTCCAGTAGTAATGTATGGATGTGAGAGTTGGACTATAAAGAAAGCTGAGTGCTGAAGAATTGATGCTTTTGAACTGTGGTATTGGAAAAGACTCTTGAGAGTTCCTTGGACTGCAAGGAGATCCAACCAGTCCATCCTAAAGGAAATCAGTCCTGAATACTCATTGGAAGGACTGATGCTGAAGCTGCAACTGCAATGCTTTGGCCACCTGATGTGAAGAACTGACTTATTTGAAAAGACCGTGATGCTGGGAATGATTGAAGGCAGGAGGAGAAGGGGATGACAGAGGGTGAGATGGTTGGATGGTATCACCGACTCAATGGACATGAGTTTGAGCAAACTATGGGAGATAGTGGACAGAGAAGTCTGGCGTGCTGCAGTCCATGGGGTTGCAAAGAGTCTGACAAAATTTAGCAGCTAAACAACCCAACACATCTGTTGATTCAGTCTTGTTCAGTCACTGAGTGACTCCTATCCAAATTTATCAGTGTCCCAGGAGAGCCATCCTCAGCAGTGTGATGTGTTCTCATAAGCCAGCTCCTGTTTGGGGTGGTGTGTGCATTAAGGTATTTTTCCCTTCTTATTTGTTGTGTCCAGTTGGCAGGGACAGGACACATTCTGGTCTCTCACCTGCTTCCAGCTCTACTGGTAACCTTCCTTAAATCCCACACCACTGCATGGAGGCCACATGTCCCAGGAAACACAAACTGGTCAATCTCCAAGCCCTGAATCACCCCTGTAACCCTGCTTGGGCCTCCCCCAGGAAAGCTTCCTGCTTCAAGCCAGATAGATTGCTCTGGAACCATGACAACACTGTGACAACTTTAGCAGATTCCGCTGCCACTCCTTCCATCAGATCCCTTGGATACAAAGCATTTCCTGCCTTCTTGAATGATCATTCCCTGGCCCTTTCAAGTGGATGAACTGTACAGGGAAATTAAACCCTCAGCTCTGACTCTCATTTTCCTCAGTGTCAATTCATTACCTTGCTTTTCAGGTTTGGGCTCTGACACATACTTGAGTCCTTGGGTTTCAGAAAAAGACTCCTCTGCTCTGTCTTTAGAAAAGACAACAGGGAGTGGGGTGATGATGGGGTGGAGCATGATACAGCATACATTCACTGCCTGGAATTATGAGGTTGTTGTTCAGTTGCTAAGTCGTGCCTGACTCTTTGAGACCCAGGGACTGCAGCACACCAGGCTTCTCTGTCCATCACCAACTCCCGGAGTTTACCCAAACTCATGTCCATTGAGTCAGTGATGCCATCCAATCATCTCATCCTCTGTTGTCCCTTTCTCCTCCTGCCCTTAATCGTTCCCAGCAACAGGGTGTTTTCCAATGAGTTGGCTTTTCATATCAGATGGACAAAGTATTGGAGCTTCAGCTTCAACATCCGTCCTTCCAATGAATATTCAGGGTTGATTTCCTTTAGGATTGACTAGTTTGATCTCCTTGTTTTCCAAGGGACTCTCAAGAGTCTTCTTCAACACCACATTTTGAAAGCATCACTTCTTTAGCGCTCTGCTTTCTTTATGGTCCAACTCTCAAAATCATACACGACTACTGGAAAAACCATAGCTTTGACTATGTGGACTTTTCTCCATGACATATCTGCTTTTTAATACTCTGACTAGGTTTGCCATCCTCGGGCATGGGGTAGCTCGTCTCGGTCACTGGGTAGCAGTGGACGAGAGGAGCTAGCCCATGCCCGAGTTCAGAGGCGGCGGCGAGAGGAGCAACCCCACATCCAAGGAGCAGCAGCTGTGCGGGCACAGGAGGGCCGAGAGGAGCTACTTCACATTCAAGGTCAGGAGGGGTGGCTGCGATTCGATACCCCTCCTCCAAGGTAAGGAGCAGCGGCTGCGCTTTGCTGGAACAGCCGTGAAGAGATATCCCACGTCCAAGGTAAGAGAAACCCAAATGAGACTGTAGGGGGTGTGAGAGGGCATCAGAGGGCAGACACACTGAAACCATAATCACAGAAAACTAGCCAATCTGATCACATGGACCACAGCCTTGTCTAACTCAATGAAACTAAGCCATGCCGTGTGGGGCCACCCAAGATGGGCGGGTTATGGTGGAGAGGGCTGACAGAATGTGGTCCACTGGAGAAGGGAATGGCAAACCACTTCAGTATTCTTGCCTTGAGAACCCCATGAACAGGTATGAAAAGGCAAAATGATAGGATACGGAAAGGGGAACTCCCCAGGTCAGTAGGTGCCCAATATGCTACAGGAGATCAGTGGAGAAATAACTCCAGAAAGAATGAAGGGATGAAGCCAAAGCAAAAACAATACCCAGTTGTGGATGTGACTGGTGACAGAAGCAAAGTCCAATGCTGTAAAGAGCAATATTGCATAGGAACCTGGAATGTCAGGTCCATGAATCAAGGCAAATTGGAAGTGGTCAAACAAGAGATGGCAAGAGTGAATGTAGACATTCTAGGAATCAGCGAACTAAAATGGACTGGAATGGGTGAATTTAACTCAGATGACCATTATATCTACTACTGTGGGCAGGAATCGTTAGAAGAAATGGAGTAGCCATCATGGTCAACAAAAGAGTCTGAAATGCAGTATTTAAATGCAATCTCAAAAACGACAGAATGATGTCTGTTTGTTTCCAAGGCAAACCAATCAATATCACGGTAATCCAAGCCTAAGCCACAACCAGTAATGCTGAAGAAGCTGAAGTTGAGCAGTTCTATGAAGACCTACAAGACCTTTTAGAACTAACAGCCAAAAAAGATGTCCTTTCCATTATAAGGGACTGGAATGCAAAAGTAGGAAGTCAAGAAACACCTGGAGTAACAGGCAAATTTGGCCTTGGAATATGGAATGAAGCAGGGCAAAGGCTAATAGAGTTTTGTCAAGAGAACACACTGGTCATAGAAAACACCCTCTTCCAACAACACAAGAGAAGACTCTACACATGGACACACCAGATGGTCAGCATCAAAATCAGATTGATTATATTGATTATCTTTGCAGCCAAAGATGGAGAAGCTCTATACAGTCAGCAAAATCAAGACTGGGAGCTGACTGTGGCTCAGATCATGAACTCATTATTGCCAAATTCAGACTGAAATTGAAGAAAGTAGGGAAAACCACTAGACCATTCAGATATGACCTAAATCAAATCCCTTATGATTATACAGTAGAAGTGAGAAATAGATTTAAGGGACTAGATCTGATAGACAGAGTGCCTGATGAACTATGGATGGAGGTTTGTGACATTGTACAGGAGACAGGGATCAAGATCATCCCCATGGAAAAGAAATGCAAAAAAGCAAAATGGCTGTCTGGGGAGGCCTTAAAAATAGCTGTGAAAAGAAGAGAAGTGAAAAGAAAAGGAGAAAAGGAAAGATATATCCATTTGAATGCAAATTTCCAAAGAATAGCAAGAAGAGATAAGAAAGCCTTCTTCAGCGATCAATGCAAAGAAATAGAGGAAAACAACAGAATGGGAAAGACTAGAGATCTCTTCAAGAAAATTAGAGATACCAAGGGAACATTTCATGCAAAGATGGGCTCAATAAAGGACAGAAATGGTAGGGACCTAACAGAAGCAGAAGATATTAAGAAGAGATGGCAGGAATACACAGAAGAACTGTGCAAAAAAGATCTTCACAACCCAGACAATCACGATGGTGTGATCACTGACCTAGAGCCAGACACCCTGGAATGTGAAGTCAAGTGGGCCTTAGAAAGCATCACTACGAACAAAGCTAGTGGAGGTGATGGAATTCCAGTTGAGCTATTTCAAATCCTGAAAGATGATGCTGTGAAAGTGCTGCACTCAATATGCCAGCAAATTTGGAAAACTCAGCAGTGGCCACAGGACTGGAAAAGGTCAGTTTTCATTCCAGTCCCAAAGAAAGGCAATGCCAAAGAATGCTCAAACTACCGCACAATTGCCCTCATCTCACATGCTAGTAAAGTAATGCTCAAAATTCTCCAAGCCAGGCTTCAGCAATATGTGAACCGTGAACTTCCAGATGTTGAAAAGGCAGAGGAACCAGAGATCAAATTGCATATCTGCTGGATCATCAAAAAAGCAAGAGAGTTCCAGAAAAACATCTATTTCTGCTTTTTTGACTATGCCAAAGCCTTTGACTGTGTGGATCACAATAAACTGTGGAAAATTCTGAAAAAGATGGGAATACAAGACCACCTGACCTACCTCTTGAGAAACCTGTATGCAGGTCAGGAAGCAACAGTTAGAACTGGACATAGAACAACAGACTGGTTCCAAAAGGAAAAGGAGTACGTCAAGGCTGTTTATTGTCACCCTGCTTATTTAACTTATATGCAGAGTACATCATGAGAAATGCTGGGCTGGAAGAAACACAAGCTGGAATCAAGATTGCTGGGAGAAATATCAATAACCTGATATGCAGATGACAGCACCCTTATGGCAGAAAATGAAGAGGAACTCAAAAGCCTCTTGATGAAAGTGAAAGAGGAGAGTGAAAAAGTTGGCTTAAAGCTCAACATTCAGAAACTGAAGATCATGGCATCTGGTCCCATCACTTCATGGGAAATAGATGGGGAAACAGTGGAAACAGTGTCAGACTTAATTTTTGGGGGCTCCAAAATCACTGCAGATGGTGACTGCAGCCATGAAATTAAAAGACACTTACTCCTTGGAAGGAAAGTTATGACCAACCTAGATAGCATATTCAAAAGCAGAGACATTACTTTGTCAACAAAGATTCATCTAGGCAAGGCTATGGCTTTTCCAGTGATCATTTATGGATGTGAGAGTTGGACTGTGAAGAAGGCTGAGTGCCAAAGAATTGATGCTTTTGAACTGTTGTGTTGGAGAAGACTCTTGAGAGTCCCTTGGACTGCAAGGAGATCCAACCAGTCCATCCTAAAGGAGTGGATGTTCACTGAACACCCATCAGTCCTGGATGTTCATTGGAAGGACTGATGCTAAAGCTGAGACTCCAATACTTTGTCCACTTTATGTGAAGAGTTGACTCATTGGAAAAGACCCTGATGCTGGGAGGGATTGGGGGCAGGAGGAGAAGGGGACGACAGAGGATGAGATGGTTGGATGGCATCACTGACTCGATGGATGTGAGTCTGGGTGAACTCTGGGAGTTTGTGATGGACGGGGAGGCCTTGCGTGCTGTGATTCATGGGGTTGCAAAGAGTTGGACACGACTGAGCGACTGAACTAAAATGAACTGAGGTTTGCCATAGCTTTTCTTCCCAGGTGTAAGTATCTTTTAATTTCATGGCTGCAGTCACCACCCACAGTGATTTTGAAGCCCAAGAAAATAAAATCTGTCACTGTTTTCACTAACAAGTGACAGGATAAAATGCCAAGGCAGCAGAATGAGAAGACATGAGACATCTCCTCCCTGATGATTTTCTCCCCACACAGCTGTCATTCCTCTGGATCTCAGGCTTGTGAGACTGTCTTAGATATTTACACTTAGACCCCACACAATTGATTCAGTTAGGGCTGTGTGCCAGTTTTTTCTTCCAACCCCTACAAAACTAATCAAATTAATGGATGCTGCTGCTGGTTCTCATCAAATGCCATTAAAATATAACTCTTTCATGAATAATTCTAAACATTGACTCAAAGCAATTGATTATGAGAACTACATATTTCAAATGGGAAGAATAATTGATGTTTTCAATATGTAAATGTCTCTAAGGAATTCTGAGACACAAGTTAAAGAGTATCGCTATAATCACTGTTCATTTGAGTCCTAGAGCTCCTAGCTTCATGTTTGTTTTCTAATTTTGGCTTCCAGAGAACAACATGTAAAGTCTTGCAAATGTGTTTCATCATCTCTCTTCACTCTGTGGTATCCTTCCCATGGATACCCTGAGTGCTTTGGGTCTTCAGAGAGCTGTGAACTGCTCACAATGCTACATAGAATGAGGTAGTGTACTTCCTTTCTTCTAAAACCAGCATCTCAGAATACATGGTCAGTCATCATGTCACTGCCTATGCAATCAATCACAGTAAACTCACCCATGATAATCTGTAGCAGAAGCAACTGACTATTCAGGTGAGGATATAGAACCTCTGTCTCAGGGACTGGAACATGGACTTCCAGTTGCCACTCTAATTGGCTGCTCTTTGTTTTCATTGCCTCTCATGCTTTGTCCTGGTTTGGTTCTCAGCACCTATCTTGAGCCTCCTTTACCTAAGGAATAATTTGTACACATTTTCTGGCTCAATTGTGACACTCCATTTCAATGAGATTTTGGTTAATTTTATGTGTCAATTCGAGGGGCCATGCATTGTTGCTATTGTACAGTCAGGAAGTTTAATCTTTTTTATGACCCCATGGACAGTAGCTCACCAGGCTCCTCTGTAGCCCACCAGGCTCCTCTGGGATTTCCCAGACAAGACTCTGGAGTGGGTTGCCATTTCCCTCTCTCAGGGATCTTTCCACCCCAGGGGTCGAACCTGTGTCTCCTGAATTGGCAGGTGGATTCTTTAACACTAAGCCAACAGGGAAACCCAGGGCCTGGTTTCCCTAGGGTTGCCTGGTTGCCTAGGGTTTGCTACCATGCAATCTATTTAGGGCTGAAAGATAATGGAAAGTCAGAGGAAGGAGCAGTCCTCTTCCCCTTTCCTGCTTTGCTGATTGAGATTGAATGTCTTATCTCATCTTCTCCTGCCCTCGTACTGAGATTTGTGGCATCAGTTCCACTGGTTCTCAGGCCTTAGAGCTCTGGATTACATCACCACTTTCCTGTGTCTCCAGCTTGCAGAGAGCAGCTATGGGCCTTCATTGCCTCCACTATCTTTTGAGGTAATTCCTCATAATAAATCTTCATATATATATATGCACATATCTGTACATCTTCTATATCTATATGTTCTATTGGTTCTGTTTCTCTAGAGAGCCTTTGCTAGTATACCCCTCACTCCCCAGATCAAATGCAAAAATTTATCCTGTTTCCCACCTAACTTAAAGAAATTGTTTGGCTGAGTCCATTCCCTTACAACATTTATCATCAAGGGGCTCAGAGAATTTGAGAACATTATGCTACTCAAATGAGACAGTTCCAAGTACAAGTATACTGCTTCACTATATAGCTATTCAATCAAATTTTACCTCAAGGCATTGCTATATGCAAGATCAAGGACTTTATAATTGAATAGGCGATTCAGACATGCAAACCTATAAAGAAAGAGAATGTTAAAGACGCTTTGATAGATGAAAGTGGGTCATGTATGGGGAGTCATTTTCAGTTTGGAAGGTGAAAAAAGCCTTAAAGAGATGATACTTGAGTTAATCCTAGGGGTCATGGTAGAAAAGGGTATTTCAAACAGGAGACACTGACAATAGCAGGGTTAAGTGATATGGTGGCTCACCAGGGGAGTAGTAAGTAGTTCAACATGGATGGATGATCAGAACCTTGTGGGCATGGAAGTCAGAGACAGTCTTTAGTGCCAGAGAGAATTCTGCACTTTAGCAATGATCCCTGAATTGATGTTTGTGAGACAGTTACCTATGGAACTTTTAAAACTCAGCTCAGTGGCAGTTCTATCCAAAAGCCACTGAGCTTGAACTCCTAGATGTGAGATGTGACTGGGTTTACATTTTGTAAATGCTTCTCCAACTAGAAATTACAAAAATTGTCCCTGTCCTTTATAAGCAGGGAGCTAAAGGTGTTTCCTAGAATCCCTTGTAGTTAGGCAGACCCTGAAACAGAATTTAGGCCAAGGGCATGGGCTTCTGAGGTGGCTCAAGTGGTAAAGAATTCGCCTGCCAATGCAGGAGATGCAGGCAGAAGGTGTGGGTTTGATCCCTAAGTCAGCAAGATCCCCCGGAGGAGGAATTGGCAACCCCCTGCAGTACTGTTGGCTGGGAAATCCCATGGATGGAGGAGCCTGGTGGGTTATAGTCTACAGGGTCACAAAGAGTTGGACACAACAGAGTGACTGAGCACACACACGTGCTGAAAGTGATGTAGGGCACTTCTAGGTCTGTTCCTAAAACTTACTGTGAGATTTTCCTCACCTTCTCTCTTTTCTCACCAGACACTATTTTAAATACACAGAAAACTCTAGAGTCAAGGAACCATTGTTGGAATATGTCTGGATCCCCATATGGCTGGATGGAAGGCCACCCAGCGGACACCTGATTCAGTTGCAACACGAGCAAGAAATGAAATCCTGTTATGTGTAGGCATGGGGAATTTGCAGTTGTGCACAATAACATTAAAAACTACTACTGAGCAATAAGTGGTCACTGAAAAGGTGAAGTAATATGACCAGATTTAGGAAAATTGTTTCATTAATGTGTGGAAATGGATTACACTGGATAAAGGCGAGCATTGGGAAGAACGCTGCAGCTATCCTGAGGAGAGATGATGAGATCTCTGTGTGGCAGTCAGTGATAATGACAGAGAGTAGGAGACAAGACCTGTGAGACACGAAGTAAATGCAATCTATTCCCACTGGAGACCATTTGGATATGTAAATGGCAGAATCTGCCGGCTTTCTGGCATATTTGAAACTCTAAATATTGCTCATAAAATTCAGGAACATTATAATTTGTTCAAAGATAGTTTTATAGTAATTTCATCACTGTCAAATTGGAATAGTAATTGTTAGAGTTGTCTTTCTCGATTTGGCCATTGCTTTTTCTCCTATCTTACACATTTTGTTTCATTCAAGAGTGATCTTTAAGTACAAATCTTTTCTCATGTTGGTTAGATCGAAGTCAACTGAACTATCCAGATAAAATAATGTATTCAAGGCAAATGTCTCTAAGCTGAATGGAAAACCACAATCCTGTTTTTAAATATCATTCTTTGAAGCACCATGGCTTGGCTGAAGCGGCGCCTTAATGCCATGGGCTATGCAGTTGGGCTTTTTCTGAAAGGCAAGGCTGGAGCAACACCCTGATTCAGAAATGGCTACCTTGACTGCTTGCTAATACAGTTGGAGGATGCTGAAGGGCAGGGGCTCAGGTGTGTGCGTGTTGGCTCTTGTCTAAATGTGAGGACACAAGCCCTTTCACTTCAGGATTTATGAAAGGTGGTGGATTACTGGCATGATGAGAAAATCCTGATAGGAGAAGCTAGTAAAGTGATCATAAAAGGAAGGAAATAATTGAAGAACTCTAGAGCAGAGGAAACCTTGAGGAATAAGTTTGGCTCAGCAGCTCCAAGGGATTATGGTCATTGATTTCAGACAATTTAGCCACTTGCTCCAAACTAAGGAATCTGAACTTCCGTTAAAAGTGAAAAGGGATTACATTGCAGTTTGCAGAGTTCAAAACCACTACAGAGAGACAGAAAACTGGGAACAAACAGGCTAACCACATTCAATGCTGTCTGGAGCTGCTGATGAAGGCAAGCCCCGTAGCTCCCTTGAAAGATGAGCACTGGAGGGACCTGAACCTCAGGCCTGGGACATTACCTCCCACCTGCACGGATTGTTGCTGTTCACAGGATGTGTTCACATGTAGTCTAAGCTTATTCTTTTCAAAAACTCTGTGAGCTATTCCCATTTTATGGATGAGAAACTAAAGTTCAGAGTGTTCAAGTGTCATATTTTCAAGATCAGTGCTTGCAATACAGCTTGCTCACCTTTTTAAAGACTTTAAATGATAAATTATGGATGATTACTTCAAAATATGGTTGTTTCCAGAGTCCATGTTCAAATTATGCTTTCTAAAACTGGCCAATCACTAAGCATTTTTTATAGTTTAAATATTCATAACTACATATTATTACTCTGGCATCTGCCCGAGGGTTCATTTAAAATATGCAGAGGTCCATTCTTTCCTTTCCCACCAGGAAAGGAAACCGTGCAAGAAACCAGTTCCAATGTTGGAGATTGTATTAGGACAAACCTGTGTTGTGGTTCTATAAATGTAGCTTAAATCAGAACACCTGGCAATGAATGCCATTTATAATTCAAATTTACCTGTTTCAATCATATGATTTAACTTGCAAATTGCTTCCAGACAGCTGTTTGAAATTATTTAATCTAGATTCTTGAGAGATAAGAATTGCTAGAAAGCACGCATCTTATGGTGCTACCACTGCTTCTCAGGTCATCCTCACCAAAGATCCTGTTTAAAAGATACTCTAGTTTAGATGGATCTTTATGAAGGATTGTAATGGAAAATAATGGGGCTTTGGATTCAGGCAAATTTGGGTTCTAATCTTAACTCTGTATTTGCTAGCTTTATTATCTTGGCCCAGTTAATAAACCTCTCTGAACCTATTTCATCATCTATGAGATTAAATTAGGGCTTCCCAGGTGGTTCAGTGGTAAAGAATCCACCTGCCAAAGTAGGAGATGCAGCTTCAATCCCTGGGTTGGGAAGATCCCCTAGAGGAGGAAGTGGCAACTCACCACAGTATTCTTGACTGGAGAATCCCATGGACAGAGAAGCCTGGAGGGCTACAGTCTATGGAGTCCATACTTATTCTTAATGGTTAATGGGAGGATTAAATGGGATAATTTGTTTGCACATAGAAAATAATCAAAATGATATAATATTGATATGAAGAATGAACAAAGATGTAGATAGAACAAAATATTTAAGATGAGGAACATCTATAAATTTGTTTTATTACTGTAGTTCTCAACTGTAAATTATAGTGGTCCTTCTCAATCATGCAGGTTAAGCCCTTAAAAAACCTAGTAGTAAAATTACGTGGTGTTAAAAAACTTGAAACCTTATGAAAAATTATGTTAGAAGACAGAGCTTAGAAATAAGCCTATGAAATATATTAGATGTGTTTCATAGTCTCTGAAGTAACTGATACTTCACACTCAGAATCAGTGGTATTTTACATGTGTTAAAATAGTAATAATCCTATCTAACTTTTTTTAGTGTTTCTCACTAAATTTTTAGTGTTTGTCACTAAAAATTTTCAGAATGTCTATCCCAAAGGATCTGCAAGATATTTTTGTTCACAAGATGTCAGCTTTTATATGCTAATAATACACTACAGACGTTGCCCTCATGTCTGATCTCTCATCATGGAAGCTGCAGCCTTTCAACTGTTACATGTTGATTTCGTCCTTCTATTCTCATGTTGCCCCCTCCACCAACACCTATGTCTGTAGTTTGTTTCCAAGGTCTCATACCCCCACTTTTGGGTCTCACCACACTCCCTGGGGCAGATGTGGCATCATTTGAGTGTAAGGATGCTTAGGAAACCATCCAACCTTTTGCATCACCCCCTCAGTTGTATTCAACATCTTTTTGAGTCTCCTGCCTAACAGGCAGGAGTACTGCCCTCATGATAACTTCATGTTGAAGTTCCTTTGACAACAGCCACCCTCCAGTCCCTGAAGTTTCAAGGCGCATTTGCACTAAAACTGCCATTTTTCGTTTCCAAGACTTCCTTGCTGTGTTTCCAGCCACGCTCTACCATCTGCCTAACCTTCTCTTTCTGTTATAAATATCCATGTCATTTTCCAATTATCTTCAACAAGAATGACTTGTAAGCCACAAATGCTACATCTCAACTTCTCTAATTGTTTGATTATACTACAGCCTGGTCCAGCCTGAACGGTAGCAAGCCAAATACGCCTGACCTTGGGTCTCTTATCTATGTTTGTTCTCGTTAATCACAACCGCATGTACACAAACATGTTTAAAAATAAAAATAGGGATAAAGAAGAAAAGTGCCAGTTTATCTGTTGCAAAACTAATTCAATTGCTCTCTCCTTCCTAAGGGCAGAGGGGTTAATAGATTATAGAGTTTGGTTCTGCAGAACAAAGCTAGGGGAAATCAGGCCAGATAAAGTGAAAGTGAAGTCGCTCAGTCGTGGCCGACTCTTTGGCTTCTACCGTTCAGGCTGGACCAGGCTGTACTATAATTGAACGGACTCTGTGGGAGAGGCAGAGGGTGGGAAGATTTGGGAGAATGGCATTGAAGCATGTATAATATCATGTATGAAACGAGTTGCCAGTCCAGGTTCGATGCATGATACTGGATGCTTGGGGCTGGTGCACTGGGATGACCCAGAGGGATGGTATGGGGAGGGAGGATGGAGGAGGGTTCAGGATGGGGAACACATGTATACCTGTGGTGGATTCATTTCGATATTTGGCAAAACTAACACAATATTGTAAAGTTTAAAAATAAAATACAATTCAAAAAAATAAAATGTAAAAAAAAAAATAAAGTCAAAAAAAAAAAAAGAAGTTGAGATGTAGCATTTGTGGCTTACAAGTCACTCTTGTTGAAGATAATTGGAAAATGACATGGATATTTATAACAGAAAGAGAAGGTTAGGCAGATGGAAGAGCATGGATGGAGTTTGGTTCTGCAGAACAAAGCTGGGGGAAATCAGGCCAGATAGCATAGAAAGTCACATCTCCACCTGAGAGAGAAAAGTCAATAAAAGCACAATACCCAGATTGGGGTTGCATACCCGAGAATGGGAGAAGGCAATGGCACCCCACTCAAGTACTCTTGCCTGGAAAATCCCATGGACAGAGGGGCCTGGTTGGCTGCAGTCCATGGGGTTGCGAAGAGTTGGACATGACTGACTTCACTTTCACTTTTCACTTTCATGCATTAGAGAAGGAAATGGCACCCACTCCAGTGTTCTTGCCTGGAGAATCCCAGGGTCAGAGGAGCCTGGTAGGCTGCTGTCTATGGGGTTGCACAGAGTTGGACATGACTGAAGTGACTTAGCAGCAGCAGCACCCGAGAATGAGGGCTTCTCTGGGGGCTCAGAGGTAAATAATCTGCCTGCCAGTGCAGGAGATGTGGGTTTGATCTCTGGGTTGGGATGCATCCCCTGGAGAAGGAAATAGCTACCCACACCAGTATTCTTGACTGGGAAATCCCATGGACAGAGGAGACTGGCAGGCTACAGTCCATGGGGTCGCAAAGAGTTGGAAACAACTTAGTGACTGAACAACAACAATAACCCAAGAGTGAAGTGTCAGTTTGCAGTGAGGACAAGTAAGTGGTAAGAAATGGTAGGGTGCTGAGATTTTGGCTGAGTGTCAGGTAATACAGTTGGCATCATAAACTATCTTCCCCAGTCGCTCAACAGTAAAGAACTCGCTTGCAAAGCAGGATACACAGGAGATGTGGGTTCAGTTCTTGGATTGGCAAGATCCCCTAGAGGAGGGCAAGGAAACCCACTCCAGTGTTCTTGCCTGGAGAATCCACATGGACAGAGGAGCCTGATGGGCTATAGTCAATAGGGTTGCAAAGAGTCAGACATGACTGAAGAGACTTAGCGTGAATGCATGGGACTCATAAGACAGCCAAAGAGTATAACAGAATTGCTCGTAGAGCGCAGTCATGAGATATGACAGTGCTATCGACTCTTACTTTCAGATATGAGTGTCTGTGTTAAACAACTTTCTGTTGTCTTGTCAGCAGGTAGTGCTACTGGACACTACATGTGAAATCTGATGCTATAAAGGTGACAGGGGATTTTGTGTCTGAGGACTCAGAATAAATGAAGGAGAAATAATTCTTAACATTTCTAATAGGATTCACTGATGATCTTAGATGTGCAAGAAGATAAGTGAACACAATAAGGAGCCACCATGGGGAGATGAGATAAATGACTGTGGTTATATGATTTAAATGGGTATGTGATGATAAGATTTATGTCCAGGAATAGATTATAAGGCATAAATTCAAGTGTTTATTTAATTTTCCATTTAAACTGCTAATGAAGTACTCTATGATATAGGATACTAAAATCATGTCAAATTAGTACAATTTCTACACTGCACAGAAGGAAATACTATAATTACTGAACAGTAGAAATATAATTGTTTATAGTCCTTAAGCATCACAGCAATTAAGTCATCACATTTGTTATGCTTTCTTTAGAATTTTGGTTAGTAATTTTTAATCCTCGTCTTTTAACTCTCCATTTCCTGAATTTACTACACATTTTTTAAGTGTCCTTGATAGTCCAAAAGTTTTGGTATTCATAAAGCTCTGTGGAGTCATAACCCAGTGACATATAAGTCCAGATCTGAGACTAAGCATGACTGGGTGCGATTTTGACTTTGATTTTATTTCATTTCCTGATCTTTAGTTGGGATAGGTGCAAATGGAATGTACAATACAACAAAAGAGGTAGCAAAAGGAGGGAGACCCATGTGCCGGTGAAAAGGTCAAGAGTGGTCGATACAACTGAATACTGGAAGCCTTTGAAGGCTTGAATCTTGTTTGACCATCAAAATGTCATCCTTGGAAATTATTCCATTTGATACTAAAATTCACGGAAATTTTAAAGACATATTTTCGTATCAGCTGATATCCAGTTTCCCCAGGAAACCCCCTACATCACCTGAGCATAGTGCTCTAAGGCTGATGGATTGCTTTATCTCTTATCTTATCTCTGCTGACGAGATTCCTTCATGAAGTCCTTCTTCTGTAAGAGCCATGTAAAGATCCTCAATATTTTAATAAGGACTACATACAGATAATAACACCCACTTTCTAAATCAATTCCTTCTTCATTCTACAAGACAATGACTTTCAGAAAAAAATAAAAATATAGTCTTAAGTGGCATTATCTACTTGTCCCAGAGCCAAAAGTTGAATGCCCCATGCTATGGAGATTTGGTAATGGCCAATGTCCCCACATATCAGGGACAATGTGGGAAGTTCCTTTGCACAGAAGGGGCAATGGGTTACCATGGTGAGCTTGATCTCTGCAATTTTAGTGTCAGAGATATTTATGTTCCTAAGTACCCCATGCATGCTATTAAAGGTAAAAGAAACAGCAGGGGCATGGTTCCAATTGCTGAGCAAACAATGGTAGAAAGATGTTTATTAAAGCTGACTCTCAAGTGACAGATAAATGCATAGTTCTATTATGCATGCTAATTTCAACATGCAGCAAGCTTAAAAGCAGATAGATCAAAACAAGAGAGGTTTTAAAAAATCATAAAGACAAAATAGAGCTATGTTGGTATGTGACAAGAAAATAATTCTGCCTTAAAAGTGAATCTTCCTCAATCCCCTCAAGAAACATGTAACCACAATTTATGGAACAAAATTAAAACCAAGTTGGGATTGTCCCATTTCTTAGCTTGCCTGGCTTTGAGTTAAAAAAAAAGGAGGGGGGGGTGCTGTTGTTAAATTAAGATACAATTGATCCTTCTATTATAAACAAAAAACTAGATCACATAATTACTGATGTATAATTCTGATTTATTAATGTGCGATGTTTAGTTCTTAAAAAAAAGGAAAACAACACACACACACACAAAACAAGCCAATAAACAGACTTTTTCATGCGCATCTTCTTTTCTACCTCACAAAGTTCCATGGCATGACTTTTAGAGGTGTTCCCTTGCTCAGGGTTGGCATATGTTTTTCAATTTTCACTGTCCAGAGCCATATTTACAGAAAGATGTACAAATATTGTAGATGGTAGCCTGCACAACCCTCACATGATTAAAACTTCAGTTCCTTGGTTTTCTAGGGCTTTGTGTAAATGCCAATACACTTCAGAGTTTACCTAACTGTGCCTCTCAACCTTTGGTCCCAAAGGTGAAGGGCAGGATTTTTAATCAGGTAGCAATTTATCTGTAATTAGGAAAACATAATTACGTATTATCATCTAATTGCAATTACTGGTTGGAGAAAGTCACATTTCACAAGTAGTGACCCATGCTGGATTAGTGTTCTCCTATTACTGAATTCTGCATCTGTATTTGTATTTGGCAGGAAGCCAATAAAAATTCAAAGGTAATCACTATGCTTCTCTGCAGTCCAGCTGTCAAAGTCACCAACTCCATTGCTGAATAAGAAAGCGAGACATACTTTCTGAACCACATCTTGGCTATATCTGTTTCCTGCTCAGACATCAAGTGGAGATCAAAATAACTGTATACAAAAAAAAAAAAAAAAAAAAACCCATGTGAAGTAGGTTAGAGAACTGTTCCACGCTTCATTTCTGGTACAGTTAAAAAGTTTAATGTCTCAAGGCACCACTATGGTTGAACATTGGATACGCGGGTAACCAGCTAATCTAGTAGGCTGTAAAGTCAGTAAATAGCTTGTGCAACTGTGAAAAGCAATCTCTAGAGAACTGTTAGATATACTGTAGGCACAGGTATCTTAATAATACAAATAGAAAACAATGAGTCCTAGAAAAAGCATGTTGAGCACCGTTGTGGCATCATTTGTATTTCTTTACCTAACGCTATGTAAACCTCACATTTACGAAAGGAAAGACTAACTTCTGAAAGTTACACTCAAGGTTGCTCTTTGTGCTTTCCCCAAAAGTGGATCTAGTTCGTCGGTGTACTTTTAGAAGTCGTTGGATCTCCGTCACCCTCAGTGGTGCTGGTTGATTCATTCAAGTGCGAGCTCAAGTTCTCCGATGTTAGGTGGGAAGACTTGTAGACGATCTCATTGAAGTCAGACCTGATGCACACCAAGGCGGGGTCATTCAGTGGGTCTTCCACTGAGGCCTGGGTGTTTTCTCTTGTGATTCCCATGTCTTTGCTGTGTTCCGAGGGGGATTTTCTTCTCATGCGAGTGTAAGTTTTGTCTTGATTCTCCATGCCTTGCTCATTTTTCAAAAACCGTCCAAAGAACCAAATGAAGAATCCAAACCACACAAAAGCTATTAAACTTGGAACAAAAGCCAGACACTTGACATCAAGGCTTGCCCCTATGAACCTGCTGTGGAGGAACATGTCTCCCTCAACATAGGTTTTATTAGTCCGAGGGTTGGTGTGGTTGGACCGCCATTCCCAGGATAGCTTGGTTCTGTTCAAATCCTTTAGACTCTCTGAGTCTTTGACTGTATATATCTTCTGTCCTGGGCCAATATACTGTCCATATTCATGAGGCTTATAAAATATCTGATTCTTCCACATATTAAGATCCAAAATCAAGACGAGAAAGATAATTCCATAGTTAAACCATTTACCTGCATTAAAAAAGAAATACTGTGTATTAGTCAAAGACTGATAAAACTGCAATAGGGGTTTTCTCCTATAAAATGGAGATAATGGTATTATAGCATGAACTGTTAATGTTTTAGACCTGTTAACAATTTTTTGAGGGTACTATACTGCCATTAAGTCAGTTGGCAAAGGAATTTACTAAATGGATGTTAAGCATGTGAAAATGTAACTCTTGATCCCGGAGCCAGTAATTTATGGTATTTATACTAACTAGACAAAGTCTCCTGGCTTTTAAGGCACCACCACTATACTCTAATTGGGTTTCATGTAGGTTATTCTCCAGAACATTTCAATTAAGGTTTAAAAACAAGTTCTAATAAAATTCTTAGAAAAGTCCAACATATGACTGAATATCTCTTATGGTTTTATAATTATGTCTGGGAAAGAAATAAATCGTCTTGCAACGTAAGCACAACAGTGCATCAATTGAATTCACATTGCTGTTTGTTGGTGACCTGTCGATTAAACTATTAGTCGATGTGGTTCAGATCAATAATCCTTGAGCATTCATTTCAAGACTTTAAAAACATCAAATTCTCATTGAACAGAATCCATTCATCAGACATATAAATATAACCAAAGCTTTAGAAGATATGATTTGGAGAGACTATAATCACTATGACTTCTTTGTAGGATTTAAAAGTCCTATATAAATAAGATATTATTTAGAGACATATTATCTAGTGAAATCTTTGCATCTTTAAATGGAAATAATGTGGAAAAACTTTGAAGGGATACTATATTCCATTATAATTTTTATTATAATTCGTTACAAATTTTACAGTATGAAGTGTTAGCTTAGTAACACTTCATAGTTTTGCTATAGCAAATAATGTGATATATTTACAGATTCTAAAAGCTTTAGTTATTATATATAATGTCAAAATTATTTTGTATTTAAAAATAATGATATTGAACATTATTAAGTTACTGCCTCACATGACAGCTAGGATCTTGGGAAAATGTCTTAAACTAAAACTGGTAAACACGTATTTTGTAATACATACTTCAATAGAACACATAGCTTAAATATGACCTTGGGTAAGGAAAGGAGGTTAGGAAAATATTTTATCATCATTACACATTTTCAAGCTCCTATAATGTGCAAATATGAGGGCTTTCCCAAATCCTTGTCTGGATTCCAAAACCTACTAGCTACATTAACTTGAGTTAGTTCCTTAAATTCTCCAAACTCCAATTTCTTTACAAGCATAAAATAACAGTACTTATTAAAGCGGTTAACATTTCATGAGATTATTATATACTAAGCACAATGTTTGCTATATAAATAGAACTCAGTAATTGTCACTAATATTATCATCAAAGCCTTGCCTAAGTCATGATAATGTCTTCATTTGCATGGAAAGGTACAACTTCTCTATGAAGAGAATTTATTTAAACCACAGGAAGGGAAATTATAACTGCCTGTCCTAAAATCATTCAACTATACAGGGTTTATAATATTTGTAATGAAAATTCTTGCCTGAATGATTAGTTTGGCACACCCAAACTATAAATTAAAGTGGGGACGCTGGAAACATCTCCAGATATGAAAAGATGCTTATAACACCTCGTACTGTTAAGTTCAAGCCAGTCCTGCCCTCTTGTATCTTCAAAATGAAAACAGAATCAACCCTAAAATAAATCAAGAAAGCTCAAGCCAGAGAAATTCCACCAAATTCAAAGGCAGGCATCATTGCCAGATATTTATTGTATTCATAATAGACTCTGTGGAGGATACCTAAGTAGATCCTGAGGGCATATATCACTGCCTTCAAGGAAGGAACTTACCATCTTACGGGAAAAACAGAACAGAGACATCAACAGATAAATAATAATAACAAGAGGCCACATCTAAGAGGTGCCGAAGGAGTGATACAAACAATAAAGCTGAAGACATTGAGAAAATGGACTAAAAACTGAGTGCTAATTCTGCAGAAAGGATTTTGAAGGAAGTAGCAATTCATGTGGTCAAGAAAGAAAAGGAGGACAGGGAACAGTTTGGAAAATGTTATATTTCTTTTAGTATATGTTTTTATTATGCTGCAGATAGAATAATGTACAGAAAAAGATCAGCTAATGTGGAAGAGAAGGGGCAGAGAGAAGGGAAAGAATGGAGACTATCGTAGGAAAAGAAGGCACAGCAGAATGAGAGACAGGTGATATGAAAAGTTCAGGGATTCTCATTCAGTATCATAGAGGCACTAAGTTTGTAGCTTTCGTGATTGAAGCAGTTAGGAGAGGGGTTTGGGGTCCTTCTCTGTTGTAGGAGATCCATACTTATTCTCCTTTTGTAAACGACATGGGTTATGAAGCTATGGGGAGGGGAAGAGGTCCTTGAACTTATAGGACTGACCATCAACTTTTTGACTCACAAAGTGAAAAAAGTGAAAGTACTAATTTCTCAGTCATGCCTGAATCTTTCCAACCCTTTGGATTGTAGCTCAACAGGCTCCTCTGTCCATGGAATTCTCCTGGCAAGAATACTGGAGGAGGTATTCCCTTCTTGGGGGATCTTCCTGACCAAGGGAGCAAACCCAGGTCTCCTACACTGCAGGTAAATTCTTTACCATCTGAGCTCACAAAGTCTCCTTGGAAAAACCCTGTTTAGATCACATTTATCAACTCATGAACAGAGCAGTCTCCCATATGGGGTTTCTGTTTCTAGGGTAATGATGTCAGAAATTGAACATAAGCAGCACCACAGAATCAGAAAGGAAAAGGAGGAATGCTCATGGAGCATAGAGAAGGGTGCTTTTCTGGTGGCTAGAAGATGCTCAGTGAATAACAGTAAAAGGAAAAAATAAATAAAATCAGGGGAAAAAAGTGGTAGTGAATTTACAGTGATCAAACTGAAGGAACCCTGCAGATAGAAAGAGCTTTTTTTCATACTTTCAAATTATTTTCTCTACCCAAGTTGAATGGTGCTGGGTCAGCCTGACCACTAAACATTCACATTAAAAAATCATGTTATGTCACTTCTCAAGTGACCTGGTGTCCATATATTAAGACAAGAGAAAAAAAAAAAAAAGAGAGAGAGAAAAAAAAAAAGACAAGAGGAAGGAGACACCAGTTAAAAATGTGTTGCCTGACATGGATACCATTACTCTGCTCTAACACATCTTTACTGATTTGTGAGAGGGGAATCATAGTGACAAAAACTGCAGCCTGGACATCAGCAGATGGAGATCAAATACTCAGTACAATTTGGGTAATGTGTTTAACCTCTCCAGATCTCAACGATTTTAGTTTCAAATTGAGTTAACAGAAATAGATGCCTTCCAGTTCTATGATTCTGTCCTCTTCCCCCAAGCCCTTCTATTTGTTAACCATGTAAATTCAATTTTTTGTGCTGTGAAATGCAGAATACCATCAGTGTTGTTGTTCAGTTACTCAGTTATGTCCAGCTCTTTGTGACCCCATGTACTGTGGCATGCCAGGCTTCCCTGTCCTTCACTATTTCCCTAAGTTTGCTCAAATTCATGTCCATTGAGTCAGTGATGCCACCCAACCCCTCCTCTGTCATCCCCTTCTCCTCCTGCCCTCAATCTTTCCAGCATCAGGGTATTTTCCAATGAATCAACTCTTCACATCAGGTGGCAAAAATACTGGAGCTTCAGCTTCAACATCAGTCTTCCAATGAATATTCAAGGTGGATTTCCTTTAGGATTGACTGGTTGGATCTCTTTACTGTCCAAGGGACTCTCAAGAGTCTTCTCCAGTACCATAGTTCAAAAGCATCAATTCTTCGGTGCTCAGCCTTCTTTATGGACATGACTACTGGAAAAACCATAGCTTCAATTATCTGGACCTTTGTTGGCAAAGTGATGTCTCTGCTTTTTAAAATGCTGTCTAGGTTGGTCATAGCTTTTCTTCCAAGGAGCAAGTGTCTTTTAATTTCATGGCTGCAGTCACCATCTGCAGTGATTTTGGAGCCCAAGAAAATAAAATCTCTCACTGTTGCCATTGTTTCCCCATCTATTTGCCATGAAGTGATGGGACTGGATACCATGATCTTAGTTTTTTGAATGCTGAGTTTTAAGCCAGCTTTCTCACTCTCTTCTTTCACCTTCATCAAGAGGCTCTTTAGTTCCTCTTCACTTTCTGCCATTGCTGCTGCTGCTAAGTCACTTCAGTCGTGTCCGACTCTGTGCGACCCCATAGACGGCAGTGCACCAGGCTCCCCCATCCCTGGGATTCTCCAGGCAAGAACACTGGAGTGGGTTGCCATTTCCTTCTCCACTGCATGAAAGTGAAAAGTGAAAGTGAAGTTATTCAGTCATATCCGACTCTTAGCGACCCCATGGACTGCAGCCTACCAGGCTCCTCCATCCATGGGATTTTCCAGGCAAGAGTACTGGAGTGGGGTGCCATTGCCTTCTCCATTTCTGCCATTAGGGTGGTGTTATCTGCATATCTGAGGTTATTGATATTTCTCCTGGAAATCTTGATTACAAGCTTCATCTAGCCCAGCATTTCGCATGATGTACTCTGCATAGAAGTTAAATAAGCAGGGTATAGTATACAGCCTTGACATACTCCTTTCCCAATTTTGAACCCGTCTCTTGTTCCATGTCCGGTTTTAACTTTTACTTCTTGACCTGCATACAGGTTACTCAGACACTCATCAAACCACCTCAAAGGATCATCATGATTGTCAACTAAAAAACACAGTCACAACCTGAAAGTAGAGAGCTGTTTTATTTGGAGGGAAGGTTTAAGACTCCAAATCTGGGAAGTAGTTCTGAGAAAACTGCTCAAAGGAGGCAGGAGGGGAAGTCAGGAAGTTTGCAATAAAGGGAGCAGGCAGTTTGAACCTCAAAGATCATGTGTCAAGTTAAGGAATTTAGCATTGTATGTACAGGAAGATATAAGCCTCTGGGCTCACTGCGTTCACTCCTTTCATATGCACTTCAGCTGTCTGGGGCCAATCTTGTTTCCTTGTTCACCTTGCTTCTTGCATTCCCCCAGCCCCTAAGCAATCTCTGTGGGGGTGGCAGCATCTGCTGGATCTCAGTTTTGGGAGTCCTCATTCACATTTGGAGGCCAGATATCGGTGATGATTGTGACATTTCTTGTTTATTAATATGGCAGGAGATATTTTCATTTCACAGGATATAATGAAAAGTTGTGGACCTGCGAGGTGATGCTAATGGTAATGAACCTGCCTACCAATTCAAGAGATGTAAGAGACGCCAGTTCAAACCCTGGATCAGGAAGATCCCCTGGAGGAGGGCATGGAAACCCACTCCAGTATTTTTGCCTGGAGAAGCCCATGGACAGAGGAGCCTGGTAGGCTACAGTCCATTGGGTCACACAGGGTTGGACACGACTGAAGCGACTTAGCATGCATGCAAGCACAATGAGAAGGGGTGTTTGAGAGTTCTCTGAAATATACTGTTTGCCCAAAATGTAGGGTAGTATTATTTCTACAATTTCTTCTTTCTGCTTCTTCAATCCAGTTAATATACAATCTAAATAGAGAGAAGAGCATGTTAATGGTTTCTAACAAAGATATATTCTCAATGTTTCAGTTTGGATAAAACAGAATGAATTACTGAGCAGTGACATTAATAGGTAGATATCACTGGACCAATTGGGCTCCATGCTGTCTCAGGTGGTAAAGAATCTACCTGCAATGTGGAAGGCATGGGTTCAATCCATGGGTAGGAAGATCCCCTGGAGGAGGAAATGGCAACCCACTACAGTATTCTTGCCTGGAGAATTCAATGGACAGAGGGGCCTGGCGGGCTACAGTCAGACAGGATTGAGTGACTAACACTTTTACTTTCACTGAACTAATTACCCAAGAGGCCCCAGTGTGAATCTAAATGTGAAAATGCATTGTGAATCAGCATATTTAACATGTTAAAAATCCCTAGCAATTGATAATTTGCCTACAGCTTGCAGTAGTATTAGTCCAGAGAAACGCACACAAAATGTGAAGCTAAATAACAGGGTACAGATTCTCCCCATACCCCCACTCCATTTCCACAGCCGAGAGACCACGTGGGGGTGGGGAAGTGTGGAGGGGAGAGCATTAGATGAGGCAGGATTCCTATTGATTTATTTCCTTTTCTGCTTCTGTGAAGGCAGCCTCGCCCTTCCCCCACTGCTGTAGTTGCTCAGTTGAAAATGCAACTGCTGAAAATAGAGAAGAAACGGCTCTTCTTACTTTTTGCATCCTGCCCACCTGACATAACTCCTGCTCCATTTATCCATCGGTACAGAGGAAGGATGTCCATCTTTCTCTAGAGTCCTTTTTTCCATTTTCCGACACACTGTTTTGTTACCTTCATAATACTCTCTCCTCTTTAAAAAATTACTTTAATGAGATGCAGCAAACTAGAAAGCAAAATTAAGTGGGACAACTCAACTTAGTGTACTTGTCTATGAAGTGAAGGAGTTGAGTTATATAACCCTTAAGATTTCTTCCTAGTCCTAAAAGTCTCCTTGATGAGTCTATGAAATAAACACCGCCTAAACCTTAATGTTTTATGATGGAGTGGAAATCTCACCATTAGAGCAAAAAAGATGCAATATACATTTTTCAGATGGAGAAAGCTTTCCTTAAAAAAAAGGATTGTATATTCTCAGAAATGCTGTTTACTATAAAAAATAAATTTGAGTCTCTGAAATGACTAACATGAAAAGGTGTAAGACACAGAAAAAGAAGAAGACTAACAGTGCTTCTATTGCCATTTTTTCATGTGTGTTGTGAATGTACAGTCAACCGACCATAACAAGAGGTTTGGTATTTTGGCATTAATTGTATGAGAGTTTTTGCATTTCCCCCTGTTGTTTCAACTACACAGCATAATGTAAATCAGCAAGGAGGAAGGGTAAGAACCCATACATTATTTCTATTTATCTCCTTCTCGAAATACCTCACTGTCTCCTTTAATGAGAAATCCCTGCATGGTGTTGTGGGATTGCCTCTTTCCTGTGTTGTGTGCTTGTAATGAATCTTACTGATTGGCAAAAATGATATTATGATGGTAATTTTATCATCTTACTTTGTGGGAGCTTAGAGAATCCTGGGCTAGTTGATTTTAAAAGAATTCTTCATTAAATATCAGCCGCATTTTAGCATAGGAAATGACAAGAGTTTGGGGAAAAGTGTTATTTCTTTCAACTAAGGAAAAATACTATATGTGCTGATATTTCCACCTATAATGAACCTTTCATAATTCAAATATGCAATTATAATATTTAAAAAAAATCTTTTACTCAGTAGGGTTGCCAGTTAGTGTTGAGGTTGAGCTGTGCTGTTAGCACCTCTATAGCAAGTGGGGTCACCATTTGGGCGGACTCTATGCCCAGTGGTCATGCTCTACAAAGTCACCAGCATCCATTATGTGATCACAGGAAACCCTGACCTTGAAGAAGATGAAGTTTGTATAATTAAATAAATAACAGTGTGCTGTAATAGTTTCCTGGCCACGTTCAATATCCTCTCATTCCAGACCTGATCAGTGTAAACAGGGCACTCTGAGTTAGTGGCTCTTTAAGCACTGGCCCCACCCACCCCCACACCCCCCTTGCAACCAAGTAATTTAAGAATATCCAGAAACCACATTAAATGCTTGGGTCATGAGGAGACGGTTGAGCCAATTGAAGATACTTACTAAAAAGTTTATGAACTAATAAGAACTGAGTTAGTAAATTATCTCAAGACTTAAAAGCAAATGAATATAGCTTCTCAAAATGCCTCTCTTGTCATTGTTACTTTCTTAAGTAGGAGACTACTCCTTTAGGACATAATCCAATATGATGAATAGAGGTAGAAACTTGTGATGATGAAAAGCACAAGAAAAGGATGTGAAGTTGTACTGAGTTCAATTACCATCACACTCTTTCTTGAGACTGGGAACTGTGCTATGCTCATTTCTGTATTCCCTAGATCCTCGTTTAGTTTTAGACACATGTTAAATCAGAAAGTGTCCATTAATCAATAAGTAAAGTCTGAAATACTATGTCCAGAAAAATTTCAAGGAATGAAGTTCTAGACTTTCAAATCAAATGCCGTTGTCACAATGATCTGGTGAATTCTAAGATACTGCTAAAATCAGATAAAGTCTGGAAAATTGGGAAAAACAAACTATTTATGTCTCAAAGAATATGACTAGTTATATATTTCAAGTCTTTCTTCTGGCTATAAAGAGAAATATCTGAAAAGCATTTGAGTTTTACTATAAAAACCCTCATCTATGCATAAATAAACCCAGGACACCTCATTCTGGACAGAACAGACCAGCTTAGGGGCAGCAAGGGCTGACAGGCTATGGGCAGAGCAACCATGGCCTTGAAGAAGATGAGTTTGGGACAAATAAAAGGAATTGCTGCTTTAGGTAGAAGTAAACAGTTAATGCTAGAGCTTCACAAATGTGTTGGAAATGGAAATTGCTGCAGGAAAGGTTCAGAAAAATTCATAACTAAGAGAATAGCAAGAGATCCTTGTATGCTTTGGATAAATTCATGATCATTGGGGACTGTCATGGTGAAGAAGATGCATTGCATTTCCCTATAACAAGTCCCTTGCTAATTTTGCCAGACAGAATATTCTGCTGGATGCACCACTGGCCTGCCCTTGCCAGCACTTTCCATGATCTGATTGACACAGGAGAGCTCCTTAAAAAACAATCCTTGGGAACGCATTTGCCAAAAATCATGCACCTATGGAAATAAAACGAAGGACATTATTTTCATGCATTCTTTTCCACAGTTTCGCCATTGTGAAGCACCTGTGCCCTCGCTCTGCTCAGGAAACTGAAATAGAACACCGACCTAGGGAGGCTTGTTCACTGCTACATTTTCCATTTTTGCCGAAAGGTTCCCATGGGCATCGTCATGCCAGTAGTGTGAATTCTCTCCTCACAGATGCACAGGCCTTCCTTCTGGCCTTTCCCCCAACCCTCTCCTAATTTACTCAGATGATGGCCACCAATGGGACACTTCTTTTGTCTGACTGGGATGACAGATGGCAGAGCTTCCAACGGGATCCGCATTAATAGGACTTGGGGAGCTTCAGAGTCTGAATTGAGAGGCCATTCCTCTCTGGCCTCCAGAGACTTAGTACATCATATTTTGAATCCATCTTTGCACTCATCTTATAGGTAAAAAGGAAGATGGCGAAAGAGATAATTATACGGTTGTATTTAGCATTTACTTTTAGGAGAATGAACAGTGGACTTGAGCTAAAAGCACCAGTGTGACCAAATCACTAACCATTTATCCCCTTTATTACTGAAGTCAAAATTCCCAGAAAAAAATATTTTAACACACTCTTGGAAAAGAGATGATTTATTTTTATAAGCTGTAGCTCAGCTTATAAAATGAAAGCTCATACATACTGCAGCAAACCATCTGTCGGGGGGGATCCAGATGAGCTAAACAGATGCAACAATTCAAGTTATTTCTGACATGCATAAATAAAACTAGCTAGGAATCAGGATTAAAAAATACTCAAATCCTAAAGGCTTTTAAAATGTCAGTGGGAACTCATTAGTGTCAGATAACCCTCTACATATAGAGCATTTCATTGGGAGAGAGATTTTTTTTTTTTTTTTCATTTCTAGCTTTGTCTTTCTCGAGGACTCAGAACATAACTGCTATTTACGTAACAGGAAAGAACTCAGAATAGTTGATAAATAATCAGAGAGCTCTCTCTCAGGCTACTTAGTATTTTTTGAATTATAGGGAAAGCAGATTCTGAATGGATAAAAGGAAAAGCTTTAGGTAAAAACAGTGAGAACTTACTGAGTGCTTGCTTCACGGCAGGCAATGCTTTAAGTACCTTGTACATATTAATTAATTTCACCCTCACTGCAATCCTATGGGATAAGTATCATCACTGTCCCCATTTAACAGATGAAAATACTGAACCTCTAAGAGGTTAAAGAGCTTGACAAGGGCCCTGCCACCAGTTAGTAGCAGGGCTGGAATCTACACACCAAATCTTTACATTCCATTGCCTCAGCATGCACAGAACATCTTTTCCAGATCACAGAGAAATGATAATTGAGACCATCAAGCCATCCTTGACCCTGGAAGAATCCCAGCCATCCCTGTCTAGGCTCTTCTGGTGCAGAACAAACACAGAGAAAGCATTAGACAGAGCTGTCTGACAGTCTGTAGGATCCTTTTCTAGCCCTGTCTCCAGCTTCTTCTGGACCTTTCTCCAGTCATGCTCTGCTTTGGGACCTCCTCTGATCTGGCCCCAGCTCTGAACTTTCTAACTCCTCTCAGATATGCCTTTCTTACTGACTACCCCATTTAAAAAATTTATTTATTTATTTGGCTGCATCAGGGCTTAGTTGGGGCATGCAGGATCTTCGTTGTGTCTGGCAGGATCTTTCGTTGGCCCCTCACAGAGTCTCTAGTTGTGGTACATGGGATATGGAGCTCATAGGCTCAGTAGTTGTGGCACATGGGCTGAGTTGCACTCCATGTGGGATCCTAGTTCTCCCACCAGGGATCGAACCCAGATCCTCTGCATTGCAAGGCAGATTCTTAACCACTGGACCACCAAGGATGTCCCTACCCCATTTCTATTGAATGTGTATTCTGCCCCTTGGGTTTTGTTTGATAAGGCTTATAGAAAGTACATGAATGCTGAGATGAGAGGAACTCTGATTACAGGAAATGTTTCTCAGTAGCTGTATTTTTCAAAGTATGATCCTCTGGCTACCTGCATAGGCATCACTGGTGGTGCTCCAGAGAATGGCGGATTCTGGGCTCCACCTCATACCTGAGGCATCTGACTCTGGGTGTGTGGCTGATGGATCATTTACACAAGCTCTCCAGGTGATTCCCATACAAACTAAAGTTTCAGAACTATTGACAGAGCGTGTTTCATGCTTAATGATCCCAGGGGTGATTCTATATTTACTGACCAGGAAAGCATTAAGGTCTACCTACAAAAAGAAGCAGAACTTGGAGGAAACTATCAAGCTAGCATTTGTGATTCTCTTGGAAGTTTGTGGGCTACTAACTATTGAGCATGTTAAAATACAACACAGTGCACTATGTTTTAGAGATTTTACCTGGGTTTGCCCAGAAACAACTATTTTACAATATCAAGTAAAGTCAAAGGCCTTTCAGGGCAGATGGGTGGTACTGCAGAATGGCTTCAGCAACCTCTTCAGTCAATTCACAGAACAAAGAGAACAACAAAGACAAAACAAAATGGGGGAACGTTCTGATTTTCTTCAGTTTCCCTGGGTTGAGAAGATCCCCTGGAGGAGGACAAGGCAACTCACTCCACTATTCCAGCCTGGAGAATTCCATGGACAGAGGAGCCTGGTGAGCTACAGTCCATAGGGTCACAAAGAGTCAGACCCAACTGAAGTGACTTGGCACACACACATGCGTTCTTAAGTAGAACATGCTGAATTATGTAAGCTTTGGGCACCACAAAACCTGCCCCTACCCCTGTCTATAAATGACAGCATATATGACAAAGCTACATATAAGAGCCCTGAATTAAATATTTTTAACAGTTTTATTTTCCTTTCCGGCCAATGGACTCTCTGAGCCTCCCTCCCCACCTCTCCTCTCCTTTTTTTAAACTTGATGTTCTGCACTCAAATAGGATATTTTTGAAAAGCCTTCTGATAGTCAGAGACAATATTAGTGCCATGATGGTCTGAGACAAGAGCTGATAGTAAGAACAGATGGTTCTGGCAAAAGCCCACCCAAAGGGATATGATGATACCACGTGTGTGATAGCTGTTTTAGAAGTCTGAGAGGGCAGTGTGCTGCAGAGATTAAGTGGGGACTCTGAAACCACACTATGTGACCTGAACTCAAATTGATTGATTTACCCAGCAAATTTAATAGATGGGCCTCATTCATTTTGAATAGGAAAAGAAACCTGCTGTATCTTCCCTATTCATGAGCTCATTCTCCAATTTAGGAAGGTCGCCTCATGCTCAAAGCAAAAAACAGCCTTCAAGTTGGGAAGCAAAGGTTTTTTTGCAGCACTCAGATGTTCACGTTCTCTGCGCTCAGGCTATTTTTATTCAGCAGCACAGACGGTTGTGTAAGCACAGATTTCTTTGGCAGTTTTTATTATAGCAGGTGTAGGATCCTAGGCCATTGTCCTTAAAACACACACGTTCACTACCCGCATTTGAACAGCTTGAGAACTAATGCCATTCTTTATTTGATTATGTAGCTTACTGATTCTTGATAAAAAAAAAAGAATTATAAAACATAACTCCAAGAAGACTTGTTTAGATGAGAATGACTGAGATGTCATGAAAGAATATTATAATAAATCATATTCAAGCCATTTCAAGAGCAGGACACATTTGAAAATGGAATAATCTAAGCATCCACAAGAGAATGACTTGAGGCAAACATGGAACCTTGCCACAGCAGTTTAAGTTTCACTCAATCAGATGAGAAGTGGCCTGAACTCCCCAAAGGCACGTGGTCTGACTGGAGCTGTAGGATACCATTGTTTTAATCTCAGCAGCAAATGAAGAAGAAAGCACAAAGAGTATTCATGTTAAAAAAATACACTGAGCTGTATGTTGTGAAAAAGAAACCCACCTAATGAGCAAAACCCAGGCAGAGTGGCCTATGGAGTGTGGCAGAGACAGCTAGTGATATTCCTAGGCTAGAATACAAGACCTGATACCACATGGCTACTCAATGGCAGAGCATGTCTCTCTGTTCTCCTTGACTCTGTGTGGGGCTATCTCACTAGGTACTCCTCATGGAATGTGAGTGGAGGTGACATGTTCTATTTCCAGGCCAGGTGGCTAAGAAACAGACAAATTCTCTCAGTCATTTCCCCCATTCTCTTTATTCCCATTTGCCCTCTGGATGCTGAAGCTGAAATTGTTAAAGCACCAGGAACTTAAGTCCAGAATGATGGTCCAGAGCCCCCCACTGATCCGGAACCACCTTGCACTGCTAAGTGAGTAAAACTAAACTATATTGCCAGATGCTTCTAAACTGTTACCATTTTCATTTTTAAAGCAGCCAGCATGACTCTAACCAGGAGACAATCAAATCATGTTCGAAATTTTACCTGTTATGTGAATATGATATTCCTCCTTGAAGATCTTCTGGAAGAAAGGAATCTTGAACTGCATATGAGGAGTATGCAAACCAGGAAGATTTACATCAACGTCTCCCATGAAATGTGGAAATTCCCAGTCCTGTCAGAGAAAACCAACATGACAACATATCTGTGATTTGTTTCATTCCTAAGCAGCAAAACACCAAAAATTGACTTTTTATAAGCACTTATTTTAAAATCATTTAAATGCAGCCAGCTGTTGGGTGTATCTGTTTTGTTCTGTGATGGTTGTTTTATGTACATTAGGTAGCAGTATGCAATCAAAATCAAAATTAAGTCATAACTTATATCCTCAGATTTTCTCTTTAATGTGATAATAAGAAACCAATGCAGAATTGATGTGCATTAATATATTTTTCTTTCTTTCATTATGGAGATCTGATCTTAAATTTTTATAGGAAGGAAGTGATCCATATTTTATAAATATGGGGTAATTTAGTTATTTTTTGTCCCACTATTTTTTAAAAATAAGAAATTTATACCAGCATATTTTCTGTAAGAAGACAAAGAGGATCTAATTCATTTAACCAAGTTCCTCAATTCACATCAAGGGAGTTTTATTAATCATCTGTGCTAGCAACTATATGGAATGGAAAAATGCCAAAATCTTCTGTCCTGTTCTCTTGCAATCTAGCATCAATTTGAACCAAATGATGGAGGGCCTGACATGCTAGCCTGAGAGATGCACAGTGAATTAATCCCAAAACTGTCATTAGCTATTTCCTTGTTGTCAAGGCAAAATCATGTGGGATGACCCTCCTTCTCACAAGGAAGGGAAAAAGATGCAAATGAGGATATTTTTAGGTGACTCATCTGCTCTTGGTTTTTGGATAGAAGCACCAAATTAAAGTTCATAACTAGCATGTGAAGAAGAAATACACTAAATAATGAAGAAACCTTTAAGCTGAATCCATGTTTTTATTTCCAGTAATAAAATTATCCCTAAATTAACAAACAGTTCTATATTTAGTGAATATTTTCTAAAGAACTTGGAGATGAAAAAATAATAAACAAAATATTACTTAAAATTTTTAATCCACTATTTTGACATAAAAAGTTAAATTTTTCTGAGATTTCTCTGTATGAAGCTAACAGAGGTGTGCTGATAATAGTGTGCATGAACATTTCAGGAGTTTCCATAGCCATTCCACTTCCCTCTTTGCAGAAAATTCTGATTAAGGGAGAAGAAACCTTAAAGGAAAGAAGAATATGTGAGTGGTGGTAATCAGGAAAGTTTTCAATGTTTATTAATTTTTGATCTATGGATAACTTTAAGCCAGTTATAAGAAAGAAATACATAAGTATAAAAATAAAATGATGCAATATCATCCCTTACTACTGGTACGTATGCCAGTATCTTGTTGGTCTTGCCTTTCCTGGTTTTTCAGAAATCAGCAGCAAATAGACATGTAATTTTGGAAATTCAGAAAACCCAAAGCACTGATGCTGGATGAATTTGGAATATTTTGATCTAAAATATTAGTAGAAAATGGATTGGAATAATACTTGTGAACTATTGCATTTTAATAAAGTGCACTTTTTTTCATTGATATCATCTTGCTCTATGTTACTCAGAAGACACTTGCAAAGAATTAAAATTGAATTTAGTCCTTAGCTAAAATATAACTGACATCTGCCATAAAAAATTATGCTTGGCAATGATAACCAGAGAATCTTTCACTAATCCAGGATAAGAAACATAAAGCATTATCAATAGAGCAATTCCCTTTCTTACTTCTTGGTTTAAGGAAGAATTTTAAGATTAACAGATACACACTACACTGTATATAAAATAGTCATACAATAAGGACCTACTGTATGTATAGCACAGGGAACTATATATAATTCCTTGTTAATGGAAAAAATCTGAAAAGAATCACTGAATCACTTTGCTGTATACCTTAAACTGACACAACATCGTAAATCAATTACACTTCAATTAAAAAAGAAAAGGGAGTGAATACTTCTTGGTAGTAATTGGGCAAGTGTACTTAGTGTACTTTCTTTTGAAAAGATATTCTTGGACTGTTATTGTTTAGCTCTTCATTTCATGAAATCAAAGCTTTCTACTGGGTATGAAATTGATTTTAGTTTGAAAGTAATCTCTAGTGATTTCTTGTATACTGGTATCAAATCCTCACCACCCCCCCCGCTCCCCCCGCCCCCAAATAGTTCCTTAATTATATCCCAACTGTACTTGGAGATAGAGGAATTCAGGAAATGAAGACTATAAGACAGGAGAAAGTCTTCCTCTTTACCTAGATGATGGCATTCTTTTTTTTTTTTTAAGAGATGAAGGCAGACAGTTTGGGGGAAAATGTGAGAGTAGTATCTTACACCATCTAAGATATTAAAAACAAAGAACTAATAAAAGAGATGATACATAAAGTCTCTTAGATTCCCCCTGTATAATGTCCAGGGGCTTCCCTGGTAGCTCAGTGGTAAAGAATCTGCTTGCCAATACAGGAGACATGGGTTCGATCCCTGGTCTGGGAAGATCCCACATGCCTCAGAGCAACTAAGCCTGTGCACCACAGCTATTGAGCCTATGCTTTAGAGCCCAGGACCCACAACTCCTGAAGCCTGTACACCCATAGTCCTGCTCCACAGCAAGAGAAGTCACTGCAATGAGAAGCCCACACACCACAACTACAGAGTAGGAAGGCCCAGCACAGCCAAACAATAAATAAATAAAATTACCAGATTTGGGCTTTAAAAACTGTTTTCTTTAGTCTTTTAACTTCCTGCCTCCACCCTCTCCCTGCTACTCTTATTTTTGTAGTTTAGTTCCTCAGTCCTGTCCTGACTCCTTTGCAATCCCATGGACTGCAGCCCGCCAGGCTCCTCTCTCCATGGGATTCTCCAGGCAAGAATTCTAGAGTTGGTTGCCATTCTCTTCTCCAGAACATCTTCCAAATTTAGGGATCAAACCTGGGTCTCCTGCACTGCAGGCAGATTCTTAAACATCTGATTCAGCAGGGAAGCCCCTAATTCAATTCCTACTCTGCATATTTCTGCAGATGCATTGTTGAATCAGTGTAAATTCTGACCTTGACTTAGAATGGAATGGTAATAATAAACATTGCTACCACTTCCAATACATTTTGGGCTCATCTTAATGGAGGCATCGGAGGGTAGTGATACCTCAAGTATTTTTTTTTTTTATATATATAGGAGATAAAAGAGGAATAATAATGATATTCTCAATCTCCACCTTCATCTCCAAATCCCACAGGCTTCTTGGGAAGGTGAGATAATGCCTGGACAGCAACTAGCACATTGCTGGAGACAGAGGGAAGGGACAGAGAAATAGTCAACAAGCATGGCTGATTTCCCAGCATCATTCCAAGGTCAGGGTGTTCCTGAGAGTGAAGCAGAGGAAGCAGACAGGTCTGTTTTCAGGAGAATCACTCACAAAGCTGCTTCAGGGTCCAAGTGGAAAAGGACGAAGGTCATCTTCTCCTGCCCTCATCCACTGCACACTGCTGGCCTCCTGAAGTCTCTGATGGGACTTTGGCCAGAGCAGAGTCCTCCCAGAGGGCACCAGGAGCAGGACCATAGGGAAGGTCATTTCTCTCAAAGGGACATGTGAGTGACCTCAGTGGAGGACAGAAGAACGGGAGCAAAGTAATTTCTTGTGCAATGTGTATCTCACACTGTAGTGACCTCCAGGAATAACTGTGGCAGACTTTCACTGTGATGGGGGAGGCGTTGCTACCATGGAGCAGGAGCTGGTAACCTAGCAACATTTGAAACTACAGGCCAAAGAAACCCAAGGACACTTGGATCATACATTTTCAAGCACTGGCAATGCTCTAGCATCATCCTAAGCTACATGCTTATATTTACATACAAAATAACCCCCAAATCTTGCTATTATTAACTCACTTTACAGAAAAGAAAAATTTGCCTCAGAGAGGTTAAATTGTGACAAACTGAGGTAGCCGTCATATGGCAGAGCACAGGCAAAAGAATACATATTTTCTGTTGGGCCATGCTGCCTCTGACTATGAAAACTGATGACCCTTAACTGCTTTTGACTCATTACTAGAATTATTTATACCTGCTATACCTGTTCTGGGGGCTTCCTGGGTGGTAGAGTGGTAAAGAATCCACCTGCTAATGCAGGAGACACAGGAGACATGGGTTCTATCCCTGGGTTGAGAAGATCCCCTGGAGGAGAAAATGGCAACCCACTCCAGTATTCTTGCCTGAATCATCCCATGGACAGAGGAGCCTGGTGGGCTACAGGCCATGGGGTCACAAAGAGTCAGACACAACTGAGCAACTGAGCGGGCATGCACACTATACCTGTTCTTATTGAGAACCACTGATAACAGTCATTGCATGTTCTTCTCTCACCAAAAGTCAGTTCCATGAGTGGCTTTAAATGATTTCCCCACCCCAACCCCAGAAGTTTCTCGTATTTTGTCCAACCCTAATTTGACCAAGAAGATCAACTGTAACTTCTCCATTAATCAACTGTCCCAGAGGTCGCTGATTTCCAATCAGACTGTTGAGTAGGGAGATTTGACCAACAGGAGACTACTAGCAGGTACTGAGATTCTCTTGGCATCAAAACTATGGATGTATAGCAGTTTCACACACAGATTGTATGTACATGTTATGAAAGCCATGGTGCTCTTTCCTTCTGCATACATCTTAAAAATTATATTTTGAACATCAGATGAAAACGTTGAATTAAGAAAATGACAAAACAAGATGTATTCAGCTACCTAGATTGGGGGTAGAGACAGGTTGGTCCTGTGATTTTTTATTATAATATGTTCATTTACTCTATTCTTTAAGGAATGCTATCAGTATTCAGTAATTCAAAGCTCCCTTACTACAGTCTCCTCTCAAATCCAACATTGCCTTCAGCCGTCTGTCCCATTTGTGGCTCAGTGATGTGAGAATGATTTAAGTACATTGTGTCACTCACCCTACTCTAGTTATGCTCAGTTTATGGTAATGAACAGACTTCCAACTTTGTATCTTGCTTCATTTATGAGAAACAGCTAATTTTTATTCAGTTGGGTATATTTCCCATATAAAAATAAATGAGAAATGTCATGGTATATATCTACTCAGATTTCTTACATACAAGGGTTTACTTTTGCTTATAGCTATAAAAATCACATTTGAACACTGATGTCCAAATGATGAGTAATTTGGGACTGATGTGTCCAAATGTGATTCCATCCAAGTGTGGCTCTATTATTCATGGATCACATCCGGACAGACTTTCAGGATGGTGTTCAATATACAGTCTCAAGATATCCTGGATTCATCATTTCCTCACATTTTCTCATTGAGGTATACGCCCTGGGGTCCAGGGAAAGCACTTGGTACTGTGCAGAGGAACTCAAGCTTGAAACCCACACAGTTTTGAATTCCCCAACTAGCATTCTATTTCCCAAATCAAATGAAGGGGCCCCCATTTCTATTTAGAGAAGTATTAGGGGATAAAAATGTAATAACAGTGAATACTTTACCCTGCAAAAATGAAACCATGGTTTCAGAACAAAAATCATATTTTAGGAGCAAAGGCTGGCCACTTGGTTTTTGAGAAATTTAAGACACAATTTATATAATAGTTTGCCAAAAGTATACATAACAATTTAGAATAGAATTGACAATAGATTCCTAAATACTGATTAAAAATACCATTTTTCAGTGTAATAATCTGCATATCTCCTCTTTATAGGCATTTAGATTATAAGGATTTAAATGATTACAAAATTCAACTTTTCAGATTTGCTTCTTTCCCTTTGTTAATCTCCATTCTTCCTATTTCAGAACTGAATATAGGTCCATGAATATCAGAACATTATTCTACCCAAAATGCCCCCAGCTTGTAAAGTGCCCTTGGTTTTTCTATGCTTACCGTGTCCTAGCAACAAGATTTTAGATGACAGTGAACAGTGGTGGTCTGAAGAATTGTACTCATGCTTTGGAAGATATTTTTGCTTCTTATTAAGAATCTCAAGTACCTGATTTCTTTCAGCAACAGTACGCTTCTCCTAATTGACAAAACTGCCATGGTCTCACTTAGCTGAATAAACCCTTGGAAATCTTGATGTACAGTAGATGTTGCTTATTTGTTTGTTTATTACCTTCCTCTCCCATTGGAATGTAAGCCCCAAGGAACATAAGGAATTTTCTCCTGTTTTGTTCACTGTTACATTTCTCCATACCTGTAGTATATACTAAGAACTCATATACTTGATGAATTGATGAATGTTGCTCTTTGAAAGTTAAAGATATACAATTATTTCTGAGTTTCATGTAAATGGAATTTAGTTAAACAGAGCAATAAATACGCGGTTTTGTAAATAATATTACACATCAAACTGAGATTCATTATAATGAAAAAAATGTTTTTTTTCCCTATAAACAAGGTGTATTGCAATTACACAGACAGTAATTACTTTTAAGAAACTTTACCATCAGGCTCTGGCATGATAGCAGTGGGTTTTTTAAGATAAGTTTTATTACATCTAGACAGCTTGAAAGATCATTCCTTTAACCCAAAGATTAAGTCATTTGCCAAAGATCACAGAGGAAAGGAGACAGTATATAATGGGAGGAAGAAAGTGGTCAAATTTAAATACTGTTAGATGAGGCAGTTAATATTTGGGCAATTAGTAAAAATGCTCATTGTGATGATCCAAGACATCCTTTTAATTCCCATATAAGTGTAAAGAAGCTCATGAGACACGTTCAACCAAGTCAGAGAACAAGAAGAGAGAATGTAAACCAACATGTGATGAAAAAAGGGAGGATCATTTCCCACAATGGGTGACACTAGGAAGGTGATCAAGGCCACAACGAATATCAGAGATGCCCAGCAATAAACATGAAGGATATACAAAAGAGAAAGATCAGCAGGTTAATGCTTATAGGTATCTTTTGACAATTATTCTTATAAGTTATACTCTCATTTTCTCCTAATATTCATTATTGTTTTCTCCCCCTCTGGGCAAATGAATTCCATACTCTTTTGGAGCTCTCTCTTGGTAGTCACTTATTGTATTTAAAAGATTTAAAAGCTTTGGAGAAAAATCTTGTCTTTCTGATTGAAGTAGGCTTTTTTCAATGAGTAGAGTAGATAGCAGATCTCATTCATCACTAAGACAAATCCAAGTCAAACTGTAAATCCTTACTTAAAATGTTGAAAGAAGTTGACTCAAGATTTTTACACATTCTAAGGTATGGATGAACTCTCAGAACTGTTGTTCAAACAATCTAATTCATCCTAAAGGCATATTTTGTAGTGTGGTTTAATGTATTTTCTTCATCAGTAATCCTTTTCACTTGCAAAGGCCAATAGGAATTTCCCTGGCTAATTTTGAAGCCAATGTACTTCAGTGAGATTTAAGTAACAGTTTAGTGCCCATAGAGAAAGCACTATGGACACTATGCTTGAAGGCATCATTCCTTTAAGCACCAAGGTGGAAGAATGTCTGATGAAAAGTATGAGGCCTCATTTACAGATGTCCTGCCCTGGCAGACAGATGCAGTAAAGGACAAAGTAAAAGTCATTCTTGTAAGTGTTTACAGCTAACAGAAATGCATTGTGTGGCCTCTAGGGATAATGAGAAATCAATATCCCTCACCAGGGCAGTAGAGTTCACCAATATGCACCGAAAGAGTGCTTGACATTTTACAGACTCCTATGTGTGTGGGGGGTGAGGGGGTAGGGTGCAGGTAAACCATTGACTAGGACAAGTTGCTGGAAACTAAAGCTAATACAAAGACTAAAGAAACATGGTGTCATAACTCAATGATAGATCCTTTTGGATAAAATCTTCCATCCATCATCAAACAACAACTTGACTTACTTTGCACTTAAGATGAATGAATATTAGCTATATAATAAGTTGATATTTTTAAAATTGAGAGCACCTAAAAACTCTTTTCCTAAAGAGGAAAATGTGAAGGCTGGTGGAAGAAAGTTTTTGAACATCACATTTTCATGTTATTTTTCAGACACTGGCTGCAGTTCAATAGTAACAGCCCTTGCTTATTTTGTGCTTTATTGTATTTGCACATTTGGTATAAAATGTCACTGCTCCAGTTATCTGTTCTGGCTCTATGCATGCTGCCAGGAATGGTCACATACAATTGTCTGAATGACTAATTTCTTCCATAAACTATATAGGAAAATTAATTGCATACTGTCAAAACAGTAGATATTGTCCTTGGTAAAATTTTAATTTAATATTGAAGTCATTTTTCTCTGTGAAAAAATAATAATAGTGGAGATCAGTGGATAAATATAATTCAATATAAAAATATTCACAAACCATTGAGAGGCTGTAAGGTTGATCTAAATATCAGATGTGTGGTTGAGGTAAAGGGCTCTAGTGTTTCTTGTAATAGGTTCCTTTTTCATAATTTTTTGTCAACAATGTCTCATGGAGCATATATTATAATAGAAGAGAGACCAGTCAATCAGCAAATAGAAATACAGTATGATGTTAAATAGAGATAAATAATCTAAAGAAAATAAAGCAGGGTGAGGGGATGGAGCACAGTGAGTTAGGCATGGGTACTAGTTTCGTTAGTCAAAAGAAAGCTTCTTTGAGGGTGACCTTTGTATGGAGTGCTGACTCATATGAAAGAACAAGCTCTGCACACCTCTGGAGGAGGACATCAGCTAGAAGGAGGAGCTAATACAATGGCCCTGAGGAGGAAATGAACCAGAAATGTTCAAGAAACAGAAAGAATATAAGGGGCATATAGGAGGGTGAATGATGTGGAAAGTGGTAGGTTGGCTGCAGGAGGAATAAAGGCCAGTTGCAATGCGGGAGACCTGGGTTCGATCCCTGGGTTGGGAAGATCCCTGGAGAAGGGAAAGGCTATTGACTCCAGTATTCTTGCTTGGAGAATCCCACGGACAGAGGAGCTTGGAAGACTTCAATCCATGGGGTTGCAAAGTCGGACACAACTGAGCAACTAAACTAAGCACAGCACACAAGATGACTGTCGTAGTTTAGGTGTGAGATGATGGTGGTTCAACAATGCTGATCAGGTGTTCAGATCAAGATGTATTTTGAAGTAGCACCAACTGAGCTTCTGAATTTACCATTTGCTCCAGCAACTGGTAAATGACAGTATCATTTACTGAGAAGGTACAATTTGGGGAACAAATCAACTTGTGGAAGATAGGGAGGTAGAGAAGAAATGTAGAGATCTATTTAGAATATGCTATTAAACATTGAGTAGAGGTATTTTGTAGGCAGTTGGCAAACTTAGGGGAGGAACCAAGACTGGAGATGTAGGTACTTCCCTGGCAGTCCAGGGGTTAAGACTCCAAGCTTCTACTGCGGAGGCCCGAGTCCTATCCCTGGTTAGTGAACTAAGATCCCACATGCCATGTGGCATGGCCAAAAAATAAAAATAAAAAAGATTGGAGATGTAGGTGTGGGAGTCACAATGATATAAAACCACAGAGCTGGATAAAATCATCTGGAAAGGGAGTATAGAAAGCCAAGAGAAGATAACCAGGGACTGAACAGTGAGACACACTGACATTTAGAATTTGGAAGAGGAGAAGCCAGTAAGGAAAACAGAACAAGAATGACATGTTATAAGAAGAACAAAAGAAAGTTCATTTTAGAAGCCAGGTGAAAAAAGTGTTTCAAGAAGAAAGAAATGGTCAACTTCACTGAATGCAGCTGAAAGTCTGAGTGAGAAGACTGAAAAGTTAACCATAGGATTCAGCAATGTTAGGACTGTTGCTCTTGATAAGATCCCCAAGCTCCAGAGGAAGCTAAAATTGGAGACAAAAGCCTGACTGCCTGGTTCAAGAGAAAATGGCAAGTGAGAAGTAGAGACAATAACTATAGACCCCTTATGAGGAGCTTTGCTCTCAGTAGGAACAGAGTAAAGAGGCAGGAGAGAGTCTGGAGAGAGACTACAAGTCTTTTAATTTCAAATAAATTAGTGTTAGTATAAAATAAAGTCAATGTTGACTGAGTAGGGGACTCTGAGTGAGACCTGAAATTTCCTTTTTATACTTTCAACAGCTTCTGCAATGGCTAATGTGTGCACCGGCATGGATGCACTGGTTGTTTACAGCTGCTGTCTACTCTGGTTGATCAATACCTTCACTGTATCAGTAGTTAAATATTCTGACCATCGCTCTTTGTGAAGTCAAGAGGGCTGCTTTTCTGAAACAAAACAAAACAACGTTAGGCTAAGTTCACTGTATCTAGAATGCAATGGAGTTTTAGAAACAGTAGGCTGGATCCTTGCTGCTCTACTAACGTGATTTTCTTCTGTTTTCATCTTTCTCAGAGAAGACAATCACAGAGTGTCTGCCTCTGACCCCCAGTTATCACTGTCTGGTGATAACATGAACAGAAAATAAAACCTTTAGAGCAATGGATTTGAACTACCAGAAATCCCAGGCCTTTCTTCAATGAGTTTTAGGTCAAGAGTGTTCATCCTCTGAGCTCTAGAGAAAAGTTATCAACCCTCAAGTAAGAGAGTAAACACTAGAAAAACAAGATATATAGAGGCAGGTTGGAGGGATGGAAAGAACAAAATACATTTTGTTGTTGGAGAATTATACCTCAGTGAATCTAAAACTTTTCTGAACCTCTTAGTTCAGAGGTCATTGGCCAAGAAAAACCGAAAATACACTGTTTTACTTGTTGGAAACCTAGGAGAGTAATTCTACCACCCTCAGGGTCCTTTTGAAAAATAAGTTTCCAAGCTGGGGTAAAGAAGCCTTGCATGCATGCATTGCACCATACAATTCAATTAATTCAACACTTATTGAATACCAACTATATGCAATGCATTTATTCTCAAAGAATATCAAATGGCATTAATAAATAAACAAACTAGGCTCTTCCTTCTGCAGATATAGACAATGAGGGTCAGTAATGTCACAAGATTCCTCCCATATTATAACCCAACAGACAACTAGTAGAGAAAAGATGAGATGAAATTAAATCAGTATCACTGTGTTTCACTGCATCTCCCTTATTAAGAATTCTATTTAAGAGAAAAAAAATTCTGTTAAGAAGATTGTATTTTTATACTATATTCAGACAAAACAAACCAACATTTATCATAAACTTGCTCTGTATCAAGCACTTGATCCACAATAAACCACATGCAAATACATGTGGCAAGGAAAATTTTTCTCATTTTATAAGGGAATAAACTGAGGGTCAGAGAACAGTCAAGTAGCTTGCCCAGTGCTGCACAGTGAGTATCAAAAGGGTTGGTTCCCAGTCTGACTCCAGAGATATTTTTTTTATACCATATCAAGCTTGTTCATTACTTTTTTCATTATGCACTAGCATTGCAACTATCTTCCCACCTAAAAGCCAGTTGTCATGTCAATGTGTATTTCCCTTGGACGCTAACTTACATCTGTAATTAAAACTTTCCTGCTTGTATATTTTTGAGATTAGTTTTTTGTCAGTTGCTTCATTTGCTATTATTTTCTCCCATTCTGAAGGCTGTCTTTTCACCTTGCTTATAGTTTCCTTTGTTGTGCAGAAGCTTTTAAGTTTAATTAGGTCCCATTTGTTTATTTTTGCTTTTATTTCCAATATTCTGGGAGGTGGGTCATAGAGGATCCTGCTGTGATTTATGTCGGAGAGTGTTTTGCCTATGTTTTCCTCTAGGAGTTTTATAGTTTCTGGTCTTACGTTTAGATCTTTAATCCATTTTGAGTTTATTTTTGTGTATGGTGTTAGAAAGTGTTCTAGTTTCATTCTTTTACAAGTGGTTGACCAGTTTTCCCAGCACCACTTGTGCAAAACCAATACAATATTGTAAAGTAATTAACCTCCAATTAAAGTAAATAAATTTATATTAAAAAAATAAAAATAAAACTCAACATTCAAAAAACTAAAAAAATAAAACTTTCCTGTTAGTGGTATGTTGTAGCTCATCTTTAAATAATATTTTCTTAGAATTATCTTGATACCTGCAGCACAGGAGGAGGGAATCCTGTCTCATTTCCATTGCAAAGTCAAAGAATGGCAGTGGGTCTGTGTTTACCCTGCAAGTCATTGACAAAGCCGCAAAATACGCAGGCTGAGGTACATGTTTAACTCTAGATGGTTTGTGCTGTGCTGTTCTCAGTCACTTTGATCATGTATAACTCTTTGCCACCTATGGACTGTAGCCTGCTAGGCTCCTCTGTCCATGGGATTCTTCAGGCAAGAATACTGGAGTGGGTTGCCATGCCCTCCTCTAGGGGGATCTTCCCAATCCAGGAATCAAACCCATATCTCTGGTGTCTCCTACATTGCAAGCAGGTTCTTTACCCCCTGAGCCACCTGGGAAGCCCCTAGATGGTTTACGGCCATCTTAGAATTTTTACTGCCAATTCATAGATTTGGCTCTAAATTCAGAATACTTGTAGTAATGAATACTCTCTCCCCAACTTCTTTGCACTTCAGTTTTCTTACCTGAGAATATTTTCATCATACTCTGATGGCAGACTCCTGTATCATTGCACTAGAAAACAGGATTAATTTGGGGGTGATTTGGTGCCCACTAGTGTTGACTTTTCCCTAGTGGCTCAGATGGTAAAGAATCTGCCTACAATGTGGGAGACCCAGGTTCATTCCTGGAGTTGGGAAGATCCTCTGGAGAAGGGAATGGTTACCCACTCCAGTATTCTTGCCTGGAGAATTCCACGGACAGAGGAACTTGGAAGGCTACAGTCCACGGGGTCACAAAAGTCGGATGATGATGAGTGACAAACACTTTGACTTCAGAGTTGGCTATTAAACTTTGCAACTTCCTAAAAAGACACAACTTTTATGTTGCTTTGGAAGTTGAATAACAGTGAGATTTGTGTTTCTAATGCATTGTGGCTTAACATATCATTAAGTGGTAAAATTTTATAGTATGTAGGTGACTCAAGGTAGCACAAAAACACGAGAAAGAGAACTATATAAGAACAATATAACACATTTAATATATATTATCTTTATAGCTTTCTTCCTTGTGTTTATATATAAATATGGTTATATGTATTATAATTTTATGTAATGTGTGTAAAGAAGGCTGAGTGCCAAAGAACTGATCCTTTCAGATTATGGTGTTGGAGAAGACTCGTGAGAGTCCCTTAGACAGCTAGGGGATCAAACCAGTCAATCCTAAAGGAAATCAACCCTTTATATTCATTGGAAGAACTGATGCTAAAGCTGAAACTCCAATACTTTGATTACCTGATGCAAAGAGCCAACTCACTGGAAAAGACCCTGATGCTGGGAAAGATTGAGGGCAGGAGAAGAGGGGGCAACAGGGGATGAGATGGTTGGAGGGCATCACTGACTCAGTGGACCAGAGTTTATGCTAACTCCAGGAGACAGTGAAGGATAGGGAAGCCTGGTGTGCTACAGTGCATGGGATTGCAAAGAGTCAGACATGATTTAGAAACTGAACAACAATACAAAAATATATATATTCTGCATAGCTCTCTAAAAAATCTATTTTATCTCAAGTCTTCCTTATTCTATATGTCATTGAAGTTACTGTGTTTCTGGGAACGTCTCCAAGGATTAATTTTTCTTGTTCATAATTATGGTAGGTAGAAGATGACACAATTTTTATAAATATAATGTTATTAATAATCCATTTAAAGCCTGTCTTGATATTTTATTTTAAACAGAATTATCAGTGTAAGCAACATTGAAAAGTACATCACTAATATTATGGGATTGAAGCCCCATATAATATCTCTGTGCAGTATATTAGATTTCTAATGAAATGTGTCATGTTTAGAAATATTACAAACAATATCCTGTGGAAACAAAGTAACAGTGAACTTTGGGAAGGTGGTAAAAATTATCAGAAAATAATTTTATACTACCTCAGGATAATATCTCATAAAATTTTTATTTGTAAAAATTGGTAAGCTTATGGTTCTGAAAATTGACTTTTAATGCACAGAAAAGCTACATGAAAGCAATCATAAAAACTAAACATAAAACATAAAATTTTGCCTTCAAGCATTCAATTGTACTTGGTAAGTCATAGGTAAATTTGAAATTATTACATTTGCAGTTGCCAAAAGCTTTGTTTTATGGATACCTGTAACACATATACATAAATGAATTAATATGTTATTTTTCCTATATAAATCCAGGTGCACTTGATTTATTACTTCTCACTAGAGGAGAAGTTGGCCAATCCACATCATTATGAAACTGTTCAGGCAATAGACTATCTTCGGAAATTTGTTTTATAAGGTTCCAAATTGTTTTACAAAGTTATAGCTCGCTGACAGATTCCCCACTCCCACTCTCAATTCAGAGATACTGAGTTTTTAATAATTGTATTTCTCTTTTAAATAATAAATCCACTCTTTAACAACTAAATACCCGTACTAAAAACTTCAAAGAATCAGGTATCATTTGCCTTTCAATATAGATACACGATTGCCTTAGCTAGAAATGCAGACTTCTTCATATTTCTTTTCTGGAAAAAATACAGACAAAGAATGCTTGGGTGTTATAATGTAAGCAACTACAGGAAATACTAATTAACTCAGAATCAGTGAAAGATTTCAACTGTATTTCCTGAGGCTCAATTACATACAATGAGAAAGAATATATATGATTGTAATTAACTATTTTTCTTTTTCAAGTCAACGATTATGATTTAGTATGCCCTCACTGACAATTATATAGCATGATCTATAGGTTACACATTCTATGATCCAAAATAAAGATATGCCCTCTAAAGTTACTTAAATGTAAGGAAATGGATTTCCTTTTACTAATATTATTAACCATTCTGCTTGCCATCCCTCCATCCAGGCACTGAAACATGAACTATTATGACAAACAGCCAATATTCAATGAGCTAATGAAACAGGCTCTGCACCAGCATAGTTATTTACATATGTTTGCTTATTTTATCTTTAAAATAATGATACAAGGTGAGTTTTTCTTTTCCCATTTTGCAGTTATGGAAACTAAGGTTCAGAAAAGGTATTGGACTTACTTACTATAATATATAAGTGGAAAAGTAGCAACCAAGCCCTGGTTATCTCAGTCTTATATCTGCTGTTTTTTAAACCCCATTTAGAAGGATGAATAGGAATTTAGCATATCTTGCTTCTAAATGACCTACTACTGTCTTGGTTTAATTACTACTTTTTTTTTTTAATGTAACTTGTCTTTTCCTTTCATGACATCATCTTTTATTAGCTACATATTTGTACACATGGCAATTTGTCACGTCAGCCCCTCTTTTCCACATTGGCCATATAGTAGTATCTCCAAGTTGATCTAGTTCTAGGCTCTACCTTCATGAGGTTTACAGTTTGAATGTAGCACAAATACACAAACAGAATAATATCAGAAAATGATTAGTGCCAAAGAGAAAATAAGCTAGGATGATTGGCTAGGAGAAGTTACTTTAAGTAGGGCTAGATAAGGTCTCTAGGTAGATTAACCTCTCGAGTGAAAGGTACCAGGTAAGGTGATGTATGCTATGGATGCAACAGGGAACAAAACAGACCAACAGAGACCCCACTCTCAAGTATAATAACTTAAGTTGAGAGGGCTTCCCAGGTGGCACACTGGCAAGACATGGGCTCTACCCCTTGGTCGGGAAGATCCCCTGGAGTAGGAAATGGCAAACCACTCCAGTATTCTTGCCTTGAAAATCCCATGGACAGAGGAGCCTAGTGGGCCCATGGGGTTGCAAAGAGTCAGACATGACTGAGCACAATAGCACATGCAGAGAGAGCAAAAGATGAAAGAACTAGAGTCAACTAGATGAAATGAGGTAAAATTAGTAAGTGCTGTGAAGGAAATAAAGTGAAGACTAAGAAAGAGAATAACAAAGAGGCCACTCAGGAAGCATCCTGGAAGAGGTGATACCTGATCTGAGAACTGAGGATGGAATTGATCCAACCACACAAAGAGAAGAGAATATTGTGCAAAGCAAGTGCTCAATTCTCTACTTTATGAGGGTATTCTGCTTGGTCCTTGGGACACAATAGTGAAAAAAAGCCTATGGACACTATAATTTATTGGTGTTTGTGAACAAGTTGGAGATGAATCAAATAATGATGGAAATAGAACCCCTTGTTTAATATATTGTTTGCAGATATCTTTTCTCATTCTGTAGGTGGCCCTTTCATTTTGTTGATAGTTTCTTCTCTGTGAAGAAGATGTTTAGTTTGTTACAGTCTCATTTGTTTATTCTTGTTGCTATTTCCCTTGCTTGAGGAGAAATATACAAAAAATGTTGCTTAGACTGAAGTCAAAGAGCATACTTTGTATGTCTTCTAGAAGATTTATAGTTTCATGTCTTACATTTAAGTCTTTAATTGGTTTTGAATTTACTTTGACTATGGTATGAGAAAGTAGTCCAGTGTAAGTCTTGCATGTAACTCTCCAGTTTTCCCAAGACTATTTGCTGAAGAGTCTTTTTGCCTTTGTATATTCTTGTTTACTTTGCCATAGACTAATTGCCTATATAAGTCAACATTCAGAAAACTAGGATCATGGCATCTGGTCCCATCACTTCATGGGAAATAGATGGGGAAACAGTGGAAACAGTGTCAGACTTTATTCTTTGGGCTCCAAAATCACTGCAGATGGTGACTGCAGCCATGAAATTAAAAGATGCTTACTCCTTGGAAGGAAAGTTATGACAAACCTAGATAGCATATTCAAAAGCAGAAACATTACTTTGCCAACAAAGGTTTGTCTAGTCAAGGCTATGGTTTTACCAATGGTCATGTATGGATGAAACAGTTGGACTGTGAAGAAAGCTGAGCGCTGAAGAATTGATGCTTTTGAACTTTGGTGTTGGAGAAGACTCTTTTGAGTCCCTTGGACTGCAAGGAGATTCAACCAGTCCATCCTAAAGGAGATCAGTCCTGGGTGTTCATTGGAAGGACTGATGTTGAAGCTGAAACTCCAGTCCTTTGGCCACCTCATGCAAAGAGTTGACTCATTGGAGAAGACCCTGATGCTGGGAGGGATTGGGGGCTGGAGGAGAAGGGGATGACAGAGGATGAGATGGCTGGATGGCATCACTGACTCAATGGACATGAGTCTGTGTAAACTCTGGGAGTTGGTGATGAACAGGGAGGCCTGGTGTGCTGCGATTCATGGGGTCGCAGAGTCGGACACGCCTGAGAGACTGAACTGAACTGACTGAAGTGTGAATTAATTTCTGGGCTGTCTATTCTACTTCACTGATCTGTATGTCTGTTTTCCTGCCAGTACCGTACTGTTTTCATTACCATAGTTTTGTCCTATAGTTTGAAATCAACTTGCACTATAGTTTGAAATTGCTCTTCTTTCAGCCTGTTCTTCTTTCTTAAGACTGTTTTGTCTATTCAAGGTCTTAAAATTATTTGTTCTGGTTCTGTGAAAAATTCCTTGGTATTTTGATAGGGATTGCATTGGATCAGAAGATTGTCTTGGGTATTATGATAATTTAAAAAATATCAGTTCTCCCAATCTAGAAGTACTGTGTATCTTTCCATCTGTTTGTGTTACCTTCAATACCTTTCATCAGTTATCTTACAGTTTTCCAAGTACAGGTCTTTTACTTCCTTCGTTAGTTTTATTCCCATGTATTTTATTATTTTTTGATGCAATTGTGAATGGGACTTTCTAGATGTTTTTTCTTTCTGATAATTTAGTGTATAGAGACACCACATATTTCTGTATATTAATTTTATATCCTGCAATTTTATTAAATTCATCAGTGAGTTCTAGTAGTTTTTTACTGGTGTCTTTAGGATTTTCTATTTATATAGTATGTTATCTTCAAACAGTGACACTTTTATTTCTTTTCCAATTTTGATTACTTATATTTTTCTTGTCTCATTTTTTTGTGGCTAGGACTTCCAATACTATGTTAGATAAAAATTGGCAATGTGAGAAGTTTTATCATAAATAAATATTGAAAAATTTCAGATGTTTTTCTGAATCTATTGAAATGATCATATGATTTTTACTCTTTAATTTGTTAATGCAGTGTATCACATTGATTGACTTGTTGATATTGAAAAATCCTTCTATCTCTGTGATCCCACTTGATCACGGTGTATGAACCTCTTAATTGTTAGATTTGGTTTGCTAATGTTTTGTTGAGAATTTTTGCCTCTATGTTCATCAGTGTTACTGGTCCATATCTTTTTTTGTGATATCTTTGTCTGGTTTTAGTATTAGGGTGATGCTGGTTTTGTAGAATGAGTTTGGATGTACTCCTTCCTCTACAATTTTCTGGAATAGTTTGAGAAGGACAGATGTTGATTCTTCTCTAAATGTTTTCTGGAATTAACCTGTAAATGTCTGATCCTGGACTTGTGTTTGTTGGGAGGGTTTTTTTTTTTTTTTGTAACGAATGATTCAATTTTGTTATTGGCAATTAGTCTGTTCATACTTTCGATTTCTTCCTTTTTCTAGTCTTGGGAGAGGGTACATTTCTAGGTATTTGTCCAATTCTTTTAGCTTGTTCATTTTATTGATGTATAGTTGTTTATAATAATCTCTTGCTATCCTTTGTATTTCTGTGGTTTCAGTTGTAACTTCCCTTTCATTCCTGACATTACTGATTTCAGGCACTTTCTCTTTTTTTCTTGATGAGTCTGGCTAAAGATATTTTTGTATATCTTTTCAAATAACCATCTTTTAGTTTCATTAATCATATGTATTGCTTTTTAGTAGCCATTTCATTCATTTCTCCTTTGATCTTCATGATTTCCATTCCATCTACTAACTTTGGGTTGTATTTGTTCTTTTTTTCTAGTTCATTAGGTGTTAGGTTAAGTTGTTTGAGATTTTTCTTGTTTCCTGAGGCAGGTTTGTATCAATATAATCTTCCCTCTTAGAACTGATTTTGATGTAGCCCAGAGCTTTTGGATCATTTTGTTTTCATGTCATTTGTTTCCAGGTATTTAAAAATTTCCTTGTTGATTTCTTCAGTGACCCATTGGTTGTTTAGAGCACATTGTTTAGCCTCCATGTGTGTATTTTTGCAATTCTTTTCTTGTAGTTGACGTCTACTCTCTCTTTTTTTTTTTGGTTATTCTGCTTGAGTAATTTCCACTAGTCTTTCTGTTCACTGATCTGTTCCTCTGTACCATTTAATCTACTATTGATTTCTTCTATTTTTTCTTTTTTTTTTATTCATATTATTTTTCAGCTCTGCTTGATTCTTTTTCACATCTTTCTAATTCTGTTAAAAACTTCTAACTTCTTACTCTGTTCATCCATTCTTCTTTGAATTCTTTGAGCACCTTTATGATCATAATATTAAACTATCTTTCAAGTATTTTGCTTATCTCCATTTTGCTTAATTCTTCTTCTGGGGTTTTATGTTACTCCTTCATTTGGAACATACTTTTCTCTGTCACCTCATTTTACTTAATTCACTGCTTTTCTTTCTTTGTATTTGCTAGGTTAGTTTCATATCCTGATCTGAAGAAATGACCTTATGTAGGAAAAGTCCTCTGGGGCCCAGCAGGGCACTCCTCTCTGTCATCAGAGCTATATGTTTCAGGGGTCCTCCTATGTGGGTTATATGGGTCCTTCTGTTGTGGTGGGTTGTCTATTGTGGGCAGTGTGGTAGGAAAGCTGGCCACTGGTCTGTTAACTATCTGACCTTGCCTTGTGTGGAGGGTGCCAGCTGCTGGTGGGCAGGAATAGGTTCTGGTGCAGCTGGCTGCACTGTCAGGGGCATCCTGGTCCTGGGGCTGGCCCAGAGGCAACTGGTTATGGAGCACTGGGGGGTCCTAAGGCAAGTGCTGACCCACTCATGGGTGGAGGTGGGTCCTAGAATGGCTGCTAGTTGTGAGGTCCTGAGACCATGGTTGGGGAAGGGTTGCATGGTTGGTGTCTGCCTGTTATTGGAAGGGGGGGTGGGTGGGGAAAGGGGAGGGGTCCAACATGACAGAGCTGGTGATGATCTGCTGGTAAAGCCAGATCTTGACACGACTTTCTAAGAGATCCAGGATGTTCCAGAATTGGTGTTAACCTGCTAGGGGGTGGGGCTGAAGCCCTGGTAGCACCAGCATCCCTGGTAGCACCAGCCTGCTGGAGGATGGGCTATGTGTTGACATGGCTGGCTGTAGGGCTTCACTAGTCCTGGGGCTGGTAGCTGAGGCTTACTCCTGGGGCTAATACTGGCCCACTGGTGGGCAGATCTGGATCCTAGGGTCTCTGGCTATAGGGCCCAGAGGTTTCAGAGGTGGCTTAAGCCTGCTGGTAAGTAGTTTTAGGGCCCAGGGAGTTGTACGGTTAGTGCCAGCTGACTGGTGGGTAGAGCTGTGTTCCAGGGTCTCTGATTGCAGAATCCTGGGGCTCCTGGAGTGACTGTTGGCTGGCAGGTGTATAAGGCTGGGTCTGGGCTCTCTGGTGGGTAAGACCTGGTCCTATAACAACTGGGGGCTTGGGGCGTCTTAAGACAGCTGGCTTGCTGATGAGTGGGTCTATGTCCCTGCCCAGTTAGCTGTTAGACCTGAAGTGTCCCAGGACTGGTACTGGTAGGCAGAGCCAGCTCCTGGAGTGAGTAAGCTAGAAGGCAGATTCCAAAATGCTGCTTAATGGCACCAGTGTCCTTGTAGTAGGATGAGCTCCCCAAAATGGCTCCTGTGAGTTTCTATGTCCCAGGGTGTTTGAATTGCTTCCTCCCTATCCAAAAGGTTTTCCAAGATCAATGAGTATAGATTACCCAGCTTGCTTTCAAATCACTGCATCTACCTGGGGTCATAGAGCATTGAGATTTTGTGTTAGCCCTTTAAGAATACAGTCTGTATTTTTCATAGCCCCCTGGCTCTCCTGAAAGTAAGCCCCACTAGTCTTTAGAGCCAAATGTTCTAGGGATTCAGCCTTCCCCATGTAGGACCCATGGGATTGAGAACCTGATGTGGATCTTGGACCCCTCAGTTCTTAGGAAGAACCTCTGCAATTGTAATAATGTTCATTTATGTGTTATCTAACTGGGGGTGGGGTGGGATGGGTCTTGACTATATTGTGTCTTCATGCCTCCTATCTCACTGTGGTTCCTTCTTTCTATCTTTAGCTGTAGAAGTTCTTTTCTCCTTCTCTCCAGGTCACTCTCATAGATAGTTGCTCTTTGAACAGTTGTAATTTTGGTGTGTCCAGGGCAGGAAGTGAGCTCAGGGTCTTCCTACTCTGCCATCTTGGTCATTTCACCAGATCCTCTTTTCTTATAACATTTTGACTTAAGTTCTTTTTTTCCTCAAGATAGATCCTCTTACTAGAATATGTAGTAAAATAAAAAATGCAACCTATAGAGCTGCCACAATGTTCAATGCATATTATTTGAACATTATTGCTAAAGCTATAAAAATATGAATAATTTGCATATTTTCTGTGAGCTAGTAGAAATGTTTTTGGTGTCCTACATAAACCTAAGTCAATTTGCAACACTGCTTTCAACTATAGAACAGTTAAACATGTGCATATGAGTTAAGATCCATAAGAATATTGAGAAAAGTGATTAAAACCTCAGGATTCCTAAGTCCATGCTTAACACTATATGCCTTACCCATATTTAAGCTACTATTGACTTCATACTCAAGTTATCATTTAGATTGATGGTCATTTAGAGTAACATCAGCCTGGCAGTTTCCTCGGCCAGTATTTACATCACATTTCAACATTTTTTAATGTTTACCTTAACCAAAGCCAATATTTTTTATCCTTGAGTAGAAGTAATGATTTTGGTAAATGACTATGGCATAAATCAGATAACCATATAAAAACTCACCACTGAAAGCAGTTATGTGCATATCATTTCCCCCAATGCCTCTATAATTAATAAGAAAACCACAATCTTATTTACCTCCCTGAAATGGGACGTTAGGTATTGCTATTCACATACACACCTAATTATTTTCAGAGAACATTTGGCCATGTAAATTAAAAGGGCAGAGAAATTATCTGTTCTATCCAAGTAAATCTATTTTCCTCCATCTGGTACAAATTTGTGTTTTCTATGAGTCAACTTTCTCTTTTCTATCTGGTTTCACACTATCAAAGTAATTAAATTAAACACATGATGGAAAATAAAATCAAACCACTTGTTTGAGCGTTGACCTAAAAATTGATTTTTCACTTTTAAAGTGGCTGCTTTGCCAACCTATAAACATAGTAAGTCTTTAGACAGATTTATTTTCTTACTATTTCTTTTTCTGACTTACATGCTAATTTTGGAGTATGTTTATATAGACTTGTTATAATATACTTATACATCCATATTAATCTGATAATTCTGCATGTGGAAATCTTTCTACTAAGGAAATAACTTAAAATAAAAAAACCTTGTGCATAGTTTCAATTTATTATTACTCAATCTAATGAAAAAAATAGAAACAAACTTAGATAGAAGAGTAAAACTAATTATGGCATATCATTCCATGGAAAATTGAATAAGTTTCTCAGAATTATAATTATGCAAACTTCATGACATATTGTTAAGTTAAAAATACATAATTTATAAAATTGAATATACACTATAAGTATAATCTTGCCTACATACAGTGAATAAAAATCCAAATTAAAAACTAGCAATATGGAGATAATATACCAAACTTGTTCTGTTATTGTGGTAAAATTACAGATGGTTTAAAAAGCCCTTGTTTTTCAAATTTCTAAAGTTATCACATTTTATTTTAATTTTATAGCTATAATATTTATAAGCACACTCTAGACATACATTTTTCAGAGCAATTCCTTTTTTAAAAAAAATCTCTTTAATTCTAATAGTCAATTTCTTTCTTTAAACTCTAACCTTATATTGTCTTATAAATCTTGCTTTTATTCAGTCATGCTTTTATTTACTTTTGGTTGAAGCAATTCCTTTTCAGCTCTGGGTTCAAAGGGGATATAATATCACCTGCATTCTCCCAATGTCCCCAGTGTGCCGTGAGATTTAATGAGATACCACATCCGTGCAGCACTTTAGACTCCATAGAGAAAGATGCTATATAAAAACAATGCATTATAATTATTTATGTTTTATAAAACCTACAGAGATATTAGAGCTACAATTTACCACAAGCAGACAGGGCTGGACTCAATCCAAATGCAGGCCAGACAATGTCCCTTAATGCCAATCCCTACAAGGCAGGAGAGGGAGGAAGTTACTCCCTGCTCTGAGAGCACTAAAGGCAAACCCCACTCCTGCAATGTTAAAAACGTGATACTTTGGTTTTTATGTACAATCTTCTAAAAATTACAGTGTGTCATTTGTGTTTGCTTAATATACTGTTCTCCCTGGCTCTGCTGAGTTCCAACTGAGTACATCCTCAATTATTTATGAGAAATAAGCTTCCAGAACCAGGGTTAAAATTCAGCTATTATTCATTACTAGAAATCATCAGATGATCTGAGGCATTGTTACTAAGGAAGAATAACACAAGTTCTGAATTGAATTAGAGGTCATTTAGTATAGCCACCCCTTATCTCATGTACAAATCCCTTAGCCAGCTGCTCATAAGTGGTCAATCACTTTCTGAGCATTTGTAGAAAAGGGACACTTTTACTTTCTAAAAAAAGCTCTGACACTTAGCATGTTCTACTCTGCATACTCAACTAGACCCTGCCCACCATTGTTCTGCTTTCTGAAACCGCTCTAAGTATCCTTCCTCTGACTTAAGTCCTTTCACTATGCTTTGCTTCTTTGTTCATTTGTTTAGCCAACACTTACTTTGCAGGTATTGTGTAGGCTCCCTGTGAAGCTCTGGGAACAAACAAGTTTGATACGTCTCTCTCCTAGTCTAATGGGACAGAGACACCAGGATAGAAAAATCATCAAATATGTTAAGTGCTATGTTGCAGGTAGAAAGTAAAATGCCAAAGGATGGAGTACCCTGCCTGAGAGCATTTACAAAGGCTTCCCAGAGAAGGTGATCTTTGTCTTCTGTTGAAAAGATGACCAAGATGGTTAATATTCTATCAACTGAAGCAATTGTCAAAGAGCATAAAAAATAGGTGTGAATGGTCCAGGCTTGTGCAGGGAAGGGTGAGAAGTTCAGTGTGGTTGAAGCTGAGTGGCAGGGATGGGGCTGAGGGACCAGCTGAGGGCTTTATTTCCAACACTTCCAAGATTGGACTTTATGCAACATGCAACGGGGCCAATAGAGATTCTGGAGCTGGTGAATGATGAGATCAAATCGGTCCTTAAGAAGATGACTGTAGCAATAATGTAGGAAGATTAATGATTAGAGTAGGGAGAGTCTTATATTAAAAAGTTACTGTAAAAGTCTATGCAAGACATGATGAGGCCAATGATAGGAATTTTGGAGTGAGATTTGAAAAATTAATGTTGGTATTGATGTCAATATATTGGATATAAGAACCAAAGGTATGTAAGAAACAAAAATAGAATCTGAATAGATGGTGACATTATTAACAACAAACACACAACATAGGAGGCAGAGCAATTTGGGGAACAATAGTAAGGTCATAAAACAAGTTCTGATGGCAAGTATGAGACTTCTATGGGATACTCAGTGGCAGTGTCCAGAAGTCAAGTGGTCTATTGGTCTACAGCTTGGGGAAGAGGTCAAAGCTGAAAAGAAACTAGAAAAAAATATTCCAAATAAAATAAAATACAATTGTTTAGAGGAACTCAGTTGAATACCTAGTGAGGCGCTGAGATGATACCCCTTATCTTGTTAATTCTGCTGACTCCATGAGCTCATTCAAAAGACAATACTATAAATACTCTAAATGAGAAATGAATGAAAGGAGCTTAATTTAACTACACTTTTCTCCTTTATAACTTACATTTGGGTTTAATTTTGTTGTTGTTGAGTGTGGTTCTTTTCCTGTATCTGTTTTACATGTAATCTTGTCACTATCATTCTTTTCTTACTCATCTGTCTTCCCCAAGGCATCTCCAGAAGAAAAGGATGTTGAGGCATTTTAAGACTTCTTATTCTTAAAAAATTGCCTCATTATCCCCCACCCTCTACCACACATACACTATTGCTGGGAAGTTGACCAATGAGTCTCACAATTGCATATGAACTTGGTTCTCTCTCTTACCAAGTGGCATCTACCTTTTCCATTTCTTTCTTTTTTTCCCCTGACTTACAACAGACATTGACCATAGAAGATAATGTTCATGAACCTGCTAGGAAAATACTGGGAAGACACTGAGGATTCTCATTAGCCTAGAATTTCTAGAACTGCTGGTTTTGCCTCCTGCTAATGACTGTTTAAAATGTTTTCAATTCTGCTTCTTCTCAGGCTGATCCAGCCTCCTGCTTCAGGCATTCTTTCTGTTCCTATGCACTCCATTCTTGTGGTGCTATATATAGCTTACTCTATCAAGTTCCTCTATTCCTTCCATAGGATGGATTATTTCCCCCAGTTCTCCCCAATCCATCATACAAATGAACTCCTCACAAGCCAGTCCCTAAGGCCTGTCCATACATATCTGATCGTATCTGATTCAAGGGAAATACAGATTGAGTGATCATGGGTAATGCCACATGTTTCAAACAAAATAACTAGGTAGAGTTTATGTAATTTCCAAATAGCCAGTGGAAAGGAAGTTTCAAATAAAACAGAACTAAATCTCTTTTTGTTTTAGACATTCATTTTGACAAATTCAAAACACTATCTCATTACTAAATACAAACACAAACTTGATAATTGTAAAGCAATATAAACCAAAAGATACAGATTCCTAAACAAATATATAGACCTGAAAAGGCCAAGTTATATAAGAAAAACTCATGTTTCAAACTACTATGCATCATTTAAGTTTTACAATACCATGCATAAAATTTTAGTTTCCTCAGCCTTTGGAAATAATAATAAAAAACAGCACTGTATATCCATTTACTTTGGGTCTGCTGATTTTATTACTTTCAATACTAATAAAAAGTTATATAAGTATGCTGGTCAGATTAATTCTAATTTCATGCTTTTCCCAATGATTATGGTTCTGCATAGAATTTTCAAAAGAACTGAGATGACATAAAATTTCTTCCTATGACTAATTCTCTTTATAGCTTAATACTACTAAAAATTATTCCCCAAATTGAAAGCACTTAACTTTCCTTTCAGTAAAATGTTCTTTTTTCAGCTTTTAGTTATCAAGCATATATATCTGTCTTAAGAAACAAAAGGGGAAAAGGCAAGTAAAGTAAATAAAAATGAAAAGAAGATAAATCTGTTCACTAGTCTCCTAAATGACCCCAATGCAGAAAAGGCTTTACTGAGGGCGATTGCTTGGGAAATGCAATTTCAGTGTTTTTGTGTGTTTTTTTTTTTGATGCCATTGGTGATATATCTACCAATTTCAGTGCTGTGTAGAGAATAGGAACGTCATTCTAAAAGCAGTTCTGATTTTAGAAATCACTTGGGATGAACTGTCAGAAAATACTCCAAACTATGTTCTAATTGCTATAAATTCACTTGAATTTTGACAAAAACAATAGCTTGATTTTAATTTTTATTAAAAATCCACAGCAAAAGATAATTATTTTTTCCCTGTGTGACTCATATCAGATTTCTGTATCAGAATCCGAATTTATTTGTATGCCTTGAATGATTTAAAAAAGTATGGCAGGCAAGACTTTCCTAAAGAAGATAGGCTATTCCCAGAAATGAACTATTTTTAGAAGAAAGAGAAAATGATAGAGTTTTAAAGAAAGTATCAATGATATGGGCATATACTTTGGATAAAAACTGGGTCAGTTGGAAACATAACCCATTGATTGGCTACTTTACCTTTCCTGTCTTTCATTTCCTTAAATTGACATTTGAAGCCAAGACCATTACACCCTGCCTATTAGGAGCACCTTTCTATGTTAAGTTGGCTGATTTAGTCTTTCTTCTCTGCTACATTGTAATAACTTGAAGGCAAGAACTATGTCTTATTCATCTTATATGTTCTTAATGCCTGATATAGTTTTGAGAACAGAGTAAGAGGATAAAAAATCAATTGAAAGAATGAGTGAGTGAGTGACTGAATCTGTTCCCTAAGGCAGCTGCATTTTACTAAGTCAGGAAAAAAATGACAGATTAAGTCCTCAGGGGGAGAAGGATGCTACTTCCAAAAGAGTGCTCAGCACTTCTCTGGGAACCTAAAAAGTAGATTCTAGAATGTATTCTCACATAACGAGACATAGAACAGCATCCAGCACTTTGATCTGTTCAATTGCCAAGCTGTGGTTAATAATGGAGGGATACTACAAGCACTTGGAAAGAAACAACTTGTACTGCTTAAACCAACATATTCTAAACAAGCTTAATTTTCTCCATTATGAATTCTGCTAAAACACCCAGACAACCTGATTCCAGTTTTCATAGTTGTTAAAATAACTACATTATTCATATTTTACTGAATGGGTGACTTTTTTTAAGCATGTTTTGTAATAAATAAATTTACTTATTGTTTGTTCAAACAAACAATAGAAAATTTGTGTAACAGAGGGCCTGAAGAATGAGTTAAATTGATCTATCATCTACTAACTTTCATGGAAAAAAATTAAACACAGATTTGCAAAAGTTTGAAGATATTCTATCACACTTTATGATCTAAGCCTTTGAAAGTGGTAAGGAGATGTATCATTGGTATCAGTCTATGGTATTTTAAGAGGGACAAAAATGCAGTTTGTTTGAAGTCTTATACCAGTGAATGTCTGTTATCAATGTATACTTGACTAATAATAATAATAAAGTTTCAGTACTCACTGTGATTAACAAAGGCTTTCAACCCCAAATTTTTATTATCTCACTGGCATAAGACTTTAAACCTAGAGATACAGGCTAGGATGTAAAGGAATCAGCTCTTTAGCAAAAACAGCGCTCTTTAAAGATGAGGAAAGTGAGCCTTGTAGAGAAATATGAACTCTGATGGGAAAAGAGGTCTAGCCTATTGTAATAATCCTAATGCTTTACTTCAAGCTTCCTTCTGTGTCTTGGGTTTTTTTTTTTAGTTTGGTTCTTGCTGTCATCAGCACAAATTGCCCCAAAGATACAAAAGTCTCCTTTTCTTACTCTAAAAACAAAAGCTACAGTTGAAATAAAATGCTTTCCCCTTTATTCTTTTTCATATAACTAGGTCTAGCATTAACAGTCCAAAGAAAATTTAAGAAAATAATTGAGATATAAATTCAATAAATACAAAGTTAGATATAATGCATATACTTATATATGTGGTAATTAATAATTAATACCATCACCTACTAGGCACTACGAACTTTTTATCCTATGTGTTCTATCTTAAACTATGCTTTGGTAATTTCTGAGATGTCCTTAGTGTTAAATATTGTTGTTCTTTTAAGAAAATCTCCATAAAAACACTTTTCATAGCCTCCCAAACACAACTCCCAAAGGTCCCTCTATTTTTGTTTTTCAAACACAACGCCCATATAAGATTCTAACTAGAAGCTGAGTCAAGTACTTTCTATTACTCTGTTGGTCCCTGTTTGTGATTAACCCTCTTACTAAATCATAAACATATCCCTCTGAGGCCATGATGCTCAGGCTTGACTCACTGGATACTACTCTTACAGAGTCACTTCAATTGCTCTATGTGCTTGTGTGCTAAGTTGCTTCAGTTGTGTACAATTCTACATGACCCCATGGACTGTAGCCTGCCAGGCTCGTAGGTTCCTGGCAAGAATACTGGAGTGGGTTGCCATTTCCTCCTTTGGGGGATCTTCCCGACTCAGGGATTGAACCTGTGTCTCATATCCCCTGCATTGGCAGATGGGTTCCTTACCACTAGCACCACCAGGGTGCTACCACTAACACCTCAATTACTCTACAGTAAGATTCAAATATAGGTATTTTTTTAAAAGCTCAAGAAATTCTAATATGCAGCTGATTTGAAATCGTTGCTCTTAGAGCTGACTATAGAAACATTTTATGGAAAAATTCTAATGATAGGGACAGCTACTATTTTTGCACTTATTATTATTATTATTATTTTTTACTATTTCTTTGAGTTTTAAAAAATGTTGTCCTGTCACTTTGATCCAAAGATTGGTAACTCTTGTAAGAAAAATCATCTCTATTATTAAGCAAAACACAATGTTCCCTAAGAAGGAAGTGACATTTTACTTGAAAAATGCTACGACCCTAAATTATTTTGGGAACAGAGCCAGATATAAGAAAATTAATTAATTACCTTGATGACTGTCTCTTCAGAATTCTCCTGTGCTCATACGTGGAGTGTTTGGAGTTTATGTTGAGAGTTCCCTTTGCAACTAAATACATACTTAAGCATGCTACCAGAACTGTGAGGTTATGCTGCAAGATGGGAATCATTCAGAGAAACTAATACCTTTTTCCTCTGTGAATACTTAAAACTTAAGTGCCTTTGAGCCCAAGAGTATTCTTGGGTCCACATCAGAGATTTTTATGATTCTATCCCATTAGTGAGTTTTTTGGAGTTCAAATTTATTTCTACATCTGAGGTTTAACATGCATGGCTTTGAAATCCTTCCAGAATCTGTTACTTATGGGGGAAATTTCAAACTTTTAATTTAGAAAACTATTCACCATGGAATAAAATATTAAAGGATAGGTAAAAGTGATTTAATTGCAAGATTACACATACACATATGGTGTGTGTGTATGTGTCGGTGTGTGTGTGTGTCTGTGTGTATATGTAAAGACAGACTGAATAAAAATCTTGATGGAGAAAATTAACAAATTATATTCAGTTGTCTAAAGAAATGGCAAATCAATGTCCTTATCAGAGAAAAAGCAATTAAAATTAATTCATTGGCTTCTAAAATGATCTCTTCTCACATGGCATCCCTTGGAGGAACATTATTTTCAATGATATGCTTACTTAATACAACTATTTGCAAAGGGACAACCACTTCAGTGAGCTGAAGATTTTACTTACATCTGGCCTATTGCATCTTTCCTCTTGTGTTGGAAAACTTAGTTAAAATTCACATAGACTGTCCGCTAGAGTAGGCACTCAACTCTGAAATCACTCTGCTGACTCAAATTGTGTTCTGGAGGAAATTGGTCAAGCTACATTTGACACAATGAAGAGCAACTCAGCAACATATGCAGAAGTGACATGGCCTGGAAAACGGAACCAAGCATGTCCTGCTGCTCCAACTTCAACTATCATGCAGTGTATGCAAGAGTCTAAGAGACAAACAGACTTATGAGTCCTTTCACTGCTGAGAAAAGGAAAAAGAGGAAGAGAGAGAAGAAGAGGCTCTGTCATGCATCTTGTGTGCTGCACACTGCCTGTGTATTTTGAACAAGAGATTATGGACAACCACACTCTGCATTTTGAAGTAGGATGACCCAAACCCTATTAATCCATTTAAAGAGTGAAGGACATGGTACAGGCATCATTCTGTAGGAACTGAAAGTTGATTTAGATCCACCCTCATGGAACACTGCAAGTGGCATACACCATTACCAAAGCAATATGTCATTTATAAATTAAATACACTGCCAAACATTTGTCCAAAATAATCTTTTCTAGAGCATAATAAAAGGAGAGCAGTGGGAACAAATAATAGAGGCCTGGCTTTCCAGCTAAGACCTACATTGAAATGATGTAAGTTAACTTATTTAAAGGTAATCAAATTAAACAAACAAAATGATTTTATTTTTATGGAATGGATAGAATTTTAGAAGAAAGTAATTCAATGCTATAAAGGACAACACAGTTTCACAGATCTCAATTTCTTTATTTGTTAAAAGATGAAACCTTAGTTAGTAGATGATCTGTGAGGTCCCTTTTACCTTTAAAATATTCTGTGCTTCTACAAGTGAGATAAATTATTTAGTAGAGGATAAGAAGCTATATTGTCCCTAATTGTCATTTTATTTGCAAACCATAAAAAAAGAGACAATTAACAGTACTAGGCTCACTATTCAGTATACTTTCAATTTTAAAATGTAGAATTAATTACATCCTTATTGAAAAATAACATTAGCAATCAGAAAATAAAGTAATAATCATGATATGTTGACTATGTAAATGAATCACAATTAGCTCTCTGTTCACCTTAATCCCTAAAGACTTTGGTACTAGTCTGTCTGGTCTGTCTTCAGCCTTCACTTTTCCCCTCATTACCCTTGAGCTCAGCACTGACCAAGCCAGGCAACCTCCCAGTCCAGGTTGCCCTGCCAGCGTGACTCCATCAAACTCCCCATCAAGGCCATGGACATGGTTCTGACTCATGGTCTACCAAACACACTCAAGGATGATCAGCTTAGTGCCAAACTCTTCCCACCAAAAATATTATTTCAGAGAGATGGTGACACAGCACGTGTGAAACTGTGGACATTTAAAGCCAGTCACTATAAGAGTATCTTACTGATTATCATTTACTGATTTTAACTTTTTTTGTTTCTTTTAAATTGTGGTAAGATAACATAAAATTGACCATCTAATACATTTTTAAGTTCAGTAGTTTTAAGTACATTGACACTGGTGTATGGCCTCATTAGCATCCATCTCCAGAACTTTATCTGCCCAAACTGAAACTCTTGTATTTAATGAAATAATAACTCTCTATTCTACACCCCGCCCCCTCAGCCCTTGGCAACTACCATTCTACTTTCTGCCTTTACGAATTTGACTACTCTAGGTATCTCACATCGGAGAAGGCAATGGCACCCCGCTCCAGTACTTTTGCCTGGAAAATCCCATGGATGGAGGAGCCTGGTAGGCTGCAGTCCATGGGGTCGCTAAGAGTCGGACACGACTGAGCGACTTCGCTTTCACTTTTCACTTTCATGCATTGGAGAAGGAAATGGCAACCCACTCCAGTGTTCTTGCCTGGAGAATCCCAGGGACAGGGGAGCCTGGTGGCTGCCGTCTATGTGGTCATACAGAGTCGGACATGACTGAAATGACTTAGCATAGCATTGGTATCTCACATAAGTGAAACATATTATACAATACTTGTCTTTGGGGGATGAGCTCATTTGATATCAACTTTTGATGTAAATTAGTTACAGCAGGCAGATAGCTACATATCAGCAGAGAAATGGGGGCAGGAGCCAGGTGGCAGGAAATCACACAGTGGGGGCCCATAGGCAGACAAAGGAAAGCAGGAAATGACAGGAAATTGGGTGATAAGAGTTTAGCAAAGAAAGGTGGGGAAAGGTGGGAATCTCTCAAGTCCAAAAGTAACCTTTTGCTCACTTTGCTGTCCTTGCTGCTGCTGCTGTCACTTCAGTCGTGTCCGACTCTGTGCGACCCCATAGACGGCAGTGCACCAGGCTCCCCCATCCTGGGATTCTCCAGGCAACAACACTGGAGTGGGTTGCCATTTCCCTCTCCAGTGCATGAAAGTGGAAAGTGAAAGTGAAGTCGCTCAGTAGTGTCCGACTCCTAGCGACCCCATGGACTGCAGGCTACCAGGCTGCTCCGTCCATGGGATTTGCCAGGCAAGAGTACTGGAGTGGGGTGCCATTGCCTTCTCCTTACCTTTCTCATAATGCACCAACACCATGACACTTCTTTGTGTGTTAGTCACTCAGTTGTGTCCAAGTCTTCACGACCCCACTCTGTGATCCCATGGTCTGGGATCCCATGGACTGTTGCCCTACAGGCTCCTCTATCCATGGAATTTTCCAGGCTAGAATACTGGAGTGGGTGGCCATCCCCCTCTCCAGGGGATCTACCCAACCCAGGGACTGAACCTAGGTCTTCCACATTGCAGACTGATTCTTTACCATCTGGGCCACCAGGGAAGCCCAGGACATTTCTGATTTAAGCTAATGGGGGCAGAAATCCCTCCTCCCATCAGGAAAATGGAGCTGGGATGAAAATCAGGGAAGTCGACCCCCAAACTCCGCCTTCACCAGTGAGTATTCCACCCCTTCATTGTATGCCCCTCATAACTAGCTTGCCAAAGAAACTCAATGTGGCAGCTCCTCACCCGCCTGCCTGCTTTCCCTCTAAGAGTGTATCCTTGGTTAAATAAATTTTCACTTTATCTCTCTGCTTCATCTCCCAATTATTTTGTGATGAAGAAAGAACCTCAAATTCACCACCAACAACAATTTTTTTTAGGTGAATGTGTAAAACTGGAGGAGAATCACAGTTCTAATTATGGGCTATTAATAGACAACCACTTAGTTTTAGAGAATTTACTTCTCATTGTAGGAAATAAGGCCTGAAAAGGAGAGTTGGAGCTGATTTCTGGGTAGCAAATATTGTCTCCTTTACCACTTCCTTCAAGCTGGCTGTCTCTTTTTCTTCACTTTTCCCTTATTTGTCAACGATGTTAACATCCTTCAAAGTCTTAGTGTCTCCATCTAAATTGCAAAGGGTTTTGTTTCTTAGATTATTGTAAGAGAAGAAAAGCACGTTTTTGTCTCCTACTAATAACACAAAATATCATTCAGGTAACCAGCTAACTCTTCCATTGTTAAGTATTTAATGAATTTTTTTTTTTTTTTTTGACTAGGCAGCACCTTTTTTTTTTTCTTTGACTAATCAGCAGAAGGAGAAGGGGACGACAGAAGATGAGATGGTTCGATGGCATCACCAACTTGATGGACATGAGTTTGAGCAGGCTCCAGAGTTGGTGATGGACAGGGAAGCCTGGCATGCTGCAGTCCATGGGGTTGCAAAGAGCTGGACATGACTGAATGACTGAACTGAATCAGCACCTTATTTCTGCTTTATTTATCCTCTGTTCACCCTTTGTACTAGGAACATTTTGCCTAGATATGCAAATCGTTGCAGGCTGACCTTGATAAATGGTCTGTGTTTGTGTAATTTATATTAGTTCAGTAATTGTTTGGAACAGAGGCCAGAAATCTTCCCAAGGGTATTAAACATTCACTTTCAGGACTTGGTGGTCTGAGGAAGGGAAGGTGAGACCAAAGTTGCTTTACCGTCTTTGCTCCAAGGTCATATCTCCTCTTGCTGCCTACAAGCAGCTGTCTTGAATCCATCAGCTGGAAGCAAGCTGAAAAGAAGGGAGTGTTCCCTGGATTTTCCAAGATGCTAAGATGTGGTAAAGCTGGCTAACCTTTAGAAAAATAGCAAAGCCAAATGAAAAAGGTGATAAAAGTGGTCCTGTGGCTTTTAGACATGACTAGCAATCTGCTGTGGTTCTGCTTTAAAGAGCTGGTTCCCCAGAAGAGTTCTTGGGAGACTAGTTGGCTAACTGCTAGCTTTGCAACCTATTTTTAAGTTTGTTTTCTTATATAGAACTATTTCTTTTTTATCTTTTAAAATATCTAAGGGCTCTCACCAACAGTGAATACCAGAAGGATTAGGATAACCTCTAAGAATCCTGAGTTTTTAAAAATTTATTTTATTGAAGTATAGTTGATTTACAATGTAGTGTTAATTTGTGCTGTACAGCATAGTGATTCAGATATATATATATATATATGTATATATATACATATACACACACACATTCTTTTTCATGAAGGTTTATTACAGGATATTGAATTGGTTCCCTGAGCTTTGCAATAGGACCTTGTTGTTCATTCATTCTGTGTATAACAGTGTGTATCTGCTTATTCCAAACTCCCAATCCCCCCATTCTGCACCTCCAACCCCCTTGGCAAACACAAGTCTGTTCTCTATGTCTGTGAGCCTATAGAATCCCAAGCTTGATCTCTTTCCCTTTGCTCCCCTTACCTGACAGGAGGCTTAGTCCTGAACAGCTTTCTGAATGAGAGAATTCACTACTGACCACAGCAGCCTCCTCAGAAAGCCTTGCTGCTTAGCATTTTTTTCTTCCATCAATCCAAAGCTGTTTCCTTTAATATCCTCCCTGACGCCATCCTATCTCTTGAGCCCACAGCCAACACACTCTCATTCCTTTTCACACTCTCTTTCATGAGCACTGCTGTAATTTCTACCCCAGTTCCTCATTCAACTAACTATATAACATATCCGGATGCCTGTTCTGGCAAGACTGCAAATTCCTTTGTGACGTGGTTACTTTTTCTAACATGTTCTGGCTAGCTCACAGACCAATCTTAGAAGGTAGTGCCTATATCTGAACCAAATGCCAACCCAGTTCATCCCCTCAGGAAAGAGTGTGACAAACACCAACCCTGTTCTAGATGCTATGCTGCTTTTAAAATATGAAAATGTGCATATGGTCAAAAATTCAAACATGCCTATAGACATATGTGGTAGTGGCTGTTTAGTTGCTAAGTTGTGTCTGACTTTTGCAACCCCATGGACTGTAGCCCGCCAGGCTCCTCTGTCCATGGGATTATCCCAGCAAGAACACTGGAGTGGGTTGCCATTTCCTTCTCCAGGGTATCTTCCCAGATGTGGGATTGAACCTGCATCTCCTGCATTGGTAGGTGGATTCTCTACCTATGAGCCACCAGGGAAGCCTATAGGCATATGCTGCTAAGTCATTTCAGTCGTGTCCGACTCAGTGTGATCTCATAGACTGCAGCCCACCTGGGCTCCCCCGTCCCTGGGATTCTCCAAGCAAGAACACTGGAGTGGGTTGCCATTTCCTTCTCCAGTGCATGAAAGTGAAAAGTGAAAATGAAGTCGCTCAGTCGTGTCCGACTCTTAGCGACCCCATGGACTGCAGCCTACCAGGCTCTTCCGTCCATGGGATTTTCTAGGCAAGAGTACTGGATGCCTCTAATTTAAAAACAATCCCTCCCCTCCTTCAAAGCCTCTAGCCCACATCTCCCCCCCAGCACCACTCCACCGCCTCCACTGCCCCTCCACCACCCCAGCAAAGGCAACTACATGGTATCTCTTAAGAAAACAAATTCTTTACATGCACAGCTAAGTAATTAAATGGCTAGAGATGAGCTGTTTCTTCCTCAAGCCTCATATATTTTAACAGGAAAGGCCTTCATAGCTGGAAATTGGCTAAAAAGTGAGTAGGTAAATGTGCTAAAATAGAGTTGTGGTGATACTGGCTAACCTTTCCAGAAAAGTAGCAATTATAGCCAGATTACAGTGTTCATAAATGAGGTCCTATGGCCTTTATATCTGATGGGCAAAAAATGAATGATCTTTACTTTGATTGTTTTTTCCTAAGTTATGAGTGAAGTTGAATCTCCTTTAATGTTTACTGCTGCTAAGTCGCTTCAGTAGTGTCTGACTCTGTGCGACCCCATAGACGGCAGCCCACCAGGCTCCCCCGTCCCTGGGATTCTCCAGGCAAGAACACTGGAGTGGGTTGCCAATTCCTTTTCCAATGCATGAAAGTGGAAAATGAAAGGGAAGTCGCTCAGTCGTGTCCGACTCCTAGCGACCCCACGTACTGCAGCCTAGCAGGCTCCTCCGTCCATGGGAGTTTCCAGGCAGGAGTACTTGAGTGGGTTGCCAGTGCCTTCTCCTTAATGTTTACTACCCATTTACATTATCAACTATGTCTTTTACTAATTTTTCTCCTTAATATATTGATTTCACTTAGAAGTGATTCTGGTGTTAAATATTTAGGTTGAGATCCAATTCTATTTTTTTTTTTTGCAAACACCTAGCCTGTTACCTCAGCCGTTATTGAATAATTTATTTTTTCCCCACTGATGTGAAATATCAACTTCATTTTACATTAGATTATTTCTATATATCTTTTAGATGTGTTCTAAATCTCTACCTTAATCCAGTGAATTTCTATTACTTCTTAATGCAGAAACTATTTTAATTATGGTTTCATGATGTATTTTAATATCTGGCTCAGATATTCACAGCTAATTTTGCACATATATTTTTTTTCAAAAATGTAGAATTGTCAGGTCCAAAAAATCTTATTGATTTGGGAAAAAAAAAATATATATATATACTGTAATACATGTATTATATATTTATATATCTTACATATGATTAAAAAACATTAAAATACTGGTGATATTGAACCTTGCTATTTAAAACAGAACATGTTTTTTTCTTATATATATTTATAAATTATATGTTATATATTTATGTTTATTATATATCATATATAATTAATTATTATATAATATATAAATATATAAAAACCTATAATATCTAAACATATTTGTTTTATTAATATTAACAATATATATTTATTTATATATTATTATTAAAATATATTTACAACATGTAAACATATAATTATATTTTATTGTTATAAAATAATATATTTATAATATAAAAATATTATATATTATTATATAATTATTAATATGAAATATTATACAATTAATTATATAATACTATACATTACATTTATTATTACTTATATATGAATATATGAATAATTATATTCATATTATATATAATTTATAAATATATATAAGAAAAAGCAATGTAAAAACATGTCCTGCTTTGAACGCGTGCTCAGTTGTGCAGTCGTGTCTGACTCTTTGCGACCCCATGGACTGTAGCCCACCAGGCTCCTCTGTCCATGGGATTCTCCAGGCAAGAATACTGGAGTGGGCTGCCATTTCCTTCTCCAGGGGATCTTCCTGACCCAGGGATCAAATAAGTGTCTCTTGCCTCTCCTGCATTGGCAGGAGGATTGTTTACCACTGTGCTACCTAGGAAGCCTGCTTTTAATAGCAAGATTCAATATCACCAGAATTTTAATATTTCTTATATATATTTATACATATTTCTAGCAGGAATTTTCAAGACCTTCTTCACAGAAACATTTTTATTAACTTTATGGGAGTTGGTATATCTTTTGTTGTGGTGGTTGCACTTATAAATGGGATAACATTATATTGTCTAAGTGGTTACTGATTATAGAAAAGCTATTTGATTTCTATATATTAATTTTAAGACCAAATATATTTCTAACACTGTTTCTAGTTTTGTTTGTTCTGATTCTCTTGGTTTTCTGAGCATATGACCCTACTAACCAAAAACATGATAATTCTGCTTCTTTCTTTATACTTCTGATTTCTTTCTCTTGGTTAATTTATTTGGCTACCATTTCCTAAGCAATGGAATTATAGTACAGCAGATGTTTTAGATCGTTCCAATCATGGCCATTTCATTCCCTTTTTAAAATGACTTATTGCTTGCTAGAGGCTAGGAAACTAAGCCTTTAGCTTAGTTCCTTAGATCCAACCTATAATCTAGCTCACACTGAAAAGAAGAAAATGTCTCCTCATGAGATTTGGAGGGTGGAAGCGAGGCAAATTGTGCTGTGCTTCTGGTCTGTTGATACTGTAAACCAGGAGCACCATCATAGACGTTCTGCGGTTTTCTCAATCATACAGAGACCCTGTGTCTAATGCCTTCTTTTGTAGGTATTGAGAGGTAGCGGGCAGAGCATTTGTTTTGCTGTCATAGGTCATACCTGAGATGGTGTGGTCGTGGAGCCAGCTGTTGAGATTGCTGGATTTCCCCTACTTCGTAATCCCAATGGTGGCAGCAGCTCTCCTGGTAGGCCAGTTTTAGACGGGAATTCTGGGTGACGGACTAAGCTAAGCCTAGATCTTGCTCCACAGTCTTCAAACCATTTCATAATCACTTCTGCCATGTGACCATATCTAAATACTAATATTAGTTAGAATGGCTTCTGTTATCTGCCAACCAACTCTAATGATAGAACACCCTTATCTTGTTCCTAAATTGAAAGGCAATGCATTTAGAATTCTAATATTTAGCCATTAAGTATGTTGTTGGCTTTTGAAAATGTGTGTGCCTATGTGCACATCTACAAATATATTTGCACAATGCTTTTGAAATACTTTTGAAATTCCTTTAATTTCCTCTATATTCATGGTTATTTACTCTTCTTATTTATAATTTTATGGTCTATTTTTTCCTCCTTAGTTCCTTTAGCTTCCTGCTTTGAAAAAGCCAATTTATAGTAAATAAATATCCACTATCCATCCACTGTTTTAGAAAAATGTTCTATATTGATACATGTTACTTTAAAACCTGTTTTCCACCATCTTTTTCATGTGTGTCTCTGTGTGCACACACACATGTGTGTTTTTAAAGAGTAGAAGCCACCTTTTACTTCTGTTAAGTTTCATCTTGTTAGATTTGGGCTAGAGTTTTATAATCCAATATATTATCTATACCTTTCAAGTTAGTTTCATCTGCAAATTTGACCAGAATGCAATTTACTTAGAAAGAAGTTAAATAGGAGAGGATTAAAAATAAAAGTCTGCTGCAAACCTTTAGAAATCACATTAAAGACTGACATTGATTTTTTTAAATTAACATATTAAGTCCAATCTTCAATCAGTTCTGAACCCACTAAGCTATGCTCACACCTATCCCACATTTCTTTGCCTTAATTTAGATCAAGATGTTGTGTTAAATTTCTCAAATAATTCACAATTTCCTAGGAGGTCAAGACCCATTTTATAAAATAATTGTTTCAATACATTTTAAAAAATGCTTATTATAAAAATATTTTACAAACAAATTTCTACAAATCTCAGTTCTAACGTAACACCTATAGTATCCCTTAAAATCAAAAATTTATCTATTTTAAATATTGCCAGCATTTCCCCATCATAGATCAGTGGTTCTTAATCATTCATAGCTGCTTTCTCTGTTCTGTCAGTTGCAAAGGAATGAAATATTGTTAGACTGCACATATATTTATCAACACTTAATTTATACAATTTTGTCCAAACTATTTTGCACTTCTCAACGCCAAAATATTTTGAATGCCTATGTGTCTATATAAAGCATATATCTAATAAATACAATAAATATATTTACACATAAACACATAAACTCAATTATAAGATGTACTAACAACTTAATAGTCATTTTTATGATGAAAAGAATATAGGAATAAAGTATTAAGTGTATCCACTGGCTTTTGAGATACAGTTAGATGTGAAATGTGGGTGTTAGAATGGCATACATGCTGTGACTCTGACTCCTAAGGATCTCTTGCAAGGCTGGTTGTCCCCATCTCCATCAGAAGATATATTATTTTCCTTTGCAGACAAATGTGTGATTTGGTCCTTTCAAAATACAGAGTCAGGTTTCCAGTCTACAGCAGAGGGTGTCTCTCAAGGATGGAGGCTATGATTGACAAGAACTGGGATCACCCCCTCCACCTCCTTGTGCCTCTTCAGCCCCTCCCAGCAGCTCTGGTACATTCTTATTCTACTGGATGCCATGAGGTGTTTTCTACAAGTTCCCACAACCACAAAGGAATATTATACACAGCAGAAAGGAGTAGAAGTTACTGAAGGGGTTGAGTTTCAAATAATAACTTAAAAGCTCAAAAGGGGACGACAGAGGATGAGATGGCTGGATGGCATCACGGACTCGATGGACGTGAGTCTGAGTGAACTCCAGGAGTTGGTGATGGACAGGGAGGCCTGGCGTGCTGGGATTCATGGGGTTGCAAAGAGTCGGACACGACTGAGCGACTGAACTGAACTGAACTGAAACATTTATAAAGTATAGTCATAAAGTGCTCTTACTCAGGTACTTACCAATATGTACTTACTCATGAGTGATATCATATTTTACATATAGACCTTATTGGGAAAATAAAGGCTTAGTTTAAAAAGAAAAGCCTTTAAAATGTAACTTTCAAGCTTTTCCAATGCCTAATGGAGTGCTTTAAAACCCAAAACCAGGAATCTAGGAATTATTTGCTTCTGGTTTCCAAAAAAACTTCATTAATCAACACAAATCACTAAAAATCAGTAAAATGTCATAAAAGCTTGCATTCTATTTTCCTGAAAAACTGTGTGATATCTATAGTGATGGTTAGAAAATGAAATGGATTAGACATGTCCTAAAATACAAATTAGTAGTTCATGGCAAATAGGAAATACATGTATGTCTGTACCTAGGTATAAAATATATGTACAACAGTTGTTTAGCTTGCATGAGAACTTTTTATTCCTTATCATCAATTCATTTATTTATTCCTCTATTTTAAAAGAATCATAAAGTTTATTATTATTACTATCCACTTTTTACAAACAAAGACAATAGGACTTACAGAGGTTAAGAAACTTGCATAAGATAACAAATTAGTAAATGGGGATCAGGGTTTATCCCAGCAAATCTGAGCCCAGGATCTGTCCTCTTCAGCACAAATACTACATGGACTACCCTAAAGTATTTGGCAAGAAATTGTCACCTGCGTTGTTCTCTGGCCAAAAATTATGAATCAGCTAACAGAACTCAAGAAATTAAGTTAAACATGTTGATTGCCATGTCTTAAATTCACTCTATTTATAGGAAAACATATCCCCAGGTGGTGCAGTGGTAAAGAATCTGCCTGCCAATGCAGGAGATGTAAGAGATGCAGGTTCAGTCCCTGGGTTGGGAAGATCCTCTGGAAGAGGAAATGGCAGCCCACTCCAGTATTCATGTCTGGAAAATTCCATGGGTAGAGGAACCTGGCGGGCTCCTCGTGAGGTCACAAAAGAGTGGGACATGACTTAGTGACTGAGCATGCATGCATAACACTGCTACTATTTAATAAATTTTAGTTTTAACTTTAATGATACAGATTTGAAATTCAGAAATTCTTCCTTTTAATCCTGACTCTGCATTACCTAGATGATCCTGAACATGACAACTAATCTCTCTGAGTATCTGTTTTTCTGTAAATGGTACTCCACCTGCTTGAACTGCTAAGATGATCAATGAGGTAAAAGAAATGGGCGTGAGTTAGATAATAAGAACATGATTTAAATAAAAAGTATTATTCTAAAATGACCTTGTTCATTGTCTTACTTCTTTTAGACTTTATTCTATCCTAAGAGGGCTTCCCAGGAGGCACTAGTGGTGAAGAACTCACCCACCAAGGCAGGAGACTTCAGAGACACAGGTTCAGTTCTGGGTTTGGAAGATCCCCTGGAGGAGAGCAAGGCAACCCACTCTAGAATTCTTGCCTGGAGAATCCTCATGGACAGAGGAGTATGGCAGGCTACAGTCCATAGCGTTGCAAAGAGTTGGACACTACTGAATTAGCATGTACGTACTATCCTAAGAATTTACCTTAAACTTCTAGAAACTTTATTATGAGCATGTAAGTTTCATGTTCAATGCCACCAGAGGCCCACATTACTAAATCCATCAAATATATGTGCCTCTAGGTTTTTTCTTTATTAAAATATTTAAACACAACTGATGTAAAAAACTTAAAAAAGTCTGAGTCAAAGCTGGTATAAATTCTGAATCAAATGAGTGGCTTTTTTTCCCCCTCTATCCCTTAACTCTTTGTATTTCTAATCCTTACTTTCTTTTAGGGATTAAACTAGACTAAAAATCTCTTCAAGAAAATCAGAATACCAAGGGAATATTTCATGCAAAAAACATAATAAAGGGAAGAAACAATATAGACCTAACAGACACAGAAGATATTAAGAAGAGGTGGCAAGAATACATGGAAGAACTATACAAAAAAATCTTAATGACCCAGATAACCACAATGGTGTGATCACTCACCTAGAGCCAGACATCCTGGAGTGTGAAGTCAAGTGGGCCTTAGGAAGAATCACTACAAACAAAGCTAGGGGAGGTGATAGAATTCCAGTTGAGCTATTTCAAACCCTAAAAGATGATGCTGTAAAAATTCTGCACTCAATATGCCAGCAAATTTGGAAAACTCAGCAGTGCCCACAGGACTGGAAAAGGTCAGTTTTCATTCCAATCCCGAAGAAGGGCAATGTCAAAGAATGTTCAAACTACCACAAAATTGCCCTCATTTTACATGCTGGCAAGGTAATGCTCAAAATCCTCCAAGCTAGTATGTGAACCAAGATCTCTCAGATGTACAAGCTGCATTTAAAAAGGGCAGAGGAACCAGAGATCAAATTGTCAACATCCTCCAGATCACAGAAAAACATCTACTTCTGCTTCCTTGACTACCCTAAAGCCTTTAACTGTGTGGATCACAACAAATGGTAGGAAATTCTTAAAGAGATGGGAATCCCAGAACACCTTACCTGCCTCCTGAGAAACCTGTAAGGAGGTCAAGAAGTAACAGCTAGAATCAAACATGGAACAACGGACTGGTTCAAAATTGGGAAAGGAGTATGTCAAACCTGTATATTGTCACCTTGCATATTTAATGGAGGAGCCTGGTAGGCTGCAGTCCATGGAGTCGCTAAGAGTGGGACACGACTGAGCGACTTCACTTTCACTTTTCACTTTCATGAATTGGAGAAGGAAATGGCAACCCACTCCAGTGCTCTTGCTTGGAAAATCCCATGGATGGAGGGGCCTGGTAGGCTACAGTCCATGGGGTCACTAAGAGTTGGACACAACTGAGCGACTTCACTTTCACTTTTCACTTTCATGCATTGGAGAAGGAAATGGCAACCCACTCCAGTGTTCTTGCTTGGATAATCCCAGTGATGGGGGAGCCTGGTGGGCTGCCATCTATGGGGTCGCACAGAGTTGGGCACAACTGAAGTGACTTAGCAGCAGCATATTTAACTTATATGCTGAGTACATTCTGTGAAATGCCAGGCTGGATGAAGCACAAGCTGGAATCAAGATTGCTGGGAGAAATATCAATAACCTCAGATACGCAGATGACACTGCCCTTATGACAGAAAGTGAAGAGGTACTAAGGAGTATTTTGATAAAGGTGAAAGGAGAGTGAAAAAGCTGGCTTAAAACTCAACATTCAAAAAACCAATCGTGGCATCTGGTCCCAACACTTCATGGCAAATAGGTGGGGAAACAAAGGAAACAGTGACAGACTTCAGTCTTTTAGGCTCCAAAATCACTGCAGATGGTGATTGGAGCCATGAAATTAAAAGACGTTTGCTCCTTAGAAGAAAAGCTATGGCAAACCTAGACAGCATATTAAAAAGCAGACACATTACTTTGCCGACAAAGGTCTGTATAGTCAAAGCTATGGTTTTTCCAGTAGTCATGTATGGATGTGAGAGTTGGACCATAAAGAAGGCTGGGCACTGAAAAGTTGATGCTTTTGAACTGTGGTGTTGGAGAAGACTCCTGAGAGTCCCTTGGGATATAAGATCAAACCAGTCAATCCTAAAGGAAATCAGTCCTGAATATTCATTGGAAGGATTGATGCTGAAGCTGAAGCTCCAATACTTGGGCCACCTGATGCGAAGAGCCGACTCATTGGAAAAGACCCCGATGCTGGGAAAGACTGAAGGCAGGAGAAGGGCATCACAGAGGATGAGATGGGTGGATGGCATCACTGACTCCATGTATAAGAGTTTGAGCAAACTCCAGGAGATGGTGAAGGACAGGCTAGCCTGCAGTCCATGGGGTCTCAAAGAGTTGGATATGACTGAGCAATTGAACAATAACAACTTTCTTTTGTTCCCATGCTGTACTTAAAGGGGCTTCCCTCATGGCTCTGACAGTAAAGAATCTGCCTGCAGTGCAGGAGACCTGGGTTCAATCCTTGGGTAAGGAAGATCCACTGAAGAAGGGAATGGCTACCCACCAGGACTTTTTCTTGGAGAATTCCATGGACAAAGGAGCGTGGTGGGGCTACAGTCCATGGAGCCACAAACAGTCAGACATGGCTGAGTGAGATAATGCTCACCTATTTAATTTTCTGTCAAAAGATAAGGCCACTCAAATGACTCATTATTTATTGTGATCACCTTCCTTCTAAAGCTTCTCCTAACTTGCCTTATTACGGTTTTTGTGAGATTTCTTTTTCTTGAATGAAAGATTCTTTAAATTCTAGGCACTTGAAAAGATGTTCAACATCACTAATCAGCAGGGAAATGCTAATCAAAACCACAATGAGATGTTATCTCACACCTGTCAGAATGGCTATCATCAAAAAGAATACAAGTAATGAACGTTGGCAAGGATGTGGAGAAAAGGGAACCCTCCTACTATGCTGGTGAAAATGTAAATTGGTTCAGACACTGTGGAAAACTTTATGGACGTTTCTCCAAAATGTAAAAATAGAATTTCCATGTGACCCAGCAATTCCACTCCTGGGTTTATATCCAAAGAACTCCAGAAAAAGTTACATGTACCTCAATATTCATGGCAGTGTTATTTACAACTGCAAAGTATTTAAGCACTTTAAGCATCCATCAACAGATAAATGGACAAAGATGTGGTATACATCCATACACACACACACATGTACACACAATGGAATGCTACTTGTCCATAAAAAAGAATGATATTTTTCCATTTGCAGCAACATATACGGACTTGGAGGGCACAGAGGAGCCTGGTGTGTTACAGGCCATGGGGTCGCAGAGTCAGACGTGACTGAGTGACTAACACTTTTTCTTTCACTTTCACAATAAGTAAGATAGATCAGACACTTTATAACATCACTTGATATCACTTTATGATATATGGAACCTAAAAAATAGTAAATAAAACAAAAAAGAAGCAGACTTCACAGATGCAGAGAACAAAGTAGTGGTTCCCTGAGGGGAGAGGAGGGGGGGGAGAATATTAGTAGAGGATTTTTAAAAAGGATTATTATAGGATTATATGAAATCATATGTATGAAACTTCTAAAAATTGTAAATGGCTCCTCTTGATTTTCAAGACCCTTCATAACTTGACTTCAGGCTTCAGCTCCCACCACTAACTACCATGCATCCTGCTGGACATACTCATTATCTTCCCATGTGTTCTGTCTATTCCTTTTTCTACTCTGTCAACTCTCTTTCAGTTTTCATACCTCATTTTATGATGCCCTTCTTATAGTATCTGATTTTTGATTGTGTTTTAGTCTTGCTCTCTTCCTTGACTATAACTTCCTTAAGGTGAAAGTTCAGCCTACATGGTTTTTCAGAACATTTTTATGGTGCTAAGCACATAACTGGTGATCTTTTTTCTGTCTTAGGTGATACACCAAATACTCTCTTGGCAGTGTGGTGCCTATTAAATGTCAGGCACTGTGTCAAGCTCAGATGTGAGGGGGGTACTATTCGCCTGCTCACAGAGAACATAGTGTGGGGAAGGTTCAGTCCTGTGCACACACATTCAGTAAACAGTGGCCTGTTCTTTTTAGGGGGCCTGGGGGACTGACAACAGACCAAACCTTGGGTACTCAGAGCAGGTTTCTCAGAGGAGGTGACCCTTAAGTTAAGAATCCCAGAAAGAATAAGAGTCAACCATGTGAAACAGGCCCTAATTTAATTTTTCAGCTTCCTATGATGATTGAGCTAGAAGGGATTTGGAATTGGCCTGAGGCCCAGAGCTGCACCCTGACTTTTCAAGCATCTCACTTGCAATCACATTCTCCTAGCTCTTAGTTTGGTGGGTTTTCCATTAAGACACATGACTTTACTCAGGCAAGCTAATGACATGTATAATGCTATTTTCCTAAAGTCAATGAATCCATGCCCTTAATTACACTCCTGGTCAAACACTTGACTTGAAATAAAATGTGGTAAATTGAACACCAGTATTTCCACCACAGGTAAAATTCTATATTGTAATTACCTGTCTTTGACTTGGATAGAATTTGTAAGAATATTTAAGAAGAAGAATGCAATTTTTTTTAGGTGTTAAGAAAAAGTTTGTCATCAAAGGAGCAATGGAGAGAAAGGACACTATTATTTACTTAGTGCTTGTTGTATGCCAGGCACTAACAAATCTAGTTTACAGTCTTAAAGAGCTGTGTTGGGGTAAATACAACAAAATCCTTTTATAAATGAGAAAATTGAGATTTCAGATAATTTAAGCAATCTATCTCAGGACAAGGAAGGCATATTTGAAAATCAAGCTTATATCCATGCAAAGCCCTATGTCTTTCCCTATAGTACCTTCTTCACCTAGTTGATTGGTTAGAGAGGTAATCTGTAATCAAGCTCTGCAGATCATACCAGGTCCTGCCTTTCAACATTCTCATATCTTCTTGTACTTTTCCATAAGAAAAATCACCATAGTTTGTTCTTTTGTATATATTTCTATACTTCATTGATTAATACCTAGTTCTGCCACTAGACTCCAGGCTCCAAAAGGGCAATGCCATTTTTATCCACCACATTTAATGCCCCAGGCCTGGCATATTGTTGGCATTTAATAGGTACTTATCAAACAAGTGATCTGCGGTCTGAAGCAAGAAACTTGGGAGTGGTTGATCAGAGACACTTCCAGTAAGAACAACACAGTCTCAGAGAGGTGAAAGATGTGCAAGTTGCCTGAGCTGTTTTTGACAACACAATTGTTTGTTGGTTTGGAAATATTAAGCAACACTCTCTAGTAATCTATAACACTTATCAATTATAATAAAAATATATATAACATGATAATAAAACTGTCAATACACAAAGACCTATTTTAAATTTGCTAGTATCAGTTGCAACTGAAAAGGTATAGCTTTACACAAAATTATTATTAAGATAATTTAAAGTTACAGATATTTAAAATCCTCTGGTATTAGTTAAAACTATGTATACACACACTCAAATGCCTGACTAGAAATAAATAGTATTCAATATAAATGGAATATCAATATTTCCATAGTGATATAATTCTACATTTACGTATGGTGGTGGTGTAGTCACTAAGTCATGTTCGACTCTTGCAACCCCATAAACTGTAGCCTGCCGGGCTTCTCTGTCCATGGGATTCTCCAGATAAGACTACTGGAGTAGGTTGCCATTTCCTCCTCCAGGGGATCTTCCTGACACAGGGATCAAACCCAGGTCTTCTGCATTGCACGTAGATTCTTTACCAACTGAGCTACGAGGGAAGTCCAAGTATATACATTTATGTATATGTAGTTTAATATCATTTTTACAAGCCTTTGGCTATAAATTCATTCTGCCTAAAAGAAATTTCATAGGATTATGTTAGTGCCTGAGATCCTATATATTAATGATGCTGGGGTCATAAATTTTAACTTAAACTACAGTAGGGTTCTACAGAACAATTTCATTAGTGGTCATATTATTAAAAAATATTTAAAGACAGTCTTAAATAAGCACATTTAGTTTTAGTTTCATTTGGCCCAGTTCTTTGATACAGAACAATCTGGTATAACACAGTGAAAGACTGGCTCATTAGTCTAAATGAGGAGATTTTTTTTCACCTTCTATTAAGAAGTGAAATGCTCTGCAAAAACTTATTCCATTTCTGCAAAGTGAAGAAAAGAAGAAAAGGGATTAAAATAAAACATTACGTAATTTATTTCTTACAGCAACACTTGATAGCAGGTTGCTGACCCCATCATTTAACTAAGGGGAGCCAGAGCCCAGAGATGTTCCTTATGTTCCTCATTGCCCCAGGGCTGGGAAGGGACCCATGCAGAGTGTGCCTTCACTGGGCCTCAGTTTACATACATGTAACAGAAGAATAATCAGTGCCTGATTTATGTGATAAGTTAGTAACTGTGATGCCTCCAGCACAGAGTTGATTCTTGGTTGCTGCTACTGCTAAGTCACTTCAGTCGTGTCCAACTCTGTGCGACCCCATAGACGGCAGCCCACCAGACTCCTCTGTCCCTGGGATTCTCCAGTCAAGAACACTGGAGTGGGTTGCCATTTCCTTCTAGGCCTGGAAAATCCCATGGATGGAGGAGCCTGATAGGCTGCAGTCCATGGGGTCGCTAAGAGTCGGGCACGACTGAGTGTCTTCACTTTCACTTTTCACTTTCATGCATTGGAGAAGGAAATGGCAACCCACTCCAGTATCTTTGCCTAGAGAATCCCAGCGACAGGGGGGCCTGGTGGGCTGCCGTCTATGGGGTTGCACAGAGTTGGACACAACTGAAGCGACTTAGCAGCAGCAGCAGGCATTCATATAATTATTGAGTTAATATTACTTTAATGAGCTAAATCTATTTTTGGAAGCATAGGTAAAACCCATTTGCCCAAGGTGATAAGAATGAAAAATTTCCTTGTCAGTCCATGGGTAAGTGTCATTGAGCATTGTGGTGGAGCTGGATGCCCTGAGGGACAGAAGCGTGGCAGCAGGCAGGGATCTAGTCCCCAGACAGCTTCCCTCTGGATGGGAGGGAGAAATCCAGTGTACAAGAAAGGGTATCCGACACTGTGAGTAGTAAAAAATGTTGACTTCTATAGGAAGGGTAGAAAGGTAGTCAATACTGTCTGTTCAATTTCAATGAACCTCACTGCATCATTAATTCATGAACAATTACCCTGTGATCCAAACTGTCAACAGTTAAGCTTAAATTGACAAGAGGTTCCTTCTTAATTGTTTAAAAGCTCTTTAACTGTTCGGCATGCAGGCTGAACATAGAAAAAACAAATATGAAACCCTGAGGAACACTGAAATGGGCTAGAGCTTAACAGCTATTAGTGTTAGGCTGGCCCCAAAGGGGACTCTTGGCTCATGAAATATTTGTATTATTAAAGTTGACAAGGATCTCGGACGACCTACTATGTCATGTGACAGTTTCTGATTTGGCACCCATGGTGCTGTGTTTATACTATAGTGCCTTTGCTTCTGCAGAGATTAAAAAGACACTTAGACAATCAAGAAATTTGAAAGGCACCACTTCTGTGACTCGTTGGCTACAGGAAAAAAAGAAAAAGGAAAGGACAAACTTAAAATAAGCATGCCAGGACTTCCTGGTAGTCCAGTGGTTAAGACTTCGCCTTCTAATACAGGGGGTCCCAGTTTAAATCCTGGTTGTGGAGCTAAGATTCCACATGCCTCATGGCCAAAAAAACAAAAAAAACCCAGAAGCAATAATGTAGCAAATTCAACAAAGACTTTAAAATTTGTCCAAAGAAAAGAGAAATCTTAAAAATCATGCCAATAGGGGAAAAATTAGGCTTTAGCCTTTATTTGATCTACAAATCAAATATTGAAGAAGTCCCTCTATACAGAAACTGACCAATTCACAAATGGTATGATTCCAAACTTTGTTTATATACTGGTTCCTGGGCAATCAAAGAATTTGTGGTTCATACTAGCTGAACCACATTTTACAATTTAGCTGTTGAGATACTATGAGTTTTAAAGAAATGTAAAATAGTATAAAATAGTACTGTGACCTTACAGTAACATAACGAAATGGAGACCCTCTGGCTGCTATTGTCCAGAAAGAGGTTTCCTTTGACCTGAGAGTATGGCAGCAGGCAGGGTTATGTGCGGTCAACATGTGGATGGTGGCAAGGTGGTAATATGTCCTCATCTACCCAAGAGCTGCCCATGTATACGGGATTTCTGTATATTCAGTTCAGTAGCTCAGTCATGTCTGACTCTTTGTGATGCCCATGGATTTCAGCATGCCAGGCTTTCCTGTCCATCACCAACTCCTGGAGTTTACTCAACTCATGTCCATCGAGTCCGTGATGCCATTCAACCATCTCATCTTATGTCATCCCCTTCTTTCCCTGCCCTCAATCTTTCTCAGCATCAGGGTCTTTTCCAATGAGTCAGTTTCTTCACATCAAGTGGCCAAAGTATTGGATTTTCAGCTTCAGCATCAGTCCTTCCAATGAATGTTCAGGACTGATTTCCTTTAGGATGGGCTGGTTGGATCTCCTTGTAGTCCAAGGGACTCTCAAGAGTCTTCTCCAACACCACAGTTCAAAAGCACCAATTCTTTGGTGCTCAGCTTTCTTTATGGTCCAACTCTCACATCCATATATGACTACTGGAAAAACCATAGCTTTGACTAGATGTACCTTGGTTGGCAAAGTAATGTCTCTGCTTTTTAATATGCTGTCTAAGTTGGTTATAGCTTTTCTTCCAAGGGGCAAGCATCTTTTAAATTCATGACCACAGTCACCATTTGCAGTGAGTTTGGGAGCCCCCAAAAATAATGTCTCTCACTGTTTCCATGTATTGATAACTGGTTGTTCTTGTCTTCAAATTTTTCATAATTTTAGTGAGTATTTAATTATAATCAAGAGCTTAGACCTATACAATATGTAGCCCCTAGCTATTGGGGGCTAATAGCCCCAAGTACTCATGGGGCTATTGAGTATTTGAAATTGGGACAGTAAGAATTGAGATATGCTATTAGTAGAATTAAGAAAGAAGGCTGAGCACCAAAGAATTGATGCTTTCGAACTATGGTGTTGCAGAACACTCTTGAGAGTCCCTTGGACTGCAAGGAGATCAAACCAGTCAATCCTAAAGGAAATCAGTTCTGAATATTCATTGGAATGACTGATGCTGAAGCTGAAACTCCAATACTTTGACTGCTTGATGCAGAGGGCTGACTCAATAGAAAAGACACTGATGCTGGGAAAGATTGAAGGCAGGAGGAGAAGGGGATGAAAGAAGAAAAGATGGTTGGATGGCATCACTGACTCAGTGGACAAGCTCAGTGGATAATGAGTTTGAGCAAGCTCCAAGAGATGGTGAAGGACAAGGAAGCTTGGCGTGCTGCAGCCCATGGGGTAGCAAAGAGTTGAACATGACTGAGCAACTGAACAGCAACAACAAATCAGTAGAAACTACACACTAATGACTTAGCATTAAAAAGGAATATAAAACACCTTAAGTTTTATATGGATTACAAGTTAAAATGATAGTTTTCTAGATATATTGTATTCAAATATATTATTAAAATTAATTTATATATTTCTTTTTAAAAATATGGCTACTATAAAACTTAAAATTATATAGATCATTCACATTGTATTTCTATTGGACAGAGGTGTCTTACAGTATAGGAACTTACTGTAAGTAAGAACTAACCTCCCTAGGAGGTTATAGGAATCCTAGCGTTATTAGGAGGCAGAACTCTAAATAACTCAGAAATAAAGCTTTTCTTTTAACTGATACAAAAATGTTTATAACTTTAAAGAAAAACAAGAATGGCTCATCATGCAGTTCAGTTCAGTTCAGTCTTTCAGTCATGTCCGACTCTTCGCGACCCCATGAATCGCAGCATGCCAGGCCTCCCTGTCCATCACCAACTCCTGAAATTCACTCAGACTCTCGTCCATCGAGTCAGTGATGCCATCCAGCCATCTCATCCTCTGTTGCCCCCTTCTCCTCCTGCGCCCAATCCCTCCCAGCATCAGAGGCTTTTCCAATGAGTCAACTCTTTGCATGACGTGGCCAAAGTACTGGAGTTTCAGCTTCAGCATCATTCCTTCCAAAGAAATCCCAGGGCTGATCTCCTTTAGAATGGACTGGTTGGATCTCCTTGCAGTCCAAGGGACTCTCAAGAGTCTTCTCCAACACCACAGTTCAAAAGCATCAATTCTTGGGTGCTCAGCCTTCTTCACAGTCCAACTCTCACATCCATACATGACCACAGGAAAAACCATAGCCTTGACTAGACGGACCTTTGTTGGCAAAGTAATGTCTCTGCTTTCGAATATGCTATTGAGGTTGGTCATAACTTTCCTTCCAAGGAGTAAGCATCTTTTAATTTCATGGCTGCAATCACCATCTGCAGTGATTTTGGAGCCCCAAAAAATAAAGTCTGATACTGTTTCCACTGTTTCCCCATCTATTTCCCATGAGGTGATGGGACCACATGCCATGATCTTTGTTTTCTGAATGTTGAGCTTTAAGCCAACTTTTTCACTCTCCTCTTTCACTTTCATCAAGAGGCTTTTGAGTTCCTCTTCACTTTCTGCCATAAGGGTGGTGTCATCTGCATATCTGAGGTTATTGATATTTCTCCCTGCAATCTTGATTCCAGCTTGTGTTTCTTCCAGTCCAGCGTTTCTCATGATACTGGAGGTCAGTGGAGAAATAACTCCAGAAAGAATGAAGGGATGGAGCCAAAACAAAAACAATACCCAGCTGTGGATGTGACTGGTGATAGAAGCAAGGTCTGATGCTGTAAAGAGCAATATTGCATAGGAAACTGGAATGTCAGGTCCATGAATCAAGGCAAATTGGAAGTGGTCAAACAAGAGATGGCAGGAGTGAATGTAGACATTCTAGGAATCAGCGAACTAAAATGGACTGGAATGGGTTAATTTAACTCAGATGACCCTTATATCTACTACTGTGGGCAGGAATCCCTCAGAAGAAATGGAGTAGCCATCATGGTCAACAAAAGAGTCCGTAATGCAGTACTTGGATGCAATCTCAAAAATGACAGAATGATCTCTGTCTGTTTCCAAGGCAAACCATTCAATATCACAATAATCCAAGTCTATGCCCCAACCAGTAATGCTGAAGAAGCTGAAGTTGAACGGTTCTATGAAGACCTACAAGACCTTTTAGAACTAACACCCAAAAAAGATGGCTCATCATTAGGGAATGCAAATGAAAACTACTTTACATCTATTACAAGGAGTATTATCAAAATCCCCAAAACAGCAAGTGTTGGAGAAGATTTGGGAAACTGGAACCCTTGGGCATTATTGATCGGAACTGGAAATGGTACAGTCACCGTGGAAATTGATATGGTAGTTCCTCAAAATATTAAATTAGAATTACTATATGATATGGCAATTCCACTTGTGTTATATATACAAGATAACTGAAAGGACTCATGTAGATATTTGTCCACCCATGTTCACAACAGCACTATTCACAATAACCAAAAGGTAGAAGCAATTCAAGTTTCTGTGATGGATGAATGGATGAACAAAAGTGGCATATCCAAACAATGGAATACTGTTGTAGTTCAATCGCTAACTCTATCCAACTCTTTGTGACCCCATGGACTGCAGCACACCAGGCTTCCCTGACCTTCACTATCTCCTAGAGTTTGCTTAACCTCATGTCCACTGAGTCAGTGATGACATCCAATTATCTCAACTTCTGTCACCTGCTTCTCCTCCTGCCCTCAATCTTTCCCAGCATCAGGGCATTTTCCAATGAGTTGATTCTTCTCAAGGGAATATTATTCAGTCTTAAAAAAGGGGAATTCTGACATGTGGTGCAACATGGATGAACCTTGAAGATATTGTATTAAGTGAAAATAACCAGTCACAAAATGCAAAATATCATACGATTTTACTTTTATGAAATATGTAGTGTAGTCAAGTTCATACAGACAGAATGTAGCATAGTGGATGCCAGGAACTGAGGTGAGGTGAGAATGAAGAGTTATTGTTTAATGAATATAGAGTTTCAGTTTTTCACATGAAAAAATTATGGAGATGGATAATGGTGATGATTGTGTTAGCAAAAAAAATATTCTGATGCTCTTAAAAGGGCAGCTTTATTCAGAACTATTGCAGTAGGTGCCAAGACCAGCATAATAGGGAAGAGATATTGGGCGCAACTCTAAACACAGTAGAGACAAATGGGAATTCATATCTAAGGAGCAGAGTGGTTGGGGAAGAGGGTGGGACGTGGTGTCAGTGGATGGAAAATTATTAATAGGACACATCAAGGATATGGAATTCTTACTAAACCAATTTAACAGGATCCTTGAAGAAGGCAGCCAGGGGTGATTAGATAAAGGTCAAGCAGTCACTCTAAGCTGACGTAGTAGGATTTTTGCTATAAAGGGCTAGGCAGGCTTGAGCATAAGGCCAAGGCAGGAAGTCTAGCAGGGGAGAGCTCTTAGAGAAGGCTTACTAGGCTCTGGTCAAGGAGAGTAGGTGCTATGTGTACGCTAAGTCACTTCAGTTGTGTTCGGCTCTTTGCGACCCTATGGACTGTAGCCCACCAGGCTCCTCTATCTGTGGACTTCTCCAGACAAGAATACTGGAGTGGGTCACCATTCCCTCCTCCAGGGATCTTCCCAACCCAGGGATGGAAACTGCATCTCCTGTGACTCCTGAATTACAGGCAGATTCTTTACCGCTGAGTCATGGGGAGCCCGGTCAGGCAGAGAGTCTTTGTCAATTGTACAATAATGTGAATATAGTTAAAGCCACAAAACTATACATTTGAATGGTTAAATTGGTCAATTTTATGTTATCATTATTTTGCCACAATAAAAAAAAATTACCAGAAAAACCAAGCTATGACTCATACCCATCATGGACTTCTCTTCTCTTTTTCTCATAGTCTGAATTTTAAAAACTTCAATTCCATCTCTTAATAAGGCTAAGGACTTTGTCTTTAAGACAAAATCTCTGTCTTATATCAGTGTCTCAGTATTTTAAGAAAATTAATTTGGTTGAAAACTTTCTCTTCCAGGTTTTGTATTAATCTTTACTATCCTCGACAAGTTTTCTGAAAATGTTCCAGTTTTACAGGAATTTTTCTGAACACAATTCTGGATAAGTCAGCTGAGCAGTTCAGACTAGAACTGAATTTATCATGTCAAATTTGAATTGATATTTCTTTTAGCATAGCCCTAGTTCCTATTAAGTTTTTTTGGTTTGTTTGTTTCTTGGCAGCCATAGCATGGTGATGGTTCATATTCAGCAATAAGATGTTTTCATGCCTATTGTTACTAAGTCTCTATTCTGTATGTTTGCAGCTTGATTTTTCAAAACCCTTACACTTCTTCATAAATAATTTAAAATTACGTTTGTCTACTGTTCTAGAGGTGTGGTGTTCAAATATTTTGAACAGTGAAACTCTGAGAGATACTGTATAGGAATATGCAAACAAACATAACATTTTCCATAACAAAATGGAAGGTGTTCTGATTGAGGTGGATAGTCCCACTTCCATTTACCACCAGTTTTAAGGTCTTGGTCTCCCCCTCAGTTGCCTCTGTGACATATCTGCAAAGCTAGAGTTTTGGAAATGCAATTGTGTCTATATATATTAAGATATATTTTCTTACTTCTGACATCATATCATTCCCCTAAATTCCTTAAGCAACTCACTCTGATTTCAAGAGTCATCGAGGTAAGGCATCATGGATGCAACAGACTTTGTTCATAATCTCTCTTTTAAAAAGCAAAAGAGACACTGATGTATAGAACAGTCTTATGGACTCTGTGGGAGAGGGAGAGGGTGGGAAGATTTGGGAGAAAGGCATTGAAACATGTAAAATATCATGTATGAAACGAGATGCCAGTCCAGGTTCGATGCACGATACTGGATGCTTGGGGCTAGTGCACTGGGACGACCCAGGGGGATGGTATGGGGAGGGAGGAGGGTGGAGGGTTCAGGATGGGGAACACATGTATACCTGTGATGGATTCATTTTGATATTTGGCAAAACTAATACAATTATGTAAAGTTAAAAAAAAAAAAAAAACTATTTCTGACTTCCCCTTTACCTCGTAACACTGGGCTTTTTAATGGTCTCTGAACTCCCTGGTAATGAGAAGATCTTTCTATGAAAGGAAGATTCTAGAATTCACTGAAAACAAATGAGCTGAAATGGTAGCAAAAATTCAAGATGCACATTAGAGAAAAATGATCCATATCTCAAGCAAAGATAGCTTTTAGTTATGGATTATAACACTGATTATGACATTTGTTTTGCCTGGCTAGAATTTGCCTGGCTAGAATTAGAATGTCTAGTCTGATATAACAGTTTTCCAAAAGTAGCTGAATGAATGAACTATAAGAGCTAATAGTTTTCTCATAGCTACATTTACTTACTGGCTGAATAAAATGCACTGTTCCTTAAAGCTTCAAACTCTATGTAGAACTGACAGGGTTAGTTTTGCTGAAATTCTTGGTAGTTTCCATAATCCATGGCAAATGAAGTTAATTCAACTCAGTATATATTTATGGGAACTCTTACTGCATCACATTGGCTAAATGGTGGTGATTCTAAGATAAGTATGATGGCTTCCGCCTTCTAGTGCACCCTGCACTGCTTTGGAACTTGCAAAGGAAATCAGCCTTAGCTAGTACAATTAGTATCAACTTTCAGGATATTCTACAGTCAAAGCATAAAAGGGTTCTTAATCACCTTGAGAAAAAGCTCGGGTTTTTGATCAACTAGAGATAATGTCAAACTGCATTAGAATGACACGTCTACTAGTTAGAAATTATTTAGCTGGCTCACTGCTTTACAGAGAAAAACACATTTTTTTTTTCCACAGAAGTTTACAGAACTTTTCACAGAAGTTCAGGCTTGGGTCTGGCTAATTAACTCATGTGTATAATGTTGAGGAATGCATTTTTCTTAATGGGCATTTCATGACAGCTCTCTAGCCAACTCTGAAAGTGTGGAGATATGGGATTAAAATATTGAGAGCTTCTGACCCCCAATTGTGGGTTTCTTACTGACTCGGAACTTCAGCTGCACAGCACACTGATATCTGAAGGAGTGACTCCAAATACAATAATACGCTTGAGTAATTTGCTTCTAGAAAAACTACAACTCCTACTTCAAACTGCTGTGCAACAATAAGAAAAAATTTTCTTCTAAACAGTGGAAAGGAAAATTATCCATTAATGGCCACAATGAAATATAAATATAACAGATGCTAAAATACGTAACATGCTCATTATCCCAACATTCACTGATTAATTATGCACATTCTCTTTTGTTATGCAAAAACATGCAGCCGCTTTATTGAACATTATAAGGATTCCTAAGCAAGTAAAAATGAGCATGTCTTTCAGTTAACATGCTGTATGACACCAATCAAATTTCCAATGGAAGCATAAACATCTTCCACTTAATCATCTCAGCAAAAATTATGCATTTGATTCAGAACACAATGCTGCTACTCTTCTATATAAGTCAGGAAAATTTAATTATTTTCCTTTATACTTATCCTCTTAAACATAGTTTTATATCTGAATGCACTATAAATTCACTTGAATTTCAGTAACTGTGAAAATGTGAATTATGCAGTTGTGATCCTTGCTCCAATTTTTAAATATTCACTAAACTTTTCCATTTAATTTTCATTAATTCTTATATTCAGAAATGTTGAGAATCTTAGAATAAATGATATGTATTTTATTCATCTTTGTAGCCCCAGTACCTAGTCTATACCTAATAAATATTAACTACATATTAACATATGCAAGAGCAGATAAACACATCTTTGAGTGTTTCAATGACTTTTTTCTGAGTAAGGTCACAGTGGTGAGACTTCAGAAAAAAGGTCATGTGAGAAATGGACTCCCAAGGATTCTGGGCCATTTGGCTCAGGGCAGAGGGAAGGGAAGATCTCTGTTAATAGATCGGATAACTTGTGAAACTCAGGTTTGAGAAGGAGGAAAGACTCATGAACCTGTCTAGAGTTTTGAGAAAATTCAAGCCCTCGTTTGGGCAGCACATTGATGACTGTGGAAAGGGCTCGCAGGAGTAAGTGTGAGGCTGCCGGATGAGGCTGGGGTTGGGAGGGCTCTCATAGGATGCAGGGTTCTCCTAAAGACAACCAGAGCCATAAGAGATTCCAGAGAAGTGACATGATGAGAGATGCTGTGTAAAAGGAAATTCAAGGTGGGAGATGGATCTGATGCTCTGAACTTCAACACACTCTTCTTAGTACAGCCTTCTGGTACAATAGAGAATGGTTACATGCTTTGTTCCACTTGACAGTGGAAGATAACCAGTATGTTCCTTCCTACAGTCTATGCTTTAAGCCAAACATCCCATTCCCTCCATCATTCCTTTGTCATTCTGGTTCTCGCAACATCCTGGTTGTTGACCTTTGGGCACGCTCTCTGGTTTGTCAATGTCTCCTGAAACACAGTGCCCACAGTTTAGCATCAGGCAGAACCCACAAAGGAAAAGATTGATAGATTTCACCAGACCTAAAGTGAAAATTGGGAGAAGGCAATGGCACCCCACTCCAGTACCGTTGCCCGGAAAATCCCATGGGTGGAGGAGCTTGGTGGGCTGTAGTCCATGGGGTCTCTAAGAGTCGCACATGACTGAGCGACTTCACTTTCACTTTCCACTTTTATGCATTGGAGAAGGAAATGGCAACCCACTCCAGTGTTCTTGCCTGGAGAATCCCATGGACAGAGAAGCCTGGTAGGCTGTAGTCCATGGGGTTACGAAGAGTCGGACACGACTGAAGTGACTTGGCAGCAAAGTGAAAATAGCTGCAAATTGAACAAACTCAGCCACAAACAAAAATGTGAGTCTCTGATTACCTGCATCAGAATCATATTTGGGCCTTCTATGATTCAGACTCCAGAATCTTATCCTTACCTTTTATATTGTATTTTCTATGAGCAGTGCTCAGGAATTTTCATCAAACATGCATGTGCACACACACGTATGCATGCACACACACAGCCACTCCTCACCACATGCAGACATGCTAGGTGATTCTTGAGCAGACTCAAGTATGACAACACCAGCAGATAATCGTAGTAATAAAACTCAGGACAAATATTTATGATACATGTAACAAGAAAAGAGGTCATATCTTCAATGTGCAGACAGCAATTGCAGCCAATGAAGAAAATAGTAAGCATCTTAATAAAAAGTGAACAACCAACTTATAAAAAGAATAAATATAAACATTCAATTGAGAAGGAAAAAATGACCATCCTTACTACATGTCTACCATCCCTTATATTCAATAATGAAGTAGAAAAGCTCTGAAAATAAAGATTTTTCCAGCATTGATACAGTAGTAAAATTTAATCTGACTTGAGCCCATTTGGTGGTAAAACCTGTCATGAAGAGAGGGTATTGATGGTCTCTGTATGTTGTACTCGTTGTGGATATTCATCTTTCACTGCAGAGAGATGCAGAAGAATGTTTTTGTTTATAGTTGACTATGCTATCTAAGGCCCCTTAAGGTGGTTGGAGAATCAACAGTTCTGTATTATCTTGCTGAAAGTCAAAAAGAAATCCCAGTTTTAAGAGTTGAATGAATGATCATGGACATATGTAATTAAAGCAATGTATATAAAAATAAAATACTCTTTTTTGCCAATCAAATTGGAAACTATTAATACAAATCCAATATTCTTTGCTGTTGAGGTGAGTGGTCACCTTCTGGTGCTTATTATGGGATTATAAAGAAAATAACTTACAGAGGGCAATTTAGCTGAGCATATTAGAAGTCATTATAACATGCAACACTTTTTGCCTAGCAATTCAACTTCTGAGAACTTATCTCAAGGAAATAATCACTATGTCATGTTCATTGAAGCATCACAAATAGTAATAAAATGGAAACAAATGTTTAACAATAGGGAATCTGTTAATACCATCACTGATAAAATTATAATACATTAATTAAAATAATTTTTTGAAAGAACATGTAATGATATGGAAAATTTTAATAATATTGTGAAGTAAAAAAGCATTTTACCAAACAATAATAATGCAGAGGATGATTCTGTTTGGGGTATATAAGTTAAAGTCTACAAATAATGATGAATTTATCTGTAAGATTATATTATAAATGATTTTATTCTTTATTCTGTTCTGTGCTTTCCAGTATTTTTTTTTTTTCCAAAAACTTGTAACCTTTTTGTAATTTAGGAGTCTATACTTGAGGAGTGGAGATTAAGAAGGTGGAGTAGAAGGACATGGAGCTTACCTTCTGCCACAAATACATAAAAAATATGTCTACATAGGGAACATTCTCACAGAAAACCAACTGAAGCCTGGCAAAAGATCTCTTACACAGCCAAAAAGAGTCACTGTAACTGGGTAGGATTCCTCCCACCACCAAGAGAAAGGCATCATGGTAAGACCTATGCCTGTGGAAGAGATCTGTGGAAGAGGAAAGGCTCCCTTGCTCAGGGAACGCCCCCTGTCAGGTGAGAGGCCTCCAAGGACAGATAGTGACCTGGTGGGGACTGAATCTGCTCACACAGAGTGTGCAAGTGCTGGCTTGCCCAGAGGGATGGGCACTGATGGCTGCCAGGCACTGTACTTCCAAGTTGGAAACCAAAGATGGGCGGGACTGCTGATATGCACAGGTGTTAGGTGCTGAAACTCAGGCTTCAGTGGATATTCCCTGGGAGAAGACTCAGTCTAGCTGCACAGAGACAGCCAGAAGGGCCTAGAGTGTGGTCCTGGGCCGTCATTGTTAACGTGTGCAGAGTGGGATGCAGTGCCACTATAGGAGCTCCAATATCACTGGGCACAGGAGAGGCATGGGTCTGCCATAAGAACCCCTTTGTCAGCGTGCTCACCAGGCCTGGCTCCAGCAGCAGCAAGCTTTGTGAGCTCACATAGGATGGAAGGGGGCTGACATCTGAGCCGATCATCGTCTCTGCTAGGGGGAACGGGTCCAAGGGCAGGTCCAGCAGTGGCAGACATCGTTGGTGTACACACTGAGTGGCGGGCAGCATCACAGAATTTCACATCCTAGAGACAGACCCTGTAGAGGTGTACTCAGCCATTCCTTTCCCTACAGGGGTACTCCAGTTCCACTGATCCCATACTGCGGCTTGGAGCCAGATCTGGGGGCTTCTATTCCAACTGTGGGGCCAACCCTAACCCCAACAGATCTGTAACAGCCACAGAATGAAAAGATCTTGCCCAATATCCAGTTCAGGTTCTAGTCACCATAATACCAATCAATCACAGCCCCTATCAAGGGGATAACAGCCAGCATACTCTGAGGAAAGACACAACAGGCATCACCCTCAAAAACAACCTTCACATCAAAAATATTGGACTCACACAGTCTATGCTGGGGTGTGTGTGTGTGTATGCTAAGTGGCTTCAGTTGTATCCAACTCTTTGAGATCCTAGCTCATCAGGCTCCTCTGTCCATGGGATTCTCCAGGCAAGAACACTGGAGTGGGTTGCTGTACCCTCCTCCAGGGATCTTCCTGACTCAGGGATTGAACCTGCACCTCTTATATCTCCTGCACTGGCAGTGAGGTTCTTTACCACTAGCACCACCTGGGAAGCCCCTACAGAGGGATGCTGCCACATAAAAACAGCCCTTCAGGACCATAGTAGATAATTGTTTCTCCTAAACTCATAGAGACATAGAAACTTGAGTAAAATGAAAAAAGCAGAGAAACTACTCCTAATCAAAAGAACAAGAGAAATTCCCTGAGAGAACAAAGAGTAAAATAGGTCTCATCAGTCTACCAGATGCCAAGTTTAAAAAGGAGGTAATAAAAATGCTAAGGGAATTAAGGCAGATTTTTTTTTAAAAGGAAGATTCTTGACATAAATGCTGATCACTGTAACAAGGAACTAGAGACTATAAAGAGAAACCAATCAAAATTAGACAACTCAATTGCCAAGATAAAAAGTGAGCTTAAAGCAATGAATAGCAGACTAAATAATGCAAAAGAACGAATAAGTCATTGGGGACATGCAATAATGGAAACCACCCAATCAGCAGCAGACAAAAAGACAAATTAAAAAAAAAAAAGTAAGATATGAGATCTATAGGACAATATAAGGTGTGCCAACCTATGTGTAATAGGGGCTCCAGGAGGTGAAGAAAGAGAAAAGGGGATCAAAAATATATCTGAGGAAATTATGGCTGAAAACTTACCAAACCCAAAGAAGGAATTGATATCCAGGTACTGGAAGCATGTGTGGACATGCTCAGTCATTTCATTTGTGTTTGATTCTTTGAGACCCTATGGACTGTAGGTTGCCAGGCTCCTCTGTGCATGGGATTCTCCAGGCAAGGATACTGGAGTGAGTTCCCAGGCCCTTCTCCAGGGGATCTTCCTGACCCAGAGATAGAACAGCGTCTCCTGCATTGCAGGTGGATTCTTTACCCACTGAGCCACCTGGGAAGCCCTACAGAAAGCACATAGTGTCCCCAGTAAGATGAACTCAAATAGACCCACACCAAAACATATCATAATTAAAATGGCAAAAGTAAAAGAAAAGGGGATTCTACAACAAGCACCTACTATACCTACTACATAGCACAGGGAGCTCTACTGAATGCTTTGTAATAACCTATATGGAAAACGAATCTGAAAAAGAACAGATATATGTATATGTGTAACTGAATCACTTTGCTGTACACCTGGAACTAACACAACATTGTAAATTAACAATACTCCAAAATAAAATAGAATATTAAAAAATAAAAACAAACAAAAGAGAGAAAAGATTCTAAAAGTAGGAAGAGAAAACAAAAAGTCAGCTACAAGTGAACTCCCATGAGGCTATGTGCTTATTTCACTACAGAAACTTTGCAGGCCAAATGGAAGTAGCAGGATATACTCAAAGTCCTGAAAGGGAAAATTCTGTCACCTAAGATACTCTATCCAGCAATAATATGATTTAGAATAAAAAGAGAAACTAGAAATTTTTCAGACAAACAAAAACGAATAGAGCAATGCTAAACCTGCTCTAAAAGAAATATTGAAAGGTCTTCTTGAATAGAAAATAAGCAAGAATCTATAGGAAAGATCCCACATTAGACAATATGAAAGGCAAATATATAAAAGGACTGAAGATCACTTAAATATCAGGGCCAAGATTGAAACACAATCAAGAATTTTAATGTAATTATAACCATAATTAACATCAAAATGATAAACACGAAGATATAAAATAGGACATCAAAAATCACAAAATATGGAAGTAAGGAGTAAAAATATAGATCTTTTAGAATGTGTTTCAACTTATATGACTATCAGCCTTAAAGCACGTAGATATAGTTATGGGTTAAATTTGAAAATCAGGGTAACCACAAATCATAAAGATACAATGGATTCACAAAACCCTAAAAGGAACTTTAGCACAATACAAACCATCAAATCACAAAAAGAAAAAAGCAAGAACAACCACAAAATCACCTGGAAAACAATGTTTAACATCACAAGAAATACATGTTTATTAAAATTTACTTTAAATGCCAATGAACAAAATGATCCAATCAAAAGAACCTGTAATATGCTGCCTACAAGAGACTCACTTTGGAGAGAAAGACACATATAGACTGAAAGTGAGGGTATGGGAAAAGGTATTTCATGCAAATGGAAATCAAATATAAGCAGATAGAAATTATCTCAAGTATCTTTGCTGATCACAGTGATGTGAAATGACATCAACTGCAAAAAGAAAAACAAGAAAAAAATGATTACATGGAGATAACACAACATTCTACTAAAAATCAATGCTTCAATGATGAAACCAAAGAGGAAATCAGAAAATACCTTGAGACAAATGACCATGAAAACACAACGATATGAAATCTGTGGCATCCAGCAAAAGCAGTTTGAAGAAGGAAGTTTGTAGCAACAAAAGGATTTCCTTAAAAAAGAAGAAAAATTTCAAAAAACAACCTAACCTGCCACCAAGAATAACTAGAAAAAGAGGAACAAACAAAGCCCCAAATCAGCAAAGGATAGATTTAATAAAGATCAGAGAAGCGATAAATAGAGAACACAAAACAAGAGAAAAGATCAACAAAACCATGAGCTGACTTTTTGAAAAGTAAAATTGACAAATGTCTAACCAAGAATAATACAGAGAGGACCCAAAATAAACACGAAAAGAGGGAAAATAATAAATATTACAGAAGTCCTCTTCCTGTCTCACAGCCTTGTTATGGCACAGGGACTTCTGTAACTCAAAGAAGCTATGAACCATACCATGCAGAGCCACCCAAGATGGACAGGACATAGTGAAGAGTTCTGACAAAACGTGGTCAACTGGAAGAAGGAATTACAAACTGCTCCAGTATTCTTGCCATGAGAACCCCATGAACAGTATGAAAAGGTGAAAAAAAAAGACACCAGAAAATGAGCCCCCCAGGTTGGAAGGTGTCCAGTATGCTACTGAGGAAGAGCAGAGGGCAATTACTAATAATTTCAGAAAGAATGAAGCAGCTGGGCCAAAGAAGAAATGACGCACAGTTGTGGATATGCCTGGTGGTGAAAATAAAGTCTGCTGCTGTAAGAATAATATTGCATAGGAACCTGGAATGTTAGGTTCATGAATCAAGGTAAATTGGACATGGTCAAGCAGGAGATGCCAAGAGTGAACACTGACATTTTAGGAGTCAGTGAACTAAATTGGACAGGAAGGGGCGAATTTCATTCAGATGACAATTATATCTACTACTATGGGCAAGAATGCCTTAGAAGAAATGGAGTAGCTCTCATTGTCAACAAAGGAATCCAAAATGCAGTAATGGGGTGCAATCTCAAAAACAACAGAATTATTTCAGTTCATTTCCAAGCAAATCATTCCAAATCACAGTAATTCAAGTCTAGGCTCCAATCACTGATGCCAAAGAAGCTGAAGTTGTCTAATTCTGTGAAGACCTACAAGGCCTTCCAGAATTAACACCAAAAAGATATCCTTTACATCATAAGGGATTGGAATGCAAAAGTAGGAAGTCAAGAGATACCTGGAATAACAAGCAAGTTGGGCCTTGGAGTACAAAATAAAGCAGGGAAAACGCTGAGTTTTGTTAAGAGAACACACTGGTCATAGCAAACAACCTCTTCCAATAACATAAGAGATGACTGTACACATGGACATCACCAGATGGTTAATACTGAAATCAAGTTGATTACATTCTTAGGAGCCAAAGATGGAGAAGATCTATACAGTCAGCACAAATAAGACCTGCCACTGACTGTGGCTCAAATCATGAGCTCCTATTGCAAAGTTCAGGCTTCAGTTGAAGAAAGTAGGAAAACCACTAGGTCATTCAGGTATGACCTATAACAAATCCCTTATGAGTATAAAGTGGAGGTGATGACTAGATCAAAGGGATTTGATTTCATAGACAGAGTGCCTGAAAACTATGGATGGGGGTTGATAACACTGTACAGGAGGCAGTTACCAAAAGCATCTCCAAGAAAAGGAAATGAAGAAGGTAAAATGACTGTCTGAGAAGGCTTTACAAATAGCTGAGGAAAGAAGAGAAGTGAAAGGCAAGGGAGAAAGGGAAAGATATACTCAACTGAATGCAGAGTTCCAGAGAATAGCAAGGAGAGATTAGAAGGTCTTCTTAAATGAACAATGCAAAGAAATAGAGGAAAATCATAGAATGGGAAAGACTAGAAATCTCTTTAAGATAATTGGAGATATCAAGGGAACATTTCATGCAAGGATGGGTATGATAAAGGACAGAAACATTAAAGATCTAACAGAAGTAGAAGAGTTTAAGAAGTGGCAAGAATACACAAATTTATACAAGAAAGGTCTTAATGACCAGGATAACCATAATGGTGTGGTCACACACCTAGAACCAGACATCCTGGAGTGTGAAGTCAAGTGGGTCTTGACTTCCTTGTGGGAAGCATTACGACAAAGCTAATGGAGGTGATGGAACTCCAGCTGAGCTATTTAAAATCCTAAAAGATGATATTGTTAAAGGGCTGTATGCAATATGTAAGCAAATTTGGAAAATTCAGCAGTGGCCACAGGATTGGAAAAGGTCAGTTTTCATCCAAATCCCAGAGAAGGGCAATGCCAAAGAATGTTCAAACTACCATGGAATTGCACTCATTTTACATGCCAGCAGGTTATGCTCAAAATCCTTCAAGCTAGGCTTCAGCAGTACATGAACCAAGAACATTCAGATACACAAGCTGGGTTTAGAAAAGGAAGAGGAACCAGAGATCAAATTGCCAACATTCTTTGGATCATAGAAAAGCAAGGGAATTCCAGAAAAAAACATCTACTTCTGCTTTATTGACTATGATAAAGCCTTTGACTTTATGGATCACAATAAACTAAGGAAGATCCTTCAAGAGATGGGAATACCAGAATATTTTACCTGTCTCCTGAGAACCTGTATGCAGGTCAAGATGCAACAGTTAAAACCAGACATGGAACAATGGACTGATTTAAAATTGGGAAAGGAACACAATAAGCTGTATATCATCATTCTGTTTACTTAACTTATATGCAGAGTGCATCATGTAAAATGTTGGGCTGGATGAATCACAGGCTGGAATCAAGATTGCCAGGAGAAACGTCAATGACCTCAGATATGCAGATAATACCACTCTAATGACATAAAGTGAAAAGGAACTAAAGAACCTCTTGATGAGAGTGAAAGAAGAGCATGAAAAAGCTGGCTTAAAACTCAACATTAAAAACCCTAAAAAAATAATAATAATAAAAATAAAAACCCTAAGATCATGACATCTATTCTCATTGCTTCATGGCAAATAGAAGGGAGAAAAATGGAAACAGTGATAGATTTTCTTTTCTTGGGCTCCAGGATCACAATCCGAGATTGTGACTGTGGCCATGAAATTAAGAGGTGCTTGCTTCTTGGAAGGAAAGCTATTACAAGCCTCAACAGCATATTAAAAAGCAGAGATATCACTTGGCCAACAAAGGATTATATAGTCAAAGCTATGGTTTTTCCAGTAGCCATGTAGCGATGTGAGAGTTGGACATAAAGAAGGCTGAGTACTGAAGAACTGTGAATTTGCTTTTGAACTGCTTTTGAATTGTGGTGCTGGAGAATACTCTTGAGAGGCCCTTGGACAGCAAGAAGATCAAACCAGTCAATCCTAAAGGCAATTAACCCTGAGTATTTATTGGAAGGATTGATGTTGAAGCTGAAGCTTCAAGACTTTGGCCACCTGATGCAAAGACCCTGATGCTAGTAAATATTGAAAGCAAAAGGAGAAGGGGGTGTCAAAGGACGAGATGGTTAGATAGCATCACTGATTTATGGACATGAATCTGAGCAAACTCCAGGTGACAGTGAGGGATAGATGAGCTTGGTATACTGCAGTCAATGGGGCTGCAAAGAGTCAGACATGACTTAGTGACTGAGCAATAATAACCACAGAAATATAAAAAAATTGTAAGAGAATACTATGAACAGCTATATGCCAACAAATTGGACAATGTAAAAGAAAAGGTCAAGTTTCTAGAAACAAACTCTCTGCCAAGACCGAGTCAAGCAGAAACAGATAATTGAAGATATTAATAGCTAGAAGTGAAGTAGAATCTAAAATAAAGAAAAACTCCTCCAGAACCAGATGGCTTCACTGGGAAATTCTACCAAATATACAAAGAAGAACATATATCTATCTTTCTCAACCTACCCAAAAAGACTGAAGAGGAGAGAACACTCCCCAAATAATTCTATGAATCCACCATCTCCCTGATATCAAAACCAAACAAACCCACTGCAAAAAAGAAAATTGCAGGCCAATATATTTGGTGAATATAGATGCCAAAATCTTCAACAAAATATTAGCAAACTGAATTCAACAATACATTAAAAGGATTATACACCATGATCAAGTGGGATTCATTCCAGAGTTGCAAGAATGATTCAACATATCCAGATCAACCAACTTGATACAGCACATTAACAAAAGAAAAGACAAACACCACATCATCTGAATAGATGCAGAAAAAGCAAGCACTTGAAAAAAAATTCAACAGTGATTCACAATAAAAACTCTCCCCAGTGGGTATAGTGGGAACATATCTCAACACAAAAGCCCTTAATGACAAACCCACAGTCAGCATAATACTCAAAAATGAACAGCTGAAAGCCCTCTTGCCACTAACCCAATACTGTAAATCAATTGTATTTCAATGAAATAAAGTCAATACATTTTTTAAAATCTATTTTTTTATTGAAGGATAATTGCTTTACAGAATTTTGCTGTTTTCTGTCAAAGCTTAACATGAATCAGCCATAGGTACACATATATCCCCTCCCTTTGAACTTCCCTCCCATCTCCCTCCCCATCCCAACCCCTCTAGGTTGATAGAGAGCCCCTGTTTGAGTTTCCTGAGCCATACAGCAAATTCCTGTTGGCTATCTATTTTACATCTGGTAATGTTAAGTTTCCATGTTACTCTTTCCATAGATCTCACCCTCTTCTCTCCTCTCCCCATGTCCATAAGTCTATTCTCCATGTCTGTTTCTCCATTGCTCCCCTGTGAATAAATTCTTCAGTACCATTTTTTTAGATTCCGTATATGTGTATTAGAACACAACATTTATGTTTCTCTTTCTGACTCACTTCACTCTGTATTATAGGTTCTAGGTCCATCCACCTCATCAGAACTGACTCAAATGTGTTCCTTTTTATGGCTGAGAAAACAAAGATCATGGCATCTTGTCCCATCACTTCATGGGAAATAGATGGGGAAACAATGGAAACAGTGTCAGACTTTATTTTTCTGGGCTCCAAAATCACTGCAGATGGTGACTGCAGCCATGAAATTAAAAGACGCTTACTCCTTGGAAGAAAAGTTATGACCAACCTAGATAGCATATTGAAAAGCAGAGACATTACTTTGCCAACAAAGGTTCGTCTAGTCAAGGCTATGGTTTTTCCTGTGGTCATGTATGGATGTGAGAGTTGGACTGTGAAGAAGGCTGAGCACTGAAGAATTGATGCTTTTGAACTGTGGTGTTGGAGAAGACTCTTGAGAGTCCCCTGGACTGCAAGGAGATCCAACCAGTCCATTCTGAAGGAGATCAGCCCTGGGATTTCTTTGGAAGGAATGATGCTAACGCTGAAACTCCAGTACTTTGGCCACCTCATGTGAAGAGTTGACTCATTGGAAAAGACTGTGATGCTGGGAGGGATTGGGGGCAGGAGGAGAAGGGGATGACAGAAGATGAGATGGCTGGATGGCATCACTGACTCAATGGACATGAGTCTGAGTGAACTCCGGGAGTTGGTGATGGACAGGGAGGCCTGGCGTGCTGCGATTCATGGGGTCGCAAAGAGTTGGACACAACAGAGTGACTGAACTGAACTGAACTGAACTGAATATTCCATTGTGTATATGTACCACAACTTCTTTATCCATTCATCTGTTGATGGATATCTAGGTTTCTTCCATGTTCTAGCTATTGTAAATAGTGCTGCAATGAACAATGGGCTACATGTGTCTTTTTCAGTTCTTGATTCCTCAGGGTATATGCCGAGGATGGGATTGCTGGGTCATATGTTGGTTTTAGTCCTAGTTTTTTAAGGAATCTCCATGCCGTCTGTGGGGTTGCACAGAGTCGGACACGACTGAAGTGACTTAGCAGCATACCGCCTTCCATAGTGGCTGTATCAATTTACATTCCCACAAACAGTGCAAGAGCTTTCCCTTTTCTCCACACTCTTTCCAGCATTTACTGTTTGTAAACATTTTGATGATGGCCATTCTGACAGGTGTGAGGTGATATCTCATTGTGGTTTTGATTCGCATTTCTCTAATAATGAGTGATGTTGAGCATGTTTTCATGTGTTTGTTAGTTATCTGTATATTTTCTTTGGAGAAATGTCTGTTTAGGTCTTTTTCCCACTTTTTGATTGGATTGTTTGGCTTTCTGGCATTGAGTTGTATGAGCTGCTTGTATATTTTGGAAATTAATCCTTTGTCAATTTTTTCATTTGCTATTATCTTCTCCCATTCTGAGGGTTGTCTTTTCACCTTGCTTATAATTTCCTTTGCTGTGCAAAAGATTTTAAGTTTAATCAGGTTCCACTTGTTTACTTTTATTTTTATTTCCATTAGTCTAGGAGGTGGATCATAGAGGATTTTACTTTGATTTATGTCATCGAGTGTTGTGCCTATGTTATCCTCTAAGAGTTTTATAGTTTCTGGTCTTACATTTAGGTCTTAAATCCATTTCAAGTTTATCTTTGTGTATGGTGTTAGGAAGTGTTCTAATTTCATTCTTTTACACATAGCTGCCCAGTTTTCCCAACACTATTTAATGAAGAGGCTGTCTTTGCCTCATTGTATATTCTTGCCTCCTTTGTCAAAAATAAGGTACCCATAGGAGCATAGGTTTATTTCTGGGTTTTCTATCCTGTTCCTTTGGTCTATATTTCTGTTTTTGTGCCAGTACCATACTGTCTTGATGACTGTAGCTTGGTAGTATAATCTGAAGTCAGGAAGGCTGATTCCTCCAGTCCATTCTTCTTTCTCAAGACTGATTTGGCTATTTGGGTTTTTTTGTGTTTCCATATGAATTGTGAAATTTTTTGTTATAGTTTTGTGAAAAATGTCATTGGTAATTTGATAGGGATTGCACTGAATCTGTAGATTGCATTTGGCAGTATAGTCATTTTCATAATATTGATTCTTCCTACCCAGGAACATGGAATATATCTCCATCTGTTTACGTCATCTTTGATTTCTTTCATCAGTGTCTTATAATTTTCTGTGTACAGTTCTTTTGTTACCTTAGGTAAATTTATTTCTAGACATTTAATTCTTTTTGTTGCAATGGTGAATGGGATTGATTCCTTAATTTCTCTTTCTGATTTTTCACTGTTAGTATATAGGAATGCAAATGATTTCTGTGCATTGATTTTGTGTCCTGCAACTTTGCTATTCACTGATTAGCTCTGGTTAACTTTCTGATACTATCTTTAGGGTTTTCTATGTACAATATCATGTCATCTGCAAACAGTGAAAGCTTTACTTCTTCTTTTCCAATTGGGATTCCTTTTATTTCTTTGTCTTCTCTGACTGCTGTAACTGGGACTTCCAGAACTATTTTGAATAATAGTGGTGATAGTGGACACCCTTGTCTTGTTCCTGATCTCAGGGGGAATGTTTTCAGTTTTCACCATTGAGAATAATGTTTGCTATAGGCTTAGCATATATGATCTTTACTATATTGAGGTAGGTTCCTTCTATGCCCATTATTTGAAGAGTTTTAATCATAAATGGGTGCTGAATTTTGTTAAAGACTTTTTATGCATCTATTGCAATTATCATATAGTTTTTATCTTTTAGTTTGTTAATATGATGTATTGCATTGTTTGATTTGCATATATTAAAGAATCCCTGCATTCCTGGAACAAACCCAACTTGATCATGGTGTATGAGCTTTTTGATGTGCTGCTGAATTCTGTTTGCTAAAATTTTGTTGAGGATTTTTGCATCTATGTTCATCAGTGATATTTGTCTGTAGTTTTCTTTTTTGTGTTGTCTTTGGTTTTGGTATCAGGGTGATGGTGGCCTTGTAGAATGAATTTGGAAGTGTTCCTTCCTCCACAACTATTTGAGAGTTTTAGAAAGATAGGCATTAGCTCTTCTCTAAATGTTTGATAGAATTCTCCTGTGAAGCCATCTGGTCCTGGGGTTTTGTTTTTTGGGAGATTTTTGATCACAGCTTCAATTTCAGTGCTTGTAATTAGGTTGTTCATAATCTCTATTTCTTCCTGGTTCAGTCTTGGAAGATTGAACTTTTCTAAGAATCTGTCCATTCCTTCTAGGTTTTCCATTTTATTGCCATATAGTTGTTCATAATAGTCTCATAATCCTATTTCTGCATTGTCTGTTGTAACCTCTCCTTTTTCATTTCTAATTTTGCTGATGATTCTTCTCTCTTTTTTTCTTGATGAGTCTGTCTAAAGGTTTGTCAATTTTATCTTCTTAAAGAACCAGCTTTTAGTTTTATTAATCTTTACTATTGTTTCTTTCATTTCTTTTTCATTTATTTCTGCTCAAATCTTTATGATTTCTTTCCTTCTACTATTTTTTTTTAACTTCTTTTTCCAATTGTTTTAGGTATAAAGTTAGGTTGTCTACTTAATGATTTTCTTGTTTCTTGAGGTAGGCTTGTATTGCTATAAACTTCCCTCTTAGAACTGCTTTTGCTGTATCCCATAGGTTTTGACTTGTCATGTTTTAATTATCATTTGTTTCTAGAAAAATTTTTTATTTCCCTTTTGATTTCTTCAGTAACCTGTTGGTTATTTAGAAACGTGTTGTTTAATCTCAACGTTTGTGTTTCTTACAGCTTTTTTCTTGTAATTGATATCTAGTCTCATAGTGTTGTGGTCAGAAAAGATGCTTGATACAATTTCAATTTTCTTAAATTTACTGAGGTTTGATTTGTGACACAAGATGTGGTCTGTCCTGGAGAATGTTCCACATGCATTTGAGAAGGTATATTCTTCTGCATTTGGATGGAATGTCTTGAAGGTATCAATGAGATCCATCTCATCTAATGTATCATTTAAAACTGTGTTTCCTTATGAATTTTCTGTTTTGATGATCTGTCCATTGGTGTGAGTGGCGTGTTAGTCTCCTCCTATTATTGTGTTACTGTAAATTTCTCCTTTTATGTCTATTAATGTTTGTCTTATGTATTGAGGTGCTACTACGTTGGGTGCATAGATATTTATAATTGTTATGTCTTCCTCTTGGATTGATTCCTTGATCGTTACGTAGTGTCCTTCCTTATCTCTTATAATCTTCTTTATTTTAAGGTCTATTTTGTCTGATATGAGGATTGCTACTCCAGCTTTCTTTTGCTTCCCATTTGCATGGGATATATTTTTCCATCTTCTCATTTCAGACTATATGTGTCTTTAGGTCTGAAGTGGGTTTCTTGTAGACAGCATATATATGGATCTTGTTTTTGTATCCATTCAGCCAGACTGTGTCTTTTGGCTGGAGCATTTAATCCATTTACATTTAAAGTAATCATTGATATATATGTTCCTGTTGCCAAAAATGGCAAAAAATGAGAAAACTTAATTGTTTGGGGTTGATTTTGTAGATCTTTTTTCTCCTCTTGTATTTCTTGACTATATAAGTCCCTTTAACATTTGTTGTAAGGCTGGTTTGGTGGTACTGAATTCTCTAAACTTCTGCTTGTCTGAAAAGCTTTTTATTTCTCCATCAATTTTGAATGAGCTCCCTGCCAGGTACAGGAATCTTGGTTGTAGATTTTTCCATTTCAGTGCTTTAAATATATCCTGCCGTTCCCTTCTGGCCTGCAGAGTTTCTGCTGAAAGATCAGCTGTTAAGTGTAAGGGGTTTCCCTTGTATGTTACTTGTTGCTTCTCCCTTCCTGCTTTTAATATCCTTTCTTTGTGTTTAGTCTTTGTTAGTTTGATTAATATGTATCTTGGCGTGTTTCTCCTTGGGTTTATCCTGTATGGGAATCTTTGTGCCTCTTGGACTTGATTGACTATTTCCTCTTCCATGTTGGGGAAATTTTCAACTATAATCTCTTCAAAATTTTTCTCATACCCTTTCTTTTTCTCTTCTTTCTCTGGGACCCCTGTAATTTGAATGTTGATGTGTTTGATATTGTTCCAGAGGTCTCTTGAGACTATCCTCAGTTCTTTTCATTCTTTTTAATGTATTCTGCTCTTCAGAAGTTATTTCCACCATTTTATCTTCCAGTTCACTAATTCAGTCTTCTGCCTTAGATATTCTGCTATTGATTCCTTCTAGAATATTTTTTAATTTCAATAACTGTGTTGTTTATCTTTGCATGTTTATTCTTTAATTCCTCTAGGTTTTTGTTAATTCTTGCATTTTCTCCATTTTGTTTTCAAGGTTTTTGATCATCTTTACTATCATTATTCTGAATTCTTTTTCAGGTTGTTTATTTTCTCTTCATTTATTTGGACTTCTGTGTTTCTATTTGTCCCTTCATTTCTGTAGTATTTCTCTGCTTTTTCATTATTTTTATAAACTTATTGTGTTTGAGGTCTCCTTTTCCCAGGCTTCAAGTTTTAATTCTTTCTTCCTTTTGGTTTCTGCCCTCCTAAGGTTGATCCAGTGGTTTGTGCAAGCTTCCTATAGGGTGAGATTTATGGTGAGTTTTCGTTTGTTTGTTTTTCCTCTGATGGGCAAGTTTGAGTGAAGCAGTAATCCTGTCTGCTGATGATTGGGTTTGTATTTTTGTTTTGTTTGTTATTTAGATGAGTGTCCTGCACAGGGTACTACTGGTGGTTGGGTGATGCTGGGTCTTATATTCAGGTGGCTCCTTTGTGTGAGTTCTCACTACCTGATACTCCCTACTGTTAGTTCTCTGGTAGTCTAGGGTCTTGGAATCAGTGCTCCCACTCCAAAGGCTCAGAGCTTGATCTCTGGTCAGTAAAGAAGACTCTACAAGTGGTTTGTTATGGTATTAAGTGAGATTAAAACAAATATCCAAAAATGAGAAACCAAAGATGAACCCCAGACAAATGGCAGTCACAAAATCAGTCAAATGATAATTAAAATAATGGGATATACACATATACATATATACCCATGAGCAAAGTCAAAACAGTCCAACAAAAATAAATACAGGAGATTGATCCAGCAAACAAAGGTAATAAAAATTATATTTACCAGTTAAGAACAAAAGTAACTAAAGCACAAACTGGAAAACAAAACTAAAGCAAGGTGCCAAGTGGGGAATAAAGCAATGAAAACAAAATTAACAAATATGTTGAGAGGACAGGAAAGAAAGAAAAAAAACAATAGATATGCAAAGTTAAATAGAGGTAGATGGAGATTTATATACATTAAAAGGCAAACAAAAGAATAAATGTAGGGAAAATATAATAGGTTTAAAAAAATTAAAATTACAAAAAAAAAAAAAAAAAAAAAAAACAGAAGAAGAAAGAAAATCAGGGAAAAAAAGGAAAACCCCCCAGAACTGCAAAAGTCTAATGTAGAGAGGCAGAGGTTTATAACAATAAAAAATGTGACTGAGAAAAAAAAAGAAAAAAAAAATTCAAAAGCTTAATTAGATTTCATAGTGCCAATAAAATCGACAACTCCAATAGCAGGGTGGGGGTGGCAGGGGCGTGATTTGAGGGAAAAAAAGAATCTACAGAAGAAGTCAAAACGTAATAATAATGAATGTATTTCTTGAGTCACTGCTGTCAGAGTCCTTTCCCTTTCTGGGAGTCACAGTCCACCTCACCTCCCTAGGATGCCCTCCAACACTGTGCTGGTCTCTGGACCTGCTGTGGGGGCAGCTCAGATTCTAATCTGGTCCTACTCTTGTGTGTTCTTGCCTCCACTGTCCACAGCTATCAGAACTAGTGCATCTTTTGTAGGAGCTGTCAATGACCTTTTAGATATTCCACAGACACAGAGTCTGCCTAGTTGATCATGTGAATTTAACTTACAGCTCATACAGCTGGTGGGAAGGTTTTGGGCTTTCTTCCTTAGTCACACTGCCCCTGGGTTTCAATTGTGGTTTTATTTCCATCTCTGCATGTGGGTCGTCCACTGGGGTTTGCTCCTGAGGCTGCCCTGGAGGACTTGGGTTTGTCCCTGTGAGGCCCAGGTGTGGAGGTTGTGCAGCTGCTTGGGTTGCAGGGGTTCTGGCAGCATCAGGTACTCTGGGGAGTTGTTGGCTAGGGCAGCAGGAAATAAAGTGCTCTAGAAGGATTCCCTTCTAGTGACCAGTATTGGCCAATATGCTCCAGTATTCTTGCCTGGAGAATCGCCCTCCCTGACAGAGAAGCCTAGCAGGCCACAGTCTACAGTGTCGCAATGAGTTGAACACAACTGAAGCCACCCTACACACATAGATGTAAGACTTTTTTGCCTGTGGTAGCTCTGCCCCAGAGAGAGTTGAGTGTGAAGGTGGTGCAGCTGCTTGGATTGTGGGGACCCTGGTGGCGCCAAGTGTGCACGGACAGGGACTGCCTCCACCACAGGAGCTATGGCCCTATCACAGTCTTTTTTCGAGCCTCTTGTAGCTGGTGATCAGAAGGCCCTTTTGGCCAGTGTTTCTCCTTCGCTCTACCCATGCAGGCACTTAGAGGGCTTCCTTGCCTGGGGTCCTTCTCTGTTGTTTGGCACATCAGGCACATAGAGGGGGCCCCCCCTGGCTGGGGTCCTATCCTGTAGATCGGCACATCAGGCACTTAAAGGGGCACCCTGGGTGGGATCTACTCTGCAGTTCAGTGCTCAGGTGTTTGATGGGCCAGCCTCTCTATTGTTCATTTACCAGTGCTGGCTTGTCGGGGGAGAGAGTCTATGGTGATAGCTTCACCCCCTACGTGGGACTCAGCAGTATCCCCTCGCTTCCACAGTCTCCTCCCCCACATCCCCTCGATCCATCTCTTCACAGTAAATAGCTGTCCTCATCTCACTGGGACTTCTCCACAATCCCCAAACTCCAGCTCCCAGCCACTGCACCTTCCAGGGGACCTGCGTCCCTGTCCGGGGTATGTATGGCTGTGGCAAGGACTGTCTGATTCTTGTTCCATTTAGGCGGCCACAGATCAGCTGTTTCATTATCAGTCTGACTCAATTGCCCCAATGTGGGGATAGGACCCCTGCTTCAGTTCCCTGCCCCCCCGCCGAGGGCAGGTACAGTCCTGCTAACACTCCTGTTTTTCCCCCCAGTTCCTTTGTCCTACCGAGTTTTGCGTGGGTCTATACACACTTTTCCACTGGTCAGGTGTTCTTGTCTGCTCTCAGCTGGTGTTCTGCATGCACCTCTGTGTCGGAAGGTGTATTCCTGATGTTTCCATGGAGAGAGATGTACTCCATGTCCACCCACTCCCCTGCCACTTTGTTCTCAAGTCAATACATTTTTAATATAGTACCCCAAACTTAACCCAATTCTGCTGAAATATACTGACCATTAAAAAATAACACGTTTTATCTTGTATACTTCTATTAGTATAGTCTAAGTCAACATAACAACAGATGAATTAACAATATATTTATAATTTGGTATACTACACACAGGCTTTCATATAAAGCATAATTATGATAATGATGGGCTTCTCTGGTAGCTCAGCTACCCACTCTACTATTCTTGGGCTTCCTTGGTGGTTCAGACAGTAAAGAATCCATTTGCAATGCAGAAGACATGGGTTCGATCCCTGGGTTGGGAAAATCCTCTAGAGGAGGGCATGGCAACCCATTCCAGTATTCTTGCCTGGAGAATCCCCATGAACCGAGGAGCCTGGCAAGCTACAGTCCATAGGGTTGCAAAGAGTGGACAAGACTGAGCAACTATGCACACATGATAATGATAGTCATAGTAATAACGATAAAATATTATAGGAAAATAAAGCTAATGAAATTACAGGCAACCAGAAGCTATGCTGCCAACAACACTTCTCCAGGGAGAAGTGCTTCTCATGTCTCACCTCCTCTTCCTCCCATAATGACAGGAATGGCTTAAAGATGTGGGAAAACAAAAACAAAAACAACACCCTCTAATTTTAAAAGATGGGGGTAGAGAGGTTCTACCTCAAAATAGAAGTTTGATAATATGAGCATTTTCTTTTACTCTCTAAACACAGAGATTATTGACCGTATGCAAAAATTGTGTACAGAAACAGGAGTAACAAGGCATGGAACAATAGAGCGTAATACAAATAGCTCCTTTATGATTCCAGAGCACAACAAAAGTCAGAGACTTTTAATTTATTTATAGAGCTAACATAACCAAGATAAAAATTAGCAGGAAGGAAAGGATACACACATCTCACTTACAAATATACTTGCAAAATTGACTGCAGCGGTATATTATAAATAATGCACTATCACAAAGAGCAGTAACTCTAGTGGTGTAAGGATGGGTCAAAGTAAGAAATATTCTCATGGTTTACTACATTAAGAGTGCAAACTAAAAAACATACTAAGAAACAGCACCTCTATGACATTGAAAAGTTGCTTTATTTTATAAAACATTCACCATAAATTCCTAGGCTTCCCAGGTGGCACAGTGGTAAAGAACCTGCCTACCAATGCAGGAGACAGAAGAGGCTTGGGTTCGATCCCTGGGTTGGGAAGATCCCCTAGAGGAGAGCATGGGAACCCACTCTAGCATTCTTGCCTGGAGAATCCCATGGACAGAGGAGTCTGGCGGGTGACAGTCCATAGGGTCGCAAAGAGTCAGACATGACTGAAGCAATTTAGCACACACACACACACAAATTCCTGATTAAAAACTTAGCAAATGCTTTTCTTAATGTGTTAGACACCAAAAACAAAAATGAAACAATGATCAAACAAATCTGTAAGAAAAAAAAAAAAACAACAACAACTAGAACCTCAGTAATGACTAGTATCAGCTCATGTTTTTGATGTTCATAAAACAATTTTAGTATCGATCAAATATCTAGCAGAAGGAAATAAACTCAATCTAACTAACAATTTAAAAAACTGAAACACAATAAGGTATTTTTGACCTATGGACTAGCAAAAAGATTTAAAAGAGCAATAATATCCCATATTAGCAAAGATTGGAAAAAGATGTTAGTTTTCTATCACTACTTATTAAAAAACTACTACAAACTCATGCCTTAAAACAATACAAATTTACTATCTTATAGTTCTGGAAGTCAAAAGTTCAAAATGGTTCTCATGGAGCTAAAATGAAGATGTTGGCAGGCCTGTCTTTGTTCTGGAAGCTCTAGGAAAAATTCACTTCCTTGTTTTCTGATCCTAGAATCTGCCTGCATTCCTTGGCTTATTGGCTCCCTTCCTTTACGTGCAAAGTCAGCAACACTGGGCCAACTCTTTTTCAAGCTGCTATCCTTCTGGTTCTGCCTCCCTCTTCCTCTTTTAAAGATCTTTGTAATGACATTGGGCCCTCCTGGGTGTTCTAGGAAAATCTCCCTATTTTAAGGTCAGCTGATTAGAAACCTTAATTTTAGTGCAAACTTAATTTCTCTTTGCTGTATACCTTTACATGTTTGGAGGTTCCAGGGATTAAGATATGGATATCTTTGTGTGTGTGTGTGTGTGTGCGTGTGTGCTGGGGTGCATTTTCTGCCTACCACACAGGGTATCTTCAGTCACTGTTCAGTTCAGTTCAGTCGCTCAGTCGTGTCCGACTGTTTGCGACCCCATGAATCGCGGCACGCCAGGCCTCCCTGTCCATCACCAACTCCCAGAGTTCACTCAGACTCACGTCCATTGAGTCAGTGATGCCATCCAGCCATCTCATCCTCTGTCGTTCCCTTTTCCTCCTGCCCCCAATCCCTCCCATCATCAGAGTCTTTTCCAATGAGTCAGCTCTTCACATGAGGTGGCCAAAGTACTGGAGTTTCAACTTTAGCATCATTCCTTCCAAAGAAATCCCAGGGCTGATCTCCTTCAGAATGGACTGGTTGGATCTCCTTGCAGTCCAAGGGACTCTCAAGAGTCTTCTCCAACACCACAGCTCAAAACCATCAATTCTTCGGCGTTCAGCCTTCTTCACAGTCCAACTCTCACATCCATACATGACCACAGGAAAAACCATAGCCTTGACTAGATGAACCTTTGTTGGCAAAGTAATGTCTCTGCTTTTGAATATGCTATCTAGGTTGGTCATAACTTTCCTTCCAAGGAGTAAGCATCTTTTAATTTCATGGAGTCACTGTTGGGGGTGTATAAATGATTATAATCTTTCTGGCAGATTGACTTTAAAATGTCCCTGTAGGTTACTGTGCATCATGGAACTATAGTTGTATATTAATTAGATTTGCAAGTTCCCTTTAAAGCACAGCTTTAAAACAGATCTCAAAAGAACTGTTGAACATATTTACACTGGCCCTCCTCCACCTAGTTCAGGGGCTGATGATCTACTCTTTCTGACTCAAAAACAAGTTACAATCATTCAGATAAGGGAATAATTTTCTAAAACATTCAAAAACACATCAGACTTATTCTTACTGAGGGGTGAGGGCATCAGAAAGCCATTTTAGTGCTGAGATAAAGTGTCCGAATGAATTTGAACAGAAAAGGTGAGAGTGTTCAACACTCTAGATCTCTGGGAGTCAATAATTTTAGAGAAGTTTCATTATACATTTAGGTATTTATCTTTTGGGGGACCATCTCAGAAAATACACATTGTATTACAAGAGAACTCTAGCAGTCAAACAGAAAAGGTTTCTGAGCTGCTAATCATACAAATGCAGACAGAATTAACACCTGGGCCATGCTGAAGATGATGAGTTTAGTGTCTTCTCCATGACAAGGCTTGTCTCATAAACTTCAAGTAATTTTATTCTAGTGAAATTATTATCTTTTTATATTTCATTATACTCTATCTCACACAGCTGTATATATTTCCAGTTAGAACATCTCATTTTATTAGAATTCCTTTTTCAAGTTCTCCCACTTTACATTGTTAAAATCTACAATTTTTCCCTCTCTTCATTAAAATAAACCATAACTTTTCAATTATAATTTTATTATAAATAAATATAGCATAATTTTATTATAAAATATAGTAAACATATATTTAAAGGTATGTTTTGTTACTAAGTTTGAACCTTTGTGTGATTCTATATTAAATACCAAGCAGACTTATGTCATTATTAACATTTTGTAGTAAGGAGTTGAAAATAGATTATTGTTATTTTTATAAATTAATAAATTATCATGGATTCTCTATGACTACATTTAGGATTACGAGCTTTTAAAATTTTAAGTATTAATTCATTTTGTATAGTCTTCTCACCCTCAATAACAGACATTTTTACCTAATGTGAAAGCAAGTTGTTATCTATCTATCACTCCATTCTCAAGGAAGCCCCTCTGCTAAGTCATGGCTCAGTCATAATATTCTTACCTCTTTTCCTTCTTCCAGGAATTATAAAATATAAAAAAGGTTTGTCATGCTCAGAATCTCTCTCTGATGACTTTTAAATCAGAATTTTTCTAACCTATTTCATAATACAGGGAGGAACAATCATAGCACCACATTTTTTCACTCTTTCAGCCTCTTTTCCAGCTGTCTATAAGTGGTATATTAATAGTGGTCATGGAGGACACCAGTTTCAGATAGAAGAGTTTACCCATGCAAAAAATGGGCTCAGGGAAAAACACAGTAAAGTTAGAACAAAGACTCTGCTCTGGATTTGGATTGTGCCCTGCAAAATAGAACCCACAACACATTTAATGTATAAGTTGTCTAATGTCAACAGGACCTTAAAGAAACCCTGTAAAAACAAACATTTTGCTTTTTGATCAATAGAAATACAATTCTCATGTAGAAAATTTATGCTAAGTTGCTAAGTTGCTTCAGTCATGTCCGACTCTGCGCGACCCCATAGATGGCAGCCCACCAGGCTCCCCGGTCCCTGGGATTCTCCAGGCAAGAACACTGGAGTGGGTTGCCATTTCCCTCTCCAATGCATGAACCTGAAAAGTGAAAGTGAAGTTGCTCAGTCGTGTCTGACTCAGCGACCCCACAGACTGCAGCCCACCAGGCTCCTCCGTCCATGGGATTTTCCAGGCAAGAGTACTGGAGTGGGTTGCCATTGCCTTCAGCTCATAAAAGTACACTGGCCCCAAAGCCTAAAAAGATAATAAAATCACTTCCATTTGTAAATACTGTAAAACTTTTCATTTAAAACATGATTAATGAGTCCCAGTAACTTGTCAGGTACTGATCTAGGTGCTGGTCTGAGTTTAACCAACACCTCTTGAATATTCTCTATATTTGACTTAAATATGTCATGTAATTCTCACAACTTTTGAAATAATTAGATAGTTATATACACACAAATGAATAAACACAATGCAATAGGGGAGTACCTCTAGCTGAAATTTATAAAAATTGCCTTGGACATATAAGAAAAGAAGCACTTAGGTTTATCTGAGAGAGGCAGATGAGGCTTCAAAGAGAAGACTACTTAAGCTGAGGATTGAAAGATGGCTAAGGGCAACCAGACATGCACACTGAGGAGAGGCCTTTGCATTGCATGTACAAAGGCCTGCACCATGAACAAAGACATCATGGTTTTGGTAATCAATAGGTATTTAAGAATTAAAGGAATATAAGCTGTAAAAGGTGGGGGATGGGAGGGAAGGGAAGGTGAAGGCCAGGAAGAAGCCAGCAGCAGGGCATGGATTAGATGATAAAAAGCACAGTAGAGTATGCAAGGCAATGGCACCCCCCTCCAGTACTCTTGCCTGGAAAATCCATGGATGGAGGAGCCTGGTGGGCTGCAGTCCATGGGGTCGCTAAGAGTCAGACACGACTGAGCGACTTCACTTTCACTTTTCACTTTCATGCACTGGAGAAGGAAATGGCAACCCATTCCAGTGTTCTTGCCTGGAGAATCCCAGGGACGGGGGAGCCTGGTGGGCTGCCATCTATGGGGTCGCACAGAATCGGACACTACTGAAGTGACTTAGCAGAATGTGCAAATGAATTTCTATTTGAAGAATTTTGAGGAACAAATTTTTATGTGAAAAATATTATTTTGGAGAAATGGGATAAGCCTAAAAAAAGAGAAACGGTATTGTACTCATATAAGTGAAAGTTGATGGTAACCCAAACTGAAGCAGGAGCTTCCCAGGTGGTACTAGTGGTAAAGAACCTGCCTACCAGTGCAGAAGACATAAGGGACTCATGTTTGATCCCTGGGTTGGGAAGATCCCCTGGAGGAGGGCACAGCAACCCACTCTAGTATTTTTGCCTGGAGAATCTCCGTGGACTGAGGAGCCTGGCAGGGTACAGTCCATAGGGTCACAGCGTTGGACACGACTAAAGTGACTGAGCACATACACTGAAGCAGAGGTTTATATAAGGGTGTACAGGAGAAACAAATTCGAGAGATGTTTAGCAAAAAGAAGGCCTAAGCTTGACTGTTGGCTGGAAGGTAGGTGAGAGAGAAACATCTTTTATATTTCCCAGTTTTGTTTTTTTTTTTCACTTGAGTGACTAAGTTGATAGTAGTCTGAGGGAATCATGATTGGTTCGTTTTAAATATGATAACCCAGAGAAGTTCTTGGAACATGTAGGAGTATATAGGTAGTGGGCAGTTAGATATCCAAGTCTGACATTCAGCAGAGGCATCTGGATTTGAGAAAGATTAGAGAAAGACCAGCTTAGATGGAGGACTTGATGCCATGATGGGGAGGAAACTGTCTTGGAAAAATAGCTGGGAAAAAAAGATAAAGAGGCTAAGGAAGAACCTCAGGGTATACTGATATATCAAGGCCGTGAAAGGAAACAAACATAATTTGTCTGTGCGCTAATAGGTAGTCCCATGGAAATCAAACAGGAAAGAATTTCAACATTCAATAATTAAGAAGCAGTCATAAGATAAAGTGAATGTCCCCATCAGATCTTATTTCTGCACTTACTCATTACATGTAAGGACCCACTAATTTTCATATATGTATAATCAGAATATACCTTGGCCTCCATGACCTTGTCTTTCCCCTGAATCTTGTGCAGAAGACCATCTTGAACTGAAAATAGGAGGATGGGACTGGGGGAAAACAGTGCCAAAATGATTAGAGAATATTATATATATTTTGAAATTTCATTGAGAAGCTGGATATAACACTGAATATGACAGAACCAAACTTTCCAGAAAATCCTCTCTCTCTCCTAAGTTCTGTTAGCTGTAGCAGCTGCCATCTCTACGTCTTCTCTCTTTCTTTTCCCACAACAACTCCTTCTAACCCTCTGGCTCCTACCATCCTACTGCACATGCAGGAAGTTCCTCTATGTCCCCGAGTTTCCTAATTTTGCATCCATACTATCATCCTATTCATTAAAACAAAAGATATCTTGGCATCTAGTCCCTTTAGAAGGAATGAAAATAATTATGAACAACCAATTTTCATTACTTTCCCCAGGCATACTTTTGTGTAGAAATTTGTTATAAAATTGAGAAATTTATACTTCTTTGGTTTCATGCTATTCTATTCTTCTCAACTTGCCAATTAAATGTACTCAGCTATCAAACAAATATTAAACAAATAAATGGTAAGCATCTCAGAAATACATTTTTCAGCAAAGGGATGTTTAAAAAATATATTTTCATCAAAAATTAGGTAAAAATGCAATTCATACATATTTGATGTTAACTGTTCAACTTTTCACAATATACACCACAAGAATGATTTATTTTCATAGGGGAAATGCAAAATTCAGAATAATTCCCCAAACTTCATCAAATGTGATAAATTCTGAGTACCATCTGGCAATGTGAATTTTCTTAGGGTTCTTTTATGTAATTTTATGTATAGCCATCTGAATTGTAGTAACTACAGACATTCACTTATAACTAGGACATTACCTTAGAGCAATCAGTTTCAGAGAAATCCATTTGAACAAATAAAAACTCATATTCATAGGCCAAATCCTCTAGCTATAAGAAAACCAGAAAATCTGCATTTTTAAGTGGCTCCCAGGTGACTGGAGTCACAAGAATCATCTGTAATGCCTAGTAATCCCTCGGTTCCATTGTATATTTCTAAATGAGAAACTTCTGGCAATCTCCCTACAGTCAGAGAATTCACACTTTTGTAAGTTTTGGTGATTCTTCCAAACAGGTAAGGGTTTAAGTCATCCCCTTAGTGTACATCTCTATGAGCAGATTATGGATGCAATGCACTGAGACTTTAGCCTCTTTATGTATCATCACATTACTATAGTTTTCTGTGTATGTGTACTCAGTAGTTCAGTCGTGTCCAACTCGTTGCAACCCTATGGACTATAGCTTGTCAGGCTCTTCTGTCCATGGCATTTTCCTGGAAAGAATACTAGCATGGCAAAGATAAATTCAGAATGTATTAAAGACCTAAATGTAAGACTAGAAACTATAAAACTCTTAAGAGGAGAACACAGGCAGAATATTTTTATGATATAAATCCCAGCAAGATCCTCTATGATCCACCTCCTAGATTAATGGAAATAAAAACAAAAATAAGCAAGTGGGACCTAATTAAACTTAAAAGCTTTTGCACTGCAAAGGAAATTATAAATGAGGTGAAAAGACAACCCTCAAAATGGGAGAAAATAATAGCAAATGAAACAACCGACAAAGGATTAATTTCCAAACCATACAAGCAGCTCATACAAGTCAATACCAGAAAAACAAACAACCCAATCAAAATGTGGGAAAAAGACCTAAAGAGACATTTCTCCAAAGAAGACATACAGATGACTAACAAACACAGGAAAAGATTCTCAACATTGCTGATTATTAGAGAAATGCAAATCAAAACTACATTGAAATATCACCTGACATGGGTCAGAATGGCCCTCATCAAAAAGTCCACAAACAATAAATGCTGGAGAGAGTGTGGAGAAAAGGGAATGCTCTTGCACTGTTGGTGGGAATGTAAATTGATACAGCCACTATGGAAGACAGTATGGGGATTCCTTAAAAAACTAGAAATAAAACCAACATATGACCCTGCAAACCTACTATTAGGCATATACCCTGAGGAAACCAAAATTGAAAAAGACACATTCTAGTTCATTACAGTAATATTTACAATAGCTGGAACATGGAAACAACCTAGATGTCCATTGACAGATGAATCTTAAAAAGCTTTCATCATATATATGATGAAATATTACTCAGTATAAAAAGGAACATATTTGAGTCAGTTCTAATCTGTGGATAAACCTAGAGCCCATTATACAGAGTGGAATAAGTCATAAAAAGAAAAATATTGTATACTAACACATATATTTGGAATCTAGATGGCACTGAAGAAATTATTTGCAGGGCAGAAATGGAGACATCAGGAGCATATTGGGCAACTACTGACTTGGGCAGTTCATCTTTCAGTGTCCTATCTTTGCCTTTTCATGCTGTTCATGGGGTTCTCAAGGCAAGAATACTGAAGTGGTTTGCCATTCCCTTCTCCAGTGGACCACATTCTGTCAGACCTCTCCACCATGACCCGTCCGTCTTGGGTGGCCCCACACGGCATGACTTAGTTTCATTGAGTTAGACAAGGCTGTGGTCCATGTGGTCAGATTGACTAATTGTCTGTGATTGGGGTTTCCATCTGTCTGCCCTCTGAGCCCTCTCTCAGTGCCTACCATCTTACTTGGTTTCTCTTACCTTGGACGTGGGGTATCTCTGCATGGCTGCTCCAACAAAGCATAGCTGAAGACTTTAAGGGACTAGATCTGAAAGACAGAGTGCCTGATGAACTATGCATGGAGGTTAATGACATTGTACAGGAGATAGGAATCAAGACCGCCCCCAAGAAAAAGAAATGCAAAAAAGCAAAATGGCTGTCTGAGGAGGCCTTACAAACAGCTATGAAAAGAAAAGAAGCGAAAAGCAAAGGAGAAAAGGAAAGATATACCCATTTGAATGCAGAGTTCCAAAGAACAGCCAGGAGAGATAAGAAAGTCTTTCTCAGCGATCAATGCAAAGAAATAGAGGAAAACAATAGAATGGGAAAGACTAGAGATCTCTTCAAGATAATTAGAAATACCAAGGGAACATTTCATGCAAACATGGGCTCAATAAAGGACAGAAATGGTATGGACCTAACAGGAGGAGAAGATATTAAGAAGAGGTGGCAAGAATACACATGCAAATCAAAACCACTATGAGGTACCATTTCACGCCAGAATGGCTGCTATCCAAAAGTCTACAAGCAATAAATGCTGGAGAGGGTGTGGAGAAAAGGGAACCCTCTTACACTGTTGGTGGGAATGCAAACTAGTATAGCCACTATGGAGAACAGTGTGGAGATTCCTTAAAAAACTGGAAATAGAACTGCCTTATGATCCAGCAATCCCACTGCTGGGCATACACACTGAGGAAACCAGAAGGGAAAGAGACACATGTACCCCAATGTTCATCACAGCACTGTTTATAATAGCTAGGACATGGAAGCAACCTAGATGTCCATCATCACATGAATGGATAAGAAGCTGTGGTACATATACACAATGGAGTATTACTCAGCCATTAAAAAGAATGCATTTGAGTCACTTCTAATGAGGTGGATGAAACTGGAGCCTATTATACAGAGTGAAGTAAGCCAGAAAGAAAAACACCAATACAGTATACTAATGCATATATATGGAATTTAGAAAGATGGTAACAATAACCCTGTATACAAGACAGCAAAAGAGACACTGATGTATAGAACAGTCTTTTGGACTCTGTGGGAGAGGGAGAGGGTGGGATGATTTGGGAGAATGGCATTGAAACATGTAAAATATCATATATGAAACGAGTCGCCAGTCCAGGTTCGATGCATGATACTGGATGCTTGGGGCTGGTGCACTGGGACGACCCAGAGGGATGGTATCAGGAGGGAGGTGGGAGGAGGGTTCAGGATGGGGAACACATGTATACCTGTGGCGGATTCATTTTGATATATGGCAAAACCAATACAATATTGTAAAGTTTAAAAAAAAAAAAAAGAATACACAGAAGAACTGTACAAAAAAGAACTTCATGACCCAGATAATCACAATGGTGTGGTCACTCATCTAGAGCCAGACATCCTGGAATGTGAAGTCAAGTGGGCCTTAGGAAGCATCACTATGAACAAAGCTAGTGGAGGTAATGGAATTCCAGTGGAGCTATTTCAAATCCTGAAAGATGATGCTGTGAAAGTGCTGCACTCAGTATGCCAGCAAATTTGGAAAACTCAGCAGTGGCCACAGGACTGGAAAAGGTCCGTTTTCATTCCAATCCCAAAGAAAGACAATGCCAAAGAATGCTCAAACTACCACACAATTGCACTCATCTCACACGCTAGTAAAGTAATGCTCAAAATTCTCCAAGCCAGGCTTCAGCAATACATGAACCGTGAACTTCCTGATGTTCAAGCTGGTTTTAGAAAAGGCAGAGGAACCAGAGATCAAATTGCCAAAATCTGTTGGATCCCAGAAAACATCTGTTTCTGCTTTATTGGCTATGCCAAAGCCTTTGACTGTGTGGATCACAATAAACTGTGGAAAATTCTGAAAGAGCTGGGAATACCAGACCACCTGACCTGCCTCTTGAGAAACCTATATGCAGGTCAGGAAGCAACAGTTAGAACTGGACATGGAACAACAGACTGGTTCCAAATAGGAAAAAGAGTATGTCAAGGCTGTATATTGTCACCCTGCTTATTTAACTTATATGCAGAGTACATCATGAGAAACACTGGGCTGGATGAAGCACAAGTTGGAATCAAGATTGCCAGGAGAAATATCAATAACCTCAGATATGCAGATGACACCACCCTTATGGCAGAAAGTGAAGAGGAACTAAAGAGGTTCTTGATGAAAGTGAAAAAGGAGAATGAAAAAGTTTGTTTAAAGCTCAACATTTGGAAAGCTAAGATCATGGCATCTGGTCCCATCACTTCATGGCAAAGAGAAGGGGAAACAACAGAAACAGTGACGGACTTTATTTTCTTAGATTCCAAAATCACTGCAGATGGTGACTGCAGCTATGAAATTAACAACACTTACTCCTCGAAAGGTAATTTATGACCAACCCAGACAGCATATTAAAAAGCAGAGACATTACTTTATCAACAAAGATCCGTCTAGTCAAGGCTACGGTTTTTCCAGTGGTCATGTATGAATGTGAGAGTTGGACTATAAAGAAGGCTGAGTGCCAAAGAATTGATGGTTTTGAACTGTGGTGTTGGAGAAGACTCTTGAGAGTCCCCTGGACTGCAAGGAGATTCAACCAGTCCATCCTAAAGAAGATCAGTCCTGGGTGTTCATTGGTAGGACTTATTTTGAAGCTGAAACTCCAATACTTTGGCCACCTGATGCGAAGAGCTGACTCACTTGAAAAGATCCTGATGCTGGGAAAGATTGAGGGCAGGAGGATAAGGGGACGACAGAGGATGAGATGGTTGGGTGGCATCACTGACTCGATGAACATGGGTTTGGGTGGACTCCGGGAATTGGTGATGGACAGGGGGGCCTGGCGTGCTGTGGTTCATGGGGTCGCAAAGAGTTGGACATGACTGAGCGACTGAACTGAGTTGAACTGAATGGAGACACAGACATAGAGAACAGATTTATTAACACTTTCTGCTTCCCTGCTTCCTTTTCTCTCTTCCTCCTTGTTTTCTTTTTAGCCCAGTTTTCTTTACACCTCAAATTCTAAACTTCTTCATAGCTTGTTTGTCATTTCCACCAAGAAAGGTTCTTACTATGGTAATGGACCCAATCTCTAGGATCACTAGACTAGACTGGACTTTGAGCCACTATCTACTCAATATTCCTTAAGGCTCATCTTGCATGTTAAACTCCAAAGTGAATGGACATTTGACTTAGAAACTACAGCTGCAGGGGGAGGAAGGAGTGGGTGGGATATATGTAGAGAGTAACATGGAAACATATGTTCACTTCAGTCACTCAGTCGTGTCCAACTCTTTGCAACCCCATGAATCGCAGCACGCAAGGCCTCCCTGTCCATCACCAACTCCCAGAGTTCACCCAGACTCACGTCCATCGAGTCAGTGATGCCATCCAGCCATCTCATCCTCTGTCATCCCCTTCTCCTCCTGCCCCCAATCCCTCCCAGCATCAGAGTCTTTTCCAATGAATTGATAAAGGACAGAAATGGTATGGACCTAACAGAAGCAGAAGATATTAAGAAGAGATGGCAAGAATACACAAAGAACTGTACAGAAAAGATCCTCATGACCCAGATAATCATGATGGTGTGATCATTGACCTAGAGCCAGACATCCTGGAATGTGAAGTCAAGTGGGCCTTAGGAAGCATCACTACGAACAAAGCTAGTGGAGGTGATGGAATTCCAGTGGAGCTATTTCAAATCCTGAAAGATGATGCTGTGAAAGTGCTGCACTCAGTATGCCAGCAAATTTGGAAAACTCAGCAGTGGCCACAGGACTGGAAAAGGTCAGTTTTCATTCCAATCCCAAAGAAAGACAATGCCAAAGAATGCTCAAACTACCACACAATTGCACTCATCTCACATGCTAGTAAAGTAATGCTCAAAATTCTCCAAGCCAGGCTTCAGCAATACATGAACCATGAACTTCCTGATGTTCAAGCTGGTTTTAGAAAAGGCAGAGGAACCAGAGATCAAATTACCAACATCCGCTGGATCACGCAAAAAGCAAGAGAGTTCCAGAAAAACATCTATTTCTGCTTTATTGACTATGCCAAAGCCTTTGACTGTGTGGATCACAATAAACTGTGGAAAATTCTTCAAGAGATGGGAATACTAGACTACCTGATCTGCCTCTTGAGAAATCTGTATGCAGGTCAGGAAGCAACAGTTAGAACTGGACATGGAACAACAGACTGGTTCCAAATAGGAAAAGGAGTACATCAAGGCTGTGTATTGTCACCCTGTTTATTTAACTTCTATGCAGAGTACATCATGAGAAATGCTGGACTGGAAGAAACACAAGCTGGAATCAAGACTGCCGGGAGAAGTATCAATAACCTCAGATATGCAGATGACATCACCCTTATGGCAGAAAGTGAAAAGGAACTAAAAAGCCTCTTGATGTAAGTGAAAGTGGACAGTGAAAAAGTTGGCTTAAAGCTCAACATTCAGAAAACGAAGATCATGGCATCCGGTCCCATCACTTCATGGGAAATAGATGGGGAAACAGTGGCAACAGTGTCAGACTTTATTTTTCTGGGCTCCAAAATCACTGCAGATGGTGACTGCAGCCATGAAATTAAAAGACGCTTACTCATTGGAAGGAAAGTTATGACCAACCTAGATAGCATTTTCAAAAGCAGAGACATTACTTTGCCAACAAAAGTTCGTCTAGTCAAGGCTATGGTTTTTCCTGTGGTCATGTATGGATGTGAGAGTTGGACTGTGAAGAAGGCTGAGAGCAAAGAATTGATGCTTTTGAACTGTGGTGTTGGAGAAGACTCTTGAGAGTCCCTTGGACTGCAAGGAGATCCAACCAGTCCATTCTGAAGGAGATCAGCCCTGGGATTTCTTTGGAAGGAATGATGCTAAAGCTGAAACTCCAGAACTTTGGCCACCTCATGCTAAGAGTAAAATAGATAACCAATGGGAATTTGCTAACAACTGAGAAGGGTGGGATAAGGAGGGAGACGGGAGGGAGGTTCAAGAGGGAGAGAACATATGTATACCTATCGCCGATTCATGTTACTATTTGGCAGAAACCAACACAATGTGTAAAGCAATTAAAAAATCAATCAATCAACAAATTTTTTTTTTTTTAAAGAATACTAGAGTGGGTTGTCATTTTCTCGTCCAGGGGATCTTCCTGACCCAGAGATCAAACCTACGTCTCCTGACTCTCCTGCGTTGCAGGCGCATTCTTTCCCTTGAGCCAAGTAGCTAAGATCAAAAGAAGCCGAAATGACTAATTGTAATTCACAGCATAAGTCTGAAATACTTCTTAACCAAATTATTTTCTTCTAACCAGATTATATAATTTCAATATTTAAAAATATCACACTTCAAGTGCCTTTTTAAGACCATCATAAAAATAACATGGGTCAGGAAAACATTGTCACGCTGTAGATGAGAAAAAATGAAGTGACTTAACCAAGATCACACTTTAGAGTCCTGCCTCTAGTCTGTTGCAGGAGTGTTCCCTTCATTCAGGAAGCTTTCTGCTCTATGTCAAGTGCTTTGCTTTGGACATTACTGGAGTATATTTGTGTATATTAATTCATTTGATAGGCACAATACTATAAGATCTGAAAAACCTATGGGCTTTGGAATTATGATAGCTGTGTTTTTTTTTTTTTAATCCCAATTCTGCTGAAGTCAGACTCTGTGTACCTTGGGCAGTTCCCACTTTGCTCATTTGTTAAATTATAGACAATAACACTATCAATCCTGTAGGAGGGGTTGAGAAGATTAAATAAGATACTGTGTGCCTAAGCATCCAGGTCTTTGCCCAGAATATAGTAAGTGCTCAGTGAATGCTAGCCTTTTACATTAGTTTCTACCCAGTATTCCTCAAGATTCATCTTGCATGTCCAACTCCAGAGTTAATGGACCTTTGACTCAGAAACTACCTATCACATGGTCTCAACTACTCTTTGCTCTCTCAAGACTGCCCCTTTGAAAATGGCTTGCAGTATGGGAATGGAGATATACAAACACAGAGGAGCAGAGAGGAGCCTTTCAATTGCTAGATCCCACTTGTGGGTCAACTGGTGGAGTCAAGTCCTCTTCATGAGGACGTCTTATCAGTTTGTTGTTCTACAACTAACCTATAAAACTCTGACCAGTAGTATAATACTTCCAGTTTGAAACTTGCCCCCGTGAAGCTGAGGGCCTGATGAAATGACTGTGTTAGTCTTCAACATTATACTTTGTTTTATCATGTATAATTGATGCAATGACAAATGGCAACACAATACTTGAGGCCCAGGGAGAACCATGACACATACGCACAAAGATAGGGTAGGGGCCAGGGCTGGAACACTCTTTAGGGGCGATGATCAAGCACTGATCGTTCCACAGCACCTGGAAACAATGAATCCATTGGAAAAATACTAATTTAAGGGAGTTCTGTTTTGCTGCCTCAGTGTGGCTTTGAAAAAATTACTTGTAATGTGCAATAGTGTAGAAGTTATATCTTCCTAGTTTTTAAAAATCATATTCTGGCTCTTTTTTAAAAAAACAAAATACCTCGGGGTCTGAAGCATTTAAGGGGGCTACCACTTGAATGTCTCTATTTTCCACTTGCTTAAACAAATCTTATAATTCCTTCAAGCTACCTTCTCCCCGACATTATCCATAAAGACTTGCGTGATCTTTCCTGCTCACAGTAACCCCTCATAGACCTTCCCACTTGTTTTATTTTTTTTTCTCTGTTAATCTTTTATTGACTGAATTCATAAGATCCAGATGCTGAATCTAAGAGGATAAAACAAAATATTTTCCTTCTTAACATCTTAGTAAGGTGTTTGGGGACTTCTTGCCCAGTGATCTAATGTCTGAAGTGGTTGGCATCTTGGTCTGATCAATGTGAAGAGGCTGTATCTATGCCCAACTATCCCCTCTAGGTCCACATTTTAAAATGGCATACTTCTGGTCAGCAGGTTGGCAATGGTTTTGGCCACTTTTTCCTTGCAGGTTAGCCCAACCTAAGGCCTAGACTTTCAGGAGAAAGCTGGATCCAGATCTTCATCTCATTTTCAGTACCCTTTACTAGGGCCTTAATTTTTCTTGCTGTTTTATATTTCTATTCATTTTCTGGTCTAAGATGATTTTCATCTTATATTTGACACTGTTTTCTTTTTGAAAATTTACTTGTTGGCATCCTGATTCAAAATTCTCATTAATATGTTTGACCTCACATTTTAGATGTAGCTTTCAGACCTCTTAATCATTTTTTTTGAAACTCTTAATCAAAAGCATATAATTAGCAATAGAACCAAAGAATTTAGTGTGGCTTCAGCAAATTTGTTAGTGTTAAAAAGCACGCACATGCTATACATCAAAGAGGAACATTAGCGTTATCATAGCTTAATAAATAGTGCCATCCTGGCAATGTAATCTTGTGTTCTAGAGCTATCTACCATCTCCAGTATTATACTGCTTAAGTAAACAATCTTGCTATCTCCTGTGAGGTTTATTTAATAATAAATGCATATAGAGATAATGAATCAAATGACTACAGATACATAGATATATTGCCAAACTCACTCAAAAGCTGGGCATAAATGAGATTAACAAATATTTTAATACACATATATGTAAAAAAAAAACTCTCTTGGAATATAAGTCATATGTGCCCATTGCTTTTCATTACGTTTGACTCTCACCAGAAAAATTTTAAGCCAAATAATGGCCCCAATCTTGCTGGTGACTTTCACAATTTCAACTCATGCAGATTGGGTGGTATGTGCTTTATTGAAATGGTTGCTCGTTATCATTAGTCTTATAATGATACTCCCAGAATTTTTAATGTAAATACAGCTATCATTATTTTCACTTGTGTAAACTATATTACTAGGTTTGAGGATGAGTTATTTTTTTTTGGGGGGGGTGAAATGTTCAAAATGGTTTCACAGAAGTCAATATTTTTGCAGTTTCTGGTTATTCTTAGTTTGGTCTTTAAAGCCTAAGGATATAGGCAACATGCACATTACTAAGAAAAAATGCTCCTGGCTTCTTTCCAAGGTTCAAAATGTAAGTAATTCTAACCCACTTGTTTTAAAACTGTGATCTATTTCATACGCTAGCCAGAGTGTTAGTTTTGTTTTCAAGTGAGTGTGTTTGTCATACACTTGCAATTGAATTCTAAATTTTATTTTGCCTGATAACCCCAATGCTTCCAGTTTACCTATCACCTTCTGCCAAAATCTGTTCTCTGGCACCTCCTGCCTGCTTGGTTGGCCTCTGTCATGCTGCATGGACATGACTTATGGTAAGTCTGTCTGCTATTTGGAGACCAGTTTCTGGGACTACTAATTAATATATTGAGGTTCCCCTCTGTGATTATCCTCTAACTTTTCTTTTTAAACAAAATACCTCGGGGTCTGAAGCATTTAAATGGGGCTACAACTTGAATGTCTCTATTATCCACTTGGACCACCAATGATGTCAGAAGCACAAAATGGTGACAATAAAGCTGCGATTCGATCTCCTAGACACATATCATGAAGAGAACCAGCATTTATGGCTAATCTAGGTATTATTTAAAGGATAAATCCTTATTTCATATCATCATGTCGACCTATGACAGAAATTACCTTTACTGTGTTTTCAAACAGGAGTGTAGAAATTGCATAAGGTAAATAAAAAGATATAAAATGAATGCGAAGAGGAGTTTTAAATACTTTGAAGAAAGTTATATAAAGTATTTCCAAAGCTGAAGAAGATGCTAAAACTGGAGGACAGACATTTAAACAACCCTTTCTAAGTAAGCGGTAAACAAAACAGTTGAAATAACTCATCCTAAAAATATATGCCAACTTATCAAAACACTATGGCTATTTAATTAAAATAGCTTAATGTTTGTTGTTCTGCCCCATGTTCTAAAGGAACTGATTCCACTCTCAAAACAAGTGCCCTACTAAAGTCAGGTGAATGGAGTTTTTAAATAAAGTCTATCAAGAGATACAATGTCTATTTTTTTTAATAGTCAATGATGCATGGAACAGAAAAAAAAATACAATTTAGATTTGTAAATGTAATTCAGTGAAATGATTGTTGAATGTAATCTTCATAATTACTTTTTCAGTGCATTAATAATTACTTTTCAGGACATATTACTTCTCTCTAAGTGCTTTCCAACTAGACCAAAGAGTCCTTTTTAATATTTAACTGAGCATTTTATTCAGATTTTTATTTGGATATTTAATTACTGTAGGATCATACTTCAGTGGAAACGACCTAATCTGATAGTATTGATGGTTCATTCTGCTGTTCGTAAACATTTTACTTCTTGAAAAATTTCATATTCTTTGGCTTTCCTGAAATAATGTTATGTTTTATTAAACATAATAAAGGGATTATGTTTATCCCTTTATTTATTCTTTCATTCAGCAAAATATTTATGGTAAAGCTGCAATATACTGAACATAAATTAGCTGTGAAAATGAAAAAATACATTTCCTCTCCTTGAGCTCACATGTTACAGGAGGAAAGTAGGTATGTAGGTATGAAAGTAATAGGCAGGTGCATAGATAAATTACAAAAAAGAGAAGCACTGATGAGATGCATCAACAGTGTTTTCACACATATTCACCAAAATATAATCCTTAAATCTCTCTTTTTCCCTTTAAAAGTCTCTCTTTTAAAAGATTTCTCTCATCACCCTGAAATACATAAAGCTATTACATATACAATGAATATTTCATCCATATTATCTATCTATATGTATATTATATATAATATACATATAAATCTAAGAATCACACAAGGTATTGAAAGAAGATTTCTAGAGGACAAGCTGTTAAAGAGAAGAAAAGTTCAAGGAAACAAATATGTGTTCAAAACCTCCCTGTATTTACCTGTAAATTCTAGCAATTTAACTCATGACTTTATCCACCTCCTGGGCACTTTGTTCAACAGATGTCATCTTGATGCTAGGCTATACCAATCCAGGTGGGAAGCTCAACAGTTTTTTAATCTTCCCACACCAATCCATCCGAGTTCAGTTATGCGAAGCATTTATGATAAATGAAGAATAAATGAAAATTTAACAATAGATATATCACCTCACACACTAGCAAAGTAATGACTCAAAATTCTCCAAGTCAGGCTTCAACAATTCATGAACTGTGAATTTCCAGATGTTCAAGCTGGTTTTAGAAAAGGCAGAGGAACCAGAGATCAAATTGCCAACATCTGTTGGATCATCGAAAAAGCAAGAGAGTTCCAGAAAAACATCTATTTCTGCTTTATCGACTATGCCTAAGATTTTGACTGTGTAGATCACCACAAACTGTGGAAAATTCTGAAAGAGATGGGAATACCAGACCACCTGATCTGCCTCTTGAGAAACCTATATGCAGGTCAGGAAGCAACAGTTAGAACTGGACATGGAACAACAGACTGGTTCCAAATAGGAAAAGGAGTACATCAAGGCTGTATATTGTCACCCTGTTTATTTAACTTCTATGCAGAGTACATCATGAGAAACGCTGGACTGGAAGAAACACAAGCTGGAATCAAGATTGCTGGGAGAAATATCAATAACCTCAGATATGCAGATGACACCACCCTTATGGCAGGAAGTGAAGAAGAACAAAAGAGCCTCTTGATGAAAGTGAAAGAGGAGAGTGAAAAAGTTGGCTTAAAGCTCAACATTCAGAAAACGAAGATCATGGCATCCAGTCCCATCACTTCATGGGAAATAGATGGGGAAACAGTGGAAACAGTGGCAAACTTTATATTTTTGGGCTCCAGAATCACTGTAGATGGTGATTTCAGCCATGAAATTAAAAGACAGTTGCTCTTTGGAAGAAAAGCTACGACCCACCAGGACAGCATATTAAAAAGCAGAGACATTACTCTGCCATCAAAGGTCCATCTAGTCAAAGCTATGGTTTATTCCAATAGTCATGTATGGATGTGAGAGGTGGACTATAAAATAGGCTGAATGCTGAAGAATTGACACTTTTGAACTGTGGTGTTGGAGAAGACTCTTGAGAGGCCTTTGGACTGCAAGGAGATCCACTCAGTCAATCCTAAAGGAAATCAGTCCTGAATATTCATTGGAAGGACTGATGCTGCAGCTGAAACTCCAATACTTTGGCCACCTGATGCAAATAACTGATTCATTTCAAAAGACCCTGATGCTGGGAAAGATTGAAGGCAGGATGAGAAGGGGTCAACAGAGGATGAAATGGTTGGATGGCATCACTGACTTGATGCACATGAGTTTGAGCAAGCTCTGGGAGTTGGTGATGGACAGGGAAGCCTGGCGTGCTGCAGTCCATAGGGTTGCCAAGAGTTGGACAGAACTGAGCAACTGAACTGAACTGACAGCATCATTGGCCTCTGTGGTCATCACCACTGCCTAATCCTGCCCACCTCCACCCACTCACACACACTGGAAATTTTTATTGGCTCCTCCACTCACTCCTGCCTATATCTATCTTTCTAGCCTTTCACCTCTCCTCTGCCTTCTCTTCCTTCTTTCACTCTGTCTCTCTTCTTGTCTAGTAAAAACAGACAAGAATGCCAGAATGTTTTCTAGCTTATCAAGAGGAATTTCCTTCTCCTAAAGCCTTCATATCAGCAACTAGATCTTGGGAGGGTAGGTTAGTTGAATTTAAAAGTGTCAAGGCAGGAATTTTTACTTTCAATCTGAATAATTCATCTAAATACAGTCTTTTTCAAATATCTCTATTTTTCTACTCATATCTATTCCATTAAATTGTGAATTCCTCTCTGCAGCTACAGACTCCTGTGCACTGTGTTACTGATCTTTGATCTCCTTTCCCCTATCCTCTGTCTCCAGCACCTGGTAAGATGAACACTAGAAATGAATTTTTGAATGTTTTCTTATCTTAATGGAACAAAACTGAGTTCTCACATTGATGACTATGATACTACTCCTAGTTGGAAAATTTTTCTTGTTTCCTGTTCTGCCTTCTAAAATTCAAGATGCCTGTTTTAATTTAATCTCTTCTCTGAAGCTCCTCTGTACTGTTCTGTCTACACTGCTCTCTCTCTTTTGCTTATTTTTCTTTTTTGGTGAACCCCTAAGACACATTTTGTTCTTTGCTTACTGTGTGTGTGTGCTAAGTTATTTCAGTTGTGTCTGACTCTTTGAAACTCTATGGACCATAGCCCAGCATGCTCCTCTGTCCATGGGATCTCCAGGCAAGAACACTGGAGTAGGTTGCCATGTCGTCCTCCAGGGGATCTTCTCCACACAGGGATCAAACCAACATCTCTTATGCTTCTTGCATTGGCAAATGGGTTCGTTACCACTAGTACCACCTGGGAAGCCCTTGCTTACCAGACAACATATATTTTTAATTCTTATATGTCTTAGGTATATCTTTTCTTCAATATAGCAGAAAAGATGAGTAGCTGGGATTTTGTGCTTAGTCACTCAGTTCTGACCGATTCCTTGTGACCCCATGGACTGTAGCCTGTCAGGCTCCTCTGTCCATGGGGATTTTCCAGGCAAGAAAACTGGAGTGGGTTGCCATGCCCTCCTCCAAGGGATCTTCCCAACCCAGGGATTGAACCCAGGTCTCCTGCACTGCAGGTGGATTTTTTTTACCACCTGAGCTGTCAGGGAATCCCAGGTGGAATATAACTGCAGATTAAATACTTAATGAAGGAATTCAAGGCGTATATAAAAGTTAAATGACATAAACAAATTTGAGACAAGATTTCCTCAGAGGGAGGGTTCTTTACAATTTACTTCTTGTGTTCTACAGTAATGTGTGATTCATGAGTCATGTTATAGTTTACTGGCATCTGTTTATGTCTTAGTTCTAGTGAATTTACCAAAACTCAGAAAAATGTGATACAACAAATAGTATTCACAAAAATGTAGAAAAATTCTATTTAAAAGTCATAAAAATAAATAATTGTACTTTCTCTGAAAATATTCAGAATGGGCCTACTAGTCCTGTTAATATAAAATCTTTATAGCCATACTATAAGATTCTAATGTTTTTTTTTTTAACCAAGCATTAAAATATCTTTCAATCATATAAGTTGAATTTTCCTACCATTAAAAAAGCCTAGAATCGATTACTTTTAAATCACTTAAACAATTCTAATGAGGCAAAACCTTTTAGTAAAACTACTTCTTCATTTCCACCAATTTCTCTACTTTTCTATTTCTCTTTTGTTAGAAATATGTGGATATGAAGTGGATTCGATCAGAGCTTAGTTGGTTATGGACTTGTTAGGACGTTTGTGTTAGGTATTTTTAAAAGCTTGAATATACATGCCTTCTGAGGCTCTGATTCCTTAAATCCACTCTCTCACCACATGTAGTAGTTCCTTGAACTTCAACATGATGCTCCCAGAGGGGGACCAAGTTTGCATGAAACTCGGTGCCAAAATGCCACTACTTTATCCTCATCAAGCAGTTATTACTCTGAGTCTTTTGCTGCACATGTAAGGCTCTGTGCTAGAAAGGCTCCAGGGATAGATAGTTACAAGCAATGGCTTATGCTCTACGGAGCAGGAAAAGGTGTAATGCTGATTTGCAGGTTGGGTAAAATGTGCTTCAGGAGTTGCAAGGAGGAAGTCATCCCACGGCTTTAGTGAGGGGGCATTGGAATGGTATTCAATGGTCAAGTCAAAACAAGCAGAACAGGACAGAGAGACGTGATCTGGGAAAGAAACAGAGGATCACAGACATCCTGGAATAAAGCTGCTGGGGTCAAGTAACAGTCCTCAGGGCTGGGGCAGAGCCAGATCATAGAAGATGTGAGAGAATACACAGATAAGGTCAGACCACATAGGGCACTAACAGAGAGCTCCTGGAGTCTGGACTTCATTCTTTGACAACAGGAGTCACTGACAATATTTTTGGTTGAAAAGTGACATATACAGCATGATGTTTCAGACTGGAAGCTTAGGAGGGTGAGTTGTATAGGGCATATGGGCCAAAGGGACATCTGGAGGCAGAAGGTTCAACTGAAGATTAGTTTACAATAGTACAGAGGAGAGTCAGGACTGGAATGGTGGCAGAGGAATGAGAAGAAAAGATAAGGTTGCTAGAGGCATGCGTGCTCAGCCACTTCAGTCATGTTCAGCTCTTTGCGACCCCAAGGACCGCAGCCTGCCAGGCTCCTCTGTCCATGGGACTCTCCAGGCAAGGATACTGAAGTGGGTTGCCATGCCCTTCTCCAGGGAATCTTACTGACTCCAGGGATTGAACCCTCAGCTCCTGTGTCTCTTGCACTGCAGGCAGATTCTTTACCCACTAAGCCACCTGGGAAGCCCCACAAGAGACATAGCAAATGATGAATCAGTATGCCTGGCTGGCTTACTAAGGGTTGAGGGAGACAGCAAAGAAGTTAATCAGACCTCCTCTGGGGGGGCCTCATCTTCGACTCCTCCTTGTATTAGACACCTATTAATCTGGTTTTTGAGGCCCAACTTATCCCCCATTTATCTTTAGGACTGCTTCACTCCCAACAGGACACAGACAGATGCAGGACAATCTAGTCCCTGCCACTCCTTCCCTGGAATCCAGAGGTAGACCCAACAGCCAGAGAGCAGTCTCTCTCTCAGATGCTGACTGTGGCCATCTTCTTCCATGTGAACTAGAAAGCTGAAAAAGCTGCTTTACAGCAAAAGAGAATAAGAAAGTAGAAGTGAAGAAAAAAAAAGAGAGCTGGAGAATAAGGGCTTGGTCTGGGCTTCCTGTTACACTTTAGTCTCTGCTTTCATATGCCACTGAAATGCTACTGCATACTTCCTCTTTAATTCTGCAGGACAGCCTACTCATGCAGCCATACATTTCCCCCTTTCCCCTTTGACTGCGTTGGCCTGGCAGGGTTATTGTTACTTATAGCCAAAACAGTCCAAACTGATATATTCCTCAGCAGAAACCCTCTATCTTCAGTCAAGGTGTTTTGGGCACTCTCTGAACACTTCAGTATTTACTGACTCCACACTTTCATGCCATTACCTGCTTCTAGAATGCCTTTCCCTTCCAAATCCTGCTGACTCTGCATGCATAAATCCTGATTATCCTTCCTTTCATCTCTCTCTTTTTAAATACTCTTTGAGTGACCCATAACATCTGCAAATTGTAGTATTACATTTTCCCACTTCAATCCCTGATTTTAGCGAAACTATTGGAAGAATAATTAAAACTATATAAAGAGGGTAAAAGGTGGTAGATGGTAGTAGAAAATCAAGACATTTATGCTCTGACATATACAAATGAAAAGATAATGGTCTACTTGGCTATGGATACTTCTGACACTAAGATGGGTTCAAGAGCTCCAGTAGGCCACTTGGGCAAAGTAGATATTTTACAAATGATAGTATATTCATTAAGAGGAGTGTTAGATGAAAGAAAATAAAAATCGTCTTTAAACAACTAATGCATGACACATTATTGTGTAAGTGCTATAAACTCAATTTTACAAATATCCAGAGGAGGTCCTACAGCAAGTGAGAGACAGGGAACCTTGCAAGGGCTTCCCTAGGGCTTTCTTCACTATGCTAAACTAAAACACAGGAAATAAAAAAATGTATGTCAATTTTTAGATGAGACAATAATTCAATTTTATTTAATTCTTAAAAACTATTATGTATTTTAAATTGTCACCCATTAAAATAATACTATTTGCTGGTGGCCCAGACAATAAATAATCCTCCTGCAATGAAGGAGACCTAGGTTCGATCCTTGGATTGGGACGATCCCTGGAGGAGGGCATGGCAACCCACTCCAGTATTCTTGCCCGGAGTACCACCACGGACGTAGGAGGCTGGTGGGGTACAGACCATGGGGTTGCAAAAAGTTGGACACAATTGAGTGACTCAGCACAGCACAAAATAATAATATATCCTAAGAACCATCTTGAGTCTCATGCCTGGGCTATGTTATATACCAAAACAAAGAAACAAAAACATAACCCCCCTCAAAAACAACACCAATAACCACAAAGCAAAACAGATTGTTATTCTCTTTCAAAACACTAAAGAATATCTTTTATAAAGGCATCTCTTTGCCTCTAGAAATGAGAAAACCAGTCTAGTATCCTGTGAAATCTCACATAAATTCTGAACATAATGAAGTTTATTTTCCCTTCAGCAATGGAGCCTTTGTTCTGGTGACTTACAATGCCTCTGGAGAGGAAAACACAAAACTGCCTTATGAAAGCAATAAGAAAATGTCTAGCAAATGGACGGACATTTAATGAACAAGACAAAGTGCCAAGTAATAGTTAATGTCTCTTTCTGCTTGACTCAAAGGAACATCCCTAAGACCCCAAAGCATTCACACCAGAAGATTACATGAGTAGCACCGGTTAGCACAAAGCCACTGTACAAACAATCTGTTGCTAAGCAGGGCAGAAATATTGTTTACATAAAAATGGAATGATCTCTTGTGGATACTGAAAGAAAGTGATAATTTCCATAACCAGAAAAAGCATTTTTATATTATTCTATTTCAACTGCTCTAAAACCCTGAGTTGCTTTGGCAATTGCTTATCCTGGCTTCGTTGGTTTTATATCATCCTCATCTCTGCAGCTTTCTATTTACTAAATGACAGTGATTTTTTTTTTTCCCCTGAAGCTTTAGCAAAAAACAAAACTGTTCTGTATGGTTTCCAGGGCCTCCTTGCAACGGTCATACAATGACTTTTTGGTGCCCCTCTCATAAAAGCCCATTTGGCTTATACTCCTAGTAAAAGTGCTGAAAATATGATTAGAGAAGGCTCCATTAATAGCAACTGCAAACTATGCATTTCTTTAGCTTTATGGAGCCTTTCACTGAATAATGTTTACAATACAGAGAACAAAGCTTGGGGTGGCTTCAGGAGAGGAAGAAAATACAAACACACTTACCTGCATTACAATAAGGAGGTCAAAGACCAAGATGAAAGAAGCCAGAAAGGCTCTGGAAACTTCATCACTGGGCAAAAATCCCCGATTCAGCTTGTCCCAGCTGATCCAGTCAGTTGTAATGACAAGTACAACCACAGACGTCAGAGTAAAAAGAACCGTCCTGCAAGGAACATGACAGTAAAGAACACTAGAGTAATAATATAAACAGTGGGGAGTGCACATGATCTGCTATATTAAACATCTACCCTTTGCCAAATACTTATCCTAAGGCATAGTCCCCAAAAGGAAGATGAAAAAAGAAGCAACTTGAGCTTTCTTTCAAAAGTAATTAGAAAAAGGTATGATAGTATCTCTTTGAAGAATTTTCCTAAAGAAAAATAAGGCACTGATTATAGAACAAATAATTACAAGAAAATATTATAAATAACCTTACTTAGTGCACTATATATTCCAAAGAGAGCATTGGTTGTAACCCTCATTATATATATATTGTTTTACTGAAGGTGGCAGACATACACAAAGCAGATGGGTAAGAAAGTCCTTGAATTCCATGATCATTCTAAAAAGAGAGAATATAGATAGATGGGTCTCCTTCATCGTCCCCATAGCCTGACGAGCTCTGTAGAGGAACCACTTCATGCCGAATGCATAGTCTCTTCTCATGGGACTCATATCATAGATCACTTGGGGCCTAGTGACCTATCCAGGTCACACAATGTCTGATTTCCCCATCCCTAGTTATAAGATATTGTGTGTGTTAGTTACTCAGTTATGTCCGACTTTGTGAACGCATGGACTGTAGCCCACCAGGCTCTTCTGTCCATGGAATTCTCCAAGCAAGAATACTGGAGTGGGTTGCCATTCCCTTCTCCAGGGGATCTTCCCAACCCAGGGATCAAACCCAGGCCTCCCACATTGCAGGTGGGTTCTTTACCATATGAGCTACTAGGGAAGCCCATAAGATATTATGGGCCTGAGATTTTTCTTTTATATATTTTTGTAGCCTCCATAAAATCTTACACAATTATATAAAGAAGGAGTTCAAAGAACATTTGTTGAAACTGTAACAATTATCAAATAAAGTCTTAAAGAAAATACTTCAATTGGTCTTTAATATTGATATTCAAAGTGAATCTGAAATGTGGGCAGTGAAAAAGCAATCGGCCAGAGAATTGTCCATAATGTAGTAGAGCCTCTGTTTTCAGAGTGATCTTTGTACCAATATATTGTTTTGAATTATAAGAAGAAGAATGAAAAAGAAAAATATTCTGAAAATGATTTTAATGTAAAGGAATAAATAGAATAGAGAAAAGAAAAATGGAATAATATTAATCATCCTAGAATTCTCTTAACAACTGAACAAAATACAAATTTCTAAACTAAAACTTGGAATTTCCTTTTTACAACTTTCTATTTGGAACAGGTTATATTTTGATAAAATGAATATAATGAACTCTTCTTTAGATTTTTACCCTATGGATAGAAAAGATACATTTTTTTAATTTTAGAAAATAAAAATTTATTAAAATTGCAGATTCTAAAGAACTTGACTCATTATCTCCAAAGTATATAAATTAAAAATTATCTGTGCTACTGTTTAGAACATCTTTGAGCATTTCCTGAAATCCAAATGGATTAAATGAACATGAGAGAAATCCTAAATAATTATTAAACTACAACAGAAAGAAATTGCAAATATTATATAGTCAAACATAAGAACAATGGAATTTTAAACAAATTTTAAGTCAATTTGTTTTTGTCTTTTTGAGTTTGAGAAACTTTAAGCAAATTTGAATCAAATTACAATTTCTTTTGTCAACAAAAATTTAACAACTTTCATGAAGAATAGATAGATATTGACTATTTTTTGAAGCTCTTTTTTGGTAATAAAGGTATTTCCTCACCACTCTTGGCTTTTTATATGTGTGTTTCACAAAGATGCTATGAATATATATACTTCTTAGTATACACTGTATAACAGTTGTTCAGTCACTCAGTCTTGTCCAGCTCTTTGTGATCCCATAGACTGCAGCACGCCAGGCTTCCCTGTCTGGTACAAGGTTGGTAAATGGTTGGGATCCCAATTCTCTCAAGCTCGTCCTTTTCTGCCTATTTCACAAGGCTCCCCCACCTTCCTGTTATCCAGTATGAGAGGGTGAAGTCTTGGTGAAACAGGGTTACGGCTCCAAGGCTAGCATCCATCCTGTTGGTCTGAGCCTGGTTGATAGGTTAGTATTTTTAATGTCATTGCTGCACTTTCCCCAAGAGACACCTGAAATCTTATTTTTGTGAAGACAGTTGATTACATAGGAATTCATATTTAATGTTACCCCATTGGTCTAAGTATGTAAACTGATACTGTAAAATTAAATATTAATGCAGAGGCATATTTTTAGGTGACAAAATATGAGATTTTGAAATAAGTGTTTGATGAATAATCACAAGCCTCACCTATTAAAAAATTCACAAGAGTTATTTTGTTTTTAAATGTATTTTATTGAAGAATTGTTGATTTACAATGCTGTGTCAATTTCAGTTGTACAGCCAGGTGATGCAGTCACACATACACACCCCCCCCCACACACACATACATATATATATTATTTTTCATATTTTCCATTATGGTTTATCACAGGGTACTGAATACAGTTCCCTGTGCTATACAGTAGGACCTTGTTTTTTATCCACTGTATACAAAATTGTTGCATCTGCTAATTCTGAAACTCCCAGTTCATCCCTCCCCTTTCCTTGTTAACCACAGTCTGTTCAAGGGAGTCATTTTTACTCATGCTAATAATCTCACTGTGAATTAAGTCACTAAAAGTAATCATTAAAACTCTTTGGTAATTAGAACTTATCATAATATCTGTTGTAGAGCTTCAGAGCTTTATAGAACTTCCTGAGACCAGAATGTCTCAGAGCTTCTTGAGACCAAATGTATACCAATTCATGTCTTAGATGTTTAGTTTATTTTATATATTTTATTTAGCCAATAAATAATAATACTCTTCCTAAGAGCTTTTCCTAGGTGCTTTCCCGGCTTTATTAATTACTTCTGTTTTGACAAAGAGTATTGCTACAAATCTCAAGAGAAAGTTACTGATAATATTTTATTACTCCAAAGAGAAATTAAAGGAAGTATTCTGCCTGATATTTAATATTTAATACTATAAAAAGAATAAAAATGGCAATCATTAAATATGAATGCATACAGCTCAGAGAAGGAGCTCTAAAAATAAAGTCAAGAGGATGGAATATAGAAAAGGAAAAGGGGATCAAAATCCATTAATTGGTTATTCCACCTCCAAAATTACATTCAATGCCTTATCTAGACATAGATAAGATATAGACAGTTTGTGGAAGCAAAACTGTTGCTTGTGGTTTGTTTTTCTGAGCCACCTCTTATAAAACTGATGGATTGTACCATGCTATGATAATTCAGTTAAAGCATCAGTTTCAAAGAGCCATGACTGTATTAGGCTATACAAAAATAGTCACTTTTATGTGAAACTTCTATGAAGGAAACAGTAACAATAACAAATTACTATTATAGTCTTGGGCTTCCTAGGTGGCTCAGTGGTGAAGAATCTGCCTGCAGTGCAGGAGACGTGGGTTCGATCCCTGGGTTGGGAAGATCCTCAGGAGAAGGTAATGGTAACCCATTCCAGTATTCTTGCCTGGGAAATTCGACAGACAGAGGAGCCTGGCACATTACAGTCCATGGGGTTGCAAAAGAGTCAGACACAACTAAGAAACAACAAAAAATTATAGTCATGCCACCTGCAATGTGTCAGGGACTGGTATAGGAGCCTTACACAAATTAACTAGTATAATTCTTGTGTGTGTGTGTGTGTGTGTGTGTGTATAATTCTTACTACAATTCAATATCGACTAACTCCAAATTGCAACTGCAGAAACTGAGAGAAAGTTCAGTTAACTGAACCTGTGCTATGGATTTTATCAATTATATAAAATAAAAGATATAAGATGACTCAAACCCAGGCTGACTCATGAAAATCTGTGTCATAACTGTTGTACATACTGCCTCTCCTTTGAAGCACTTGATTTTACCCTCTCGTTACTAGATCCGTAGCTAAGATCTCACTCATTTTCCATTTTTATTATTAATGTAAGTATAATGTTGGAAAGTTATCATCCAGGAATGCTTAACATTGAAAAGTAAAAGTGGCACAGCCTCCAACAAGAACTGACAGGAAATGGTTAATAGGGATAGTAAAAATGGAAGTGAAAGTGGAACCTCATGGATGCTAGCCATCAATGCAGCATCCTTTGGTTTTTATTTAACCAATATGGTTGAAAAGATGTTTACTCTGGATCATGATTCTTGGGAGTTCCAACTTCTCTTTTTAAATAGCATCCAATTAAACAATTATCTGGATTATTTCCTTTCAAGCTGCAGCCAGCAGCAGCAGGACATCCTGGCTCATCAATTCCACTGTCTCTGGTTTCTGGCCACCAGTCAAACAGAAAGAACTCACACATAATTATCAGCTCAAGTGGTTAGTCTCACTTCCATGTTTTCAAATTTCCAGTGTGTTTGCTTTCCCTCAATTGCTGCTAACTCCTCTTAAATTAATAGGAATTAGAATGTGAGACCAAGAAGGGTTAAAAGAGCTTTTCTAATTCACTGCTTCCCAATCTTTGGGGTGGGTTCCTGGGAACCACAGGGTTGCTATGGAATTGTGAATTTATATGTGCACTAGGAGTTGTCAGTTAAATGAGAAAATTAAATGCTTCCAGAGAGGTTAGGGAACTTGCTCATGTCACAGGGACTGCCAGGGACAGAACTACCATGAGAACTGACTCTGAGCCAGGACTTGCCCTGTAGTAAACTACTTTCTCTCTTTAGCTAAAAATCTGCAGATATGCTAAAAAATTTAATATCATATGGATCTCATCTGTAAACATACTTTATAATCGACTCAAATATCTATTATGTATGTTGATTGGAAACAGAGTAGTGTATGTAAATGAATCAAGATAATTCCCCAATAGTGGTTTAATTCATAGTCTTAACCATTCTTTCACTCTAATTTCTTGATTTTTGAAAAAATACCGAACTTCTATTTTAAGTAACTAAATTAGTTAACGTTGCTTTCCCTCTTCCATTCATAACCACTGTAAGACAGACTTATTGAACAGTTAAATAGCCTGAAATCAGAGATTAAATCAAGAGAGAGAAGAATTGGCATTGAGCTTGGATTATCCACAGAGGGCTAACTCAGTGTTAATCATCACACAATTTCGTTTTGACTAAACCAGGCAGCAGGGATGTAGAGAATCTCCTAACTCATATATTATATGTTGAGTAAAACAAAATCATCAAAATTTGATCATGTTTTATCCTACTAAAAACAGCAATTTCATGTGATTCAACATAATAAATGTTTTCATATGTTTTACTAGATTAGCCATTACTCATGTTCTAAAATGTTTATAATCTTTTATTCCAGTCATGAATATCATATTTTTTTCTGATTATGTTGCACAATTACTGTAACAGCTAAAAGAACTAAAAATCACTTTAATTTCTTTCTATAGTACTTGTGTTAAAATGTTGGAGCTCAATCAAAACAAGTTAGATAGTATTTTATAATTTCTCATAAGAAAATAAAAATCTGTGAATCTTATTAAAAATGAAAATTCTAATGTTATCACTATAAAAAAGAATGAATGCATGGATCAAGATGGCAAATTTAATCTTACAATTTAGTTATAGTTTGATATGTTAAAGTACTAAACACATAAAATGAAATGTGACATGCCAATAGAATTTAAAATGATTTAATATCATTATTTCTCACCATGTTGTTTAGAGGGGAAAATAAAACAAGCAGGCATAAATAGAAGAATACTCTTCTTTACTTTCCATTGTAAAACTGAGAGCCAGTTCAAACATCCAGTTCCATTTGGAATACCAACTACCAGCACACAGAAGCTGTGACTTGAGAGATGGCCATGAGAGAATCCTGACACTTTCCATTTTGCTTGTTTTAATGATCAGTATTACCACTGCAACTCTGTAAGTAAAACAATCACCACTTGGGTCCTCCAGCCAGCTCATCCTGAAATTCATGGGTATACTCAGCACCATCATCTAGCTAATGAAGTCAAGATGGCTCCTTAGAAGTCCATAAGGAAATGATTTTAGTGTCCTTCCTGTTTCCCACTCTTAGGAGCAAGAAGCACCAAGGGAAGACAGAGGTGATGCTTGCTTAGTGACCTAGGGAAAGGACACAGCTTCTCACGTGGCTTTCTTTAATGCTATAGTCACTTCTTGGCCAACCTGAACACATGTGTTAAGATAGGATCCTGTGAAACAAGATGCAGTTATTAAACTTATCTTGTTTGTGGCTCTATTGGGATTTGGAGACGGTAAAGGAAATTATTAGACTTTAATGTTGTCCATTAAACTATACGTTTATGTGTTATTTATCTTTATATCTCTCTATTATTCGATGAAGAAAAGTGCCCTGAATACAGCAGGAGCTCAAAAAGCAGTGAACAAGTTGAAATGCAGAAGCTACTTAGCAACACTTGTTTCTGAAAGGGCATGAAAGAGGTGGCTGAAAAAGGTACCTCTGGGTTGGGTCATCTGGCCATGCAGATTGTAATTTATGTGGACAGGGTCCTGGCATGCTAATCTACATAAACAATGCCCCTTGGAGTTCTGCAGTGTCCAACCATTGCAACTTAATGTGGAGTCTTGGCCATTGGCAATTTTGACATCAGATCAGATCAGATCAGTCACTCAGTCGTGTCCGACTCTTTGCGACCCCATGAATCGCAGCACGCCAGGCCTCCCTGTCCATCACCAACTCCCGGAGTTCACTCAGACTCACATCCATCGAGTCAGTGATGCCATCCAGCCATCTCATCCTCTGTCGTCGCCTTCTCCTCCTGCCCCCAATCCCTCCCAGCATCAGAGTCTTTTCCAATGAGTCAACTCTTTGCATGAGGTGGCCAAAGTACTGGAGTTTCAGCTTTAGCATCATTCTTTCCAAAGAAATCCCAGGGCTGTTCTCCTTCAAAATGGACTGGTTGGATCTCCTTGCAGTCCAAGGGACTCTCAAGAGTCTTCTCCAACACCACACTTCAAAAGCATCAATGTTTCGGCGCTCAGCCTTCTTCACAGTCCAACTCTCACATTCATACATGACCACTGGAAAAACCATAGCCTTGACTAGATGAACCTTTTTTGGCAAAGTAATGTCTCTGCTTTTGAATATGCTATCTAGGTTGGTCATAACTTTCCTTCCAAGGAGTAAGCGTCTTTTAATTTCATGGCTGCAGTCACCATCTGTAGTGATTTTGGAGCCCAGAAAAATAAAGTCTGACACTGTTTCTACTGTTTCCCCATCTATTTCCCATGAAGTGGTGGGACCAGATGCCATGATCTTCGTTTTCTGAATGTTGAGCTTTAAGCCAACTTTTTCACTCTCCACTTTCACTTTCATCAAGAGGCTTTTGAGTTCCTCTTCACTTTCTGCCATAAGGGTCGTGTCATCTGCATATCTGAGGTTATTGATATTTCTCCTGGCAATCTTGATTCCAACTTGTGTTTCTGCCAGTCCAGTGTTTCTCATGATGTACTCTGCATATAAGTTAAATAAACACGGTGACAATATACAGCCTTGACGAACTCCTTTTCCTATTTGGAACCAGTCTGTTGTTCCATGTCCAGTTCTAACTGTTGCTTCCTGACCTGCATACAGATTTCTCAAGAGGCAGGTCAGGTGGTCTTGTATTCCCATCTTTTTCAGAATTTTCCACAGTTTATTGTGATCCACACAGTCAAAGGCTTTGGCATAGTCAATAAAGCAGAAATAGATGTTTTTCTGGAACTCTCTTGCTTTTTCTATGATCCAGTGGATGTTGGCAATTTGATCTCTGGTTTCTCTGCCTTTTCTAAAACCAGCTTGAACATCTGGAAGTTCACGGTTCACATATTGCTGAAGCCTGGCTTGGAGAATTTTGAGCATTACTTTACTAGCGTGTGAGATAAGTGCAATTGTGCGGTAGTTTGAGCATTCTTTGGCATTGCCTTTCTTTGGGATTGGAATGAAAACTGACCTTTTCCAGTCCTGTGGCCACTGCTGAGTTTTCCAAATTTGCTGGCATATTGAGTGCAGCACTTTCACAGCATCATCTTTCAGGATTTGGAATAGCTCCACTGTAATTCCATCACCTCCACTAGCTTTGTTCGTAGTGATGCTTTCTAAGGCCCACTTGACTTCACATTCCAAGATGTCTGGCTCTAGGTCAGTGATCACACCATCGTGATTATCTGGGTCGTGAAGATCTTTTTTGTACAGTTCTTCTGACATAAGAGGTGGCAAATGAAATGGCCACATTCCTTTTAGTGGCCTGAATTTCTCTAGCTGTGTCTGAGTGATGTTAGTTTACTCAGAGGTACTTAAAAGTAGCTTATTGATATAGAGCACAGTTAGTTTTGGTCAGAAGAAATCAAATTAGTTTCTCTGTGTTTCGTAAGAACAAAACACATGTTTTAGGAAAAAATTACTTAGTACACTGCAAAGTTCTTTGGATTTGGCTGTGTCATCCATTATTAATTATCAATTACTGGCACATTAGTGATATTTTAAAAACAGTAAGAATAAATCAATTTATTTAATATAGTTAAGCTCAACATTGAGAAAACTAGGATCATGGCATCCGGTTCCATCACTTCATGGCAAATAGATGGGGAAACAGTGGAAACAGTGTCTGACTTCATATTTTGGGGCTCCAAAATCACTGCAGATGGTGATTGAAGTGAAGTGAAGTCTCTCAGTCGTGTCCGACTCTTTGCTACCCCATGGACTGTAGCCTATCAGGCTCCTCCATCCATGGGATTTTCCAGGCAAGAATACTGGAGTGGGTTGCCATTTCCTTCTCCAGATGGTGATTGCAGCCATGAAATTAAAAGATGCTTACTCCTTGGAAGGAAAGTTATGACCAACCTAGATGGCATATTAAAAAGCAGAGACATTACTTTGTCAGCAAAGGTCTGTCTAGTCAAGGCTGCGATTTTTCCAGTAGTCATGTATGGATGTAAGAGTTGGACTATAAAGAAAGCTGAGAGCCGAAGAATTGATGCTTTTGAATTGTGGTGTTGGAGAAGACTCTTGAGAGTCCCTTGGACTGCAAGGAGATCCGATAAGTCCATCCTAAAGGAAATCAGTCCTGGGTGTTCATTAGAAGGACTGATGTTGAAGCTGAAACTCCAATATTTTGGCCACCTGATGCGAAGAGCTAACTCATTTGAAAAGACGCTGATGTTGGGAAAGATTGAAGGCCGGAGAAGGGGATGACAGATGATGAGATGGTTAGATGGCATCACTTAGTCAATGGACATGAGTTTGGGTAAACTCCAGGAGTTGTTGATGGACAGGGAGGCCTGGCATGCTGTGGTTCATGGGGTTGCAAAGAGTTGGACATGACTGAGCGACTGAACTGAACTGAACTGAGTGGAGGAAAAGTGCTTATTCCTCACCTGTCCCCAAGCTCAGATACTTCTGTGACTGATGGTACTTCCTCCAGTATTTACAGAGCAAAGGAAGAGACCTGTGCAATGCAAAATTAGGTTTCATGGACCTAACGGGCATGCTAATTCTGTCTCTTAGTAAACTCACCAACCCAATTTTTCTTCCTAGTGAATTACCATGTACATACGAAATAATTCACCAATTCAATAGAAGAAAGCATGTGAAACATACTCTATTAATTGTTACCTCAGGTATAAAATGTTACCACAAATCAGTAATGAAAGTGGTAATAAAGATAAAGCTATACATAAATGCCTATTAACTACAAATAATGCCAGCAAGAACTATACCCCTGTTTGTTTATTTAATGAAAACACAATGAGAGCTATGATATTCCAAACATATTTTTGACTTTTAAAAATGCCAAGCAGAAATTTTGAGTTAAACATACCATGTTTCATGTTTTCCTGTTAAATTTACTTTTTAAAAAAGAAGAGAAACTAGGATCTTATGGGGTAAGCAGAACCCAACTACGCTTTATTTGTTTTAAAAAATGGGATGAATTTATATACTGGGTTAAAAATGGAGGTTCAGGTAAAATTACATGACTTCGTTGAAGCCAAGATGTTTACATAAGTCAAGCCAAGGCCAAAAGTATATTTTCAGTATCTTTTCAAATATCTCTTGAAGATGTATTATCAGGAGACTGTCCACTGGGAAGAATGCTTTCAGAACTTAAGTACTCCTGGAAGAAAGAATCTTTTCAAAGACATTGGGGATAATGTAATAGCTAGGAAAGCAGATATTACAAACATAAAATACTTTTATGAAAGAAGATGACAAAATAGACCACAGGAATAGAAAAATTCCCAACAGTCATACAAACATATGTAAAGGAAATTATGTCATATCACAATGAAAGATCAAAAAATTAATATTAGGATTCATAAGAGACATGCTCCATTCTTGAATTCTAACAGAAAAGATTTTTTAAAACATCTAAAGCTTTATTACTGCAGATATATATTTATTTTCTCTTGGGAACCTGTGAAGAATCTTTTATTTGTTTATAAATAATTCAGGACAAACTAGAAAGAAAAAAAAAAAAACTTCACTAAAAAAGAGGGAAAGAGCATGTCAGCATTAGTCAGAGAACCAACTTAAAAATTTGATTTAATTAATAGTAGATTGCTGGCATTTGAAAAGTAGGTCATCCATCTTATCTGGTCAAATCAGTGGAGAATTTTGAAGCTGTGTAAAAGTGTAATTTTATTAAGAATTTAGATAGCTCCTTGAGAAAATAATGCTATTTCAGGTAATGTACAAGACTGACAAATAGTATTGCTTTTTGAATAAGAAAGTCATACTGTAACACATGCATGGACACAGAAAATTCAAGAAATATTTGAGTATGTAAGGCACAGACATAAATTGAAGGGACATAGCACTGATCTTTGCCTTTAAGGAACATATCACCAGCTAAAGGAAGGAAACATACACAAACAAATCCAAAGTTAAGCAAAAACCATGCTGCTATGGAAGTTTTCAGGAATATCTGATTTATTTTTATTCAGGTATGAAAAGTAGCTAGGACATTTAATGAAATTGGACTTAAAAATGAGCAGATTGCAATAGTGGAATGGATATTGCAGATAAAAGACAAATTTGAAAGAAAATATGGAAATAGTAGTAGTGAGTAGTAGTGAAACATTTAGGAAGAGTGACAGATATTTCCAAAGTTTCTAGACTGTGTGACTAAAAAGATTGTGAAGTTATTCACTGAAGTGAGAAATATGAAAGAAAGCAGGAATGAAATATTTTGAATCCTGTTTTGAACACCTTGTTGAGTTTAAGGGGCTGGTAGGACATCCATATAGAAATGATCAATAGTCAGCTGGCGATAGGAATTTGGGCCAAGGAAAGATCAGGCCCTGGATTTTGGTTCATTCAAATACAAGTAATTGTTAAAATGTGTATTTAGTTGCTGAGTCATGTCCAACTCTTTTGTGACTCCATGTACTGCAGCCTGTCAGACTCCTCTGTCCAATGAGAGTTTCCAGGCCAGAAAACTAGAGTGGGTTTCGATTTCCTTTTCCAGGGGATTTTCCCCACCCAGGGATTGGAGCCATGGCTCCTGACACATCTCCTGCATTGCAGGTGGATTCTTTATTTTTGAGCCAACGTAAGAACCCATAATTGTTAAAAACATGAAGCTTAATAAGATTTTTCAGATAAAAAAAGGAAAAAAAAAAAAAAAACCAGAAAGTCAATGACAGAATCTTAAGGATCATCTTTTTTTATGGTATATCCAGAGATGGTTGGCGGATGAGAAGGCCACAGACATATGACATGATATATGAAGAAATCCAAAATAAAACAATACTGTAGGGGATTTCCTTGGAGGTCCAATGGTTAAAAATCCACCTTCCAGTGCAGAAAACATAGGTTCAGATTCCACAAGACAGAGGGCAGCTAAGCCCAATAAGAAAAGCCGGAGAGTTGCAATGAAGAACCAGAGGGCCACGATGAAAACGCAGGGCAGCCAAAGAAACAACATTATTGAAGCCAGAAAGATAATTTCAAGAATGAATATGTGGTCAAAACAGCCAACTACTAGGTAGAGGTTTTACAGGATAAAGACTGAAGATGGACCACTGTTGAGGACACTTTTTTCTTTAACATATAGACTCCTTTGAAAATTGCAAAATTGGATGTAAACTCAGACATGGGCCTAATTTGTGTTCTGCTCCCAGGATCTCTATTAGCAAAGAGGAAGAGACAATTGAGGAAATTATCTGGAAAATCAATTTAAGACCATTTGGTTGCAATTAACCAGTAATTGACAATTTTATTGGTATTTACTCAAATATCTCAAGCAAAATCATCATTTTGCTGAATAGCTTCAGTCCTGGAGGGAAGTTGAAGCACAGACTGAGAAAGAATAGAACATAGACAATTGCAGTAAAGCATGAATGGTATGGTTATAATGATACAGAGGATAAAATATATATGCATATATATTTGAAAGGAAAATTAATAGAACTCATGCTAAACCTGGATGATAGTTATTGAAATAGGGAAGCTGGAAAGAAAGTTGGTGTGAGAACAGATTATGAGCTGTCTTTCTTTAGAGAGCCAAAGAAACCTATATACCCTCTGGTATTTCGCTGGGTGCTGGGAGCAGGCAAAATCTAAGAGGACCTTCAGTGATCCTTGTCCGTGTACAATCTCCTCCCTTTGAGTCTGTGCAGAATCTACAAATATTGTGAGATATCATTCTTGTGATTATATTACTTTACATATCAGAAGGGATTTTTGCATATTTAATGAAGATTACTGATTACTTTGCCTTTGGTTAACCAAATGGGAGATTATCTGGGTGGGCCTAACCCAACCACATGAGCTCTTTCAGAGCAGAGAGTGGTAGCAGTAAAGGGAAATGGAGAGCTCTGCAGTGTGAGAGGGAGGCTTCTCTGTTGTTGACATGGAGGGGGTTATTCTCCTCTAGGAGCAGGAAGCAGCCCTGGCAGGCAGCACAAAAATGGGGATGCTAGTCCTATAATCACAAGGAAGTGAAAGCTGCCCACAACAAAAATGAGCTTGGAGAGGACCATGTCTCCAGATGAGAAGCCAGCTGACAACCCGTCTAAAGTCTGAGCAGAGAATCCAGCCACATAATACCAGACCTGACCTACAGGATATAAGAAAAAAATACGTTGTTGTTTTTTTAGACACTAAGTTTGTGGTAATGTGTTATGAAGCAATAGAAAACTAATACAGCTCTAGAAATTTAGGATTCTTGGAATCCTAAAACAATTGCTTACTGGAAATATTTCCAGGCTAGATACAGAATAGAAATGCTTAGCTCTTGATATCTGACATAATTGAGATCAGTCAAAATCGTTACCTATCCAATCTGGAAAATAAACTCAGGCTTCCGTGGAACATCTATTCACAGGAAAATGCTCACTTAAATTAAAAAAAAAAAAAAAAAAAATTAGCCTTAGAAGAAAACTTGGCCCAGCTACTTGTCTTCAAATGCACAAATAATTGTAGAGGGAAGGTCCTTTCAATGTCTTTTCTTAAAATATAACAAGAGAGAAAGATGCTTTCAAAGTGCATTCAAGCATGTTAAAATGCCATCTAATACCTAAAAGCAATTTCTCTTAGTTAAATTTAACTATCTTTGCTCTAAAAGGTTATTAGTCAGGATCTACTCTATGAGAAAAGCTCTTCATATATATTAAAAAGAAAACGTGTCAAAGGAAAGACAAAAAATGGTCATAGCTTAGAGTACTTATTTATGTGTACTCAGAAGAGTGAGGCTTAATTTTTTATCTCTGAAATGGTGACAATGTTTATGATGATGATGAAGAAGTAAATGATAATGATAGCAGTTATAATGTAGTAGATAGTATATTATTGCACTCAATTCTCATATAATCAATCCTATGAGGTAAGTACTATTAATCACCTCATTTTGCATAAGGAACACTAGACTTTCAGAAATTAAATAACCTGCCCAAGATCACAAAGCTTAGATTTAAATCAAATAGGGAGCTTAGATTTAAATCGGGGTATCTCTGGCTTAGGGGCTTCCCAAGTGGTGCTAGTGCAGGAGATGTAAGAGATGCAGGTTTGAATCCTGGGTTGGGAAGATCCCCTGGGGGAGGGCACGGCCACAGACTCTAGCATTCTTGCCTGGAGAATCCCGTGGACAGAGGAGCCTGGCGAGCTACAGGGTCTCCAAAGAGTTGGACACGACTGAAGCAACTGAGTGTGCATATAGGTACATCTCTGACTTCAATGCCAAGCTTTCAGCCACTTTGCTATTCTGGCTTGCCTATTTATGACATTGTGAGGGATATATATATACGATAAATGAACATTTTAAATATTGTTTTTACATTTTAAAGACAATAATCCAATCATTCTTTAGTCTTATTTCTCCAAATTATTCAACAGGTATTCAAGCATAAAGCTAATATATATTATCTTATTCTCAAATAGTTAAGGAAATTTTCTTTTGAATTATAAGACTTAAATGTTTTTTTTTTTTTTAATTAGAGATGATGTGTTTAATACACAAACCCATATTTCTCATTGGTAATAATTTTCTGTGCTTTGTTTGGTGGCATTATGAGATAAAAGGCCATCCACTCTGATGTGCTCATACAGGCACAGAAATATCTGATTTGGCCCAATGGAAACTTGGAAAGTATCCTCCATTAATCTAATGAAATTAGGTGATTTTCAAAACTTCTCATCATATTATGATAATTTCAAGAAATTTAAAGGATCTGAGGTGCATGAGTCTCTGGTAGGTAGTTTTCAAAGGAGGTTTTTTCCTGTGTTTTTTTTTTTTTTTTAATAAATAAAATTTGAATGAACTGAATTCATCCAGTTCAAACATGTACATTTCACCAAGTCTACTGTCCTCATTCCTTAAAGCTACGGTTTAGGTACTTAGCTCTCTAATACCATCCATTCCTCATCTAAGAGCAAAAGGCTCTAGTGCCACTCTGCCTTCCTTTCCAGTTTAGAGATTTTAGAAGGTCATCCCTTTTCCTTCATTTCCACTGTTAGATGTTATATTCTTTTCTCATGCATAGATCATTCAACACTGATGATGTCACATGAATTTAACTGCGTGTTTGATAACAAGATGTTGGGACTGCGTGAGTCCAATAAGCACTATTATAGCACAATGGATGGGAACCTTCAAAAGAAATGTCAAACCTCTATTTTTCTTATGTTTGTGATAATAGTTCAAACTGTTCATTGTGGGATATAGGAGGCTAAAATGTTGGTACTAGCTAGTGGGGACTCTTTCTTCCTACATTCTTCCTGTTTCCAGACCCCAGATGGGCCACCTTGAGAAGAGGTGAGATGTACAGAGAAGGTGGGATTGGGGAATGCTGCCATAGAGCTGAAGCTCAAATACAGAACAGTACAATCAGTTCAGTTCAGTTCAGTTGCTCAGTTGTGTCCGACTCTTTGCGACCCCGTGAACTGCAGCACGCCAGACCTCCCTGTCCATCACCAACTCCCGGAGCTTACCCAAACTCATGTCCATTGAGTTGGTGATGCCATCTAATCATTTCATGCTCTGTCATCCCCTTCTCCTCCTGCCCTCAATCTTTCCCAGCATCAGGGTCTTTTCAAATGAGTCAGCTCTTTGCATCTGGTGGCCAAAGTACTGGAGTTTCAGCTTCAACAACAGTTCTTCCGATGAACACCCAAGACTGATCTTTAGGATGGACTGGTTGGATCTCCTTTAAGTCCAAGGGACTCTCAAGAGTCTTCTCCAACACCACAGTTCAAAGGCATCAATTCTTTGGCACTAGGCTTTCTTTATAGTCCAACTCTCACATCCATACATGACTACTGGAAAAACCATAGCCTTGACTAGATGGACCTTTGTTGACAAAGTAATGTCTCTGCAAAGCACAATACATAGAGACCAAAAACTCAGCCATAGAAAAGAAGGAAATAATGCCACTGCAGTAACATGGATGGACCTAGAGATTATCACACTAAGTGAAGTAAGTTAGAAAAAGAGAACTACCATATGATATCATTTATACATCGAATCTAAAGTTTGATACAAATGAATTTATTTACAAAACAGAAACAGACTCACAGACATTGAAAACCAATTTATGGTTTCCAAAGGGGAAAGGGAGTGGGGAGGGATAAATTAGGAGTTTGAGATTAGCAGATACAAGCTAATTTATAGATATAGATAGATATATAGAAATAGATATAGATGTATGTTAAATTAGATAAACAAGGTCCTGCTATATAGTACAATAACTGACATTCTATATCTTATACATAGGGCTTCCCTGGCGGCTCAGTGGTAAAGAATCTGCCTGCAATGATGGGGACTAGGCTTTGATCCCTGGATCAAGAAGGTCCCCTGGAGGAGGAAATAGCAATGCACTCCAGTTTTCTTGCCTAGAAAATCCCACGGACAGAGGAGCCTGATGGGCTGCAGTCCGTGGAGTTGCCAATATTCGGACATGACTGAAGCAACTAAGTTTGCTGGCTCATCTAATAAATAAACCATAATGGCAAAGAACTTGAAAAAATATGTGTGTATATATATATTAGCTTTATCCTTGAATATCTGTTGGATAATTTAGAGAAATAAGACTAAAGAATGACTGGATTATTGCCTTTAAAATGTAAAAACAAGCATGATGCTGCTGCTGCTAAGTCGCTTCAGTCGTGTCCGACTCTGCGACTCCATGGACTGCAGCCTACCAGGCTTCTCCATCCATGGGATTCTCCAGGCAAGAACACTGGAGTGGGTTGCCATTTCCTCCTCCAATGCATGAAAGTGGAAAGTGAAAGTGAAGTCGCTCAGTCGTGTCTGACTCTTAGGGACCCCATGGACTGCAGCCTACCAGGCTCCTCCATCCATGGGATTTTCCAGGCAAGAGTACTGGAGTGGGGTGCCATTGCCTTCTCCCAAAAACAAGCATAGATTATGGCTATTTGAAAAGATAGGTTTGGAAAGCTATTTTAGGATCAAAAGTCATACATTTAATTTTTACCTTTTCTACCAATAGCCTTTTTTGTAGTGGTGCAGTTAGGGACTTTTAGCAAATATTAAACCCCAACTAGCTGAAAATTTAGAAATCTATTGGCTTCCCTGGTAGCTTAGACAGTAAAGCATCAGCCTGCAAGGCGGGAGACCCAGGTTCAATCCCTGGGTCGGGAAGATCCCCTGGAGAAGGAAATGACAACCCACTCCAGTACTCTTGCCTGGAAAATTCCATGGACAAAGGAGCCTTGTAGGCTACAGTCCATGGGGTCACAAAGAGTCAGACACAACTGAACGACTTCTCTCACTCACTTTTGGATATCCAAAGATAAACATCTTTTACATCAAGATGATAAATTGCGTTCTTTTGTTAACTACTTCAAATTCCATTGATATTTTAGTGATGATCTACCCACTCCAGTGTTCTTGCCTGGAGAATCCCAGGGACAGGGGAGCCTGGTGGGCTGCCGTCTATGGGGTCCCACAGAGTTGGACACGACTGAAGTGACTTAGCAGCAGCAGCAGCAGCATAAAAGGAAGAAAATCCATAATAGCAAGGAGAACTTGCAGGAGAAAGATTTTGATAAATTTTCAGAAGAAGAAGATAATTGGATTTGGATATGTGTGATTCAGAATGAAGGCAGCAGGAGCAGAGGCACAGACAGAGGCTTGGTAGGCCTTCGTTTCAGTAAGATTCCAGGGAGCTCAAAGCAAGGAGACAGCAGGTATGAAAACCAGGAGAGGTGCAGTTGGAATAAGCCTGATAGAATTCTCTTTATTCTCTTCTCCTTCTATCCATGGTTTTGGGCAGCTATTCGAGTATAAAAGAAGAATCTGTCTGACATTGGTACTGGTTACATGGTCTTCACTGAATGTCAGATTTAATGTCATTGCCTTAATTGCATAATCAGTCATTTTATTTGATTCTTCAATGGATCAAATTTAAAATATAACATATAATTTAAAAATCATTAGTGGGTTTACAAATGTTGATCTGAATCAATAGATGAAACATGGAAGGCAATTACAGTTCCAATGACAAGTGTGTAATTAACCTCAACAGTATAAAAAAAATAATGTAGCTGATAGAAGTGTGAAGAGTGTGGAAGGGCAAAAAGGTACAGAAAAACATGGAGCCATTATTTAAAGGAAAGAAATAGAAGAGCCAATACTAAGAAAATAAATACGAAGCACTGCAGAGTGGGCTGGAGGGGCATTAGAAGGCATCGAAAAAGTGAAAGTGAAGTCTTTTGGTCATGTCTGACTCTTTGCAACCCCACGGACTGTAGCCTACCAGGCTCCTCCACCCATGGGATTTTCCAGGCAAGAGTACTGGAGTGGGTTGCCATTTCCTTCTCCAGGGGATCTTCCTGACCCAGGGATGGAACCTGGGTCTCCCGCATTGTAGGCAGATGCTTTTACCATCTGAGCCACTAGGTAAGTATAGGAGAGTAAATTTGCTATGTTTTGATAGTTTGTTACTATTATTGTTTAAAGTTCATACAATTAAAAAGTGGGTCAGATGGTAAAGAATCTGCCTGCAGTGCAGGAGACCAGGGTTTGATCCCTGGGTCCGAAGATTCCCTGGAGGAGGAAATGGCAACCCACTCCAGTGTTCTTGACTGGAGAATCCCATGGATAGAGAAGCCTGGAGGGCTACAGGTCGAGGGGGTGCAAAGAGTCTGACAGGACTGAGAGATTAACCGTTTCACTTTCAGTACAATTGTTTAGGATTAGAAAAAACAGAACTAAATACAGGAAGAGTTTTAAATGGCCACTGTGAGGAGTGAAACTAGAGGTGGTAATGGTTTGCTTTTTATTTTATGTCTTTTGGTGCCACTTCAATTTTTGTTTTTATCATAATGCATGTATCAGTTATAGGGCAATAAAACATCACATAACAAACCGCAAAACCATTCTAGTCTAAATGCCAGACAATAGAGCAGAAGAAATCATCTCTTAGGCACCAGACTTCTGTAAAGTTAATATTATTATATAACATAGGAGAAAGTTTCCCAATTCATTTAATGTCTGAAAAAGATAGAAACAAAAGGGTCAATCTTAATATGAAATTGTACTCTTATTATTAAAGTTCAAGGAAATTAAAATTTTAACCACAAAGAAATACTTCCACACACCTACTAGTTTGACAAAAATGTAAGTCTGACAATACCAAGTTATCAATGAGGATATGGAGCAGTGTGAACTGAATTATGTTGTTTAAACTATTATACCACTTTCGAAAACCATTTACTGCTATTTAATAAAATTGAAAATGCCCACAGTATACAAGCCACAGTTCTTGCGATGACACTAGAATATTTCTAGCATAATTGATCATAATGACTAACAAAAAGATAATTAGAGGCAGCACTAATTCTATGGATATGTAAACTACCTTGTATTAATGCAAATAAATATTTACAGTGATGAAAATAAATAATGCACACCAACAACACAGGCTTCCCAGGTGGCTCAGTGGTAAAGAATCCACCTGTCAATGCAGGAGACGCAAGAGATGCAGGTTTTATCCCTGGATCAGGAAGATTCCTTGGAGTAGGAAGTGGCAACCCACTTCAATATTCTTGCCTGGAAAATTCCATGGACAGAGGATCCTGAAGGGCTATAGTCCATGGTGTCACAAACAGTAGGACATGACTGAGTGACTGAGCATGGAGCACACCAACAACACAGAGGGAACTCAGAGATGTAACGTTGAGTAAAAAAAGCAAGATGCAAAAGAATATATACAAGTCACGTAAATGTCAAAATCTAAAATATGTAGAAATTAAACAACACATCTCCTAAATAGCTAATGGATCAAGAAAAAATTGCAGGGGAAACCGCAAAATATTTTAAAATGAATGAACCAAAGACACAACAAATAAAATCTTATCAGATGTGCTGTTTACAGAAAAAGAGCTGTAAATGCCTATGTTTAAAAAGATCTCCAACAAGTAAGTTAACTTTGCACGTTAAGAAATTAGGAAATGAAGAACACTAAAACCAAAGCACAGAATGAAGGAAATTGTTGAGAAAGGCAGTCAACTGATGATTAATGTGTATGTGTGTGTGTCTGTGTTTAATGTCTTTATTGCATTTGTTACAATTTTGCTTCTGTCTTACGTTTTGGTTTTCTGGCTGTGAGGCATGTGGGATCTTGGGTTCTTAGCTCTCTGACCAGGGATCAAACCTGTGCTCCACGCATTGGGAGGCAAGGTCTTAACCACCAAACTGCCAGAGAAGTCCCCATAAAATGTGTTTTATCCATACATGGAATGTTCTTTGACAATAAAATGTAACAAATTATTAATAAATGATACATCATGCTGCTGCTGCTGCTGCTAAGTCGCTTCAGTCATGTCCGACTCTGTGCAACCCCATGGACTGCAGCCTACCAGGCTCCTCCATCCATGGGATTCTCCAGGCAAGAGTACTGGAGTGGGGTGCCATTGCCTTCTCCGGATACATCATAAACAAACCTAAATACTATGCCCAGTGAAATAAATCATTCATAACAGGCTACATACATGGTTCCATTTGTATGACATATCCAGAATAGGTAAATAAGTAGACAGAACACAGATTGGTATCTAAGGGAGGAAAAAATGAGGAGCAACTGCCTAATGAGTACAGGATTTTCTTTTGGGGTGATGCAAATGTTTTGGAACTGAATAGAGGTGATAATTGTACATTTTGAATATACCAAATGTTACTGGTTGTGTACTTTAAAATTATTAAATGTTTATGTCAATTTCACTTCAGCAATAAAATAATAATAAAGGTTGAAAAAAGGCAAAAACATGTCCTGAATTTGTTCACTTGTCTCCATGTCCATTATTCACACTTTAAAGAACTGTCCTCTCTTATTTGGACTACACGGACATGCTTAGTTACTGCTTGTAGTTTTTGACTCTGTGATATGTTGCACAGAGCACCAAAATGGCCTGTTTAACATAATCCAAGTTGTATTACTCACCTCTCCAATGGTGTCTCATTATACTTGGAATGAAATCCAAAACCGTCCCTTCTATTTACATGATCTCACCTTTTCCTATCTCCAATATCATCTGATACCATTTTCACTCAGGCCTATTCCGTCCGTGTTCCTAGATATATCAAGTTCCTTCCTGCTTTGTGGCCTTTGAATCTCTATTCTCATTTTTGCTTTTCTGGTTTCTCATCATACAGTATTCAGCTTAAACCTCAGATAAGTGTTCCCTGAACTCCCAATCAAAAACAGTCACCCAAGCGTTCTTTTTCATGTCATCCTATTTTACTTCTCAAGAAGACATCTTTGCAAAGCTGTTATTTTTTTCTGTCGCTTGTTTTTCGTCTGTGTGTTCGTCATTCACTATCCCTATCTTACATTTTCTGCAATTATACTGCCTGGCTTCTAACTCCAGCTCTGTCACTTTGGGAACAATTTACATTATCTGTACATAACTCGTAAGGTTGTTGTGAGGATTTAACAAGGTAATGTTTATACAATGCTAAAAATATTGCTAGTTTTAATATATGCTAGTTACTATTATTACTAATATTTATTTAGGTTCTTTCAGTGAATATCCATATGCATGGTGAAATTCAGTATTTCAAATATGTAAATATAATGGACAATATGTAGTCAAAGCACATCTTTATATGTTCTCCTTTTGTGGGTTTTATGTTAGCTAGAAAATCACCTGTTTTGTCCAATCTCTGTTGCTCTCTGAGTAATACCCATACACGTACACACTCAATAATCAAGGTTGCCCATGCTGTCATTCACTTCCTCTGCAAAAATGAGGTGAGAGTTCTCTTCTCCTCTATGCCTTCCCTTATATCTTCTCATCAATGTTATTCTCATCTGAGGGATCTCTGAGTAGGCTTCTCACTCCGGCCCCACCAACACACACACACACACACACACACACACACATCCCTTCCTCTCAGAAACACTGCCCCATGTTCCCCGAGCCTAAGAGTTAAGGTAACAGATATTCAGGGAGATAGCACTGCTAGTGGGTCATTCACCCACTCCAGGGGTCTTGCCTGAAGAATCCCAGGGACGGGGGAAGCCTGGTGGGCTGCCGTCGCACAGAGTCGGACATGACTGAAGCGACTTAGCAGCAGCAGCAGCAGCAGTGGGTCATTCTGAAGCAAATGGTTCAATGTTCACATTTGTGATTTGTGAAGAAAACAAATGCCAAAGGGTGAAGCTTAATTAATAGTTACAAAATCAAGGTGGTGAGAGAACACATTGAAAATGGATTCTGAATTTCCAGCGAGGGGTAGATCTTTTAGGTAGACAAAAGAGATAGAAACAGTGAATGAGAAACAGATGAAAAATAATGTATTCAGAAAGAAAAATATGCTACCTCATAATTCTCTGGTTGCTCAGATGGTAAAGAATCTGTTCTTAATGTGGATGACTGAGGTTCGATCCCTGGGTCGGGGAAGATCCTTTGGAGAAGGGAACGGCAACCCACTTCAGTATTCTCGTCTGGAGGATTTCATGGGCAGAGGAGCCTGGAAGGCTATGATCCATGCAGTTGCAAACAGTTGGACATGACTGAGCAATTAATATTTTCACTTTCAATCACCCATTAAACTAATAGTTCTATCATATTAACTGTACCTCATATACATAGTCAGTGTTAGCTTGTTTGTAGGTATACTGAAAATTCTTTAGAAAGCCATGAAATTGAGTAACATTTTAGAACCTAAAACAGGGATTCTAATTATAAAATTGAAATGCTGTAAAACAGTAAACAATTCAATTACTTTGAAAATGTTAATGTGATCCTCCAGAATATAAAATGCACCTTCAATGAAATAAATTATGAACTATAAGAATATGACCTGATTATTTTGTTTTAGCCAGTGAAGGGTGCATTTTCCATTTATGCTTTTCATGTACAGTAACATGTTTTTCCATTTTTCCTTACTAGAGGCATAATGACAATTAAGTCCAAAAAAGCTATCTCACCAGTGATGGCAGCTCAGTGAAATGGCCAATTATCTCCAGGGTTAGCCATCTCATCTAGATGGAAATATCTTGCCTTAAAGGTGCCATGTCATTCAAGAAATGCTTAAAATGATAAATGCAGAACTGATCTCATGCTTTTCTAAATGGCATAAGAAATCATATTAAACAAACATACAGAGAAATATTACATTTCTAAAAAAACTTTAGGTTATACATAAAAGCAATTCTGAATTTATTTTACCATATCATTAACGTCCCAAATTGAAAGTATTTTATCTATGTCAAACACCAGCCTATTTAAATTAAAGTGTTAACTTATAAATGCCACTACCTCTCGGTGAAAGAGCAAAAACCATAGCTTTCTACAAAGCACAATTTCAACAAAAAATACTACCTAAAAAATAGAGCAGGGATTAACACAAATTCTGGTCAAGAGATTTTTCCTGGCTTCCATTCTTGAAGTTAACTGCTTCATTTAGTAAGAGAGCAATATTAAAAATGAATCTCATTTCATGGAAATAGTGGTATATCATATTAATTGCTATAAAATTGTACAAAATGGAACACAAACCACATGAAGCTTTACTCTGGGAGCTATAAAGTATTCATAACCATTACCTTTGTGCCTCAGACAAGCCATCTCCTTCATCTTCCTCAAGCATACGCATTTGTGGAAGCAACAGGAATGAACAGAATTCTCTATTCTTTTAGTCTCATTGAATGAACAAAGGGCTTCCCTAGTGGCTCAGGTGGTAAAGCATCTACCTCCAATGTGGGTGACCCAGGTTCAATCCCTGGGTTGGGAAGTTCCCCCGGAGAAGGGAGTGGGAACCCACTCCAGTACTCCTGCCTGGAGAATTCCAAGGATAGAGGAGCCTGGTGGGTTATGGTCCATGTGGTCGCAAGGAGTCAGACATAACTGAGTGACTAACACTTTCTCTTTGGGCTTCCCTGATAGCTCAGTTGGTAAAGAATCCACCTGTAATGCAGGAGACCCTGGTTCCATTCCTGGGTCAGGCAGATGCGCTGGAGAAGGGATAGGCTACCCAAACCAGTGTTCTTGGGCTTCCCTTGTGGCTCAGCTGATAAAGTATCTTGCCTGGGTTCAATTCCTGCCATCTACTTCCAAAGGAAAACTGAGCTTTTACTTCTTTACTATTACAGTTACCTGTTACAAAAAATAAATAATGTTTATTTTCAAATTTATAGAAATTGGAACACACATACATACACATTACATAATATGTGCATGTGTGATAAACTGAAAAAATTGTGATACATTCAAATTTTAGAATATTGACTATAGTCAGTATAATACTTTTTTTTACTTTTAAGACAGAACTTGTCTTTAGTATAAAAAATGTTTGGGAAAAGGCCTGAAGAAGTTGGCTCACACTTATATTAATCCTTAAGGATTTCTCTTTTATATAAAGCCCTTATGGATTTTCTTTTAATAGCAAAACATTGGCTGTTTACATTCCAGTTGATTAAACAAAGTAATTTTCCAACTTTGAATAAAAGTCATTGTCTTGTAATTTATACTCAAATCAATAAAGAATTACAATAAGGTGAATTTCACAGAGTGCAAAGTAAAGAAAAAAAAAACAAAACACTATTCCAGAACTTCATTCAGAGGGGCTTGCTTTTAATTGAGCTTTACTATAAGGCTTTGTTCCAAATTCCGTTCAAAATGCTGGCACATGTAAAGGTTTTTCAAACACTCCTACTTTTCAATTTACTACTCAACTGGGAAAATTACAGTGGTTTTCTTTACCAGTTAAATGGCTTAATATCAACAGCAGGAGTTATTGAACACCACAGTATTTTCTGTCTATGTCCTATGATTAAATTGGACTACTTCGTTAAGCTTTACTTTTTTATATGACTTTTTTGCATAACAATAATACAAACATTTGCAGCATTAAGTTTTTCAAATAGACACCTTAAGTAAATGTGGTACCAAACAGGCCAAATCTTCAATGATATCTAAAGACTTTCTAACTAAGATAACAAAACTCCAGAATTTTGATTCTATAGGAACCAAAAACTTCAGATTTTATGCACTTTCCATATTATATTTTGATATTTTGATCAATGGTGTTGGTATGGAAAATTAGTTTCTGAGTTAAGCAGACCTATATTTAATCACAACTCTACTACTTACTAATTATGTGATAATAAGCAAGTTATTTACCCTCTTCGAGCCCCAGTGTCTTCATCTGTGAGAAAAAGATAATATCTACCCTGATTTCCCTGGGGGATGGTTGGTGGAGAACAAGACTGTGGATTAAAAGGACATGGAGTCCATCTGTGGACTCTGTGTGAAGCAGTTCTCACTGAAAACTGACTTGGTGGAAAAACTCTTGTTAAAAAAAAAAACAAAAACACACACACCAAAAACACACAAAAAAATTCTTGTTTAAAAAAAAAAAAAAAACACAGAATCTGGCAGAAAGGCATGAGGAACAATCCAGTTGGGACCTGCACCCCTAAGAGGTGTATGTTATATTAAATTGCTGAAAGGGAAGGCCAGCAACCTAGGATACTCTACTCAGCAAGTTTATCACTTAGAACTGAAGGAGAGATAAAGAACTTTTTTGACAAAGGAAATGTAAAAAGAGTTCACCTCTATTAAACCCACCTTAAAAGAAATGTTAAAGGGTCTTCAGTAAGAAATCAATATCTATAGGGAAGAAAAAAATCTCACTAGTAAAGGGAAATATATAATAAAGGCTGTGGATCAACTTTACTGCTGCTGCTGCTGCTAAGTCGCTTCAGTCGTGTCCGACTCTGTGCGACCCCATAGACAGAAGCCCACCAGGCTCCCCTGTCCCTGGGATTCTCCAGGCAAGAACACTGGAGTGGGTTGCCATTTCCTTCTCCAATGCAGGAAAGTGAAAAGTGAAAGTGAAGTCGCTCAGTCGTGTCTGACTCCTAGCGACCCCATGGACTGCAGCCCACCAGGCTCCTCCGTCCATGGGATTTTCCAGGCAAGAGTACTGGAGTGGGGTGCCATTGCCTTCTCCGATCAATTTTACTAAATAATATCAATGTGTTCTACTTATAAGTATTTGTACTTTTATATTTTTAAAATTTATATCTTAAGGACAGTAAACAGTGTAATTTTGTAATCTGTATATAACTACTACTAAAAAATAAAGGAAAATTCCACGACAAGCTGTGAAGAACTCAATTTATCTGATTAACAGAGGTACTAGTACATTGAAGTATATGCTATATAAATTCTAATATGCAACTCATAAAAACAAACCAAAGTATATTTAAAGCAACTTGTTAAAATCTTTTCTTCTTTTTACTGGTGGAGTCTGATCAAGATGCTTAACCTCAAGATTTATGCCCATCTGCTTCTCTTCCAGCAGATGGAGCTATAATTAGCATATGGTTTCTCACTGTAAAACTAGTGGGAAGTCAGGAAGTATGGAAGATAGTTTAAAAAAAAACTAAACTAAACTCTATCCATGAAGTGATATCTGTCCTTTTTTTTTTTCCCTTCTAAATTTGTATAGCCTGAAGTAACTAACAGACGCAGAAGATATTAAGAAGAGATGGCAAGAATACACAGAAGAACCATCAAAAAAGATCTTCATGATACAGATAACCATAATGGTGTGATCACTCACCTAGAGCCAGACATCCTGGAATGTGAGGTCAAGTGGGCCTTAGGAAGCATCACTATGAACAAAGCTAGTGGAGATGATGGGATTCCAGTTGAGCTATTCCAAATCCTGAAAGATGATGCTGTGAAAGTGCTGCACTCAATATGCCAGCAAATTTGGAAAACTCAGCAGTGGCCACAGGACTGGAAAAGGTCAGTTTTCATTCCAATCCCAAAGAAAGGCAATGCCAAAGAATGCTCAAACTACCACACAATTGCACTCATCTCACACACTAGTAAAGTACTGCTCAAAATTCTCCAAGCCAGGCTTCAACAGTACATGAACCATGAAATTCCAGATGTTCAAGCTGGTTTTAGTAAAAGCAGAGGAACCAGAGATCACATTGCCACCATCTGTTGGATTATTAAAAAAGCAAGAGAGTTCCAGAAAAACATCTATTTCTGCTTTATTGACTATGCCAAAGCCTTTGACTGTGTGGATCACAACAGACTGTGGAAAATTCTTCAAGAGATGGGAATACCAGACCACCTGATCTGCCTCTTGAGAAATCTGTATGCAGGTCAAGAAGCAACAGTTAGAACTAGACATGGAACACAGACTGGTTCCAAATAGGAAAAGGAGTACGTCAAGGCTGTATATCATCACCCTGCTTATTTAACTTCTATGCAGAGTACATCATGAAAAACGCTGCACTGGATGAAGCACAAGCTGGAATCAAGATTGCTGGGAGAAATATCAGTAACCTCAGATGGGCAGATGATACCACCCTTATAGCAGAAAGTGAAGAACTGAAGAGCCTCTTGATGAAAGTGAAAGAGAGAAAAAGCTGGCTTAAAGCTCAACATTCAGAAAACTAAGATCATGGCATCTGGTCCCATCACTTCATGGCAAATAGATGGGGAAACAATGGAAACAGTGAGAGACTTTATTTTGGGAGGCTCCAAAATCACTGTAGATGGTAACTGCAGCCATGAAATTAAAAGACACTTGCTCCTTGGAAGAAAAGTTATGATCAACCCAGACAGCATGTTAAAAACAGAGACATTATTTTGCTGACAATGGTCTGTCTAGTCAAAGCTATGGTTTTTCCAGTAGTCATGTATGGATGTGAGAGTTGGACTATAAAGAAAGCTGAGCACAGAAGAATTGATGCTTTGGAACTGTGGTGTTGGAGAAGACTCTTGAGAGTCCCTTGGACTGAAAGGAGATCAAACCAGTCTATCCTAAAGGAAATTAGTCCTGAATATTCATGGAAGAACTGATGCTGAGGCTGAAACTCCAATACTTTGGCCAACTGATGTGAAGAACTGATTCACATAGAAAAGACCCTAATGCTGGGAAAGATTGAAGGTGGAAGGAGAAGGGAACAGCAGAGGATGAGATAGTTGGATGGCATCACTGACTCAATGGATATGAGTTTGAGTAAGCTCTAGGAGTTGGTGATGGACAGGGAAGCTTGGTGTGCTGCAGTGCATGGGGTTGCAGAGAGTCGGACACTACTGAGTGACTTAACTGAACTGAACTGAAGTACATGTTGTTATGGCAAATAATGGTCATCGATATAGCCAGCCATGTATGGCAAAACCAATACAATATTGTAAAGTAAAAAAATAAATAAATAAATAAATAAATGAGTAAAAAACACACACACAAAAAAAATGAATTCTCTCTGAATAGTATTTTCCCCAAACACCACATAAGAAATAATGTACAGTTTTTTTTTTTTTTTTGTATTTATTGTAGGACATAATAGATGATATGACCAGTGGTTTGAAAATAGTATTAGTGCCTACAAAATGGAAATTTTTTTTACTAAAGACCTCTTTTTGATAAGTAACAATTATAGCATGTTTTAGGTACAATTTCTTTTGATGGCATATGGCTTCTCATCTAAGGAAAAGTTTAAAGGAGTTTTTTACATCTGTGCACCTGATGACCAAGGAAGGATCTGAGGAAAAGTTTAGACCTCTCCTAGCCAGAAGAGAAGTCGGAAAATCACAAGTGAATTTATAAGGCACAATTTCATAGGAATTCTTATTGTAAACACAGCGGTGACTACAAATTACTTAAGAATGTGCTTTCTTACTTTTCTCTAGCCATAGATAACTGTGGGATTATTTGGTGGCCAAGTCCAGTCTTCTGGACAGCAGTATGTGCCTTGGAAAAAAACTAGTCCCTGTGTGTGTGCTAAGCCACTTCAGTCATATCCAACTCTTTGTGACCCTATGGACTGTAGCCCACCAGACTCCTCTCTCCATGGGATTCTCCAGGCAAGAAAACTGGAGTGCGTTGCCATGCACTCCTCCAGGGACTCTTCCTGACCCATGGATCATATCTGTGTCTCTTATATCTGCCTGCAATGGCAGGCAGGTTCTTCACCACAAGGGCCACCCGGGAAGCCCACCACCAGTCCCTACCTTGGCCTTGTAAGCTGATATGGGAAGATGTCCCACAGCCAATTTGGACCCGTAAAGCAAATCAAAATAACCTACTTGACACAAGAGTCAACACAATATTCTAAGTGTTCTCAAATGTCATGTACCTCTGTAATCATTTTCATGTTGTTGTTGAGTTGCTAACTTTGGGTCTGACTCTTTGCGACCCCATGGACTGCAGCACACCAGGCCTCCCTATCCTTCACTATGGCCAGAAGTTTGGTCAGGCTCATGTTCATTGAGTCAGTGATGCCATCCAACCATCTCATTCTCTGTTGCCTCTTTTTCCTAATTTTCATGTTAGTTTTAAAATTTTTTTCATAAAGAAATTTTTCATTATTCATCAAATATTAGTAACACTAGATATGGGTAAGGGTATAAACAATTTTGGAGAAGGCAGTGGCACCCTACTCCAGTACTCTTGCCTGGAAAATCCCATGGATGGAGGAGCCTGGTGGGCTGCAGTCCATGGGGTCGCTAAGAGTCGGACATGACTGAGCGACTTCACTTTCACTTTTCACTTTCATGCATTGGAGAAGGAAATGGCAACCCACTCCAGTGTTCTTGCCTGGAGAATCCCAGGGACCGGGGAGCCTGGTGGGCTGCCATCTATGGGGTCGCACAGAGTCGGACACGACTGAAGCGACTTAGCAGCAGCAGCAGCATAAACAATTTAATGAAATTTATAGTGTATATTTAGATTCCAATGCATTTTTCTCTAACTCTAAGAAATAATTTTAGTTCCAAGATGCTAATGTTATTTTTTAATATGAGCACTGTTATTCTTTAAACATTGTAATGATACATGTGCACAGAGATATCAAAGTGCCTATCTCAATGAATGTCATGATTTATTGTTCTGCAGTTATATATTTAACTACATACTAATTGTAGAGCAGCTAAGGTTGGAGAAATCTGGTATAACTGTTGCCCATAATCATCCTAATCATGATCACCACCCCTAAAGATTAATACACTTCTTTGGCATCACACCTTGATACAAGTCAATATCTTAGTAGATTTCCTGAAAAGCCTTGATATAGAAGAAAGAAAACCAGTTCACAATAAAGATAAATAAATAAATAAATAAACATGGGCTATAAGGACTCTAATTTAGTTTTGAATCCTGACTCAGACACTTAGTCACTCTATAATATCACACAAGTTTTTACGCCATCGCAGATTCAATTTCCTCATTTACACCTAGGATTAGTTAATAACTGTATCATTGTGTGTTGAGAAAAGTAAATGTGTTAATTTATGTAACTCACTCAGGACACTGTAGGGATTCATATTGTAGGCTGCCATATTGCATAACTAGAACAATGAGTATAAGGCTTGACACCTCATAGAAGGACCCAGCTCAGGCTATTAGGAAAGCAGTTCCTCCTCATATGTAATTTAGTAAGAAAATAATTTGGAGGTGAATAGAGAAGCATATTTTCACTCAAATGTTTTGTACACAAAGACAGAAATATAATACAAGTCACAAATGTGAGCCACATACATAAATTTAATTTTCTAGTCACCACATTCAAAAAAGTGAAAGTACCTTGAAGAAACCATAATTTAAAAAGATACATATACCCCAATGTATATCACAGCACTATTTATAATACAATAGCTAGGACATGGAAGCAACATAGATGCCAATTAACAGATGAATGGATAAAGAAGATGTGGTACATATATACAATGGAATATTACTTAGCCAAAAAAAGGAACACATTTGAGTTAGTTCTAAAGAGGTGGATGAACCTAGAGCTTATTATACAGAGTGAAGTAAGTCAGAAAGACAAAAACATTGCATATTAATGTATATACCTGGATCTAGAAAGATAGTACTGATGAACCTATGACATTAAAAGACGCTTACTCCTTGGAAGGAAAGTTATGTCCAACCTAGATAGCATATTGAAAAGCAGAGACATTATTTTGCCAACAAAGGTTCGTCTAGTCAAGGCTATGGTTTTTCCTGTGGTCATGTATGGATGTGAGAGTTGGACTGTGAAGAAAGCTGAGTGCCGAAGAATTGATGCTTTTGAACTGTGGTGTTGGAGAAGACTCTCGATCATCCCTTGGACTGAAAGGAGAGAGATCCAACCAGTCCATTCTGAAGGAGATCAGCCCTGGGATTTCTTTGGAAGGAATGATGCTAAAGCTGAAACTCCAGTACTTTGGCCACCTCATGCGAAGAGTTGACTCATTGGAAAAGACTCTGATGCTGGGAGGGATTGGGGACAGGAGGAGAAGGGGACGACAGAGGATGAGATGGTTGGATGGCATCACTGACTCGATGGACACGAGTCTGAGTGAACTCCGGGAGTTGGTGATAGACAGGGAGGCCTGGTGTGCTGCGATTCATGGGGTCGCAAACAGTCGGACACGACTGAGCGACTGAACTGAACTGAACTGAATAGAGACATAGACACAGTTAACAGACTTGTGGACACAGTGAGGGAAGGAGAGAGTGGGACAAATTGAGAGTAGCACTGAAACAGACACATTACCATATGCAAAATTCGACAGCCAGTGAAATTTGCTGTATGATGCAGGGAGCTCAAACCCAGTGCTCTGTGACAACCTGGGGTGGCAGGGAATGGGTGGAAGGAGAGAGGGAAGTTCATGAAGGAGGGACATATGTATACCTATGGCTGATTCAAGTTCATATATGGCAGAAACCAACACAATATTGTAAAGCAATTATCTTCCAATTAAACAATAAATTTAAAAAGTAGAACGGTGACTGTTAAAAGCTTTCTTGGTTTTTAATTTTGTTTGTTTGTTTATCGCTGGCTGCACTGGGGCTTTGTTGCTTGCACAGGCTTTCTCTAGTTGCAGCGCTCCTCTTCCCTCTGGTGTGCACGCCTCCCTGTTGTGGAGCACAGGCTGTAGTGCACACACTTCAGTAGTTACTGCTTGTGGCCTCAGGAGCTGTGGCTCATGGGTCCAGAAGGCAGGATCAACTAAGCACAGGCTTAGTTGCTTCGCAGCACTTGGAATTTTCCAGGACCAGGGATCAAACCTGTATCCCCTGCATTGGCAGGCAGATTCTTAAACACTGTGCCACCAGAGAAGTCTGGTGACATTTATTTTAATAATACATTTAGTCCAATGTATCTAAACATTTTCATTACAACCTATAATCAAGACAAACTTAGGGGGTTGATATTTTACATTTTTTTTTTCTTACTAAAGCCTTTATACCCATCGTATGCTTTACACTTAATGCACGTCTCTGTTCAGACTCATATTTCACAAACTCAGTAGCCACTTCTTCCTGATGGCCCCATGCTGGAAAATGCAGACTAATGAAACACTCGGATGAGAGACTTAACTGATCACTACTCACCTCAGCATTCCAGTAGCCTGTGAGCACAGCCACTACTGTGCGTGTTAATTCTTTTATATGTGATTCTCGAGGAAATCTATCTTCTTCACTGAGATGCCTTAAAAGAAACACTGACTATTGAATTGTGAAAAGCTTTCCAAGGTAAAATGTAATTACAAATGTTTTGAACCCATCTTTAATGTTTCTTCAAAAGGGTTTGAATAAATATTGATTCTTTCATCTAACAAGGTTGATTTTTCTCCTCTAAGAGTTTAAATAAAAGAAATGTCAAAACACTCTAATTTTTTCCCCTGGTGATGCCTTAATGTTAAAAATATTTCCCAGAATATACACCATATGTCATCAGGAAAGAACATTTTTTTTTCATAAGTGAATGAAACTTCATAATCAGCCATATGAGCCACAAGTCTTTCAAACTATTGAAAGAAACAGAATAACCATTATTCAATGAGGCCATGTCTGTCCATATTATTATAGACAGTAGTTGCCTAATGTAACAAGAGCTAATGTCAGAGGAAAAATATAAACACGTATTTTTAAAAACACTGGAATGAATACGGAGCTTCTTTTAAGCTTCGGAAGGGTCTGAACTACTGTCTAACATCAAACATGATGCCACAGATTTATTTTGTTCACAAATGTCTACCTTATGCTTTAGTACCTGCTGAGTTGAAATCAAAGCTAAGTTAAACCAAGACATTCTTAGTAAAAAGGTAGTTAAGTTTCCATCATGAAAAAAGTAATATTTGAACCATTTTTAATACATAGTACAATTTATTTTTTTTATTATACTGAGGTATAATTGACAAAAGGGCTCCCCTGGTGACTCAGAGGTAAAGAATCCACTTGCCAAAGCAGGAGACAGATGTTCCATCCCTGGGTGGGGAAAATCCTCTGGAGAAAGAAGTGGCAGCCCACTCCAATGTTCTTGCCTGGGAAACCCCACAGACAGAGGAACCTGAGGAGTTATACTCCATGGGCTCAAAAAGAGTCAGACACGACTTAGCGACTAAACAACGCCTTGACAAAAACTGTATATATTTATGGTATGCAATGTAATGTTTTGATAAACATATGTATTGTGAAATGATTACCACAATCAAGCTATTTAATAAATCCTTGACCTCATATAGTTGTCTTCTTTGTGTATGATGAAAAAATTTAAGACCTAGTTTCAGTAAATTTCAAAATAATAAATTAACTATAGTCACCATGCTGTAGAGTTCCAGAACATTTTTATTTTGCATAACTGAAACATGGTACCCTTTGACCAATGCCTCTCCATATGTTTTCTCTTTATGTAAAGGTAATAAGCATGCAATGGACGTGAACTTGGGCAAAGTCAACGAGATGGTGAGGAACAGGAAGGCCTGGTGTGTTGCACTCCATGAGGTCGTGAAGAGTCAGACATGACTGGGTAACTGAACAACAAGAAGCATTAATAACCTCTAGGTTTTATGAATCTGCTTATTTTAAAGATATGGGATACAAATTATACTAAAGGAAAGTATGAAAACTAACAAAGTTATGACTGAACAGTAATGAGTTAAGAAAGTTAAGAAATGTTATAGCAGAAAGAATTTTGTCTCAACTGAAAAACCTATGTGTACAATATATACTTTATTGAAAATAGAAACACCACATTTTCTCATGGATTTCCTCCTTATTGCATATTATAACTCTTTGTTCTGAGAAGAACATGCAAACAAAAAGTCTCTCCTCAATGATGTGTTCTGTTTCACTGAGTAGAACCAACGTACTGAGAGTCCAGTGGTGTCCGGATTGGAGTGGCGTTTGAGAAAGAGAAGTGTCTCATGGGTGTTCAACATTCGCTTCCCCTCTTTTCCAATGACTTAGTACATGTGCTTTTTGAGGGACTGGAGTGTGCCCTCCTCCAGGGGATCTTCCCGACCCAGGAATCTAACCTGAGTCTCTCATGCCTCCTGCAATGGCAGGCGTGTTCTTTACCACTAGCACCATCTGGGAAACCTTTTCTTTTATGTGAGGAAGGGTTAACTAGGATGGATAGGGGCCATTTGTCAGGGTAACAGGAGCCAGCCACAGACCTGGAAATAGGAAAAACCTATGCATGAAACTGGGCTGTTTATCCAAATAGTGTCCAAGTTATAAACCCTTTTGAAGAAGACTTAATGCCAAACAAATTATCATCACATGCTGGGACTGGTAAAACACAATACCCTGTAGAAAAAAAAAAAAAAAAAAAAACAACTGCATTTTTAAAGATAATGAAACTGCTTTTAAGGCATTGATATTTTATTAATCCAAATAATGCTATTTTCAGAAACAGAAATCAAGTAAAATAAAAGCCTATGCTATTTTATACTTTTTAATTGTATCTGTAAATTCTTTTTGGGGTTTGTGACATCATACTAAATTCTAATGCATTATATTACTACTGGCCATAACTTTTGGTATAAAATGCAAGAATGCATGATAATATAAGGCACTAAAATTCTACATTGAATAAATCTACATCAAAATCCACATGAAATACTCATGTATTATTTATAAGAGTAATTTCATCTTGTGATTCTGATCAAACCATAAATAATGAGATGAGGCCTAAAATGAAATTTAGCTTTATTGAAATATGTAATTGCATATTTCTTCCCTTTTTCATATTCAAAAGGTTAAAACATGACATTTTGGGTCCACATTCAATACTAACTTAAGTATAATAATGAGATTCTATATAACTGACCGACAGAACTTTAAATATAGCTGCATATTGAACCTATTATACAGAGTGAAGTAAGCCAGAAAGAAAAACACCAATACAGTATACTAACGCATATATATGGAATTTAGAAAGATGGTAACAATAACCCTGTGTACGAGACAGCAAAAGAGACACCGATGTATAGATCAGTCTTATGGACTCTGTGGGAGAGGGAGAGGGTGGGGAGATTTGGGAGAATAGCATTGAAACATGTATAATATCATGTATGAAACGAGTCGCCAGTCCAGGTCCGATGCTCGGTACTGGATGCTTGGGGCTGGTGCACCAGGCGACCCAGAGGGAGGGTAGGGGAGGAAGGAGGGAGGAGGGTTCAGGTTGGGGAACGCGGGTATACCTGTGGCGGATTCATTTCGATATTTGGCAAAACTAATACAATATTGTAAAGTTTAAAAATAAAATAAAATTTTTTTAAAAAGTGCAGAAATGCAATAAAAAAAACAGAAAAGGTATGCTATTTCTTTAAAACATATATGTTGCCTATTATATAAATGAACATACAAACATATATTAAATTTTCATATAAACTTCGGTATATACATATATAGTATCTTATTTTTCTATGTGCATATAGGTGTATACGTAGTATGTGGGTATATTGTTGTTGTTCAGTTGCTTAGTCATGTCTGATTCTTTGTGCCCCCATGGACTGCAACATGCCAAGCTTTCCTGTCCTGAGTTTGCTCACTTGTGTCCATTGAGTTGGTGATGCCATCCAACTATCTCATCCTCTGTAGCCCCCTTCTCCCCTTGCCCTCAATTTTCCCCAGCATCAGGGTCTTTTCCAGTGAGTCAGCTCTTTACATCAGGTGGCCAAAGTATTGGAGCTTAAGCTTTAGCATCAGTCCTTTCAATGAATATTCAGGGTTAATTTCCTTTATGATTGACTGGTTTGATCTCCTTGCTGTCCAAGGGACTCTCAAGAGTCTTCTCCAGCACCACAGTTCAAAAGTGTCAATTCTTTGGTGCTCAGCCTTCCTTATGATCCAACTCACACATCCACACATGACTACTGGAAAACCATAGCATTGACTATATGGACCTTTGCCAGCAAAGTGATGTATAAATTTGAAAACAAAGTTTTTTCAAAACTGCTGACCACAAATGATGCCCCTAAGTAGTGTTTCCAGCAATGTAATTGGAGCTATAAATGACTGATATGAATAATGTAATATCAAATGCCCTTGGGGATCTAAGGCTTATCTGGATTAGCTCCCTAAGTCAGTTGATCAATAGCACACTTCATTTAATAACAATCCTATAGTGGTCATCAGTATCCAGTGATGTATCCTCATTTTGAAATATGAAAGGATTGTTTTTCAAAACTTATTTTCCATTTTAAAATTATGTTTTAATGCTCATAGTTATAGAAAAGCACATAACGGAAGATAAAATTACTCCAATAATAATTTGATGGATGATTTCCTGCTAGTGCTTTGTAATTCTTTGATTTTATTTCATTTCAGTATTTTTTCTGTAGCTATATGTGCATACCTGTGTACGTGCAATGCATGCAATGTGTACAAAACTATTATTATGCCATTTCCAAGTTTGCATCCTGATTTTACACTAAACTTGTTACACTGTGGGTATTTTTATCAGAAAATGTTAATGTTCTTCAAAAATATTATTTTAGCTAAACAGCTAATGTTAAATAATATTCCATGACAAAAGTTATTTAGCTTATTTAGACTTGCTATTTGTTTCTAATATGTCAGTATTATGGACCCTAGTCAATATCTAGTATTTTATTAACTTATACTTTTACAAGCAGAATAATTACTGAGTCAAAAGTTATGATTATTTAAGGGTACTTTCTGTATTTTAAAAGTTGTTTCTTAGAAAGTTGATTCAAATTATACTCCCCACCAGCAGTATATGAGTGTCTATTTTTATCTTATACAGTAGAAACTTAAAAAATATCTAGGCCAATTTGATGGGTGAAGATGGTATCCTGCAGTTTTCATTAGAATGTCTGTGTTCAATAATCAAGTTGTTAATTTTACATGTTGTTATTTTTATGTATTTTCTATAAACTTTAATTTCATAGTGTTTTTCAAATTGATTGATTCTTTAGTAAGAATATTAATCATCTCCTTTTAAAATATGTTCCCAGTGTATCAATCATTTAAAATGTTTTAAAACTTTTCTATTGAAAATGTATATATAAGCAAATATACACAGATATATATTATTTAGTCAATATGTCAGTCTTTTGACTTGTTATTTTTTTCTTTTTTTGATTAGAAATTTGTTGAGTTTACTCAACTATTCATAAGCCATTCTAATCTATGCCTTTTAATTTTTTGTTTCATAATGGTTACTATTACCTTACTTGAATTGTTGCCTCTCTCTCTTTTTTCTTTTTGGTCAAATAGGGTAAAGGGAAAGAAAGGAGGATCAAACAATTTTTTTCCCAAGATCATTTTCCAAGATTCTCTACTGACAAGACCTTTATTCATGTTTATGTAATGTTTCTCTTTGATTGTGTCTGTGTATTTGTAAAGGTTCATGTAGAAGGTGTCAGTATTGCATAACGGCTTTTATGCATTCTGAAATCACAGTGGATATTGTGGCTCTTACACTTACTAGTGTGTGGCCTTAAACAATTACCTAATCTGTTTGCTCACACGGCCTGCATGTGGGTAACAATGTCAGCCTCACACAGACGGCATGAGAATGACATGGAGTCAACATATAAAGTGCCTAGAGAATACAAACTTCCTGCTGAATTAATGGAGTCACTCAAACAATCGCAGTTTCTAATTTCCTTGAGCCCATTATGTACATTTGTCTTTAGGAAAAGGAGCTCCTTACAACCAACACTTGAAATTCAGCAATTCTGTTCTTGTGGCTTAGAATGTGGGGAGGCTCATGTAAGTCTATTGCCTTCCTACCTTCACCACCCACTGCCTAATTATTTATAGGAAAAATAATTGCAGGCTTCTTAGCATAGTGTTTAACAGCAACTGGTTCATTCCCTATTTCCAAACTTTTTCCATCCCTTAACATGTTTATGCTCCAGTTTTCTAGCTTCAGTATGTTGAGTGGATGGCTGCTTCTTGCCTTAAGGTGCCTCCTTAGGGCAGAATGAATTGTGCATAAACCATAGGAGCCCACATTTTAAGTTGATCACCCTAAATACCCTTTCCAAATATGGTGAAAATTTCAGTAATGTGTATGCTAATATTTGCAGCTGTTTTTTGATTCTGGGGCTAATATGAGAATGTTTTAACTGTATAATTGAAAAAAGATAATATATCAGGTCAAATATGACCTCTCTAATGCACAGATACTCACCCTATTCATTAATGTTTCATTACCAATGTGAAAAAGTAACCATATTGCAATAAACAAATGTATCACATCAACACATTGCGTACTTCAGACTTACACAATATGACTTGCCATAATTTTATCAACAAAAAATAAGTTTTAAAAATTCTCAGTCATTTATTTCTTTCCTGTATTTTGATAGGTAATTTTTTAAAGATATAAATGTAATATTAGACATACCATTTAAAACCATACTTCAAAAATGCATTAGGTGCAGACAAATACTATTTGATTCCCCTTATACCAGGTAGCTAGAATGGTCAAATTCAAAGAGTCAGAAGGTATACTGGTAGATGCCAGAAGCCAGGGGGTGGGTACGAGGAGGAATGGGGAGTTAGTGTTTAATGGCAAGAGAACTTCAGTTTAGGAAAGTAAAAACTTGGGGAGATAGATGACAGTAAGAGTTGTACAACAATGTGAATGTATTTAGTGCCATTGAACTGTACAGTTAAATATGGTTAAAACAGTGTGTTTTACATTATATTTTATATTATATTTTGCCACAATAAAAAACACTTAAAAAATGCATTGGCTCTTGACATTTATGTTACAAGCACTGATTTTTTTTAAATTTTTAATTAGAGGCTCAATAGAGGACTGCATTCTTATCTTTCTCCTTCACCTTCTTCTCCTTTTCTTTCTCCTCTTTCTTAATTGTTGTCTTCTTTTTGCTAAATAACAACTATCAACAGCAACAACCATAAAATCTTAGTCAATAATCTTTATTGCTCTCATTTTGCTGGAGAACAATAAATATTTTTTCTTGGACAGGGATAGGTGAGTCTGACATTTCCTTAAATGCCTTTAATGCCTACCCAGTGTCAAACACCCTTAGATGCTTTCTTCAACACTGTGGAAAAAGTGAGGCTCAGAAGGTTAAACAAAGTGTTCTAAGTCTTTCAACTGAGAAAGGTATTTCATCTCAGTGTAAATCAAGCCCCCATCAACACCCAACTCAAAGACTAGGAAGCAGTACTATAATGTAAAGATGAATCAAGAGATGTGAAAATGAAAAGAAGTCCTAAATAACAGAGATGGAGCAGGACTCCATAAAAAATGGCACTTAAGGTGAATTTTTGGATATGTATGAAGGTGAATAACTGGAAAAGGGAGGAAGGCCCTCTAGGGAGAGTGGAACATGGTCCATATCCCCCACTTCCCAGGACAGCATGGAGAGCTTGTGTTCTTGTCCCACAAGCATGGAGAGCTTGCGTTCTTGTGAACAGGTGGCAGGTAAGCTGGTTTACAGATGTTCAAAGATGCAAACAGTAAATGGAGGTGGACCTGATGCCTGTAGAGCCTTGAACACTATGCTAAGAATCTGCACTTTTTTGTTGCTGTTGGTAATGAAGCTGAAGGGAGCAGGTGGTGAGGCTGGGGTGGGGATGATCTCTGGGTGGCATATTACTATTTTGAGAATAAAGGTTTCTGAGAGTGATCTGGTCCATTCAGCATTTTAAGAAGCTAGTGCTAGATGCTTTGTTATTTACTTGTCTGTGACCTCAGAAATGCATGCTTGACTTACCTACAGGTAAATATCTTTAACACCATTTTCTTTAATCATCTAGAGTACAGAGCCACTAACTAAAAAATTAGTTAGGAGTGTTGGTAGATTCAGTGTCAACTAATAAGATTATTCAATATTTATAATTATTCGATAAGTTAATTACAGTTTTACATATACGTGACAGAGCTATGAACTATTTCCTCGGTGATCTGCGACAATGGTCAGACTATGCTTGGTCTCATGTTGCCATCACAGACCATTAAGTGCCAGGTCTCAGGGGAGCTGAATCTATTATCTTATAAGCACCTTTAGGATTTCCTCAGTATAAGAAAACCATCCAACTGATGGCTGATAGGCCCCAAACGCCAGGGTCCTAAAAGAAGTTTTGAAAGCAGGGCATTTTCACAGCTTATAAATTGGCCATGACAGAACTGTCAGTAACCACCTTTTAAATGCCTCCCTGGGATTTCAGGTTTTCATTTTGGAAGGTCTGTTTTCATTTTATATCCAGTTAAATTATGGTGATGCTTCAGCTTTTTCCTTTAATAATGCTGTAAATCTATTTCAAAGACGAATGCCTGGGCTTTGTGGCTCCTCCTCAGAGTTGTCACTCACTCTGGAGCGTGGCTTTGGTCCCTGCAAAGCCATTTTCCCAGGATGAGATTATATGTAAAGGGAAAATGGTAGGGGCATCCAGCAGAGCAGTCATGCCACTGAGAACCCCCTCAAACCTTGACCTTCTTTGGATATTTTGCCCATTATATGGATTGTATTTGTTTGATAATTTCAATTCCGGCAGCCTAGAATAATAAGCAACAATGCCCAATGAGAGATTATGAGTATAGCCCCACATACATTTGAATAGAAATCCCCAGAAAAACAAACAAAGCAACCTTTCTCCATTAAATATGTTTATGTTCTTTGCAATTAAAAAAAGACTAGAGCACGAAAGAAAATGTTGCCTTCTCATTCTGTTGCCTTTTTTTTTTTTTTTTTGCAAAAACCTTTTTTATAGTTGATTTAATCAGTAATATTACAATAGCTGCATTACTCACTAAGGACATTGAGTGCAGCTAGTCACTAGCACACAGACTTCTCTTTGTGAGAGGAAGAGCAATGATCTGAAGATACAGATTACAGCAATAATATAAGTGAGCTATAATTTGAAGGCCTAAATGCCACTGCTGTGAGCAGAAATGGGAGTTTTGCTAATGCCAATACTTTCAATTAAATGGGCTGAAGATTGTCTGGCATACTCTTAATAGTGCCCAATTTATTCATGAGGCAGTTCTAGGTACCTGAATGCTAATCCCAAACTTCTATTTTCCCTCCTCTCTTGCACTTCTTTAAATGATTAAAATAAACATTGTTTCTGACTGATTGTCAGTCAAAGCTCCGTGCAGGATACAGTGTATACAAGGCCCAGAAACGTCTTTAGACCATCAAGCATCAGCTCACTGGAAGGTGCGGAATAAATTAAACCAAAAATATAAACCCTTGGTTGACGTCTTTGAACTTCTCAGCAAACATTCTTCATACATATTTAATTGCTCCATTGAGACTGTTACTGTTTGGAGAGGTTCCAAGCATTATTTCCATTCCATTAATTAGTAAGCTTTCAGAGTGTCTACTCCTTAACCCAAAATGATTGAGTCTATAAATGCCTTCCCACTTACTGACCTGCACGCTAATTGAGTTTGTATATAGATTAAAAGAAAAAGTGTGTTTTCAGAAATTGTTCAAAATATATGACTGTCATTTAAATTCCTTGTAGCAGGAGAAAATGGCATGTTGAAATGGTGACACTAAACATCTTGTCTGAATTGACTTTTTAAACACGATGTGCAGCAAACAAAGTTACAGAGGCTGGAAAAAAAGAAGCTGAAATAGATTTTTCAATGCAAAAGCACACTTCTTTAAAGAGGGAATAAACACTGTGGCTACATTAATATCTTATTCTGCAAGTTTCTAGCTCTCCTTCATGTGGTAAATATATTTATAGAAGGAAAACATAAATTTCTTGTATTCAGAAACAGAAAGCTGAAACACAGAATATCTTATCAATATTATTTAGTTCTACTCAAGGAAGAAAGCTAAATGTTTCTTAACATTCTTTGATAAAATACTTAAAAATGGTGAAGTATTTCCAATGGGGGGTACATTACCCCCCGAGCAAAGTAAAATTTATACCTTCATATATATGTTGTTAAGATAAAATAGAACTAATGAATTTTAACTTTATGCAGTTCAACTTGAGAAACTGATCTTATAATTTTCATATTTATTCACCTCTTTGCTATCCTACAGACTGTGGTCAAATTAAAATTCTTAAACCTCTAGACTAATATAGAATGAATGAAAGCATTTTCTATAAAATGATGCATTAATGATTGTTTTGACCCAGCACATATGGAGTTATAGAAATGTTATGTAGTGTACATGTAAGACATTTCTTTTACATGGTCATTTCCATCTAAGAATGTAAGCTAAATTGAGATTATAGAAAGTCCCATTTTCCTGTTTCTCCTACCATTTTCGCCTAATAATCATGTCCAGAGTTCTCAGTAGTACTTTCTTAGTTTCCCCCCAATTTTTCCCTTAAATAATTAAAATTAAAGAATAAATGGTTTGAATTCATTCATATTTAGTATTTAATTTGATTTTTAACCTGAGAATGTAAACTCTTAGATAGTAATGACAAATAGAATCCTCTCCAGGGTTTCTCAGGCATGGCCTTCTAATTAATTGATCCCAGCTTTAAATTATACAAGAAAGTAACCTAGAGGCTATTTTTGCATATTCTATGCAGACATTACTTCTAATATGACCTAACTCTGATAATGCCAGTATTGAAAAGACAATGAACAAAAAGACACAAGATGAATTAAAAATCAAATATCAACACAAGAATATTAAGGACTTTTAATTTCTACAATTATCTACTATTGATTGAGAAAACGTGACTAGATGACTTCAGGGGAATGTTAAAGATATCAAAAAAGGAATTTCTGTACTATATGCAAAACAAAAAAAGCAAGGAAGGGAGAGAGTCACTGGTAAAAAGAGAACAGTTTCTTAATAAAGATGTCAATAGGATTTTTAAGTATCATAAGCTCACTCTAAAATAAAATACCTGTTTTAATTTTATCTAAAATAGTTAGAACAATCAAGAAAATTCAGAAAATGAAAAACAAATGTGGACCACTCCTATATAAAGTACAAAGTTCCACTAATTAATACAGTTTATTTTTTTCAGAGTATAAATAAATGAAATATAGACTAAAACAATGGAAAACATCAATGAAACTAAAATCCAGTTCTTTGAAAAGATAAGCAAAATTGATAAACCTTTAGCCAGACTCATCATCGAAAAACAGGAGAGGGCTCAAATCAATAAAGTGAGAAATGAAAAAAGAGAAGTTATAATGGACACCACAGAAATCCATAGGACCATAAGAGACTACTATAAGCAACTATATGTAAATAAAATGGACAACCTGAGCAATTTAGTACTGATAGGATGAAAAATGTGCAGCACTAAAGAAAATTTAAGAGTTCAGAGATTAGACTATAAGTACTGAAGTATTTCAAATCTGTGAGGGAAAAGAAGGCTTGGTCAACAGATAGTGGTAGGACTACAAGATTTTCGGTAGATCTCTAAGTTAAACTACATAAAAATAAAATATTTCTGCAAGGCAAAATACCTGCCACAAAACCCAAAAAGCCCACCGTTACCAAATAAAAAGGAAATTATCAATACCATCAAATTAAGAGGAATAAAAGTCAAAACTAAAAGGAATCACCACAGATATATGGTAAAACCAATACAATATTATAAAGTTAAAACAAACAAACAAACAAAAAAAACTAAAAGGAATCACCATTGTTAATCTAACAAAGGCATGGATTAAAAATTCTGATAATATGCTGTGTTGGTAAAAATGTCTAATAAAATACAAATTATCAAATAATCTCATGCATTACCAGTGATAGTGCAATTTGGTACAACTTCCAAGAAAATAAATTCATTATACCTATTAAAATTAAAAGTGTATATGCCATTTAGCCCAATAATTACATTTCTAGTGACATATACTGTTTCATACAAATATGAAATAATATATGTTAAGAAAATATTCACTGAAAACATTTGAAAACATACAAATGTATATGAATGGGGGAGTGGTTAAGTAAATTATGGTTCATCTATGATGTGTGGAAATATATAAAAAATATATTATTAAACAAAAAGCATGTGATGAACAAATGTCTATAATACACTCTCATAACACTAGTATACAATAAACAAAGCAATTAAATATATACATGTATATATGTATAAAATATAAATGTTCTCACATCATTTCTAAAATGATATAAAAGGTAGTTAGCAATAGATTCCAGGAGAACTGAGTGACTGGGAGATGAGACTGGAGAGGATGAAAAGATCACAAGTTGTTGCAGTCTGTTCTCTCCTTTTCCAAAGGGATAAACATGTGATTATTCCATATGTGCTTGGCAGCCAAATCAAGAGTGGGCATGCAATTAGAGTTAGGTGGTTTGGATGTAAATATTAGTCATATGTGCAATTTTGGGGAGGTGCCATTAAAAGAAGAGAGAGATGCGTGCACTTACTTAGTCCCTTCCCCTACCCACAGACTGAACTGTGAAGATTCAAACTGGATTTTCAGTATCTACCTTGGCTTATGAGTTACAATGCTAAAGAGCAGTGCAGCAAAATGTGAAAAGGTTGGAAATCTGCAAATCATGCATCATTGTACTGATCCTGGATTGCTCACTTCTGGAGTCTTTCAAGCCACTGTTGATCTTAGGTTTTTGTAAATCTGACTTTACATGATCCTAACTAATATACAAGCCGGAATCAAGATTGCTGGGAAAAATATCAATAACTTCAGATATATGGATGACACCACCCTTATGGCAGAAAGAAAAGAGGAACTGAAGAGCCTCTTGATGAAAGTAGAAGAGGAGAGTGAAAAAGCTGGCTTAAAACTCAACACTCAGAAAACTAAGATCATGGCATCTGGTCCCATCACTTCATGGCAAATAGATAGGAAAACAACGGAAACAGTGAGAGACTATTTTCTTGGGCTCCAAAATCACTACAGATGGTGACAGCAGCCATGAAATTAAAAGATGCTTGCTCTTGGAAGAAAAGTTATGACCAACTTAGCATATTAAAAACCAATGACAATTTTGATATTTGGCAAAACTAATACAATTATGTAAAGTTTAAAAATAAAATAAAATTAAAAAACAAACAAACAAACAAACAAAAAAACCAATGACATTACCTGGCCAACAAAGGTCCATCTAGTCAAAGCTATGGTTTTTCCAGTAATCATGTATGGATGTGAGAGTTGGACCATAAAGAAAGCTGAGTGCCAAAGAATTGATGCTTTTGAACTGTGGTGTTGGAGAAGACTCTTGAGAGTCCCTTGGACTGCAAGAGATCCAACCAGTCAATCTTAAAGGAAATTTGAAGGTCTGATGCTGAAGCTGAAACTTCAATACTTGGGCCACCTGATGCGCAGAACTGACTCATTGGAAAAGACCCTGATGCTGGGAAAAATTGAAGACAGCTGGAGAAGGTGACAACAGAGGATGAGATGGTTGGATGGCATCACCAGCTCAATGGACATGAGTTTGAGCCAACTCCGGGAGTTGGTGATGGGCAGGGAGGCCTGGCATGCTGCAGTCCATGGGGTCGCAAAGAGTTGGACATAACTGAGTGACTGAACTGAACTGAACTAACAATAAATAGACCAACCAAACAGAAAATCAACAAGGAAATGTGGCATTAAATGACATATTAGGTCAAGGGAACTTAATAGATATATATAGGACATTCCACCTAAACTAGTAATATGCACATTCTTTTCAAGTGCATATGGAGCTTTCTAAAGGATAGATGATATATTAGGGCAGAAAATAAGCTGCAATTAACTCAAGAACACTGAAATTACATCAAGCATTTTTTCCAACCACAAGGCTATGAAACTAGAAATCAACTATAAGAAAAAACTGCAAAAAACACAAATGCATGAAGTCTGAAAAACATGAAAATAAATAACCAATGAATAAATAACCAATGAATCTCTGAAAATCAAAGAGGAAGTCAAAAGACACCTATAGACAAATAAAAATAGAAACATAATGTTCCAAAACTATGGAATGCAGCAAAAACAATTCTAAGTCCACCTCAGGAAACGAAAAAAATCTCAAATAAATAATTCAACCATAGGAACTTGAAAAATAAGCACAAATAAAATTCAAAGACAGTAGAATAAAAAATTATAAATATCAGAGCAGAAATAAATGAAATAGAGACAAAAAGATAATAGAGGAGATGGATAGGATTAAGAATTGGTTCATCAAAAAGATAAACAAAATTGATAACTTTTAGACAGATTCTTCAAGGAAAAAAGAAAAAAATAGAGGGCCCAGATAAATAAAAACAGAGGGAAAGATGAGAAATTACAACTGACACCACACATACACAAAATATCATAAGCAATTACTATGAAAAACTAGCAGCTAACAAATTGGACAACGTAGAAGAAATTAATGAATTCCTAGAAACACACAATTTTCCAAGACTGAATATGGAAGAAATAGAAATTTTAACAGACCAACAATTTCATTAGTAATGAAATTAAATCAGTTATCAAGAAACTCCCAACAAACAAAAGCCCAGGAACAAAGGGTTTCACAGGTGAATTCAATCAGATATGCAAAATAATATTAATATTTATCCTTCTCAAACTATTCCAAAAAAATAGAGGAAATTTATTCTGTGAGGTCATCACTACCCTGATACCAAAACCAGAAAAAGACACTGCAAAATTAATAAAGTTATAGGCCAATGTCCCTGGTGAACATAGATGTAAAAATCCTCCACAAAATATTAGCAAACTGAATTCACAGTACATTAAAAGGTTTATACTAAAAGCATTTCAGCTAAGATTAAGATCAAACAAGGATGCACACTCTTGCCATTTTTATTCAACATAGTATTGAAAGTCCTAAGCATAGCAATCAAGCAACTAAAAGAAATAAAAGCCATTCAAATTGGAAAAGAAGTAAAAGTGTCACTGTTGGTAGGTTACATGATGCTTATATATAGAAAGCCCTGTAGATTCTACCAAAAAACTATTAGTATTCATAAATAAATTCAGTAAAGTTTCAGGATAAAAAACTAATATATAAATGTATGCAGTATTTTAAACACAAGTAATGATCATAAAGAAAAATTAAGAAAACAATCTTATTTTTAATTGCATCAAAAGAATAAAATAGGTAAAAATGAATTTAATCAAAGAAGTGAAAGACCTACACCGGGAAAACTGTAAGACATTGTTGAAAGCAACGGAAGAAGGTACAAATGGAAAGAGCTCTTGTATTAGAAGAATTAGCATTGTTAAAATGTCCATACTACCAACAGCAATCTGCAGATTCAATGCAATCCCTATCAAAACCCCAATGAAACTTTTTACAGAAATAAAACAAAAGATCCTAAAATTTGTACAGCACTACAATAGACCTGGAGTAGCAAAGAAACACTGAGAGAAAAGAACGAAGCTGGAAATATAATTCTTCCTGCCTTCAAATTACTTTACCTCAAGCTATGAGTGCTCAGTCACTCGGTCGTGTCCAACTCTTTGCAACCCCAAGGACTGCAGCCCACAGAGCTCCTCTGTCTATGGGATTCTCCAGGCAAGAATACCAGAGTGGATTGCCATTTCCTTCTCCAGGGGATATTCCCCACCCAGCGATCACACCTGTGTCTCCTTTGTCTTCTGCATGGCAGGCAGATTCTTTACCACAGAGCCACCGGGGAAGCCTACTATAGCCACCTCGAGCTATAGTCATCAAAATAGTATGGTGTGAGAAAAACTGCCAGACAGACCAATGGAACAGAATTGAGAGCCCAGGAATAAACTGACCTATATATGGACAACTAATTTACAACCAAATAGAGGAAAGAACATACTCAGAAAGGACAGTATCTTCCAAAAGTGGCATTGGGAAAACTAAACTACCACATCCAAAGGAATGAAACTAGCCTACTCTCTCACACCACTCACAAACATAAACTTAGAATGGATTAAAGATTCAATGGAAGACCTGAAGCCATAAAACTCCTGGAAGAGAACATAGATGATATCCTATTTGACGTTGATCTTAGCAATATGTTTTTGGATCTGTCTCCTCAGGCAAGGGAAGCAAAGCAAAAGTACACCAATGAACCTACACCAGACTAAAAAGCCTTTGCACAGTGAAGGAGACTATCAGAACAAAAAAGTAACCTACTGAATGGGAGAGGGTATTTGCAAATGATCTATCCGATAAAGAGTTAGTGTTCAAATTATATAAGGAAGTTACACAACTCAATTAAAAAAAAAAACTGGTTTACAAACGGGCATGGGTCATGAATTGACATTTTTTCAAAGAAGACATACAAATAGGTGATAGACACAGGAAAAAAATGTTCAACATCATCATTCATCAGGAAAATGCAAATTCAAACCACAATGAGATATCATCTCATATCTGTCAGAATGACTATCTTCAAAAAGACAGCAAATAGCAAATACTGGTGAGGATATGGGGAAAACAGAAACCTTGTACACTGTTGGTGGGAATGTAAATTGGTGCAGCCATTGTGGAAAACAGTATAGAGATGCCTCAAAAATGAAAAATAAAATTACCATACAATCCAGTAATTCTGGGTATTTAGAAAACACAAAAACACTAATTTGAAAAGACATATGCTCTTCTATGTTCACTGCAGCATTATTTACAGTAGCCAAGACATAGAAGCAACCTAAATGCCCTTCCACAGATGAGTGATTAAAGAAGATGTGGCATATATATATATATATATATAGGAATATCACCCAATCATAAAAAATATTGCTATTTGTGACAACATGGATGGGGCTACAGGGTACTGTGTTTAGTGAAATTAGTCACACAGAGAAAGACAAACATTGTCTGACCTCACTCCTATGTGGAATCTAAAAACAAACCAAACCAAAACAAAAGCAAAATGGAAACAGATGAACTGACGGTTACAAGAGAGGAATGTGAAAAAGGTGAAGAGGGTTAAGAGATACTAACTTCCAGTTATAATAAGTCAGGAGGATATAATATACAGAATAAGAAATATAGTCAATGTATTATGATAATTTGGTATGGTGACAGATAGTTACGAGACATCGTGGTGACACTCTCATAATGTATTTGATTGTCAAATCACTATGTTGTACTCCTGAAACATAACACTGTATGTCAACTATACTGTAGTAAAAACAGGATCAACAAAGACAAGGCTAGTTCTTTGAAAAGATACTACTATTCAGAAACTGTAAAGAATGATAAAGGAAAAAATAGACTCACATAAGTAATATCAGGAATGAAAAAGAACCATGGCTACAAATCTTGCAGAATATTAAGAACAAGTTTATGACAAAATTTGAAAACATAGACCAAACTGGATAAATGCTGAGATAGGCATAATTTATCATAACAAACTTAAGACAAAACTTAAAATGTGACTATAAATCAGCCTGTAACAATAAAATAAAATGAATATCTACAAAGAAAATACTGGAGAAGGAAATGGCAACCCACTCCAGTATTTTTGCCTGGAGAATTCCATGGGAAGAGGAACCTGGCAGGCCACAGTCCATGGGGTTGCAAAGAGTCGGACATGACTGAGTGACTAACACAAAGAAAATATTCTCACAGGAAAGTCTCTAGACTCAAATGCCTTCAGTGAGTTCTGCCAAATATTCAAGAAGTGAAATAATTAATTTTACTAAAATTATTATTTAACTAAAATGAAATCATTTAAAAAGAACAAAATTCTAGTTTTATATAAATGCTTTCTGAGAATAGAAAGAGAGCATGTAATCCCCAACTTATTCTACAATGTTAACATAACCAGAATATATACACAAGGGCAGTGTAAGAAAATAAAAATAGAGGTCTATAATATGTGTAAACCTAGATGCAGAAATCCTAAAGAAGTATTAACAATTGAATTCAGTGATGTATCATCTAACGCCTATCAGAGTGGCCATCATCAAAAAAACAGAAATAATCAATGTTGGCAAGGATATGGAGAAAAGGGAACTCTTGTACATTGTCGATGGGGATATAAATTAATGAAACTACTATGGTTAACAGTATGAAAGTTCCAAAACCTAAAAATAGAACTACCATATGATCCAGCAATCCCACTCCTGGGTATATGCCCAAAATAACAAAAACAATAATTTGAAAATATCCATGCGCCTCAATCAATGCTCATAGCAACACTGCTTACAGTTGCCAAGATATAGAAGCAAGCTAAGTATCCATCAACAGAAGAATGGATAAAGAACATGTGGTAAAGCTGTACAAGCGAATACTATTCAGCCATTAGAAAGAACGAAATTTTGCAGCAACATGGATGAATTTGGAGGGCATTATCTAAGTGAAATAAGTCAGACAGAGAACAACAAATATGGTATGATATCACTTATATGTGGAATCTAAATAAATACAACAAACTAATGAATATTTTTTTAAAAGAAGCAGACTCAGATACAAAGAACAAATCAGTGGTTATCAACGGGGAGAGAGAAGAGTGAAGGATAACACAGGGGTAAAGGATTAAGAACTAAAAACTATTAGATATAAAAAAGCTACAATGATATATTGTAATATATACATATATATGTATGTATGTATATATTGTTATAAGTTGTATAAATACAAGATTATGCAGATTTGTTTAATATTAGAAAATTAATCAATGTAAAAGAATGTTCATAAAAGCACTGTGAGTAATGTAAAATAACTTGGAAACACCCTCAAATGTTCTTCCAAGTGACAATAAACAAATTATGCTATATTCACACAATATATTTCATTCAGTAGTCCAAAAAGATAATTATATATACATGCAATGTACGGGTAAACTTAAGCAGTAAAATATTATGTGAAAAAGTAAGTGCCACCATGATATCTTTTTAATACAAATAAAAAAGATATAAAATGGTTTAAAAAAGAAAATAAAAGATTTCACAGTTATTTTTTGCTTGGGTGGGCAAGGGAGGATATGGAAGCAGGGCTTGTAAGTAAATGTCAATTATCGTGAGTGATATAGTGTTGCTTTTCATGGCAGTGCTACACAAATTTAACATATTATTAAAAACAGTCATTAAAATAATTATGTGAATACCTAAGACGATCATGAAAGAGCCAGAGATGTTAGTGTCCTGACTCAAGAATTATGATTAATCTAATTCTGTATACTTCAGGTTCCAAAAAATCTTTTAAGGAAAACAATATAAGAAAATCAATCAATGTAATGGATCACGTTAACTAAAAATTATATAATCAAATGATTATCTTCAGAAGTGAAGAAAATCATTTTATGAAATTCAACATCCATATATAATATAGTTCTAAGTAAACTAAGAATGGAAAGAAAATTTATTAATCTAATCAAATCAAAGTACAAATAAGCCTACTGCAATTACCATACTTAATAAAAATATTATTGACGTCAAGAACAACTCAACTCTGCTCACTTCTACTCAAGTGTTGTATTGGTGGCTTTAGTCATCAAAGTAAGGCACAAAAAAGATATAAAAGGTGTAAGGACTGAAAAAAGTAAAAATAAAAACTATTGTTATTCATGAAAATCCAGATAAATTGCATGTAAATGATTAAAATTTACTAAGAGAATTTTATTAAGCTTGATGGATACAAAGTGGACACAAAAATCAATATATAAAATCCAGTTTTATTCCATGTACCAGCAAAAAAATATGAAATGAAACTATCAAAAAGACCATAATTTACAGTAGTATCCAAAAATAGGAAGTGCCTCGTAACATATCAAAATTGTGTAATTTACTGAGAAACATTTTAAAAAGACCCAAGTAAAGGAAAATGTATTCATGTTCAAGAAATGGAATTCAAAATGGTTATAATGTAAATTCTTCACAGATTGATCTATCAGTTCAGTTCAGTCGCTCAGTCATGTCTGACTCTTTGCGACCCCATGAATCGCAGCATGCTAAGCCTCCCTGTCCATCACCAACTTCCGGAGTTTACCCAAACTCATGTCCATCGAGTTGGTGATGCCATCCAGCCATCTCATCCTCTGTCGTACCCTTCTCCTCCTGCCCCCAATCCCTCCCAGCATCAGGGTCTTTTCCAATGAATCAATTCTTCGCATGAGGTGGCCAAAGTATTGGAATTTCAGCTTCAGCATTAGTCCTTCTGATGAACACCCAGGACTGATCTCTTTTAGAATGGACTGGTTGGATCTTGTAGTCCAAGGGACTCTCAAGAGTCTTCTCCAACACCACAGTTCAAAAGCATCAGTTCTTCAGTGCTCAGCTTTCTTCACAGTCCAACTCTCACATCCATACATGACTACTGGAAAAACCATAGCCTTGACTAGATGGACCTTTGTTGGCAAAGTAATGTCTCTGCTTTTGAATATGCTATCTAGGTTGGTCATAACTTTCCTTCCAAGGAGTAAGCGTCTTTTAATTTCATGGCTGCAGTCACCATCTGCAGTGATTTTGGAGCCCCAAAATAAAGTCAGACACTGTTTCCACTGTTTCCCCATCTATTTCCCATGAAGTGATGGGACCAGATGCCATGATCTTCATTTTCTGAATGTTGAGCTTTAAGCCAACTTTTTCACTCTCCTCTTTCACTTTCATCAAGAGGCTTTTGAGTTCCTCTTCACTTTCTGCCATAAGGGTGGTGTCATCTGCATATCTGAGGTTATTGATATTTCTCCCGGCAATCTGGATTCCAGCTTGTGTTTCTTCCAGTCCAGCGTTTCTCATGATGTACTCTGCATATAAGTTAAATAAGCAAGGTGACAATATACAGCCTTGACGAACTCCTTTTCCTATTTGGAACCAGTCTGTTGTTCCATGTCCAGTTCTAACTGTTGCTTCCTGACCTGCATACAAATTTCTCAAGAGGCAGGTCAGGTGGTCTGGTATTCCCATCTCTTTCAGAATTTTCCACAGTTTATTGTGATCCACACAGTCAAAGGCTTTGGCATAGTCAATAAAGCAGAAATAGATGCTTTTCTGGAACTCCCTTGCTTTTTCCATGATCCAGCGGATGTTGGCAATTTGATCTCTGGTTCCTCTGCCTTTTCTAAAACCAGCTTGAACATCAGGAAGTTTACGGTTCACATATTGCTGAACCCTGGCTTGGAGAATTTTGAGCATTACTTTACTAGCGTGTAAGTTCCCTTTATTCCCACTTTATGGAGAGCTTTTTACTTTAAATGGGTGTTGAATTTTGTCAAAAGCTTTTTCTGCATCTATTGAGATGATCATATGGTTTTTATTCTTCAGTTTGTTACTATGGTGTATCCCATTGATTTGTGGATACTGAAGAACTCTTACATCATTGGGATAAATCCTTCTTGATCATGGTTGATGATCATTTCAGTATATTATTGGATTCAGTTTGAAATCCTATTAAAATTTTTGGAAGTTATCATAAGCGCCATCTTAAGTGGAAGCCATTGAAAGGCTTTAAACAAAATAGACATTTTATTCTGGCTTCTGAGTGAGGAATGGATTAAGAGTGAGCAAGGATATTGTCAGGAAGGCAAATTAAGTAGCTATTATGGTATTTCAGAAGAAAAGGGGTGGCAATCTGAACTAGGGAAATGGCAGAAAGGACAGCAAATACTGGGCAGATTATTGGATATAGTGATGATGAATAGAAAATAAAAGTAAATTGATGATAGTGCCATTCTGATACAGAAAGAGAGAGAATGAGAGAGACAGAGAGACAGAAGGTGGGCTGGAAGGGAGGAGAAAAGAGCAGAATAGAACAGAAAGTTCCCTTTGGGAGACTCCCAAAATGAGATATTCATTAATCACCCATTTGGTACATATTTATTGGATGTCTGCTGTTCCAGGCACTGAGAATATAAAAGTGAAACAATAGAGGCTCTGCTCTTATGAAACTTTCATAAATCTGAATCTCAGGTAAAACCCAGGTGGAGAGAGAAACTGGAGCCATCATTTGCTTTATACTTTGCATTTTGGGAATACAGAATTAATAGTGAGTGAAAGTAAATATTTCTAGAAAGCCATACCATGTGATTCAGTAAGCTGGACAAACAGCAAACTGAAAGACTAATTATAATAGGACAAGATGGCATAATTAATTTGAAACTAATTTAACCTGATTGTTATTCAAAAGCAGGGAAATGAGTGTCAGCTCCTCTGCTTACTCACTATATGATATCAAACAATTCATGGACCAGACCACTCTTGTTTACTCATGTACCAGTGTTGAAAGTGTTATTTTTCAGTTGAGTTTGACTCTTTGCGATCCCATAGACTGTAGCCTGCCAGGCTCCTCTGTCCATGGGATTCCTCAGGCAAGAACACTGGAGTGGGTCGCCATTTCCCACTCCAGGGTATCTTCCTGACCCAGGGATTGAACCCAGGTGTCCCGCATTGCAGGCAGATTCTTTACCACATGAGCCACCAGGAATGCCCTTGTTTATGAAATTGGGATAATATTACTACTCCACAGAGTAGATGTGTTGATTCAATTAGGTAGCATAAAAACATCTTGCTCAGGTCAGAAGAGTGGCTTGACACCGAATCTAAATCTGGAATGACAATTATAGGGTGCTTTTAGATGATGTATGGAAAAGCATATCACTGGCACACGCATGTAACTGCAGAGTTAAGAGCTCACAAAATTGAACAAAGGAGGATTTTTTAAATGTAAAATCAGTCTGCTTTATGTTAATCTTTAGAAGTAAACATTTCCACTAATTTATGAAATTATTGTGTGTTGAATGTGGCTCCATATTAAAAGCATTGAAATAAAGAGCAACATTTCCCCCAATGCTCACACATATAATTACAATAAACTTTTTTCAATATAGTGAACATTTGTTAGGTGTTGAAACACTAATTGTAGTTCCCAAAGGAAATCTTATAAACAGTGCAGTTGCTGGAAATAGAAGCATATCTATGGTCTCTGCCAGCTTTATAAGGCAGGAGGCAGAAGTGTGGGAAAGGCTCAGGGACTATAAGGAGTCAAAAGATGGTGTTGAAAAGTGAAAAACTGGGGGATGGAGTAATCTGGAAGTGAGCCACCCTAGAATCCCCGTGCAATGTGCATGAACTGTGTGATATGCCCTTCCTCTAGTACGGTACATTCATCTGAGCTCAGTAAGTACATGTCCCTTTCTCACAATTATGTACTAGGAACGATGACCTTGTCTCAACCTATGAGAAGTCAGGGTGGTGTGGCTCCACTCACTTATAAATACAGAGTTTGGGTTATTTCTTTTATTTGGTATTGATTTGTTTAAGGTAGAATGGTCTATATAAGCTAGGATATCTCATTAATATCTCCAACATGATGTTCAATGGGCATCTCAACTTGACATTTAATATTGTATTGCTCACTTCCAAAGACTCTGGAAGTAACATTTCTTTTTCTTTCTCTGATCCTCAGCTTATTTGACATAATAACTTAGGTCTTTAACAGACACCTAAACAAAGAGAAATCTTGATTCTCTTCTCCAAATTGCTTCTCTGTCAATTTCCCACCTATAAACTGCATCATTATCTGCCCAGGTGCTGAAGGACACAAGTAACAAGTCATCTTTGGATGATCTCTCTCTGTGCCTCCTCATGTCTATTTTTCCTCCAAGACATTTTCTGAATCTATGAACACCTCTCTATCTCTACCACAACCTTTTTTGGTGCAAGTCAATATCATGTCTTGCCCAGGTCACTGTTTTTCATATTACCTTCCTATAGTTCATTGTCTACAGAGTAACTAGAATGATTATTTTTAAATATTGACTGAAATTTCACAGTAGCTTTCTGCTCTACTCTTTAGTGACCCTCAGACGCCTAACCACATCTTTTCCTCTACTGCCTCTTGGAGTTACCTAATTTTGAAGGACTTTCCATAACTTTTTCACTCCCTGTAAGCCTCACTGGGTTTTTTCTATTTTTAGAACAGGGCATGCTTGCTCCTATCACAGGGCTTTTGCATGACCCATTTCCTCTGTGTGGAATACTTTCTCCTGATCTTCATATGGCTGGTTCCTTCTTGTCATTAAGTTCTGTAATTAAGGATCCATGGGAATTTCCCTAATGATACAGTGTAAAGTGGCCCCTTTGGGTCATCACCTGTTTTGTCTTCTTTATGGCAAAAACCATTATGGGTTTTTAGTTCTTTGCTTTCTTGTTCAGTTTTACCTGTATAACTTCACCAGAATGTAAACTGCAGGTTTACCAGGTACCTTATCTGATTTTTCTCGTATCTGTTCAGTTTCTAAAACAGTTACACACAACAGGCAATAAATATTTACCAAATTAATAAATAACCCCCCATGTCTGATATGTCTGCAAATCCTTACAGTTTTCCTTCCAAAATATATCTCGAATCAAGCTATATCTTTTCATCTCAGCTGCTTCCTGAGAAACCACCACTGTCTCTCTCAAGGATGCCTGTAATGCCCTTTAATTGATCTCTTTCTTTCCTTTAGCAGCTAGGCAACCTTTACAAATATAAATGAAATCATATTATGCATCTGTTTAAAAGTGTCTAGAGACTTTCCATCTTCCTCAGAACAAAATAGTAACACCTAAACTGATCCAGGCTCTGACTGCCCACTAGGACTCCCATATCACTACCTTGCCCATCCCAATATCTGGTTTTGTCTCTCCTTAACCTGACTAGTCAACAAAACTTTCTGAATGTCAGGTTCTTCAGCTGTAAAACTGGTGTTTCTGAAAAGGCATAAGAAGTTTCACAAAGCTTCACAAGTATTTACTGGACACCTGCCGTATGTCAGAACCTTGCTGGGTCCTGGGAACAGAAATGTGAACAGGCTCAGTCGCCACTTTGGAGATCAACATGTAAGTAAACAGACCACATGATGGTGCAATTAAAGCTGTAACAGAGGGAATGCTGGGTGACATGAGATCAAACAGCCCTGGAAGGGTTTGCCGAAGAGGAAACAATCCTTGAAAGGTCGTTTACAGGTGGTAAAGTACACTAGAGACACAAAGCATGTAAGTTAGCATTACAGTTCAAATATAGAAGTGAGTATAAGGTTTGTTTTCAGGAAAGTTTGCTCTTCCTTAATGCATTTTTTAAAAAAATATATATCATGATTTATTTGCTGGTGGGGGATTTGTTTGGGAGAGGGTGTTTTCCTTCCAAATCCAGTGGATGAGCTGTGCACATTTCTGGGGCCTCTCTGGGTGGGGGTATCCAAGTTCTGTCCACTTTCTCCCCTAAGTGGGCTGTCACTGGGCGTTCAGGAAGGATGGCAGCACCTCACGCAGCAGCCCTTCCAGGGTGGCCTGGTACTTTCCAGCTGCCTGGGTTAATCCTCATTCCAAATTCCACAGGAGCAGTCAGCTTGATAACTTCCTGTTTTTCTTCCCAGGTCTCCGCGGGGTCCACAGGGCCCACCTCCTCTGACCTCTGCTGTACACTCAGGGATTTCTTTGGACCCTTGTACTTCTCCTTTTCCTAGGGGCCGGGCACAAAATCGTGTAAAACTCACCCTCTCTCAGCCACTTGTGGCCCTTTGGGGTTTCTATTTGGAGTGCTAAGGGCCTTACCTGCCCCACCCCACTGCCGACAGGCCAAAAGAACCCCCTTTCCCAGGCGCCTCTCTCCCAGGGCTTCTCAGACACCCAGTGACTTCACATCATCCTCGGATTTGCCCACCACCCTTAACACATGATTTTTCCAGTGGTCATGTATGGACGTCAGAGTTGGACTATAAAGAAAGCTAAGCACCAAAGAATTGATGCTTTTTGAACTGTGGTGCTGGAGGAAACTTTTAAGAGTCCCTTGGACTGCAAGGAGATCCAACCAGTCCATCCTAAAGTTCACTGGATGTTCACTGGAAGGACTGATGTTGAAGCTGAAACTCCAATACTTTGGCCATTTGATGTGAAGAGCTGACTCATTTGAAAAGACCCTGATGCTGGGAAAGATTGAGGGCAGGAGGAGAAGGGGACAACAGAGGATGAGATGGTTGGATGGTATCACCAACTCAGTGGACAAGCTGTTGCTGCTGCTGCTGCTAAGTCACTTCAGTAGTGTCCGACTCTGTGCAACCCCATAGATGGTAGCCCACCAGGCTCCCCCGTCCCTGGGATTCTCCAGACAAGAACACTGGAGGGGTTGCCATTTCCTTCTCAATGCATGAAAGTGAATAGTGAAAGTGAAGTCGCTCATTCGTGTCCCACATCTTTTGCAACCCCATGGACTGCAGCCTACCAGGCTCCTCCGTCCATGGAATTTTCCAGGCAAGAGTACTGGAGTGGGTTGCTATTGCCTTCTCCCAGTGGACATGAGTTTGGGTAAACTCTGAGAGTTGGTGATAGACAGGAGGCCTGGCATGGTGCAGTCCATGGGGTCGTAAGGAGTCTGACACGACTGAGCGACTGAACTGAACTAAACACATGATTAGGCAGAAAAAGCTGTCTGGGTAAACTGAATTTCTAGCTAACTTGCAAAGCCATTTTGTTCCAACTTGTGAATATTTCAAAAATCTAATAATCCACTTCTTTCTTTCGTAAGTATAATAGACTAAACATGATTGAATCTTTTCTTCCATGGCTGCAAATAATAAAGTGCCCCAGGGTCATGTTTCTGCACATCAACCATGGCTGTGACTCTGTAATGCAAATACTGAACATGTGGGAGATTAGACATGACATGGGATGAGCCAATGGCATCAGACCTTAGAAACTGCGTTTGCAAAAATCTATGGCATTAGATTATTTTTGTATTGCTTAACTCTTTATTATTATTTTTAATTAAATTCATTGTTTGGGTATTGGGATCAGTTGGGCTAACTTTTTACTATATTTATATTATGCATCTGCTAGGGCTGCCATACCAAAGGACTACAGACCAGCTGGCGTGAAAACCAGAAATTTATTTTCTCTCAAGTCTGGAGCCCTGAAGCCCAAGATCAAGTTGTTGGATGGCTTCTTCTGAGGCCTCTCTCCTTTATCTTCTCCCTGTGTCTTCAATGATCCACCCTATGTGCATCTGTGACTTAATTTCCTCTTCTAATAGGAACATAAGTCATACTGGGATATGGTCCATCCTAATGACTTAATTTAAACTTGATAACTATTTAAACTTAAATACTATTAATTACTTACTGTCAAATTTTGAGGTATTGGGGTTAGTACTTTTAATATGAATTTGGGGAGATATATTCAGGCCATAAACATGTATATGATATTTGTATATACATGACATTTGTATAGATATACATGTTACACATGTATTTTCCATATTATATATCTATGTTTTGAGTTCAGTATATATACTAATTTCACTGGAGTTTAAGTGAGGCAAACTCTCTGTACTTCAGGTAGAAGAAAATCTATGATACTAAAGTATTAGTCTCATACTATTAGTATGATACTAAAGTATTAATCAGACATGACTGAGCTCTGAACTGAACTGATGAAACTAAACCCAGGGGTCTGTTGGTTGCAATTATAACTTGTTTAGAAAGAAATAATTCATTCTATTTATGCTATTTTAAAGGCATTTCCAGTGACCTTTATCTCTGCCCTCCATCCTGTTCTTATCCAGAAACAGAGCCCCATATCTTAGCCCAATGCCCACTGACATGGAGGAGATGGCCATGGTATCTTAACAAACTACAGTAAGTGTATAAGGGCAAGTCATTCCACATGACTCTGGGAAAATGTGGAGGCCCCTCCCTGGTTGGATCTTGTAGTCCAAGGGACTCTCAAGAGTCTTCTCAACACCACAGTTCAAAAGCATCAGTTCTTCAGTGCTCAGCTTTCTTCACAGTCCAACTCTCACATCCATACATGACTACTGGAAAACCATAGCCTTGACTAGATGGACCTTTGTTGGCAAAAAGTAATGTCTCTGCTTTTGAATATGCTATCTAGGTTGGTCATAACTTTCCTTCCAAGGAGTAAGCGTCTTTTAATTTCATGGCTGCAGTCACCATCTGCAGTGATTTTGGAGCCCAAAATAAAAGTCAGACACTGTTTCCACTGTTTCCCATCTATTTCCCATGAAGTGATGGGACCGGATGCCATGATCTTCATTTTCTGAATGTTGAGCTTTAAGCCAACTTTTTTTCACTCTCCTCTTTCACTTTCATCAAGAGGCTTTTGAGTTCCTCTTCACTTTCTGCCATAAGGGTGGTGTCATCTGCATATCTGAGGTTATTGATATTTCTCCCGCAATCTGGATTCCAGCTTGTGTTTCTTCCAGTCCAGCGTTTCTCATGATGTACTCTGCATATAAGTTAAATAAGCAAGGTGACAATATACAGCCTTGACGAACTCCTTTTCCTATTTGGAACCAGTCTGTTGTTCCATGTCCAGTTCTAACTGTTGCTTCCTGACCTGCATACAAATTTCTCAAGAGGCAGGTCAGGTGGTCTGGTATTCCCATCTCTTTCAGAATTTTCCACAGTTTATTGTGATCCACACAGTCAAAGGCTTTTGGCATAGTCAATAAAGCAGAAATAGATGCTTTCTGGAACTCCCTTGCTTTTTCCATGATCCAGCGGATGTTGGCAATTTGATCTCTGGTTCCTCTGCCTTTTCTAAAACCAGCTTGAACATCAGGAAGTTTACGGTTCACATATTGCTGAACCCTGGCTTGGAGAATTTTGAGCATTACTTTACTAGCGTGTAAGTTCCCTTTATTCCCACTTTATGGAGAGCTTTTTACTTTAAATGGGTGTTGAATTTTGTCAAAAGCTTTTTCTGCATCTATTGAGATGATCATATGGTTTTTATTCTTCAGTTTGTTACTATGGTGTATCCCATTGATTTGTGGATACTGAAGAACTCTTACATCATTGGGATAAATCCTTCTTGATCATGGTTGATGATCATTTCAGTATATTATTGATTCAGTTTGAAATCCTATTAAAATTTTTGAAGTTATCATAAGCGCCATCTTAAGTGGAAGCCATTGAAAGGCTTTAAACAAAATAGACATTTTATTCTGGCTTCTGAGTGAGGAATGGATTAAGAGTGAGCAAGGATATTGTCAGGAAGGCAAATTAAGTAGCTATTATGGTATTTCAGAAGAAAAGGGGTGGCAATCTGAACTAGGGAAATGGCAGAAAGGACAGCAAATACTGGGCAGATTATTGGATATAGTGATGATGAATAGAAAATAAAAGTAAATTGATGATAGTGCCATTCTGATACAGAAAGAGAGAGAATGAGAGAGACAGAGAGACAGAAGGTGGGCTGGAAGGGAGGAGAAAAGAGCAGAATAGAACAGAAAGTTCCTTTGGGAGACTCCCAAAATGAGATATTCATTAATCACCCATTTGGTACATATTTATTGGATGTCTGCTGTTCCAGGCACTGAGAATATAAAAAGTGAAACAATAGAGGCTCTGCTCTTATGAAACTTTCATAAATCTGAATCTCAGGTAAAACCCAGGTGGAGAGAAAACTGGAGCCATCATTTGCTTTATACTTTGCATTTTGGGAATACAGAATTAATAGTGAGTGAAAGTAAATATTTCTAGAAAGCCATACCATGTGATTCAGTAAGCTGGACAAACAGCAAACTGAAAGACTAATTATAATAGGACAAGATGGCATAATTAATTTGAAACTAATTTAACCTGATTGTTATTCAAAAGCAGGGAAATGAGTGTCAGCTCCTCTGCTTACTCACTATATGATATCAAACAATTCATGGACCAGACCACTCTTGTTTACTCATGTACCAGTGTTGAAAGTGTTATTTTTCAGTTGAGTTTGACTCTTTGCGATCCCATAGACTGTAGCCTGCCAGGCTCCTCTGTCCATGGGATTCCTCAGGCAAGAACACTGGAGTGGGTTGCCATTTCCCACTCCAGGGTATCTTCCTGACCCAGGGATTGAACCCAGGTGTCCCGCATTGCAGGCAGATTCTTTACCACATGAGCCACCAGGAATGCCCTTGTTTATGAAATTGGGATAATATTACTACTCCACAGAGTAGATGTGTTGATTCAATTAGGTAGCATAAAAACATCTTGCTCAGGTCAGAAGAGTGGCTTGACACCGAATCTAAATCTGGAATGACAATTATAGGGTGCTTTTAGATGATGTATGGAAAAGCATATCACTGGCACACGCATGTAACTGCAGAGTTAAGAGCTCACAAAATTGAACAAAGGAGGATTTTTTAAATGTAAAATCAGTCTGCTTTATGTTAATCTTTAGAAGTAAACATTTCCACTAATTTATGAAATTATTGTGTGTTGAATGTGGCTCCATATTAAAAGCATTGAAATAAAGAGCAACATTTCCCCCAATGCTCACACATATAATTACAATAAACTTTTTTCAATATAGTGAACATTTGTTAGGTGTTGAAACACTAATTGTAGTTCCCAAAGGAAATCTTATAAACAGTGCAGTTGCTGGAAATAGAAGCATATCTATGGTCTCTGCCAGCTTTATAAGGCAGGAGGCAGAAGTGTGGGAAAGGCTCAGGGACTATAAGGAGTCAAAAGATGGTGTTGAAAAAGTGAAAACTGGGGATGGAGTAATCTGGAAGTGAGCCACCCTAGAATCCCCGTGCAATGTGCATGAACTGTGTGATATGCCCTTCCTCTAGTACGGTACATTCATCTGAGCTCAGTAAGTACATGTCCCTTTCTCACAATTATGTACTAGGAACGATGACCTTGTCTCAACCTATGAGAAGTCAGGGTGGTGTGGCTCCACTCACTTATAAATACAGAGTTTGGGTTATTTCTTTTATTTGGTATTGATTTGTTTAAGGTAGAATGGTCTATATAAGCTAGGATATCTCATTAATATCTCCAACATGATGTTCAATGGGCATCTCAACTTGACATTTAATATTGTATTGCTCACTTCCAAAGACTCTGGAAGTAACATTTCTTTTTCTTTCTCTGATCCTCAGCTTATTTGACATAATAACTTAGGTCTTTAACAGACACCTAAACAAAGAGAAATCTTGATTCTCTTCTCCAAATTGCTTCTCTGTCAATTTCCCACCTATAAACTGCATCATTATCTGCCCAGGTGCTGAAGGACACAAGTAACAAGTCATCTTTGGATGATCTCTCTCTGTGCCTCCTCATGTCTATTTTTCCTCCAAGACATTTTCTGAATCTATGAACACCTCTCTATCTCTACCACAACCTTTTTTGGTGCAAGTCAATATCATGTCTTGCCCAGGTCACTGTTTTTCATATTACCTTCCTATAGTTCATTGTCTACAGAGTAACTAGAATGATTATTTTTAAATATTGACTGAAATTTCACAGTAGCTTTCTGCTCTACTCTTTAGTGACCCTCAGACGCCTAACCACATCTTTTCCTCTACTGCCTCTTGGAGTTACCTAATTTTGAAGGACTTTCCATAACTTTTTCACTCCCTGTAAGCCTCACTGGGTTTTTTCTATTTTTAGAACAGGGCATGCTTGCTCCTATCACAGGGCTTTTGCATGACCCATTTCCTCTGTGTGGAATACTTTCTCCTGATCTTCATATGGCTGGTTCCTTCTTGTCATTAAGTTCTGTAATTAAGGATCCATGGGAATTTCCCTAATGATACAGTGTAAAGTGGCCCCTTTGGGTCATCACCCTGTTTTGTCTTCTTTATGGCAAAAACCATTATGGGTTTTTTAGTTCTTTGCTTTCTTGTTCAGTTTTACCTGTATAACTTCACCAGAATGTAAACTGCAGGTTTACCAGGTACCTTATCTGATTTTTCTCGTATCTGTTCAGTTTCTAAAACAGTTACACACAACAGGCAATAAATATTTACCAAATTAATAAATAACCCCCCATGTCTGATATGTCTGCAAATCCTTACAGTTTTCCTTCCAAAATATATCTCGAATCAAGCTATATCTTTTCATCTCAGCTGCTTCCTGAGAAACCACCACTGTCTCTCTCAAGGATGCCTGTAATGCCCTTTTAATTGATCTCTTTCTTTCCTTTAGCAGCTAGGGCAACCTTTACAAATATAAATGAAATCATATTGCGCATCTGTTTAAAAGTGTCTAGAGACTTTCCATCCTCCTCAGAACAAAATAGTAACACCTAAACTGATCCAGGCTCTGACTGCCCACTAGGACTCCCATATCACTACCTTGCCCATCCCAATATCTGGTTTTTGTCTCTCCTTAACCTGACTAGTCAACAAAACTTTCTGAATGTCAGGTTCTTCAGCTGTAAAACTGGTGTTTCTGAAAAGGCATAAGAAGTTTCACAAAAGCTTCACAAGTATTTACTGGACACCTGCCGTATGTCAGAACCTTGCTGGGTCCTGGGAACAGAAATGTGAACAGGCTCAGTCGCCACTTTGGAGATCAACATGTAAGTAAACAGACCACATGATGGTGCAATTAAAGCTGTAACAGAGGGAATGCTGGGTGACATGAGATCAAACAGCCCTGGAAGGGTTTGCCGAAGAGGAAACAATCCTTGAAAGGTCGTTTACAGGTGGTAAAGTACACTAGAGACACAAAGCATGTAAGTTAGCATTACAGTTCAAATATAGAAGTGAGTATAAGGTTTGTTTTCAGGAAAGTTTGCTCTTCCTTAATGCATTTTTTAAAAAAATATATATCATGATTTATTTGCTGGTGGGGGATTTGTTTGGGAGAGGGTGTTTTCCTTCCAAATCCAGTGGATGAGCTGTGCACATTTCTGGGGCCTCTCTGGGTGGGGGTATCCAAGTTCTGTCCACTTTCTCCCCTAAGTGGGCTGTCACTGGGCGTTCAGGAAGGATGGCAGCACCTCACGCAGCAGCCCTTCCAGGGTGGCCTGGTACTTTTCCAGCTGCCTGGAGTTAATCCTCATTCCAAATTCCACAGGAGCAGTCAGCTTGATAACTTCCTGTTTTTCTTCCCAGGTCTCCGCGGGGTCCACAGGGCCCACCTCCTCTGACCTCTGCTGTACACTCAGGGATTTCTTTGGACCCTTGTACTTCTCCTTTTCCTAGGGGCCGGGCACAAAATCGTGTAAAACTCACCCTCTCTCAGCCACTTGTGGCCCTTTGGGGTTTCTATTTGGAGTGCTAAGGGGCCTTACCTGCCCCACCCCCACTGCCGACAGGCCAAAAGAACCCCCTTTCCCAGGCGCCTCTCTCCCAGGGCTTCTCAGACACCCAGTGACTTCACATCATCCTCGGATTTGCCCACCACCCTTAACACATGATTTTTCCAGTGGTCATGTATGGACGTCAGAGTTGGACTATAAAGAAAGCTAAGCACCAAAGAATTGATGCTTTTTGAACTGTGGTGCTGGAGGAAACTTTTAAGAGTCCCTTGGACTGCAAGGAGATCCAACCAGTCCATCCTAAAGTTCACTGGATGTTCACTGGAAGGACTGATGTTGAAGCTGAAACTCCAATACTTTGGCCATTTGATGTGAAGAGCTGACTCATTTGAAAAGACCCTGATGCTGGGAAAGATTGAGGGCAGGAGGAGAAGGGGACAACAGAGGATGAGATGGTTGGATGGTATCACCAACTCAGTGGACAAGCTGTTGCTGCTGCTGCTGCTAAGTCACTTCAGTAGTGTCCGACTCTGTGCAACCCCATAGATGGTAGCCCACCAGGCTCCCCCGTCCCTGGGATTCTCCAGACAAGAACACTGGAGGGGGTTGCCATTTCCTTCTCCAATGCATGAAAGTGAATAGTGAAAGTGAAGTCGCTCATTCGTGTCCCACTCTTTGCAACCCCATGGACTGCAGCCTACCAGGCTCCTCCGTCCATGGAATTTTCCAGGCAAGAGTACTGGAGTGGGTTGCTATTGCCTTCTCCCAGTGGACATGAGTTTGGGTAAACTCTGAGAGTTGGTGATAGACAGGGAGGCCTGGCATGGTGCAGTCCATGGGGTCGCAAGGAGTCTGACACGACTGAGAGACTGAACTGAACTAAACACATGATTAGGCAGAAAAAGCTGTCTGGGTAAACTGAATTTCTAGCTAACTTGCAAAGCCATTTTGTTCCAACTTGTGAATATTTCAAAAATCTAATAATCCACTTCTTTCTTTCGTAAGTATAATAGACTAAACATGATTGAATCTTTTCTTCCATGGCTGCAAATAATAAAGTGCCCCAGGGTCATGTTTCTGCACATCAACCATGGCTGTGACTCTGTAATGCAAATACTGAACATGTGGGAGATTAGACATGACATGGGATGAGCCAATGGCATCCAGACCTTAGAAACTGCGTTTGCAAAAATCTATGGCATTAGATTATTTTTGTATTGCTTAACTCTTTATTATTATTTTTTAATAAAATTCATTGTTTGGGTATTGGGATCAGTTGGGCTAACTTTTTTACTATATTTATATTATGCATCTGCTAGGGCTGCCATACCAAAGGACTACAGACCAGCTGGCGTGAAAACCAGAAATTTATTTTCTCTCAAGTCTGGAGCCCTGAAGCCCAAGATCAAGTTGTTGGATGGCTTCTTCTGAGGCCTCTCTCCTTTATCTTCTCCCTGTGTCTTCAATGATCCACCCTATGTGCATCTGTGACTTAATTTCCTCTTCTAATAGGAACATAAGTCATACTGGGATATGGTCCATCCTAATGACTTAATTTAAACTTGATAACTATTTAAACTTAAATACTATTAATTACTTACTGTCAAATTTTGAGGTATTGGGGGTTAGTACTTTTAATATGAATTTGGGGAGATATATTCAGGCCATAAACATGTATATGATATTTGTATATACATGACATTTGTATAGATATACATGTTACACATGTATTTTCCATATTATATATCTATGTTTTGAGTTCAGTATATATACTAATTTCACTGGAGTTTAAGTGAGGCAAACTCTCTGTACTTCAGGGTAGAAGAAAATCTATGATACTAAAGTATTAGTCTCATACTATTAGTATGATACTAAAGTATTAATCAGACATGACTGAGCTCTGAACTGAACTGATGAAACTAAACCCAGGGGGTCTGTTGGTTGCAATTATAACTTGTTTAGAAAGAAATAATTCATTCTATTTATGCTATTTTAAAGGCATTTCCAGTGACCTTTATCTCTGCCCTCCATCCTGTTCTTATCCAGAAACAGAGCCCATATCTTAGCCCAATGCCCACTGACATGGAGGAGATGGCCATGGTATCTTAACAAACTACAGTAAGTGTATAAGGGCAAGTCATTCCACATGACTCTGGGAAAATGTGGAGGCCCCTCCAAAGGACAAAAGGATTTCTTGAAGGGGGCTACATGATATTCTTCTATTTCTTTCATTAAACATGTAGAGCACTGTATAGACATAGAATCTACATGTACCTTGATTGTTGTTGTTCAGTCACTTAGTTGTGTCCAACTCTTTGCGACCCCCATGGACTGCAGGACACCAGGCTTCCCTGTCCTTCACCATCTCCCAGAGTTTGCTCAGACTCACATCCACTGAGTCAATGATGCCATCCAGCCATCCCATCTTCTGTCATCTCCTTCTCCTCCTGCCCTCAATCTTTCCCAGCATCAGGGTCTTTTCCAATGCATCAGTTATTTTTATTAAGTGCCAAAGTATTCAGCTTCAGCTTCCACATCAGTCCTTCCAATGAATATTCAGGGTTGATTTCCTTTAGCGTTGACTAGTTTGACCTCCTTGTCATCCAGGGAACTCTCAAAGCACCATGATAAGGTGAAACAAACATAAGTATGTGTTTTTAAAACTGTTTTATGACATTAGTTAGAAGCCTGAGTTTCTTCCTGTGTATAACAAGGATGTAACATCTAGTTCATTGGGTTTCACAAAACTTAAGTGTGATAATATATTTAAAACAGCAACTGCAGTACAGTCTCAGAGATATTAGTATCCTTTCTCCTTCTCCCAATCCAGTCCAGTAAATTCAATCCACTGTGGACACAATTTTGTTAAAGACTATTGCTGCAGTGCAGATGAATAATCAGGGATCGCTTAACTGGAGTCTTCTACAGCAAGGACAGATTTACTATAAGCAATGATGCTAAGTGAGCAATTCATTAACCTCAGAGACCTTCAGTTGGCACCACAATATTTTGCATAAAAAATTACATCATTGTAAAATCACTGGTGAAGATATTTATATACTAAAATTGCTTTAATGGTAACAAATAATAAACTGTCTTCATGTAACATTTGTGTGAAATTAGAATCCAGTTGAAGATTATAGGATTTATACACACACACACAGAGACATACACACTCACATACCTTATATAAAAGAAAATATAAACTCATTTATTCACGAGGATAAAAACACACACACACACACACTGAATTGCTGTTGATAGTTTCAACCTTGGCAACGTTCTGTTCTTTTAATTCCAGTAACTCTATTGCTGCACTATTTTTGCAATGCAACTGGGGTAATTCAAATGTATGCCAAGTACATTTGAATGTGGTTTCATGGCAGTTTTTTGGCCTGTCATTTCCTTTCTCTGATACTCAAATTTCATTTCATTAAGTACTAAGTTGCTTCACAATACATTACAAGAGAATCTCAGCCAGCATTTTAGAAGTGAGGGAAACCTAAAAGTGGTGTGCTCTTTCTCATTTGAGTAAAGTATTTTTCTTTGAACATGTAATTTTTGTTCTCTTCCCTACCGCACATTTAGCACTCCACACCAAGACACATGAAAACGCTGCCCTGAGAGAGTGCAGCATGTAGTAATTCTACTTTATCAGAGCTGCAGATGTGAATAAAACATGCATATCCTGGGGCACTGAGCTCAGCATTCCCTTCCCTTAAGGATGGAGGGAAGAGTGGAAGCCTGGTGGTATAGGTGGCTGCTCTGCCCTAAGCTTCTAGAAGACGATGTTGGGGACACATGACCTGGGAGAGCTGAGGAAGACTGAAATGCAGTGAGCTTGTGGAGAACAAAGCTATGGTGATGTTTTTTAAATTCTCCACTTTTCCTACAATGACAGCTGCACTCATTGATTTATCATAGGGAATCACATAGCCTCTGGCATGGTTTGGTTACTAAAAGAACATTCAGAAGAAAGGCCAGCTTCACAAAGGGACTGGGGGAATCACACTTACACAGTAGGGTTTCAGAGGCAAAAATGAAACTCCCAGTGACTTCCAAATCCTACTTCACATGCCTTCTAATACTTGAAATTTTGCCAAAGGAAATTTCCTTTTAGCTTAAGACTTTGTTAAAAAACAAACATTTCTAAAAATAATTACTGATTCTTGGCTGTCCCTTGTTCTGGACATGGCACAGATGAAGCAGGGTAGAGAAAGGTGATCAAAGAGTATGTAGATTTGAGGTAGATGGAAAAAGAGTCCAATTTAAAGTATTGTACTTTGTGGGTTCTTAGGTAGATTGACTGTCTGCAATGTGGGAGACCTGGGTTTGATTCCTGGGTTGGGAAGATCCCCTGGGGGGACGGGGTGGCAACCCTCTCCAGTATTTTTGCCTGGAGAATCACCGTGGACAGAGGAGACTGGCAGGCTACAGTCCATGGTGTGACAAAGAGTCGGACACAACTGAGCGACTAAGCACAGCACAGCACAAAGCAGACTGACAATGATTGAAATCCATAAAGTCTAAAACTGACTTTATCTACTTGAGTAGAATAAAGATGATATTGCATGAATCAATAATAAAACTTTCATAGACCAAGGATTATGATCAAGTCAATATATGTTCATATGTGTCTGCATGTGAGTATACATATGTGTGGGTTTATGTGCATCTGTGTGTGCACGGAATGTGTGTGTACCTAGTGTGTGTGCATGTGTGTGCATATGCAGGGGTGTTGTACTTGTGTGTGTAATGTATAAGGGAGTTAAGGCAAAGGCAGGTAATAGATTTCAGAATGAAGCTGCAGTGTTTTCCTTGCACAAGAAGGGAAGCAAAAGGGGTAGGTCACGGGGAGAGGAATATTTATCAAAAAGAGATAAAGGAACACTAAGTTTTGTAAACAGTGCAAAGTTAGTAAGAGGCAGGGGAGGTGTGCTGACAGCCAGGGTGATGGATCACATCCCAGAAAGTCCTCATCTTCTGAAAAGGCCCAACCAACTGGCAGGGTGAGGGAGGCAATCATACTTTTCAGAAGCTTCTTGGTATTTCTTTCTGAGCTAGTTAATTAAGGTGAAACTCGTGTGAATGGTAGGAGGCACAGCCGTAAAACTTGCAGGAAACTCATGGTTTATGAAGAAGGAACACCTTGGATACCTAATGTTGATTCATGGTGATGTATGGCAAAAAGCATCACAATATTGTAAAGTGATTATCTTCTAATTAAAAACATTTTAAGAGTGGCATATTCTTAGCAGCAAAGTAAGTGCCAAGTTGGAGAAAAATAGAATATTTTAATAGCCTTTTTTGGAACCATGTAAAAAACATAAGTAAATATTCATTTTGGTGGTAAGAAAGACACACTGAAATATGTGTTTTTTAAAAAATGCGTAAAAACTGAAGCACCAAGTTCCAAATGATGGTCAAGTTAGACCACCCCCACCCCATGAGGAGAGAAGGTCTGGGGTGGAGACTGAGGGTTCTTTAACACAGCTGAAGGGCCCAAGTCATCTACAGGAACGCTGGCATTATAATGCTGGAATAATAAGAACTTAGTATAAGGAAATTCCTAGGGAGTGGCCCAGGGACTGGGGACTAAATGAAAGTTCAAGGAGAATTTTCAAATTCTCAGTTCATGACTTTTCCCCAAAGTTCATAGTTTCAGCACCTTCTTGTATCCACAACCACCACACATGATTTACAGAATAAAGTATTCTGAAAAGATTTAAATTCCTAGGAAGTGTAGCATAGAGCATTATAGCACTGCTTGCATGCAAGGTCAGGGCAGAGATGCAGTGAGGATTATATTCTGAAACTATGGAGGCTTCCCTGGAGTCTTGGACAGTAAAGAATCTGCCTGCAATGTGGGAGATCTGGGTTCTATCCCTGGGTCAGGGAAGATCCCCTGGGAAAGGGAATGGCAACCCGCTCCAGTATTCTTGCCTGGAGGATTCCATGGACAGAGGAGCCTAGAGGGCTACAGTCCATGGGGTTGCAAAGAGTCAGACGTGACTGAGCGACTAACACTGACTGACTGACTAAGCCAATATACTTTAATCCTTGGCATCCTTGGCAATTCCTAGTTTCTATTATCTCAGGGCTCCTCTATAAAGAGCCCTGGCTGTCTTGAACAGAAGAGTAGAGATAATACAGGACGGATACAATATGAATGGAAATAGGAGAAATTGGCTTTTCCAGCCATGAGTATTAGAAGTAAAAGAAAGATAGAAGACAGATGAAGAGACCAGGCAGCAAGTATCCTAACCCCCGATACAACCAGGGTCCATTTTAAGGAGGAAGTAGTGATGTGTAGAAATGACCACATAAAAAAGAAAGTACTCCAGCACATCAGGGTTTCCCTGGCTGTAGTCCAAAGAAAGCGGCAGGTCTTTCTTACAAAAGAATGCTATTACAGCTTTAGGACACTGCAGAGGGGTAGGACTATGTACAAGAGATTAAACCTGCTCCAAATACCTCCTGGAGAGGACAGCACAGGCCTGCAATCAAGACAAAGGGGTTGTTGAGACTTGAGTGGGAAAAAGCACATGGAATCCCTAAGTAGAAAAAGACTTTAAAGGTCAGACAGAACTAATTGTATGTCAGTCACCTCTGTCCACAGATAAAGCTAAATCAACAACTCTACTGTGGAGATCTGCAAAGATACAGAGCCTTCCCTCTCCTCTATCATCAAGTAAGGCAAGAAAGTCTAGAGGGGAAAGGAGATCTGAAAAAATTGAACATTAACCCCAAACAGACAGACTTTAAGTCAGAATGAGTCCTCTAAAAGTGACCATTTAGATCCAAAGCCTCAGAAGTATCATTAACTAGTAATTTAAATTTTTTGATCATCTCCCAAACCTACAAATCCTAGTAACTGGAAGCAGGCTTATAAGGAAGGCATGATAGAGATCACAATATATTCTAACTTCTTTACCTACCTATAACACATATATGTTTGAGATATCTCTACATTGAGATGGGAATGAGATCAGTAAATAAAACAGAAAGCCCATAATTATAATCTTACTGTAAGGCTACTGGCTATGTGAAGCCTGTGGCTGCTACAGCCAGGAGGTCATCCAGAATAGGCATCTTCTCCCATAAACAACTGAGTTTACTTAACAATTTGGCAGAAGGCCCCTCAAAATTTTAGAAAAGGGGATAAATGGCCTTTTCTTCTTTCTGATCTTATAATGATACAGTATTTAAAAACTGAGCCCAATTAAATATAAAATGTTTTTAACAGGACAGCATTTTAGAGATGTATGGGGTCAATCTATATGCTGCCAACATGGCTCATCACTGATGACGTTAAGCTTGAACACAGAGCTGGGGTTATGTTTGCCAGAGTTTTCCATAGGCAGGTGACCTTTTTCACCCTTTCCTTACTTTACCCTTTGGAACCAAGACAAAGACTTCGGCCTGAATTCAATGAGTGAGCAGTTGAGCTTCACTATCTTGAAAGAAGGAGTTTCTCCATAAATTATTTAGAATTCTTCTACATGGGAGACTATCTTCTTCATTTATTTATTCAATCACGTGCTTGCTTGCCTAGTTGCTCAGTCATGTCTGACCCTGTGACCCTACGAACTGTAGCCTGCCAGGCTCCTCTCTCCATGGGATTTTTCAGGCAGGAATACTGGAGTGGGTTGCCATGCTCTCCTCCAGGGGATCTTCCCAACTCAGGGATCAAACTCATGATTCCAGTTTCTCCTGGATTGCAGGCAGATTCTTCACCCACATTGGGGAAGCCCATTCAATCATTTATGTCTATTCAATATTGATATGAACTCATGAATACTTATTTGATACTTTGAGTCACAATCCAGTACTATTTCATTTATCTTGCTGATTAAATTATTCTAACTTCGGTCATTAGAAGCTCTTTCAAATTGACTCATGAGTCCCTTTGACATGCCTCTTATTTTGTTTTTGAACACTTCCTTAACTTTTGGTTCCCAGGGCTTCCCAGGTGGCTCAGATGGTAAAAGGGTCTGCCAGCAATGTGGGAGACTTGGGTTTGATCCCTGGGTTGTGAAGATCTCCTGGAAAAGAAAATGGCAACCCACTCCAGTATTCTTGCCTGGAAAATTCCGTGGATGGAGGAGCCTGGTAGGCTACAATCCACAGGGTCGCAAAGAGAATGACACTACTGAGCAACTTCACTTTCACTTTAACTTCTAGTATACGTCAAGATACTCTAGGATCACTTTACATATTATCTGACCCAGATCTAGGGTTGACCATTTCTCCCAAGTACCCTGATTTCTTTCATTGAAGAACAACATTAGAAATCAAGATTTGGTCACTAGGTGTGCTTTTTGCTACCAGAGTGTCATTCTGCTTAAGCCCTCTCAGTGTACAGAACAGGAAATATATGTATATATTCCAACCCATATATACAAATGTACCTAAAATTATTTCTGGAAGTATACATCTGTCTTTATATTAAACTAAACATGAATTTATACTGATATTTCTGACTCTAATCTAGTACCACATTGCTCATTGTAACCTCACCCACCCACCTTGCTTATTTCTAACTTTCCAATTCCACAGTTAGAAATCCACTGAAAACCATGCACCATTCATTTATTCATTGATCAACCCCAGTATGCATGTGAAGCAGGCTCAGAATTACTAACCCATATCCCCATGAGAAATAATTTTACCAAAAAAATAATTATTTATCTCTATCTCCTTTTTTCTTGGTTTTTCACTTCCCAACCAAAACAGTTTCCCACATTTACTTAGATCAGCATCTTTTTAATTCATCTCCACCTTTCATGTCATTAAATATCCTGCCAAAGCACAGCTTTTAATGGCTGGATAGTTTTCCATAAAATAAGCATGCTAAAATGAACATTTCCTTACAATATTACTTGGAGTTGCTTTAATCAATATTCTGAACTCTTCATGTCTGTCCAAACACATAGATAAGTTTAGATAAGAAAATATCTACATAGAATGATAGAGTTTCAGAATCTCAAGAACTTTGGATGTCATCTAGTTTATTCCTGCAATCAGTACTGAATTATTCTCTCTTGCATATTTTCTGAAGAAATATTAAATTCACTATTTTCCATGGAGAAGGTCCTTTGACTAGCTATAATATTTAATATCTTCACACTTCTAGCATCCCCTAGTAAAATGCTGCGTTTTTATTGTAGTTGTTAGTGCCAGCTTTTAGGACATCAACTGTAATCTTTATCTTCAACCTTGCAAATATATTTTAAAGAAATGAAGTCCTTGAAATTCCTGAAGATAAAATAAGAAAAACAGCTACTGCTTTTTCATATAAACACTTCAGTGAAGATTCTGTTAATACATCATGCTTTTTTGGCATATTAAACTATATATTGTACATCTTCTCCTTGCCTAATACCTATAATTGAGAAAAAATGATATACAATTATACTAATGTAAACTACACAGAATGTTCTGATTATTACTATTGGCTTATATGACCTGTTACCTTAACATATCCAATCATGAGCAAGTTTTTTTAGTCTAAATTATATCGATTAAAAATAATATAGAGAAGCAATGTGATATAGGAAACAACAGTATATTAAACAAGGAACCAATAGTCCTGAGTGCTCACTGGCATAGAGATAATAATTTTGATACCTTGACAGGTCACTGAACTGATTTTTGTTTTGATTTCTTTGTCAATAATATGAGAGTATTAGAACAAAAGTAGATAAACTCAAAGGATTCTTGGACTTGTCTCTTTTTATCAACCCAAATTCATTTGCAAGAAGAAAGAAAAGGTTACAACAACTTATTTGTGAAAATGTGACTAATAATTATTAACTGTGATAAATGTCTTAAAATCTCTGATTAAATGAGGCTTCTCAGTGTGATTTTGTGCAAGTTCTGAAATCAGCCAGGCTGCTCTTGAACCCTAGCTACAACCTCTGTAAGACATAGATTTTCTTTAAAGTGCAGATAATGATAATTATTACCTTTCAGAGTGGTGGTGTGGATTAAATGAAACAATGACAGTGAACACCCAATGCTGGCCACATAGGAAACACTCAATAAATGATACTAATTTTGGGACAGATTTCTAAGGATATTTCAATAGTGAGGCAATAACAGAAAAGTTAATATGGTTGAAACTCATATAAAAAAGACTTGAAAAAGTGAAAGTTGCTCAGTTGTGTCTGACTCTCTGCAATCCTATGGCTGGAGCTAATTTTCCTATGGAGGTTTGGACTCCTGTATGGTTCATATATGGGCTTCCCTGGTGGCTCAGTGGTAAAGAATCTGCCTGCAATACAGGGGACCCAGGTTCAATCCTTGGGTCAGGAAGATCTCCTGGAGGAGGAAATGGCAACCCCACTCCAGTATTCCTGCCTGGGAAATCCCAAGGATAACAGAGCCTGGCAGGCTACAGTCCATGGAGTCACAAGAGCTGGACATGGCTTAATGACAAAATCACCACTGTCATGGCTCATATACAATACTCTGGGTAGGGTAATAGCTACTTAGAGGTCAAGACCAGTCCTGGATTAATCACCACAGTCTGGCAGTAACTCAGACTCATATTGGAAAAGTAATTATTACCCTGTGCCAGACTCATTCAGAAGACTCCAGTGAGAAATATGGTGGCCTGAACCACAAAGAATCAGGAAGAATAGCAAATGAAAAGATAAAAGATCCTTAAATTGTACAAATGTCTGACAATTGCACACACTAGCAAAGTACTGCTCAAAATTCTCCAAGCTAGGCTTCAACAGTACGTGAACCATGAACTTTCAGATGTTCAAGCTGGATTTAGAAAAGGCAGAGGGACCAGAGATCAAATTGCCAACATCTGTTGGATCGTTGAAAAAGCAAGAGAGTTCCAGATAAACATCTATTTCTGCTTTATTGACTATGCCAAAGACTTTGTGTGGATCACAACAAACTGTGGAAAATTCAAGAGATGGGAATACCAGACCACTTGACCTGGTTCTTGAGAAATCTGTATGCAGATCAAGAAGCAACAGTTAGAACTGGACAGGGAACAACAGAATGGTTCCAAATAGGGAAAGGAGTACATCAAGGCTGTATATTGTCACCCTGCTTATTTAACTTATATGCTGAGTACATCATCAGAAATGCTGGATTGGATGAAGCACAAGCAGGAATCACGATTGCTGGGAGAAATATCAATAACCTCAGATATGCAAATGACACCACCCTTATGGCAGAAAGCAAAGAAGAACTAAAGAGCCTCTTGATGAAAGTGCAAGAGGAGAGTGAAAAAGTTGGCTTAAAGCTCAACATTCAGAAAGCTAAGATCATGGCATCTGGTCCCATCAATTCATGGCAAATAGATAAGAAACAATGGAAACAGTGAGAGACTTTATTTGGGCAGGCGGCTGCGACCGGCGCACTAAGCACGGGCGAGAGGAGCTACCCCATGTCCGAGGTCAGAGGCAGCTGCCAAGAGTGCCAGGCTGTGATGGCGCAGGAACGGCCGAGAGGTGCTACCCCACGTCCGAGGTCAGGGGCGGCGGATGAGAGGAGCTACCCCCCGCCCAAGAAGCAGTGGCTGCGTGGGTGCAGGAGGGCCTAGAGGAGCTATTCCACATTCAAGGTCAGGAGGGGCGGCGGTGAGAAGATACCCCTCGTCCAAGGTAAGGAGCAGTGGCTATGGTTGCTGGAGCAGCCGTGAAGAGATACCCCACGTCCAAGGTAAGAAGGTAGGTGTTGCAAGAGGGCATCAGAGGGCAGACACAATGAAACCATACTCACAGAAAACTAGTCAATCTAGTCACATTAGGACCACAGCCTTGTCTAACTCAATAAAACTAAGCCATGCCCGTGGGGCAACCCAAGATGGGCAGGTCGTGGTGGAGAGATCTGACAGAATATGGTCCACTGGAGAAGGGAATGGCAAACCACTTCAGTATTCTTGCCTTGAGAACCCCATTAACAGTATGAAAAGGCAAAATTATAGGATACTGAAAAAGGAACTCCCCAGGTCAGTAGGTGCCCAATATGCTACTGGAGATCAGTGGAGAAATAACTCCAGAAAGAATGAAGGGATGAAGCCAAAGCAAAAACAATACCCAGCTGTGGATGTGACTGGTGATAGAAGCAAGGTCCGATGCTGTAAAGAATAATATTGCATAGGAACCTGGAATGTCAGGTCCATGAATCAAGGCAAATTGTAAGTGGTCAAACAAGAGATGGCAAGAGTGAATGTCGACATTCTAGGAATAAGTGAACTAAAATGGACCGGAATGGGTGAATTTAACTCAGATGACCATTATATCTACTACTGCGGGCAGTAATCCCTCAGAAGAAATGGAGTAGCCATCATGGTCAACAAAAGAGTCTTAAATGCAGTACTTGGATGCAGTCTCAAAAACAAGAGAATGATCTCTGTTCGTTTCCAAGGCAAACCATTCAGTATCACAGTAATCCAAGTCTATGCCCCAACCAGTAACGCTGAAGAAGCTGAAGTTGAATGGTTCTATGAAGACCTACAAGACCTTTTAGAACTAACACTCCAAAAAAGATGTCCTTTTCATTATAGGGGACTGGAATGCAAAAGTAGGAAGTCAAGAAACACCTGGAGTAACAGGCAAATTGGCCTTGGAATACAGAATGAAGCAGGGCAAAGGCTAATAGAGTTTTGCCAAGAAAATGCACTGGTCATAGCAAACACCCTCTTCCAACAATACAAGAGAAGACTCTACACATGGACATCACCAGATGGTCAACCTGAAATCAGATTGATTATATTCTTTGCAGCCAAAGATGGAGAAGCTCAGGCTTATGGACTCTGTGGGAGAGGGAGAGGGTGGGAAGATCTGGGAGAATGGCATTGAAACATGTGAAATGTCATGTATGAAACGAGATGCCAGTCCAGGTTCAATGCACGATGCTGGATGCTTGGGGCTGGTGCACTGGGACGACCCAGAGGGATGGTATGGGGAGGGAGGAGGGAAGAGGGTTCAGGATGGGGAACACATGTATACCTGTGGTGGATTAAAAAAAAAAAAAAAAGATGGAGAAGCTCTATACAGTCAACAAAAACAAGACCAGGAGATGACTGCAGCTCAGATCATGAATTTCTTATTACCAAATTCAGACTTAAATTGAAAAAAGTAGGGAAAACCACTAGACAATTCAGGTATGACTTAAATCAAATCCCTTATGATTATATAGTGGAAGTGAGAAATAGATTTAAGGGCCTAGATCTGATAGACTGAGTGCTGATGAACTATAGACTGAGGTTCGTGATATTGTACAGGAGCAGGGATCAAGACCATCCCCATGGAAAAGAGATGTGAAAAAGCAAAATGGCTGTCTGGGGAGGCCTTACAAATAGCTGTGAAAAGAAGAGAAGCAAAAAGCAAAGGAGAAAAGGAAAGATATAAGCATCTGAAGGCAGAGTTCCAAAGAATAGCAAGAAGAGATATGAAAGCCTTCCTCAGCAATCAATGCAAAGAAATAGAGGAAAACAACAGAATGGGAAAGACTAGAGATCTCTTAAAGAAAATTAGAGATACCAAGGGAACATTTCATTCAAAGATGGGCTCAATAAAGGACAGAAATGGTATGGACCTAACAGAAGCAGAAGATATTAAGGAGTGGCAAGAATATACAGAAGAACTGTACAAAAAAGATTTCATGACCCAGATAATCATAATGGTGTGATCACTCATCTAGAGCCAGACATCCTGGAATGTGAAGTCAAGTGGGCCTTAGAAAGCATCACTACAAACAAAGCTAGTGGAGGTGATGGAATTCCAGTTGAGCTATTTCAAATCCTGAAAGATGATGCTGTGAAAGTGCTACACTCAATATGCCAGCAAATTTGGAAAACTCAGCAGTGGCCACAGGACTGGAAAAGGTCAGTTTTCATTCCAATCCCAAAGAAAGGCAATGCCAAAGAATGCTCAAACTACCACACAAGTGCACTCATCTCACACGCTAGCAAAGTAATGCTCAAAATTCTCCAAGCCAGGCTTCAGCAATATGTAAACTGTGAACTTCCAGATGTTCAAGCTGGTTTTAGAAAAGGCAGAGAAACCAGAGATCAAATTGCCAACATCCACTGGATCTTGGAAAAAGCAAGAGAGTTCCAGAAAAACATCTATTTCTGTTTTATTGACTATGCCAAAGCCTTTGACTGTGTGGATCCCAATAAACCGTGGAAAATTCCGAAAGAGATGGGAATACCAGACCACCTGATCTGCCTCTTGAGAAATCTGTATGCAGGTCAGGAAGCAACAGTTAGAACTGGACATGGAACAACAGACTGGTTCTAAATAGGAAAAGGAGTACGTCAAGGCTGTATATTGTCACCCTGATTATTTAACTCATATGCAGAGTACATCATGAGAAACGCTGGGCTGAAAGAAGCACAAGCTGGAATCAAGACTACCGGGAAAAATATCAATAACCTCAGATATGCAGATGACACTACCCTTATGGCAGAAAGTGAAGAGGAACTCAAAAGCCTCTTGATGAAAGTGAAAGTGGAGAGTGAAAAAGTTGGCTTAAAGCTCAACATTCAGAAAACGAAGATCATGGCATCCGGTCCCATTACTTCATGGGAAATAGATGGGGAAACAGTGGAAACAGCATCAGACTTTATTTTTCTGGGCTCCAAAATCACTGCAGATGGTGACTGCAGCCATGAAATTAAAAGACGCTTACTCCGTGGAAGGAAAGTTATGACCAACCTAGACAGCATATTCAAAAGTAGAGACATTACTTTGCCAACAAAGGTCTGTCTAGTCAAGGCTATGGTTTTTCCTGTGGTCATGTATGGATGTGAGAGTTGGACTGTGAAGAAGGCTGAGTGCCAAAGAATTGATGCTTTTGAACTGTGGTGTTGGAGAAGACTCTTGAGAGTCCCTTGGACTGCAAGGAGATCCAACCAGTCCATTCTGAAGGACATCAGCCCTGGGATTTCTTTGGAAGGAATGATGCTAAAGCTGAAATTCCAAGTACTTTGGCCACCTCATGCTAAGAACTAACTCATTGGAAAAGGTCCTGATGCTGGGGAAGATTGAAGGAGGGAGAAGAAGGGGATGACATAGGATGAGATGGTTGGATGGCATCACCGACTCAGTGGACATGAGTTTGAGTAAACTCCAGGAGTTGGTGATGGACAGGGAGGACTGGCCTGCTGCAGTTCATGGGATCTCAAAGAGTTAGACGTGACTGAGTGACTGAACTGAACTGAACAGAGGAGATGGTAGAGGATCACAGACCTGTATGTAGGATACCAGACTGTGCTTATGACATCTTCACATTCTTAAAATACTTTTTGTTTAATGTTTTGTACTGGTATTCTGGAACATTTTGGACTCATTAACCATGACAAAGAGAAATGAAAAATGTGTTTCTTATCATGCTTGGCCAAAGCTGTGGTGATGGTGGCAGGAATATAAATGAGAGAACCCCAAGGGAAAGGCAATACCCCAAGGGACGAAATTAGGGCTACTCATACAGATGAGCCTCCCACACACACCAGGATGTCCTCATTCCAGGGCAATTCTCTACTAAAAAAATGTAAGAAGGCCCTAGTTTTGTTTATCCAGAGAAGGCAATGGCACCCCACTCCAGTACTCTTGCTTGGAAAATCCCATGGACGGAGGAGCCTGGTAGGCTGCAGTCCATGGGGTCGCTAAGAGTCTGACATGACTGAGCGACTTCACTTTCACTTTCGCTTTCATGCATTGGAGACGGAAATGGCAACCCACTCCAGTATTCTTGCCTGGAGAATCCCAGAGATGGGGAAGCCTGGTGGGCTGCCGTCTATGGGGTCACGCAGAGTCGGACACGACTGAAGTGACTTAGCAGCAGCAGCAGCAGTTTTGTTTATCAAAGAAGATTGTACTCATTTATTCTGGCATCAGATACTGAACAAATGTTTATTACATAGTCAGTAGGCCCTGGGAATACTGAGCAAAACAAAACATGATCCCTTCCTTGAACTCACAGTTGGAGGAACATGGTAAGAAAACCACAAAAAATGCCAACTTTCTTAACATAATTGGGAATAAAAGCCTAAATTATAAATCCCTGTCTCTCATTAGAGATTAGAGGCCTCTAATTATCTTCACCTCAACCCCCGGGCACTCAGCATCCGGCCAACACTGTTGCTTGTCTGGCTCTGAGTTTGGAGCCTAGTATGGTCAATAGGCCTCTGGCAGTTCCTGAGAGGCAACCTTGCCCTTTCAGGTAAATCCATGTGTGTGTGCACCTCATGGGCCCAGTCAGTGTGTTTAGCTCAGCCCAGTGCCTCTAAGAACTATGGACAGTTCCTGCTCGGAAACCCCAGCCCTATGACAAGATTCAGATCAGATCAGATCAGATCAGTCGCTCAGTTGTGTCCAACTCTTTGTGACCCCATGAATCGCAGCACACCAGGCCTCCCTGTCCATCACCAACTCCCGGAGTTCACTCAGACTCACGTCCATCGAGTCAGTGATGCCATCCAGCCATCTCATCCTCTGTCGTCCCCTTCTTCTCCTGCCCCCAATCCCTCCCAGCATCAGAGTCTTTTCCAATGAGTCAACTCTTCGCATGAGGTGGCCAAAGTATTGGAGTTTCAGCTTTAGCATCATTCCTTCCAAAGATGACAAGATTATTCATATATAAAAAATGTTTCTTTTTGCCAGATATCCATGTGGACATAAGAATGCTAACTATTCCAGTTTTCTCACAAGTACTCTTTTTTGCTTTTTGCTGAATCTTCCATGATCTGAAGGTTCTAGTTCTCTGTGCTTCTTGACTTCTGCTTTCTTCAAGGGCCTAATTAGATTCAATTTCCTCTGGGACTATTTCCATGACAACTTTAATCCTCTTTTGTAATGTTCTATTTCCAAATGGAACTCATGGTCAGCATGAGATAATTTCTGTTGATGAACCATCTCATATGACATGCAATAACTGTATTTGCATTTTGATTTGTCCAAATCAACTGCATGGATCTTGGGAGCTGAAATCCAATACACGTTTTCTCTCTCTTCTACAATTTGAGCCCAACATGGAATCTATTTTAGCAGCTTATTGAATGCTTGCTTAAAGTACTGCTGATTCTGAACTACATAAAACAAATATATGGACAGGTTTAAAGAAGATTGGCAGATAGCAGCATTTACTTCTCACAAGTTCACTGAGCCTAACTGAAAATGTGTTACACTAAGAATACATTCAATTTCTAAATGTACATATTATAAGAAAATATTTATAATGTGATGTGCTATCTAAAGCTCATCAAATCTTGAAAAAGTTCTAATAAATCTTCAAAGATTAATGAAAATGTTTTATTTCAGCACTCATAAAAGAACATGCATCTAAAGAATTCTAAAGAGGTTTGACAAATAAATATATTGCATATTTCTGTAATGAGTACTAAACCAGATTAAAACAAAACAATCTTTTAATTTTTTTTTTTTTATCTCCCACTCTCTCTCTTCATATAAAGGACATTATTGAGACTACTGGTGAATTTGGAATAAGGTCTATAAATAAAACGTATCAATGTTAATTTTCTGATTTTGACACCTGAACTGTGTGAGAAAATATCCTTGTTTTAGGAAATAAAATATTACTCTTTCTTAAAAGAAAATACTTCTAGGAAATACAATAGAGTACTTGTCCTTTCCTGAAAGAAGGACATTCTCTAACATGACTACTGTCTAATTGTCCAAATCAGGAAATTAATATCAATACATTCAGTTCAGTTCAGTTCAGTCGCTCAGGCGTGTCTGACTGTTTGTGACCCCATGAATCGCAGCACACCAGGCCTCCCTGTCCATCACCAACTCCTGGAGTTTACCCAAACTCATGTCCATCGAGTCGGTGATGCCATCCAGCCATCTCATCCTCTGTCGCCCCCTTCTCCTCCTGCCCCCAATCCCTGCCAGCATCAGAGTCTTTTCCAATGAGTCAACTCTTAGTATGAGGTGGCCAAAGTATTGGAGTTTCAACTTCAGCATCAGTCCTTCCAGTAAACACCCAGGACTGATCTCAGTACATTACCCTTACCTAATTATATAGCAAGTGAGAAAGAATGATAAAGCAAATGATTTTAAAATTTGTCAGCTGAGGAACATGGATGAAAGGTATGCAGGAATTCTTTTTAATATTCTCACAATTTTGTAAGCTATAAATATTTCAAAATAAAAACATGAGATTTGTAATACAAATCAGCAAAATATTTAAAGTATTATTTATGTTGCACATACTGTCTTAGTGGGTTTGCTATCACAAAATACCATAGACTGGCTTATAAACAACAGAAAAGTATTTCTAACAGTTCTGAAGTCTGGAGAATCCAAGATCAAGACGCCCAAAGATTCAGAGTCTGGGAAGAGCCTGCTTCCTGGCTCAATGCCAGTCAGCTTCTTGCAGTGTCCTTACTCAGTGGAAGAGGTGAGGAAGAAATCTGGAGCCTCCTTATTAAGAGCACTAACCCCATTCATGAGGCCTCCACTCTCATGACCTAATCCCCTCTCAAAGATCTCACCTACAAATGCCATCACACTGGTGATTATGTTTCACCATATGAATTGTGGAGAGACACAGGCATTCCGTTTGTAGTACATGCCTATGTAACATCTGTCTCCTACCTCTAAAGTCTCTTAACATTCTTATTTTATCTCTTGAAGTATATTTTGTTCCAAATTTTCAGGCATCCCAAATCTTTCCTCCCTAACCACACATCCTCTGAAAATGAAAGCCCCTCATTCCATTTATAAAACTCAGAAGTGGAGGCGGTCCTAAGATGGCAGAGGAATAGGACAGGGAGACCACTTTCTTCCCCAGAAATTCATTGAAAGAACATTTGAACGCTGAGTAAATTCCACAAAACAACTTCTGAATGCTGGCAGAGGACATCAGGCACCCAGAAAGGTAGCCCATTGTTTTCAAAAGGAGATGGAGAAGTCTTGAGGCTACTGTGAGAATAAGACTGAAAACCAGAATCAGGAGGCTTAAGTCCAAATCCTGAGAACAGGAGAGAACTTCTGACTCCAGGGAACATTAATCGATAGGAGCTCATCAAACGCCTCCATACCTACACTGAAACCAAGCACCACACAAGGGCCAACAAGTTCCAGAGCAAGACATACCACGCAAATTCTCCAGCAACACAGGAACATAGCCCTGAGCTTCAATATACAGGCTGCCCAAGGTCACACCAAATCCACTGACATTTCAAAACTCTACTGGACACTTCATTGCACTCCAGAAAGAAGAAATTCAGCTCCACCCACCAGAACACCAACACAAGTTTCCCTAACCAGGAAACCTTGACAAGCCACCCATCCAACCCCACCCACAGTAAGGAAACTCCACAATAAAGAGAACACCAGAAAGTGCCAGAATACAGAAAGGCCATCCCAACACAGCAATATTAACAAGATAAAAGGCAGAGAAATACCCAGCAGGTAAAGGAACAAGATAAATGCCCACCAAACCAAACAAAAGAGGAAGAGATAGGGAATCTACCTGATAAAGAATTCTGAATAATGATAGTGAAAATGATCTAAAATCTTGAGGACAAAATGGAGTTACAGATAAATAGTCTGGAGACAAGGATTGAGAAAATGCAAGAAAGGTTTAACAAGGACTTAGAAGAAATAAAAAAGAGTCAATATATAATGAATAATGCAATAAATGAGATAAAAAACACTCTGGAGGGAACCAACAGTAGAATAATGGAGGCAGAAGATAGGATAAGTGAGGTAGAAGATAGAATGGTAGAAATAAATGAAACAGAGAGGAAAAAGGAAAAATGAATTAAAAGAAATGAGGACAACCTCAGAGACCTCTGGGACAATGTTAAACGTCCCAACATTCGAATCATAGGAGTCCCAGAAGAAGAAGACAAAAAGAAAGACTAAGAAAATACTTGAGGAGATAATAGTTGAAAACTTCCCTAAAATGGGGAAGGAAATAATCACCCAAGTCCAAGAAACCCAGAGAGTCCCAAACAAGATAAACCCAAGGTGAAACACCCCAAGACACATTCTAATCAAATTAACAAAGATCAAATACAAAGAACAAATATTAAAAGCAGCAAGGGAAAACAACAAATAACACACAAGGGGATTCCCATAAGGATAACAGCTGATCTTTCCATAGAAACTCTTCAGGCCAGGAGGGAATGGCAGGACATACTTTAAGAGATGAAAGAAAATAACCTACAGGCCAGATTACTGTACCCAGCAAGGATCTCATTCAAATACAAAGGAGAAATCAAAAGCTTTACAGACAAGCAAAAGCTGAGAGAATTCAGCTCCACCAAACCAGCTCTCCAACAAATGCTAAAGGATCTTCTCTACACAGGAAACACAGAAAGGGTGTATAAACTCAAACCCAAAACAATAAAGTAAATGGCAATGGGATCATACTTATCAATAATTACCTTAAACGTAAATGGGTTGAATGTCCCAATCAAAAGACAAAGACTGGCTGAATGGATACAAAAACAAGACCCCTAAATATGTTGTATACAAGAGATCTATCTCAAACAAGGGCCACATACAGACTGAAAGTGAAGGGCTGGAAAAAGATATTCCATGCAAATAAAGACCAAAAGAAAGCAGGAGTAGCAATACTCATATCAGATAAAATAGACTTTTAAACAAAGGCTGTGAAAAGAGACAAAGGAGGACACTATATAATGATCAAAGGATCAATCCAAGAAGAAGATATAACAATTATAAATATATATGCACCCAACATAGGAGCACCACAATATGTAAGACAAATGCTAACAAGTATGAAAGGGGAAATTAACAATAACAGAATAATAGTGGGAGACTTTAATACCCCACTCACACCTATGGATAGACCAACTAAACAGAAAATTAACAAGGAAACACAAACTTTAAATCTCACAATAGACCAGTTAGACCTAATTGATATCTATAGGACATTTCATCCCAAAACAATGAATTTCACCTTTTTCTCAAGCACACACAGAACCTTCTCCAGGATAGACCACATCCTGGGCCATAAATCTAGCCTTGGTAAATTCAAAAAAATTGAAATCATTCCAAGCATCTTCTCTGACCACAATGCAGTAAGATTAGATCTCAATTACAGGAGAAAAACTATTAAAAATTCCAACATATGGAGGCTGAACAACACACTGCTGAATAACCAACAAATCACAGAAGAAATCAAAATATGCACAGAAACGAATGAAAATGAAAACACAACAACCCGAAACCTGTGGAACACTGTAAAAAAAGTGCTAAGGGGAACGTTCATAGCAATATACGCATACCTCAAGAAACAAGAAAAAGTCAAATAAATAACTTAACTCTACACCTAAAGCAACTAGAAAAGGAGGAAATGAAGAACCCCAGGGTTAGTAGAAGGAAATAAATCTTAAAAATTAGGGCAGAAATAAATGCAAAAGAAACAAAAGAGACCGTAGCAAAAATCAACAAAGCCAAAAGCTGTTTCTTGAGAAGATAAATAAAACTGACAAACCATTAGCCAGACTCACCAAGAAACAAAGGGAGAAAAATCAAATCAATAAAATTAGAAATGAAAATGGAGAGATCACAATAGACAACACAGAAATACAAAGGATCATAAGAGACTACTATCAGCAACTATATGCCAATAAAATGGACAACTTGGAAGAAATGGACAAATTCTTAGAAAAGTACAACTTTTCAAAACTGAACCAGGAAGAAATAGAAAATCTTAACAGACCCATCACAAGCAAGGAAACGGAAACTTTAATCAGAAATTTTCCAACAAACAAAAGCCCAGGACGAGATGGCTTCACAGCTGAATTCTATCAAAAATTTAGAGAAGAGCTAACACCTATTCTACTCAAACTCTTGCAGAAAATTTCAGAGAGAGGGAAACTTCCAAACTCATTCTATGAGGCCACCATCACCCTAATACCAAAACTTGACAAAGATGCCACAAAAAAAAGAAAACTACAGGCCAATATCACTGATGAACATAGATGCAAAAATCCTTAACAAAATTCTACCAAACAGAATCCAACAACATTTAAAAAGATCATACATCATGACCAAGTGGGCTTTATCCCAAGGATGTAAAGATTCTTCAATATACACAAATCAATCAATATAATACACCACATTAACAAATTGAAAAATAAAAACCATATGATTATCTCAATAGATGCAGAGAAAGCCTTTGACAAAATTCAACATCCATTTATGATAAAAACCCTCCAGAAAGCAGGAATAGAAGGAACATACCTCATAATAAAGGCTATATATGACAAACCCACAGCAAACATTATCCTCAATGGTGAAAAATTGAAAGCATTTCTCCTAAAATCAGGAACAAGACAAGGGTGCCCACTTTCACCACTACTATTCAACATAGTTTTGGAAGTCTTGGTCACAGCAATCAGAGCAGAAAAAGAAATAAAAGGAATCCAAATTGGAAAAGAAGAAGTAAAACTCTCACTGTTTGCAGATGACATGATCCTCTACATAGAAAACCCTAAAGACTCCACCAGAAAACTATTAGAGCTAATCGATGAATATAGTAAAATTGCAGGATATAAAATCAACACACAGAAATCCCTTGCATTCCTGTATGCTAATGAGAAAATAGAAAGAGAAATTAAGGAAACAATTCCATTCACCATTGCAACGAAAAGAATAAAATACTTAGAAATATATCTACCTAAAGAAACAAAAGACCTATATATAGAAAACCATAAAACACTGGTGAAAGAAATCAAAGAGGACACAAATAGATGGAGAAATATACTGTGTTCATGGATCAGAAGAATCAATATACTGAAAATGTGTATGCTACCCAAAGCAATCTATAGATTCAATGCAATCCCTATCAAGCTACCAACGGTATTCTTCACAGAGCTAGAACAAATAATTTCACAATTTGTATGGAAATACAAAAAACCTCAAATAGCCAAAGCAATCTTGAGAAAGAAGAATGGAACTGGAGGAATCAACTTGCCTGACTTCAGGCTCTACTACAAAGCCACAGTCATCAAGACAGTATGGCACTGGCACAAAGACAGAAATATAGATCAATGGAACAAAACAGAAAACCCAGAGATAAATCCATGCACCTATGGACACCTTATCTTTGACAAAGGAGGCAAGAATATACAATAGAGAAAAGACAACCTCTTTAATAAGTGGTGCTGGGAAAACTGGTCAACCACTTGTAAAAGAATGAAACTAGAACACTTTCTAACACCATACACAAAAATAAACTCAAAATGGATTAAAGATCTAAGTGTAAGACCAGAAACTATAAAATTCCAAGAGGAGAACATAGGCAAAACACTCTCCGACATAAATCACAGCAGGATCCTCTATGACCCACCTCCCAGAATATTGGAAATAAAAGCAAAAATAAACAAATGAGACCTAATTAAAATTAAAGGCTTCTGCACAACAAAAGAAACTATAAGCAAGGTGAAAAGACAGCCTTCAGAATGGGAGAAAATAATAGCAAATGAAGCAACTGACAAAGAATTAATCTCAAAAATATACAAGCAACTCCTGCAGCTCAATTCCAGAAAAATAAATGACACAGTCAAAAAATGGGCCAAAGAAATAAACAGACATTTCTGCAAAGAAGACATACAGATGGCTAACAAACACATGAAAAGATGCTCAACATCACTCATTATCAGAGAAATGCAAATCAAAACCACAATGAGGTACCATTTCATTCCAGTCAGAATGGCTGCGATCCAAAAGTCTACAAGCAATAAATGCTGGAGAGGGTGTGGAGAAAAGAGAGCCCTCTTACACTGTTGGTGGGAATGCAAACTAGTATAGCCACTGTGGAGAACAGTGTAGAGATTCTTTAAAAAAGTGGAAATAGAACTGCCATATGACCCAGCAATCCCACTGCTGGGCATACACACCAAGGAAACCAGAACTGAAAGAGACACGTGTACCCCAATGTTCATCGCAGCACCGTTTATAATAGCCAGGACATGGAAGCAACCTAGATGTCCATCAGCAGACGAATGGATGACAAAACGATGGTACATATACACAATGGAGTATTACTCAGCCATTAAAAAGAATACATTTGAACCAGTTCTAATGAGGTGGATGAAACTGGAGCCTATTATACAGAGTGAAGTAAGCCAGAAAGAAAAACACCAATACAGTTATACTAGCACATATATATGGCATTTAGAAAGATGGTAATGATAACCCTGTATACAAGACAAAAGAGACACAGATGTATAGAACAGTCTTTTGGACTCTGTGGGAGAGGGCAAGGGTGGGATGATTTGGGAGAATGGCATTGAAACATGTATATTATCATATGTGAAACGAATTGCCAGTCCAGGTTGGATGCATGATACGGAGTGCTCGGGGCTGGTGCACTGGGATGACCCAGAGGGAGGGGATAGGGAGGGAGGTGGGAGGGGGGTTCAGGATGGGGAACACATGTACACCCATGGCGGATTCATGTCAATGTATGGCAAAACCAATACAATATTGTAAAGTAATTAGCCTCCAATTAAAATAAATAAATTTTTATTAAAAAAATAAAAATAAATAATAAGTAAATCAAGCCAAGAGGAAAAATGCTGTTTGCTTATTAGAAAAATGAAACAAAAATAAAATAAAATAAAAAAAAAATAAAACTCAGAAGTTTGTAAATACTAAAATACAAGGCCCTGTACAAAGTGAGAGACCATGCAACACATATGTACTAATTTAAAAAATGAAGAAAAAGTGCTTTTCTGGAGTTTCATTCTTATTCTAAATAACAATGAAAAGGATAGTCAAATATATGGTTTTTCCAGTAGTCATGTATGGATATGAGAGCTGTACTATAAAGAAGGCTGAGCCCCAAAGATGCTTTGATGCTTTCAGATTGTGGTGTTATATAAGACTCTGAGAGTCCCCTGGACAGCAAGGAGATCAAACTAGTTAATCCTAAAGGGAATCAACCCCTAATATTTACTGGATGCTGAAGACCACTTTGGCCACCTGATGTGAAGAACTGACTCATTGGAAAAGATCCTGATTCTGGGAAAGACTGAGGGTGGGAGGAGAAGTGGGCAACAGAAGATGGAATGGTTAGATGACATCCCTGACTCAACGGACATGAGTTTGAGCATACTCTGAAAGATAATGAAGGACAGGGAAGCCTGGCATGTTGCAGTACATGGAATCACAAAGAGATGGGCACAACTTAGCAGCTGAACAACAACAACAATACTGGTATAAAGTTTTTTAAAATGACATTTTATATTTAGGAAAATAACATAATGTCTAATACCCATATGCAAAAGTTCCCCTTTCTGTTTTGAACCAAAGAACATTTAAAAAGTCAAGATAATACTTCTCAACTATGTCCTTCCATAATTGACCATCTTAAAATAAAAGATGGCCCACCAAAGTCAGAAGTGCTTGGTTAACCTCAAAAACAGTGTTGGTTTGTACAATATAATCTGACAAAAGCTGAAATTCAGGAGAACTGATGACAAGAAACCACCATGGAGTAGAAGAAGAGTAGAGATGACAGTGTAATTGGCAAATGGCAAGGTAGAGAGTGTATGCATGCTAAGTTACTTCAGTCATGGCTGACTCTTTTTGACCCTAAGGACTATACCCACCAGACTCCTCTATCCATGGGATTTCCCAGGCAAGAATATTGGAGTGGGCTGCCATTTCCTCCTCCAGGGGTCCTTCCTAATCCAGGGATGGGAACCAAATCTCCTGCATTGCAGGCAGATTCTTTACCACTGAGCCACCAGGGAAGCCCAAGGTGGACAGTAAATGTGGGCAATCCTTTCAAGAAATATGAGCTGAAGAGGGAGAGAATTGGAAAAGGTTACAATACCTGGTATTTGTTTTCTTCTTAGAACTTATCATTATTTATAATTTTATTTGCTTATTTATTTTTACTAAATCAACAATCTAGTTGGTAAGAAAGACAGCAAATCATGTGAGGCAAGAACTATGTATGTTTCCTGTTTACTGTTGCATTCACATTAGAAAGCCTAATACAGGCAATAGTGTGTTATTCACTCAGTTGTGTCTGACTCTTTGTGACTCCACAGACTGTAGACCACCAGGCTCCTCTGTCCATGGAGTTCTCCAGGCAAGAATACTGGAGTAGGTTGCTATTCCCTTCTCCAGGGCATCTTTCCAACCCAGGTTTGGTCTCCTGCATTGCAGGCAGATTCTTTACCATTTGATGAATAAATGAGTGAGACAAGCTTGCATGTTTCGTTGATCACTCCGAGCAAAGCTTTGTCCAGCTTACACATAAAGACACTGGTTCTTGTTTGGTTTCTGAAATGTGAGTCACTCATATGCCCAGCCATTATAATCAGATTTTATTTAACATTTAGGCTAAATAAAGGGCTTCCCTGATAGTTCAGTTGGTAATGAATCTGCCTGCAATGCAGGAGACCCTGGTTCTATTCCTGGGTCGGGAATATCCGCTGGAGAAGGGATAGGCTACCCACTCCACCACTCCAGTATTCTTGGGCTTCCTGTATGGTTCAGCTGTTAAAGAATCTGCCTGCAATGCAGAAGACCTGGATTTGATCCCTGGGTTGGGAAGATTACCTGGAGAAAGGAAAGGCTGTATTCTTTCCTGTATTCTGGCCTGGAGAATTCCATGGCCTGGAGAAATCCATGGGATTGCAAAGAGTCAGACATGACTGAACAACTTTCAATTTCACTTTAGGCTAAAAATACACATGTGAGAACAAACTTAGTCTCATCTGATCTGACACTTGCCTATACATTCTATCTCTAGTTCATCAGAAAGCTTCCCAGGTGCAACATCAAGCATCAAAGCAGTTCAGTCTTTAACATGGTTAATGAATCCATTCTTTCTTCTAAAGCAAGAAGGTACAGGGAGATCTGCCCAGCAGGGGAAAATGTAGGAATAGGATATTCTGAAAACAAGAGGGGGCATTAAGGAACCAGAACTGCTGGGGGGAATTCAGAAAGAAAGAAACTGTACATGGGTGATGACTGTCCCAGGCCTCAGCTTGTCTTGGATGAACCTTGCCCTGTATTCTTTAACTGCCTTAGTTTTGATCAGTGGCTCATGAAATAAACAATGTTATCACTGTTGATAACAGTAAAAGATCTGCCTTGCAGAGAACGTTGAAGTATAATTTACCAGCAATCCTGGTTTGAAAACCAATCAATTGTGAGCTTCCAACAGTGAATGATATACCACAGAGACTGAGTTGGTGGCTCGCCCATCTCAGCACTGAATGTAAACCAAAATAAATCATGGGCACTAAACAACCAGCTGTACTTGGTGACACTGAGACTTTGTTGTTGTCTCATTCAGACTGCAAAAAGCTGATGGACAGTTAGGATGGGAGTAATTTAAATAAAGATTGACAGCTCTTCTGAAATACTAATTATCTCCTGAATAGGAAACTTTAATTCTAACAGGCAGGTTTTGACCAAAGCCCACAAAAACAAACACTTTTTTTTTAAGGAGGACTTTTTATGCTAGAAGAGACAGTTTAAGGCATTTGTACTGTGGTACTTTGCATATAAATATATATACAGGATGAAGATAAATACCTTAAAATATTCTACTAATAGTTACTAGGGAAATAGCAAGAGTGAAGACAATATTTGGGCTTTCTAATAGGTAGAGTCATAGAAATACTTGGAATTTTGTTAATATGAAAGACTTGCATTTTTACTCTATTAGAGAAAGTGGGATAGGGTGCATTAATGAGAAAGAAGGAAAAGACCAGCAAGGGTTCCTACACTGCTGAGATGAATTGAGTCACTAAACTTGGTTAAATGCTGCTTTTTTTCTTCTAGAATTTATTGTTTCTATATTAATTTTGTGCATTTATACTATTATATGTGAACTCAGGGACCTTAGAAAACATGACCTATACTTTAGAAAGTATAGGCCTCCCAGCCCAGGGAGTACTCCATATGACCAGTAAATTTAAAACAAGAGGAATAATTCTGTTCTATCAATAACTGTTACACAGAAAAACTATGCAGTATTTCCAACCCATTATTAAAGGGCATTTTCTTTCAAAGATTTATAAATCAAAGGATTGTTCCTGGGCTCAGGGTTGCTATTCCAGGCTTAGCAATTAAAGTAAAAGCCTATAATGGGGAGGTTCATGTGTGCTAAGTTCCTTCAGTTGTGTCCGACTCTGTGACCCTATGGACTATAGCCTGGCACACTCCTCCATCCATGGGATTCTCCAGGCAAGAATACTGGAGTGGGTTTCCATGCCCTCCTCCAGGGGATCCTCCCCACTCAGTGACAGAACCCACATCTCTTACTTGTCCTGCACTGGCAGGCAGGTTCTTTACCACTAGTGCCACCTGGGAAGCCCCATAAGAGGGAAGTACTAGTAAGTAAGATACACCAATTTACTGAATTCCTTTTCCTTAAACTTAACTCACCTTTAAGAGATGAGGGAAAGATCCTAAATTTAAAATTTTCAGGGTCAGTGTGTGGCTAATGTTAAGTCTCCGTAGAAACATATCCCATGATATTTTAATTGACAATTTAGTGTAGGTAAAGCACATAATTTATAACCAAGATGATTTTTTTAAACTTAAACATTTCTAAACATTTTTCAGAAAATAACTCCTAAGCACTATCAGTCTTCTTATAAACATATCAGTTAATCAAAAAGTCAAAATACTTTTAATTATCCTCATCATTTTCAGTGAAGTCTTCTATCTGAAGAAATTTTCAGTAATGTCATAGAGTATCTTAGATTTGACAGTCCTCACCAAAGTAGTCAACATGACAAGGGTATATTTAATGCTTACTGTGTACCAGGAACACAGTCCTAGGGACATGGTAAGATGCTGTCATGCTCTCAAGTAATGTGATCTGAGCAGAAATATGGAGAGAACTGAGTCACCATTTGACTTTAATACATTTCTTTAAACTTTTAAAGATTTTTAATTTAAAACTCTATTAACTATTTATTCTCTATCTTCCTACTAAAACATGAAAATAACAAACAGCAAATTGTCACCACAGAATTTAAGAGCTTTTCATTCAATATCTGGGCAGCAAATAATTTGATATGAACTCTATCTCTTGGGGGAAAAATGAATATGCTCTGGATGAAACAAATACATTAATAACCAAATCAGTAAACTATATTTAAATTTTCCTGGGAAACATTAATTTTTAAATATAAATGTTCCTCTAATTTTCTCTCTTACCTTCTGAATTACCTCACTGTTCTTCTTTCCTCCTCTTCTAAACATGGGTTTACCCTTGATACAAGAGAGGTACAAATCTGGAATCTATCAGCAACATTCCAGAAAACCATTCTTGTCAAGCTCATCACTGATGGTAATTTTAGAGTGAAGTCCCATTGACACTTTGCATTTTGATCTTATTTGATATATCACCAGCATTTCACTGTTGACATAATTGTCTCTTGACATTCTCTCTTTTCTTGGAATCCATGAAACACCTTTTTTGGAATTTTCATTCTTTTTGTCCCCTCTTTCTCTGTCTTCTCTGAAGATGCCTCTTCTGCCTGCTCCTAAATAAAAGAGCTCTGCAGGTTTATTCTAGCAGATCTTTTCACTCTGTGTGTGTGTGTGTGTGTGTGTGTGTGTGCGCGCGCGCGCGCACACGCGCTAAGTCGCTTCAGTTGTGCCATACTCTTTGCAACCCTATGGACCATAGCCTGCCAGGCTCCTCTAACCATGGGATTCTTCAGGTAAGAATACTGGAGTGGGTTGCCATGCCCTTCTCCAGGGGATTTTCCTGACTCAGGAATCGAACCCATTCTCTTATGAGTCCTGCATTGGCAGGCAGTTCTTTACCTCTAGTGTCACCTGGGAAGCCCTCTTTTTATTCTACACTCACTCAAACACTGTATATATGTAGATAATGACATCTACAAAAGTATAAAAATGTAAATCAAAATACAAACGTTAGTTGTATTTTTGTCTCAGACATCACTCCTTAGCTTCACGTCCATATAGAGAACTGCATAGTAGGTATCTCAATTAGTACAAGAACATGCTCAAGTCTGGATTTGGTACACCTCTACTTAAGACTTAGTCCTCCACCGGGATCTCCTATCTTAGTGAGTACCATAATCATCCTTTTAGTGGCTCAGGCCTAACCACTCAACAATACCCTGAACTTCCACATACCTAACCAATCATCATGTTTCTGGCTACTCCTTATCCTGGATGACATCTCACCCCTAGTTAAACCATCCCTATAGCTCACCTCAAACAATATCACAGCACTTACAGTTGGTAGGTATTTCCTCCTACTACCATATTTCTCACAGGACAGAACATTATGCTGTCAGAGTCCTTATTTTCTCTTTCAAAGTTGTATTCTCAGCATCATAGAGAGCACCTGGTGCTCATAATACCAGTTGTAACATCTCCTGTTGTTCATTTGCTCATTTGTGTCCAACTCTTTTCAAGCCCATGGACTGCAGCACACTAGGCTTCCCTGTCCTTCACTATCTCTCTGAGTTTGCTCAAACTCATGTCCATGGAGTCAGTGATGCCATCCAACCATCTCATCCTCTGTTGCCCCCTTCTCCTCCTGCCCTCAATCCTTCCCAGCATCAAGGTCTTTTCCAGGGAGTCACCAGTTTGCATCAGGTGGCCAAAGTATTGTAGCTTCAGTTTCAGCATCAGTCCTTTCAGTGAATATTCAGGGTTGATTTTTTTCAGGATATACTGGTTTGATCTCATTGCTTTCCAAAGGACTCTCAAGAGTCTTCTCCAGCTCACAATTTGAAAGCATCAGTTCTTTGGCACTCAGCTTTCTTTGTGGTTCAACATCCATACATGACTACCGGAAAAACCATAGCTTTAACTATAGGAACCTTTGTCAGCAACATGATGTCTCTGCTTTTTAATACGCTGTCTAGGTTTTTCTTTGGAGAAATAAATGGCAACACACTCCAGTATTCTTGCCTGGAAAATTCCATGGACAGAGGAGCCTGTGGACTACAGTCCACGGGGTCGCAAAGAGTCAGACATGACTGAGCAACTGTGCATACATAGGTGTGTCATAACTTTTCTTCCAAAGAGCAAGCGTCTTTTAATTTCATGGCTGCAGTCAGCATCCTCAATGATTTTGGAGCCCAAGAAAACAAAAGCTGCCATTGTTTCCATAACATACCATTCAGTTCAGTTCAGTCGCTCAGTCGTGTCCGACTCTTTGCAACCCCATGAATCGCAGCACGCCAGGCCTCCCTGTCCATCACCAACTCCCGGAGTTCACCCAGACTCACGTCCATCGAGTCAGTGATGCCATCCTGCCATCTCATCCTCTGTCGTCCCCTTCTCCTCTTGCCCCCAATCCCTCCCAGCATCACAGTCTTTTCCAGTGAGTCAACTCTTCGCATGAGGTGGCCAAAGTACTGGAGTTTCAGCTTTAGCATCATTCCTTCCAAAGAAATCCAGGGCTGATCTTCAGAATGGACTGGTTGGATCTCCTTGCAGTCCAAGGGACTCTCAAGAGTCTTCTCCAACACCACAGTTCAAAAGCATTAATTCTTCTGGGCTCACAGTCCAACTCTCACATCCATACATGACCACAGGAAAAACCATAGCCTTGACTAGACGAACCTTTGTTGGCAAAGTAATGTCTCTACTTTTGAATATGCCATCTAGGTTGGTCATAACTTTCCTTCCAAGGAGTAAGCGTCTTTTAATTTCATGGCTGCAGTCACCATCTGCAGTGTTTTTGGAGCCCAGAAAAATAAAGTCTGACACTGTTACCACTGTTTCCCCATCTATTTCCCATGAAGTGAACATACCATAATACCAGGTAAAACAAAGTAGTAACAACTGACACACATGGTAAGTAATAAAGCCAGGACTGAAAGTCAGGCAACCTGCTCCAGTTGTGCTTCTAACTACTTCTAACCATATTGTACCCAGTGCTTAAGCATTTACTTAAATAAGTTAATGACAATAGGACTTTTTTTTAATTCAGCAAAATTATGTATCGAAGGGCATGGGTATTAATGGCCAGGCATAAATATATGATTGAGAGTTAAATCCCTAAGGCATAAATATAAAATCTACTTTTTACATGAAAATCACCAAGTGATATAACACATCAGTCTGACAAAACAGTAATGCAACATCAATCATCTATTTATCCAGCAGTAGGAAACTCAACATTTAACAAGAAAACCAGGTGAAGCATATCCTTGGATCCATGCACTGTGAAGTAGCCAGATTTAAATAGAGCCTGTTAACTTAGTGTAGTGTATAAGGTGAAGGTGACTGATTCAATAGGTACAGTTACATGACCTGGGCTAAAAATGTTCTGCTTTTCCTCACAGAGGCAGCTTTTAATTAAAGATAGACAACTGCATAAAGAGGCATGTTGATGTGGAAGGAAGGCTGAAGGCAAAAAGACAAAATCCATCCAGAGAGAAGATATGGGCTCATTTATTACTTGGGAAGTGAGGCAAAAAAAACTGTGCATACTCTAGTTGCCCCTGGAACCTTTCATGAATTATTGTCTACTGCAAAAATTTTGCTATAATGATGATGGAATTATACAGAACATATTAAATTATAATTAGTATCCTCTCTATTAAAAATCAGTATGCAGTACTTTTCTAGTTAAAAATGTAGAGTCAGAGAATCTTGAAGTTTGATGAAAATTTTAAGTGATTTATCTTTTTTCTCATTCAATGTGAAAATCCTGTATAGCATCCCTGAAGGATTATGTAGTAGTCTTAGCAGGAATACTTCCACTGATGGGGAATTTAGCAGGACATCAGGCAGGCTCATTCAGCACTCAGAGGCTCATGTTATTAGGGCATTCTTTCATACTTGGACCTAAATCTGTTTCATGGGACTTACACTCATTGACTCATATCTTAGTCCACTTGGGCTGTAATGGCAAAGTATCACACACTGGGTGACACATATACACCAGACATCTATTTCTCACAATTCTGGAGGCCTGAAGTCCAAGACGAAGGTATCAGCATGGTCAAGTTTGGTGAGACCCTCCTTCCTAATTTATAACTGGTGCCTTCTCAGTGTGTCCTCACATGGTAGAACGGGCTGTGGCCTTTTTTTATAAATGCACCAGTCCCATTTCTACAGGCACCACCATCACCACCTAAGCACCTCCCAAAGGTCCTACAGAGGACATCGAGAGTTCAACATAGGAATTTTGGAGGGACACAAACATTCAGACTAAAGCAGTCCATATTCTGCTCTCTGGAGTAAAGCAGACAGAATTACTCTCTAACACCTTAATCTTACAATAAAAAATAGCACTGCAGAGCTGAAAAGGACTGCATGAAGTAACAAACATCCCTTTTACAGAAAAGAAAGTGGAAACTCAAAGTAGAAATATAGGACATAAATCTGGATATTAGTAAAGCTATTACTAAAACCCTTCTGACTGATATTTCCCTAATTCTCCAGTCCTTTTTATTACTTTATTTCATTTATTATTATTGTTATCATGTTACTCTCCCACACATATATATTAAGACAATAATAATTTCTTGATTAGCTCTTGTCTGGTCAAATAACCTTGTTAGACTTGAGTAATAACCATAATACTCAAAGTAGAAAAACCAGCATCAGCTCATTTGTTTCTCAGTCAAGAATAAAGATAATCATGATCAAAAGTTCCCAGCCCAAACCATAAGGGCACTAGACAAAGTACTTTAAAAAAATATATATAAAGTGAAAAAGTTAGTTTAAAACTCAACCTTCAAAAAGCTAAGATCATGGCATCCAGTCCCATCAATTCATGGCAAATAGATGGGAAACAATGGAAATAGGGAGAGACTTTATTTTTTTGGGCTCCAAAATCACTGAAGATGGTGACTGCAGCCATGAAATTAAAAGACTCTTGCTCCTTGGAAGAAAAGCTTTGACCAACCTAGATAGCATATTAAAAAGCAGAGACCTTACTTTATCAACAAAGGTCCGTTTAGTCAAAGCTATGTTTTTTCCAGTAGTCGTGTATGGATGTGAGAGTAGGACTACAAAGAAAGATGAGCACCCAAGATTTGATGCTTTTGAACTGTGGTGTTGGGGAAGACTCTTGAGAGTCCCTTGGACTGCAAGGAGATCCAACCAATTAATCCTTAAGGAAATCAGTCCTGAATATTCATTGGAAAGACTGATGCTGAAACTGAAACTCCAAAACTTTGGCCACATGATGCAAAGAACTGACTCATTGGAAAAGATTCTAATGCTGGGAAAGATTGAAGGCAGCAGAAGGGAATGACAGAGGATGAGGTGGTTGCATGGCATCACCAACTGGATGGACATTAGTTTGAGTTGGTGATAGAGAAGCCTGGCATGCTGCAGTCCATGGAGTTGAAAGAGCTGGACATGACTGAGTGACTAAACTGAACTGAATCATCAAATACAGAAAAAATGAAATGCAATCTCTTCTATGCAACAGAGTAGAATGGAAGAGGTCGGTTATATCCAGACACACATAGCCATACACTATGCTTTCCAAGTCTAAGCATCTAATTAATCACAGGCCACAATTTTTACCAAATGCTTTGGCACTATAACATCTGCACTGCCATCTTTCTAGCCTTCATCATTGGTTTCCTTGCCATTTTCTCTCCAGCCCTTAAAAGAGAAAAATTTTCACCTTCTGCTGTGACAGCACTCCACTTTTTAGGGTACATAAGGACAGGCTGGTTTTTGTTGCCCTATCAAACATCCCCAAATCTCAGTGGCTTAACATTTGCAAAGACTTATTCCTCACTTACACTACATGTGTTTTTAAGGATGCTGGCTCTATTCTGGTCATTCATGGAGCCTGAATGACAAGGGCTCCAGCTAGACTCAAACTCCAACAGTGGCTACCAAGAAAGGAGCCATTTTCAATGCTTCTCATTGGCAATTAAATGCTTCTACTTAGAGGTAACCCATGTCTCTTCCACTCACATTTTAATTGGTCAAAACAAGTCATGTGATCAGAGGGTGCAAAAAAGTGCAATCCTCTTAATGTGTCTCCAGGGCAAGGAACTGAAGTATCTGTGAAGCTCGAATGACCCACCAGCTCTCCCAGTTTCTTCTTCCACTGATTCTCCTACTAATTACAGAAGAGTGTCTTCCCTTATTTTTTAATATAAGACTTTGGGAAATATCTTTGCAACACGTTTTCCCTCAAAAGCATATAAATTATGTCTCCAGAGAGTAAATAGAGGAGGGAGATGGACGCTAACATAAGTATTATCCTACTTGTTATTTTATGTCCATGTTTATGTACATTTACTTCAGATACAGGTGAGTGAAAATAGGCTTTGGGAGTCCCTCTGGAAATTAGAACAGTATGTGGCATTAACTTGGGGCTTCCCTGGTGGCTGAGACATAAAGAATTATCCTGCAACGCAGGAGACTCGGGTTCGATTTCTGGATCAGGAAGATCCCCTGGATCAAGGAATGGCTATCCACCACAGTATTCTTGCCTGGAGAATTCCATGGACAGAGAAGCCTGGAAGGCTACAGTCCATGAGGTTGCAAAGATCAGACACAACTGATCACACACACATTACAGCATTAATTTAGGATTTAGATTTTAAACTTGTATTCTTTGTAGTTAACAAAAGGCCTGGGAATGGGGCTTTGGAAGGGTAGTTCTATAGTCTGTCCTTTTGCATTTAGTATTTTCAAACCTACCACAGTTGAGTCTCCTCCAAGGCTTAAAGGCCCATGAAATAAATATACCTTTACACATTTACTGAAAGAAAGAACCATTGCCTCCAGTGTAGAAACATCTATTACTAAGAATCAAGGAAGAACTTAGCCACATAGTTGTAAATGAAATACTTTCTGACAGAATCAGAAATGTGAGTTAAAGCAGCTACATATAGGTAAAAGGTAAGTTTACAACAACATAATTGCATGTTGTAATGTTTAAACTCTGGCACACAATCACACTGCAACTTATAAAGCCTTTCCTTTGCAAAATTTCTTTACTACAGATTTCTTTTGTTTACATAAATTCATCTCTCCTTAACTAGGGAAAAACAAAAAAAAAACCCAAAACCTCTTTTTGAATGGGTGACAGAGTATGTAAATACTATCTTTTATTTCATTTAAAACCTTGCCAATGATCTCTATATTTTTATCTCCTAGAGCTAAAAAAACAAATGTTCTTTATACTTGCTAAATCCCTTTTATCTGAAAAGTAGAAACAAAAAAGGAGATTTCTTTGTTTCCCACATAATTTCCTTATTCACCTTTTTACATCAGATTTTCCTTTTTTTAAAACCATGAATACTGTTGTCAAGATAATCTGACTATATGTAGTGGATAAAATAGGAAAAAATATGTTCAAATTGGTATTTAAATTTTCCTCCAGTTGTTTTATGCTCTCCATGCTCTGAAATATAACAATGAAAAATCATCTCTCAAATATATTATCTAATAAACAAAGTGTGTGTTAGTTGCTTAGTTGTGCCCAACTCTTTGCAACTGTAGCCTGCAATAATCAATGGGCTGCCTCTGCAGATACATTTAATAATACAAAATATCTGTAAACATAGTAAATGGATTTAAAAAAAAATAAATGACTATCTTAGTCATTTATTTTTGGCCACTCCAAGGGGCATGTGGGATCTTACTTCCTTGACCAGGGATTGAACCCATGTGCCCTACAATGGGAGCACTGAGTCTTGACCACTGGACTGCCAGGGAAATCCTCCACAGTAAATGGATATTTTAAAAGAGACATAGCCCATAAACACTTTCAATATTAGAGTTTATCTCCTTTTAAATCGTGGTTCTTAAAATCCCTGTACAGAATTCTATAGGGTAGAATAAACTTCCAGAATTTCATACTCTTATTTAGCATCATTACCTAAATAATGATTAAGGATAATCATTTGGAATTTGCACACCAATGTATCCTTGGTTTTTCTAGAGATAGTCTAGTGTAAAGATTAAGAATTGGAGCCTTAAAGTCAGAGACCTATACTTACAGTAATAACACTTATAGGGTTATCAGGATGAAATGAGTAAATACTCAGCACAGAGACTGGAGCAAAACATACCTTCAGTAAATACATGCTATAATTATTATATTATATATTATCTGGTCAAGCTACATGGGAGCTTACAAATAGGAAAAGATATAAAGTTAAATGCATCATAAAAATAGGCCACACTTGACTCATAGAGACAAGTTGTGAATAAACATCTACAAAATCATATTCATTTTTATAGTAGTAAAAAATTATTTTTGTTTACTTGCTAATAATTGAATTTAAAATACTGTATATCGAAAGCAATATTTAGTAATATTGCTAAAGCATAAAGATAGCTTAGAGTGTATACTTTCCTCCAAGTACTTAGTGACCATGATTTTTGGAGTCTGTACATGAAAAAATAAAATCTCTGAATTAAATCCAAGAATAAAGAGATTTTCTTTTTTCTTTTTGAAATGCAGGTAAGCAGTATGCACTTTATGCAATTTATGAAGTTCAAATTATCATCAGTTACAAGGCTTCTGAGTGTCAGAGTAGATAACTTTTCACGCATCAGGTTGAATCCCCGTGCTTGCGTGGTGTCACACAGCCTGGTGAAGTGCCCTTCTTGCTGTTTCTGTATTCCTACCATTTCTGTCTAAGCTTGTTCAAATATGTATAAATAACATTGACTCCACCAAAAAACAAAGTTCTATAAGACATGGATTGTTTTCTCATTGCAATAATTGGGCTGGACAACTAAAGGAAATTACATAAAGAAGTGCCAATGAGCCAGATGTGATCTGTAGTGAATTTCCCTCCGTGTACGATTTCTTCAAAGCAAAATTACATCCTGTCAAATATGTTGGAAATTCAGTATTTACTGAATTTTATATCAGATTTCACGGAAAAGTCTAGCTTATTTTTACTGAGTCAAAAACCTACTTACCTCTGATAAAATCTTATTTGCTTTACTGTATTAGTAAATGTATCTCTTGTAAATGGGTATATGCAACAATGTGTAGGCAAAAAGTGATTAGTTAGGATAATGGTTTCCATCATTTCAATGATGGAGCATAGTGTCCACTAGAAATGCCTCTCTAGTTAGAATTCTATATATTTAAAGAAAACTAAATCCAACTCAAGTCCTTTGTGAATGAGGCAAGACACAGTCAATAAATGAAACAGTCTCTTACCAGAATAAAATGATTCTAACATTTCCTTTCTTCCAGAAAGCTCTTGCAGATTTTCCCCAATCAGGATAGGGTTTGTCCTGAAGCATCATATCAGTGACCTGCAACAATGAAAGAAACTTATTAGGCACTTTCATAAATAAATCTTCCATTCAGCTTTAAATACACACACACACATAAATTATATATATATATAAAATCCACATTTTTCTAAGAATAAAATATGTATTTTAAAATTAGAACACATGCAGAGATAAAAATTACAAGGATATATTTCCTTCAGTTAAAAGTTTTCACAGTTCATTTGACTTTACATAATGAATGAGCATATTCAAGGTCGTTCAACATATCAAATAGTGCTATTTTTTTTAAAACACATCCATCAAGATGATCTTATATAAGGAAGCATCTTAAGATACTGTTAACTTCTCCATAGAAACAAAAACATAATATTTAAATTAAATGCCATATTCTTTTAAAATGTTTCTAAATCAGAAACTCCAAAATTCAAATATTTCCTGATGTGTTGAGATTTTTACCTATACTACTAGTCAAAATAGTGATTTCTTTTTTCTCCCTTTTCCCTTTCAATGGTACGAACCCTTTTAAAAATGTATTTATTTATTTATTTCACCACATCAGGTCTTAGTAGCAGCCCGTGTGATCTTTCGTTGTGGCATGCTGGCTCTTCTCTAGCTGTGGCACATGGGCTAGTTGTCCCGAGGCATGTAGGATCTTAGTTCCCAGATCAGGGACCAAACCCATGTCTCCTGCTTTGGGAGGTGGATTTTTTAAAAATGGACCACCAAGGAAGTCCCATGACTTGAACCCTTTACATGGCACATTTATTCTAATTATCCAGCATTTTCTCAAAAATGCTATACCTCTTTTTCTCACACGCACAGATCCTGACATCTTGGGTAAAGTCACATCACCGCTGTGATGCTTTTCCCTGTTCCTTCCAACTGTGGTTCTTGAGTCATCCTTCTTATGTCACAGATCCCTTTCCACCTTCTATTTTACTCATTTATGTACTATTTCCCTCTCTTCTCTACATTTTAAAATTCTTGAAAGTGAAGATTTGTTTTTGTTGCCTTTTTAATGTCTTAAGAATCTTTTACATAAAAGACTTCAAAATATTTGCTCAAAGAAGATACAAGGAAATGAATTGATATAAATGCATGCTTGTTTTTACAAATGCATTAACAGCTAGATAGGGGTAAGAGGATAACAGGTACAAATTCTTATATATAAAATAAATAAGCTAAAATGATATATTGTACAACATGGGGAATATAGTCAATATTTTATAACTTTAAATAGAGTATAATCTATAAAATACTGAATTATGTTGTACACCTGAAACTAATATAATACTGTAAATCAACTATGCTTCAATTTTAAAAAGCACAAAAATGCATTAACAAAGTAAACTGCTCACTGGCTACATCTCATATTAATAATTTCAAATATTAAAAATAATCTAAGTAAATAACCAATTACAAAAGTATTTTTAAAAAGCTGATAGATGGGGAATCTACTTTTTCTAATAAAAGAAAATGTATTGTGTATGTACACACACATGTTCCTTTTTTCACAAAATATACCTTCCTTTTAAGAGAATAGTTTTCATTAATTATATATTTAATTTATAGAGTTCAAATGAAAACAAAACAAATTCAAGATTAAGAAAATATATAGGATGAGATATACTGAATTGAGTAAGGAAACATTTTCATAATCAATTAAAATATACTTTTTCATGCTCTTTTAAAGTGTTAACATTACATTTAAGTGTGACTTCCAACAATGATCTGACTGGAATGGAATGGGTGAGATTTAATCATTTATGATGAAAGATTTTGACTGGGTAGAGGGGGGATGTCTTCTGGATCAGTGACCCCTTCAATACTACTGGAGTTTCTGTGGAAGGCACACCAGTTCTCAGGCAAGCCCATCTTGATGTGCTATACAACATCTAAGAAATGGTCTCTAAAAACATTCACTGGCATGCTAGTGACTAAGATGAAATCAGAACAGAGGGTGAGGAGCCCAGTCTCCAGGAAATATTCACTCATTTCTTCTTTATACTCTCTTTTCAACATCACTTCTTGGATAGAACTCCCAAGCTTCTCTTGGTTGATGAGAACCAAAGCAAGTTCATGGACCATCACTGAGTAACACTGTGAATTTATTATACCTTTGTCTAACTCAGGGCTTACACCAACTTTGTGTGTGATGTGGTTGTACTACTGAATCTGAAGATTCAAGTATAAGTAGTCTTAATATAAACTTTCAGTTTTTTTCTTTAAATTGTTAATGACTTTGGTAATTGTGAATGCAAGTGATATGAATTCAAAAGGAAAAACACTTGTTTCATTTACTTTTAAAGGAAACTTATTTATTAATGACTTTATCATTTATTTTCTTCATGACACTTTACAATTACAAGATTTTATTTTCTCACTCAGACTACTGCCTATAGATTGTATCTTCAATCAAAAAAGATTCATGATATTTAACAGAATGAACAAAGGGAAGATGATAGAATAAAAGCGAACCATGAATCAAGTGAGTTACATGCTTACGAGAAAATGAGCAAAGACAAAAGCAGAGATATTTAAATTCCATATATTCTTGGGCATAAAAAGTTTTATATCATAACTCCCCTTAAGGAAAGAATTGCTATTCTTCCAAATATAATGACTTCATCCACTATTCCTTCATAACCGTCTTGAATAACAATTCTCTTGTCAAATTTTATTTTTTACAAAACCTCAAGGTTAAGTAAATAAATACTTAAATAAATATTTCATGTTTCACCAGTTTTGTAACAGATTTAATTAATTCTGTTCAACAATATTTATCCTGTTTCAGAAAGTGGCTGCATGGTAATAAATATTTTCAAGGTACAGAATGATTACTGGGTGGATTTTATTCAATTTTCAATGTTTTCTCCAGGGCACTTTCTGGGAAATACTTATTATATTTTCTAGAAGGAGGCAATCTGCTGCTATATACCAATTATTACAGCAGCATGTTTTGTAAAAATGACATTCAAGGATAAAGGCTTTTTTCAGGAAAATGGCAAGATGAGGCAAAGAACATTTTTCTAATGCCAGACAGCTGGTCTTTTTCACCCCCAGCTCCAACTCTTTATTTTAAGTCATATCATCAGATCAATGTCAGGTCACTAGCAGCTAAATTGGCAGGAGCAGAGACAGTCATTAAAGGGATGCATTCAATAAAGAAAAATCCAATTACCTTCTGCATTAGAGAAATCAAATGCATTTCTTGTGTTGGTCAAGGACAGTCTTTGTGGGGAAAGATGCAGGAAAGGGGTTGCTGAGGACAATGCAGAAAAAGGTTACTGTGTAACATAAACACAATGCAAAACTTGCTGATGCTTCTAAGGAAGATTATTAGAATTTGAAATTGTGGGACTTTCTAAGCCGAGAGATATTTGTTTAACTCTTTGAATTCCACAGTTGTTCCCTTACCCTTTCCTGTTTACTAGGTCTTTGCACAAAATTTAGAACTTCATGGACTTCCCTGGTGGCTCAGACGGTAAAGCGCCTGTCTACAATGCGGGAGACCAGGGTTCGATCCCTGGGTTGGGAAGATCCCCCAGAGAAGGAAATGGCAATCCACTCCAGTACTATTGCCTGGAAAATCCCATGGACAGAGGAGCCTGGTAGGCTACAGTCCATGGGGTTGCAAAGAGCTGGACATGACTGAGAGACTTCACTTTTCACTTTCAAGAACTTCATTATGTTCCTTATTGCATTATGCCTTGAAGGTAGTTTTACTCAGTAGAATCCAAGCTTATTTTAAGGTTTGATAAATGACAACGCACTCCAGTATGCTTGCCTTTAGAATTCCATGGACAGAGGAGCCTGGCAGGCTATAGTGCATTGGTTGCAAAGAGTCAGACATGACTGAGCGACTAACACTTTCACTTTCACTTTCATTGTGCAACTGGACCAGAAACATGAATATCGAGTTGTTGGTTTTTGTTTATTTTTTTTTTAAGTTCTTTAAATGTTTGGTAGATTTCACCAGTGAAACCATTATGTCCAGTGGGCTTTTATTTGTTAGGATATTTTTGATTACTGATTCAGTTTTCTTACTAGTTATAAATCTATTTCTTTATAATGTAGTTTTTTGTAGGTTTTGTGTTTCTAGGAATTTCTCCACTTCATCTAGATTATCCCACTTTTTGGTGTATTGTTGTTCATAATAATCTCTTATAATCCTTTTTATTTCTGTAGAATCAAGAATAATGTCCCACTTTCATTTAGATTTTAGTAATTTGAATATTCTCTCTTATCTTAGGGAGAAGGCAATGGCACCCCACTCTTAGTCTGTGTGGCTAAAAGTTCATTATATTTATTGATCTTTTCAAAGAAAGAACTTCTGGTTTCATGAATTTCTGTATTGTATTTCTACTTTTATAGAGAGGTAGATGAATATCGAGTTTTAAAAGTCAGTGTTGTTAGTCGCTCAATCGTGTTCAATTCTTTGTGACCCCATGCACTATAGCCCACCAGGTTCCTCTGTCCATGGACTTCTCCAGGCAAAAATACTGGAGTGGGTAGCTATTCCCTTCTCCAGGGGATCTTCCCAACCCAGGGATTGAACCAGGGTCTCCTGCATTGCAGACAGGTTCTTTACCATCTGATCTACTGAATATGAAAGAAAGTAATCTCTACAGGAATCTAAGTGAAAACTTTGCTCCTGTGTGAGTTGAGTATATGTGATTGGAGAGTAACAGGGCAGCGGGAAAATAACAATGATGTCAGTAACACCTTACATTTGCTAGTGAACTTAATGGATTACAAACTCTTAGATGTACTTTACAAACTCTCAGATGTACTTTTCTTAACAATTGTTCAATTTTATGTTGTTATATCCCATCTTTTGTCCATAGAGAAAGAAAAATTAGTGACCAGGGTTACACTAAAGTACTATTAATATTTTGTTCAGCAGTTAGCCTGCTCTACTTCTCATCCATGTTTTATCTCTAACCAGCTTTAGATTGGAGAAGGAAATGGCAACCCACTCCAGTGTTCTTGCCTGGAGAATCCAAGGGACAGGGGAGCCTGGTGGGCTGCCGTCTATGGGGTTGCACAGGGTTGGACACGACTGAAGTGACTTAGCAGTAGCTATAGATTTGGGGCAAAATAATCAACTCCTCTGTGTCTCAGTTTCTTATTCATCATCTCTCTGTGTTAGTTTCTCAGTCCATGGACTGTAACCTGCCAGGTTCCTCTGTCCATAGGATTTTCCAGACAAGAAGACCGAAGTGGGTTGCCATTTCCTTCTCCAGGGGATCTTTCCGACCCAGGGGTCGAACTCAGATCTCTTGCATTGTAGGCAGATTAGATTCTTTACCATCTTAGCCACTGTTCTTCATCTAAGGACATATAATACATATTAACAGGTGTTATAATAGTAATAATTGATGTTTTGTGGTTGATATCTGGAACTTCTACCCAATCATTCTGCTTCCTGTGACTATGTTGAATAACTGGATTTGGAGTCAAAGGGATTGACAGTCAAATCATCACTTCCATAAAGACAAGACTATCATATACGAAGTGTTAGAAAATGATTAAAATGTCCTATAATGTTAAAAATATGTTATAGTTTAAAATTGCTGTTAAAAAGTAAGGCAATGGAGGTCAGCAACCAAAGGCTGCAACAATCTAAGACGGTTTCCTAGAAGATTTATGTAATATAACTGAGCATTCATTTGCATTTTAACATTCCCCACCTTTTCCAGTCTTATTTTCTTAGCCCAGTTATACATGCAGGTACTCAAATGTAGGTGGTGGTGGTGGTTTAGTCGTTAAGTCATGTCCGACTCTTGCAATACTATGGACTGTAGCCCACCAGACTCCTCTGTCCATGGGATTTTCCAAGCAAGAATACTGGAGTGGGTTGCCATTTCCTTCTCCAAATGCAGGTACTACATACAGTTTTATGTTTAGCATGTGATATTACTCAAAATACTGATTATTAAGGATACAGTATCAAAACATAATAACAATAACTGTAGTTACATAGTGCCTCTCTTGATACAGATATTATGCAGTGAAGTATTATTTAAGGGATATAGCGCTATTCTATTAAGCATATATGTTAGCGGTATTAATGAACCAATTTACACATAAAATTTTGCATTCTCATTTGAAACTTTTCTCCATTTAACCATATACCTTGAATATTATACAACAGAACATGCAAAGCTATTTAAATAATTTCTTCCTTTATTTTTCTCTCCTATATCTTATGAGCGTTCTACTGAAATATGGGCCTCCCCGGTGGCACAGTGGTAAAGAATTACCTGCCAGTGCAGGAGATGCAAGAGATTCAGGTTCCATCCCTAGGTTGAGAAAATCCCCTGGAGTAGGAAATGGTTACTCATGCCAGTATTCCTGTCTGGAAAATTCCAAGGACAGAGGAGTTTGGTGGGCTACAGCCATTGGGGTCGCAAAGCATTGGACACGACTGAGTTCCTGAGCAAAAAAACACACACTACTGAAATATAAAAGGTTTCTATTTTTTCTGATTATTATCTTATAGTAACAATAACCCTGTATGCGAGACAGCAAAAGAGACACAGATGTATAGAATAGTCTTTTAGACTCTTTGGGAGAGGGAGAGGGTGGGATGATTTGGGAGAATAGCATTGATACATGTATAATATCACATTTGAAACGAATCGCCAGTCCAGGTTTGACGTAGGATACAGGATGCTTGGGGCTGGTGCACTGGGATTACCCAGAGGGATGGTACAGGGAGGGAGGTGGGAGGGGGGTTCAGGATGGGGAACACGTGTATACCTGTGGCGGATTCACGTTGATGTATGGCAAAACCAATACAATATTGTAAAGTTAAAAAAAAAAAAAACAAAAAATAAACTTCATTTAATAGATGAATTTTATTATTTCTTTCAATGTTATTTACTCCCTAGTACAGTTCAGTTCAGTCGCTCAGTTGTGTCCGACTCTTTGCAACCCCATGAATCGCAGCACGCCAGGCCTCCCTGTCCATCACCAACTCCCGGAGTTCACTCAGACTCATGTCCATCAAGTCAGCGATGCCATCCAGCCATCTCATCCTCTGTCGTCCCCTTCTCCTCCTGCCCCCAATCCCTCCCATCATCAGAGTCTTTTCCAATGAGTCAACTCTTCGCATGAGGTGGCCAAAGTACTGGAGTTTCAGCTTCAGCATCATTCCTTCCAAAGAAATCCCAGGGCTGATCTCCTTCAGAATGGACTGGTTGGATCTCCTTGCAGTCCAAGGGACTCTCAAGTCTTCTCCAACACCACAGTTCAAAAGCATCAATTCTTTGGCACTCAGCCTTCTTCACAGTCCAACTCTCACATCCATACATGACCACAGGAAAAAGCATAGCCTTGACTAGATGGACTTTTGTTGGCAAAGTAGTACAACATTGATAAAATTTTTTTGTTGATTATTCTCCCTCTGCCTTCTCCCCCTTCATCACCTTATTGTACTTATTATCTTATTTTTCCTATTAACTTTTTGATTTGCAAAATATCTTAAATCCCTGTTTTCTTTATCACCTTTAAATGATATCTTTCCCCCTCATCTAAAACAGATGAGAACATCAGAATATTATATTTTCTTATATCATATATCATTTCTATGTTGTTATGGTTTGGGAATACATCTACACTCTGGTCTCTAATCAGAAGCCATGTAGTTTTTGGACCTTAGTCCTGTAAACAAATTGCCTCAGCGATCTTTTCTAGCACTATAGCTAGAGTTTTTCCACTACGTCCAATGCCTGAACTTTTTTCTACAATACATTCTTTGGGGATGTTCATGATAACAATGCAGCCTACAAGCAAATTCTTTCTTTACACTCCAATTCAGTTCAGTTGCTCAGTCGTGTCCGACTCTGCGAACCCAAGGACTGCAGCACGCCAGGCCTTCCTGTCCATCACCAACCCCCGGAGCTTGTTCAAACTCATGTATATCAAGTTAGTGGTGCCATCCAACCATCTCATCCTCTGTCATCCCCTTATTTTCCTGCCTTCAATCTTTTCCAGCAACAGCGTCTTTTCCGATGACTGAGTTCTTCGTATCAGGTGGCCAAAGTATTGGAGTTTCAGCTTCAGTATCAGTCCTTCCAATGAATATTAAGGACTGATCTCCTTTAGGATGGACTGGTTGGATCTCCTTGCAGTCCAAGGGACTCTCAAGAGTCTTCTCCAACACCACAGTTCAAAAGCATCAACTCTTTGGAACTCACCTTTCTTTATGGTCCAACTCTTACAGCCATACATGACAACTGGAAAACCCATAGCTTTGACAATGGACATTTGCCGGCAAAGTAATGCCTCTGCTTTTTAATACACTGTCTAGGTTGGTCAAATCTTTTCTTCCAAAGAGTGTCTTTTAATTTCATGGCTGCAATCACCATCCACAGTGATTCTGGAGCCCAAGGAAATAAAGTCTATCACTGTTTCCATTGTTTCCCCATCTATTTGCCATGAAGTGTTGGAACCACATGCCATGATCTTAAACAAAGTCTAGGAGGCTACAGTCCATGGTGTCACAAAGAGTCGTACATGACTGAGCTACTAACACACACAGGAATTAGGCAGAATATGAAGTTATTGAATCACAATTGTTTTCCATAGAACTCAGGGCATTTCTTCCTTACTTTTAATATTCATATGTGTTAAATTTTATTTTATTAGGCTGTGCTGGGTCTTCACTGCTCTGTGCAGGCTTTCTCTACTTGTAGTGAGAGGGCCTACTCTTCGTTGAGGTGCTTGGGCTTCTCATTGCAGTGGCTTCTCTTGTTGCGGAGCACAGGTTCTAGGGCCCACAGGCTTCAGTAGCTGTGCTACATGGGATCAGTAGTTGTGGCTCATGGGCTCAGTTAGTTGCAGCTCATGGGCTCTAGAACATGGGCTGAGTAGCTGTGGTGAATGGGTTTAGTTGCTCTGCGGCATACAGAATCTTCCCGGAACTGCAATAAAACCCATGGCCCCTGCACTGACACATGGATTCTTATCTACTGCCACAATGTAAGTCCTAATTTGTATTTATTTTTCACTGGAGAAAAACTGTTTACGATATTGTGTTGATTTCTGCCATATAACAATGTGAATCAGCCAGCCCTCAGTTCAGTCGCTCAGTCATGTCTGACTCTTTGCAATCATAACACTATTGAGTGATGCCAAGGAGAAATATCAGAAAACTGGAGCCTGAGTTTTTTTCCTTTTTTTTTTTTCACAAGTGAATTGGATTTTTTTATTGCTTGGAAGCCTACAGTATTTTTTTTTAAGTGTAATAATTTTGCTAAGTTTTTTGTTGTCTGTCTCTTTTCTAGACACAACTTGCCTTTTAAGTCTAAAGATTCAAGTCTTTCTTTAGTCTATTAAGTCTTTGGGGCATACTTTTACTTTTTCTGTCTTCGATGTCTACACCTCTTTTTATTTATTTTTTTTTTTTTTTTTTTAATTTTATTTTATTTTTAAACTTTACATAATTGTATTAGTTTTGCCAAATATCAAAATGAATCCGCCACAGGTATACATGTGTTCCCCATCCCGAACCCTCCTCCCTCCTCCCTCCCCATACCTTCCCTCTGGGCCGTCCCAGTGCACCAGCCCCAAGCATACAGCATCGTGCATCGATGTCTACACCTCTTTTTAATTTTACCCCCTCAGTCATATCCTGTACTTCAATTTTGGGTGTGTTCATGAATGTTTCTGGAGATTCCAATTTGACTTTTATTCTTCTACTTTTTCTCTTCTGCATCTTTCCTTGAGCCTTTTGGTCTCATTTCTTGTATTGTCTTATACCGTCCTCTCTAAATTCTTGTTTTCCTCTAAAGTCTTGCTTTGAAATCTTATTTTATAAAGAAAATGATTTTTCTAATTTTATTAGTTCACTGAGATATTTTATCAAAATTTTCCTCTGGTTTGTGGTATCACTTTTCTGGTGGAGGATTCAACTATTATTGGACTTTCTTGTTATTTTCTTCCTTTTTCTTCTTTTTTTTTTGTCTTTTTTTTAATTTAATTTTATTTTTTAACTTTACAATATTGTATTGGTTTTGCCATATATCATAATGAATTCTCCACAGGTATACATGTGTTCCCCATCCTGAACCCTCTTCCCTCCTCCCTCCCCATACCATCCCTCTGGGGCATCCCAGTGCACCAGCCCCAAGCATCCAGTATCTTGCATCCAACCTGGACTGGTGACTCGTTTCATACATGATATTTTACATGTTTCAATGCCATTCTCCCAAATAATCCCACCCTCTCCCTCTCCCACAGAGTCCAAAAGACTGTTCTATACAACAGTGTCTCTTTTGCTGTCTCGTATACAGGGTTATTGTTACCATTTTCTAAATTCCATATATATGCGTTAGTATACTGTAATAACAAAATTCTCATACTGGCTCCTTTAGAAGGGATTGCCAGCTGAATGATGTGAGTTGCTCCTAGATTAGCATTCTGCAAGAGGCTCATGTTGATGGTGGCAGAGCCCTCTCCCAATCAAAACACTTATCCCCATGGAGAGAGTTAAAGCTTAGGCAGGTGGTCCAAGGCCTTTAGGGAGGAAGTGAACATTCTCACTTATGCTTTCCTTAAGCCTTGTGCACAATGTATCTTGCCCAAGAACTAGCCTTGCTTCAGGTCCAGAACTAATGACTACACAACACAATGTTTTACTCATAGAAATGCTTTTCTTAGGCTCTATGCTAATGATTTTAATTGTAACAAATCTTGCCTGGGAATGTGTTTCTCAAGACTTGTCCCTCCGATTACACAGCAACAGTATATCTCACCCAGAGACTTTCACCCAGAACCCATTCTCCCTGGCTAATCTTGTGCCAAAATTACCTCGGATGTGTGCCCTGGGAAAGGATCTGGTGGACTGTTTACAAACCTTTAGGTATTCTTTTTATCTGTTCTCAGCAGCCAGTTGAGAAGTATATAAGGCCCTGCTTAAACTAATGAGGGTGGGTACTCTTTCTACGCCCTTCTGGTGTCTATGTCAGAAGCTTTCTCTGTCCTGTCACTTGAAAGAAAATTTTGCTGCACAAAGCTCTGAGTGACTGAGACCTGTCTTTGGTCCCACTGTTAAATCTTCTTCGGAGACCACAAATCCAGCAACACCATTCAAAGTAAGCTATCACCATTATTCCAGGCCTTTCAGGGAGTACCACCTACCTTGGAGAATTGTCCTTTGCCATCTAAGCCTGAGATCAGTAGCCATCATATCTCCACTTAGCACTGTCTTGAAACATAGCTGACTGTCACTACATTTGGCAACCCTCCATCACAGATCAAGTATTTGATTTACTCCTCTTTAAGATAAAGTTGGAGAAGGCAATGGCACCCCACTCCAGTACTCTTGCCTGGAGAATCCCATGGATGGAGGAGCCTGGCAGGTTGCAGTCCATGGGGTCGCTAAGAGTCGGACACGACTGAGCGACTTCACTTTCACTTTTCACTTTCATGCATTGGAGAAGGAAATGGCAACCCACTCCAGAGTTCTTGACTGGAGAATCCCAGGGACGGTGGAGCCTGATGGGCTGCTGTCTATGGGGTCGCACAGAGCGGACACTACTGAAGCGACTTAGCAGTAGCAGCAGCAAGATATAGTTAGAATCTTTAATACTTATACTCTACACTTTGAGTTCATTGCCTATATCTCCTATCTTAAAATAAAAATTCTATATTACTATTTAAAGTTATTATTAAGAGGCTTCTTTACAATGATATGTATTTTTGGCAATTTTGAGACCATCAAAAATAATTACTACATCTGTGATATACTTGTCTCCTTTTTTAATAGTATCTATCAGATGACCTAAATAACATTCAAAGTTCACTTTTATTTAACATTGTTTTAGCTTAATGCCTTCCCCAAATACAACTTTATTCAAAATAAAATAATTAAACATAATATGCGATTTTATAGTTATTTGAACATAAAGGAGGTTAAGAATTTCTGAGAGATTATTTTGAAGAAAAGCTTTGCTTTATATTCAGTATAGTATATATATGTAACAAAATTTTAATTAGGTTATGTGGCTACCTATATTTATCAGATAAGTGAAATTTGAAAAAGTGTTTAGTTGATGGAATGATAAGCATTCTGTAAGAGCATTAATAATTTTCATCTCTTAAAGGTAATAATGCTAATCATTTTCCAGTAGTTTTCCCATGTCATGAAAATTAGAGCAAAATATGCTATCAGCAGGGACTTCCAAAGTGGCTCACTGGGTAAAGAATCCTCCTGCAATGCAGGAGATGGAGGAGATGCAGGTTTGATCCCTGGGTTGGAACAATCCCCTAGAAGAGAGCAGGGCAACCCACTCCGGTATTTTTGCCTAGAGAATCCCATAGACAGAGGAGCCTGGCGGGCTACAGTCCATGGGGTCACAAAGAGTTGGACACGACTGAAGTGACTGAGCAGCACATATGCTATCAGCATATGCCATGGCATATGATGATCTTCATGGATTTCTACAATTATTTCTTAAACACTTGAATAAATGTCCTTGTATAATTGTTATTATGACCAAGATTTGTCTTTTGTTTGTTCATTTTTAACTTCCTTGCCCAAGTAAGAAAGTAAATTCATGTTGATATATGGCAAAACCAATACAATATTGTAAAGTTAAAAAATGAAAAAAAAAGAAAGTAAATTGAGATGATCAGTAATGTAATAATTATCCACTAAATCTGCAATGTTCTTTCCCTGACTTTACTGATGCTATTTTATTTAGATTGAGGTATATCACACATATTAATTTGTACATATTAATTGTACAAAATTCTTTAGGTGGAATTGAGCCAGTATTTGGAACTTACTAAGCAAGAATTGTCAGTTAATGCCAAATATTCAATACCAAGCAAATCCACATTTTGGCATGTGCTTTGAAATTCCCCACAGTGGTTCATTCAGGGACAGGATGAGAAGTTATAAAGTTCCTTCAATTTGTAATATTGAAGGAACTATTTTTGAGGGCTTTAGTTGCCCAGAGAATTATGGTTCAAGACACACTGATTTACCAATAGCTAAAGCCAACATCAAAATGAGTGAATCTTCACATACCCAGGCCAAGAAGAAAGACTGCTTATCATTATGAATAACATGAGCATGACAGTGAGTAAAAAGTCACTGGTCACAAACCAGGAAGTGTCAGCACTTAAATTGGACAGGAGGAAAAGATGGTGAGCAAGGCTCCAGTATTTCTTGAAAATGTTCATTTTACTTCTATGTTTCTAAGAAGATTGATGGGAAGTCCCTGTTCATACTGCAGCCATATATCCCCAAATTTCTCCCACCATCATCAGAACTGGAGTAAGGAGTCGGACTCTTTTTTTTTTTTTTTTTTGCTTAATGTTTGACTACTGACTACTTTTAAGCCTCACCATCTACTCTTCTCTGGATGGTAGAATATTCCTTTTCTTCCCAACCCTGTCCCTTCACTGCTTGGGAAGCTAGGAAGACACAGAAGATATATAGTCAAGATTCCAAAAGAGGTGGAAAAGGTCTTTATCAATGCCTGGAAAAATAAAATCAAAAACAATTTCAAACAAGAAGGATATTCAGTTTAAGATGCATGCTACCAAACATTATCCATGTGCATAATATGTTTGGTTTATTACAAATTTATTTATAGATAAATTAAATAAGGACATGAATTAATCACCTACCTTAAAGAGTGAACAGGAGTACACTTTCAAGTGCCTTATTTGTGGTGTTGCTACACTGTGTAACTCTGGGGGGTGGTGTGTGGTGGCCTCTGGACATTGACAGTGCCCAGCCTGTGTATTTTTATGTGGTATTCCTGTTTTATTGGTATCTCTGCATCACTTATAGCCAAGTATTATTTTCTTATCCTCCCTCATAGGTCACTCCATATGGAAACAAAGTCCAAATGTTTCTTTGACACCAGGGAAATACTGTACCGTATAGGATAATGCATGTAGTTTTCTCCCTTTCATTGCCATCTGACCCCCGCTGCACACACCATACCACATACACAGGTGCACACATACAATCTGCCTTATACAACAGCACTTCCAGTTGAGAAAAAGAAAGAGTCAAACTCCAACCAGGAAGGATTATGCATGCTCACTGAGGTACATGAGCTGAGTATACAATTAAGTAAATGGAAACCAAGGACGAAAGTTTTCTAAATTACCTAGTGATGCCTTGAATGAATTGCTACAAGAAATATCTGAAAATCACTGGCAAACATCTATTGGTGAACATTAAACCTGAAATGTATTCTACAGCTTTTTAGAAGCACAACCAGGACTTCATATAGCATGAATATTAATGCACCTGCTTATTATCTCCAATGATAGTTGCACTGCTTTTGTGATGTATTGCACCTTATTGCTGGATCCCTCCTGATTTACAATGAGTCATGGGCTGTTTTATTATTAAGTAAGGAAATTAGGCATGTCTCAGAATATAGAAGCATTTAGAAAAAGATACCTGAATAACCTGAATACAGAAATAGACACAATCTAAAAGTACCTTCCCAGGCAAGGTCTGCAGAGTTCCCAACAGTGTGTTCACAGATGCAAAATAAATATGATGTGCCCCAGTACAATTTGCTGTCTACCACACTGAATTATAATTTAGAAAAAATGGGAAGCATGAAAATTACTACTGGTTTTTCTAAGCAAGAAGCCAACAGAAAAATATTTACACTATCTTCTGACATGCTATTCCTTATGAGTGGCTAAATTATTAAATGATAGTAGCTCAAAATTACATGGTTAAGAATTTATTTTTGTTTTGTGACTTGAAGGAATAAGTAGCTTTCAGTTTCCAGACTTTCCTTATTTTTTTAACATAGATATTTTTGTTACTAGAGAAATTAATTATACAAAATAGGCCATGTTACGATAGCTTTGTAATTGTACATATGAATGGATGGCCAATAGAAAGACAAAGAAAAGATGCTTTCAGAAATGTGATTATAGGAATCATTATTCATCAACAGTCCTTATATCATAGAAAGAGCAAATATCTCCCCAAAGGGAAATAAAAGTCATTTTAAGGACCTCAGCATTCTAGTTTCTGAATGATACATCTATGACAAGCTGGTTCTAATGAGAGAACCAATGGAACTGGCTCAGTCTCCCAAACCCAACACCATTATATAGCCTGCCATATTGCTTGCACAAAATTTATCAAAATATTTCAGTCAACTCTGATAGGTGGCAAATCTCCAGACCTCAGTTGACCTAACATTCCTATTGTTAGCAAATAGTAAGTCCAAGAAAAGGAACTTATATCAACCATCTGACATAGCCACCTTCATTGGTTGTCCATATTTTCCATAAATTTGAGAGATTATCAAGTAAGGCAGCCACCAAGTAACATACTTTATAAGTTTAAGCAAGCATTATTTCCATGCTCCACTGTTGCCTGAAGACAGATAGACTAAATGTTTGGGTGACATAACAGCAAGCTCAGAGTTCAAAAGCAGCGACCTAAATATGTATCTTTGCAATAGGATTATTATTTCAGCATTCATTGTCTAAAAGTAAAACTAAGTATTTTCATTTCTAATAAAAGTAAAATATTGGTTTTAGGGCATATTTTAAAATTAAACTCAGGAAGTATCCTTTAACCAAGCTGTTTTCTCTTGTTAATATATCACATGCAGCTACATATTTAAGATGTTTTAATTAAAATTATTAAAAATTATATTTATATCAAAGAGCATATTATGTATATTAAGGCATTAAAAATACAAATAAATAGTACAGCATGTTCCCACTACTAACCTTGGAAAAAACAGAATAAAAACAAAGACTTTTAAGTCCTCTGTGTACTCATCCCTAGTCAAATTACCCTAGGGTAACCACAGTTCTAAACTTTGTATTTTATAATTCCCATTTTCCTGTTTTTCTTTGTGGTTTTCCATCATCTGGTTGTAAACATAAATATAATAAAATATTGTTTAGTTATCTATATTGTACATTTATAAACAGAATAATATCGTGTGCTTTTCTTGTATCTGGCTTTTAAAATTAATTTTGCTGATATTTATCTAGAATAGAGCATATAGTTATACTTTAATATTCACTGTATCTATATTGCTAATTTATTTTTCATTTTTCACATGGCTTATTTGTGCCTTTTTTCTTATAATTTTGATTCATCTCATAAAAATTTTTTTAATTTTATTAGGTTTACAAAATTTTCTTGATTACTTTAATTTCTCTTATAGTACCTTAGTCTTTATTATATGAATCTCTGCTCATATATTTTTTCCTTATCTTTTAAAACTGATTCTCCTGTTTTTAATCACCATAAGTTCTTAATACTGAATACTTACTCATTTTCAGTATCTCTTTTTAAATATATGTATTGATATTATGATGGTAGGTGTATCAGTTACTAAATTCTGTCAATTTCTCCTTTATAAATTTTGAAGGTATCTTATAGGGTACATATTAGCTTAAAATTGTTATGCGTTCCTGGTGAATTCATTTTATTCATCACAATGTGGTAACTCTTCTCAACTCTAAAAATGCCTTATTTCCCCTTCCAAACATCCATTTAGCTTGATATGATGCAATTATATCAATTTTATTTTGGATAATGTTTCCTTAGTACATATTTTCCATTCCTTTATTTTCAAAATTTCTCTTTCTTCATATTTGAGGCATGAGTTTTGAAAACAGCATGTGGAAGACAGAATTCTTAAAAGAAATAGGAATACCAGGCCACCTCACCTGCGTGCTGGGAAACCTGTATGCAGGTCAGGAAGGAACAGTTAGAACCAGACATGGAACAACAGACTGGTTCCAAATTTGGAAAAGGGTATGTGAAGGCTGTATATTGCCACCCTCCTAATTTAATTTATATGCAGAATACATCATGTGAAATGCTAGGCTGGATGAAGCACAAGCTGGAATCAAGATTTCTGGGAGAAATATCAATAACCTCAGATATGCAGATGACACCATCCTTATGGCAGAAAGTGAGGAAGAACTAAAGAGCCTCTTGATGAAAGTGAAAGAGGAGAGTCAAAAAGCTGGCTTAAAACACAACATCCCAAAAACGAAGATCATGGCATCTGGTCCCATCACTTCATGGTAAATAGATGGGGAAACAGTGACAGACTTTATTTTCTTGGGCTCCAAAATCACTGCAGCCATGAAATTAAAAGACACTTGCTCCCTGGAAGAAAAGATTTGACCAACCTAGACAGCATATTAAAAAGCAAAGATATTACTTTGCCAACAAAGGTCCATCTAGTCAAAACTATGGTTTTTCCAATAGTCATGTATGGATATAAGAGTTGGACCATAAAGAAGGCTGACACCAAAGAACTGATGCTTTTGAACTGAACTGAACTTTTGAACTGAGAGTCCCTTGGACTTCAGGAGACCAAACCAGTCAATCCTAAAGGAAATCAGTCCTGAATATTCATGGGAAGGACTGATGCTGAAGCTGAAGCTTCAATACTTTGGCCACCTGATGCGAAGAACTGACTCATTGTAAAGACCATGATGTTGAGAAAGAATGAAGGCAGGAAGACAAGAGAATGACAGAGGATGAGATGGTCGGATGGCATCACCGACTCGATGGACATGAGTTGAGCAAGCTCTGAGAGATGATGAAGGATAGGGAAGCCTGGTGTGCTGCTGTCCATGGGGTCACAAAAGTTGGACATGACTGAGTGACTGAACAATAGCAAGGTAGAATTCTAAGAATGATCCCCATTGATCCTTGCCTGTTGGATCCAAAGAATTCTGCCAACAAATTGAATGAGCTGGGAAGTGGATTCTTCCCCACCTTCTCCAGGTAAGAGCTTAGGATGGTCAATACTTTGATTTCAGACTTGTGAGATCTGAAACAGAGAATCCAGTATAGCTCATGTAGATATCTACCTTCAGAAATCTGCAATATGATTTTGGGTTAAGCTGCAAAGTTTGTGATAACTTGTGCAGAAACAGAAAACTAATACACAGCATGTAGCTTAAAATTGCTTTAACCTAATCTGTCAATCTTGCCCTTTAAAAAATAACTGTCCTTACTAATATAATTTATTTCTACCGCTTCATTTTTTATCCTTTATTGCTTCAACTTTTCTTTTTTTCTTTCATTTTTGCCTTTTTTCAGATTGTTATTGTTGTTCAGTCATTAAGTCATGTCCAACTCTTTCTGACCCTGTGGACTGTAGCACACCAGGCTCCTCTGTCCTCTACCATCTCCTGGAGTTTGCAGAAATTCATGTCCATTCAGTTGGTGATATTATGTAAACATGTCATCCTCTGCCGCCCCCTTCTCCTTCTGCCTTCAATCTTTCCCACCATCAGGGTCTTTTCCAATGAGTCAACTCTTCACATCAAGTGGCCAAAGTATTGGAACTTTAGTTTCAGAATCAGTCCTTCCAATGAATACTCAGGATTGATTTCCTTTAGGCTTGACTTGTTTGATCTCCTTGCAGCCCAAGAGATTCTCAGGAGTCTTTTCTAGCACCATAATTTGAAAGCATCTTTCAGATTGATTTTTATTTGTATTTCATTTCTTTCTTCTCCATTGATTTGGATGCTATAGTATTTATTTCTGTTTACTAAGAATTTGCCCTAGAAAGTTTACCCTGTATGCAAAAATACCCAGTCACAAAAAGGAATGAATCTGAGTCAGTTGTATTGAAGCGGATGAACCTAGAGCCTGATATACAGAGTGAAGTAAGTGAAAAAGAAAACCAAATACTGTATATTAAAGCATGTATATGGAATCTAGAAGAATGGCACTGATAAACCTACTTGCAGGGCAGGGATAGAGACACCAATGTAGAAAATGTATGTGTGGACACAGTGGAAGAAGGAAAGGGTGGGATGGATTGAGAGTTGCATTGACATATATACACTATCATGTGTAAAATAAGTAGGTAGAGGGAAGCAGCTGTGTAGGAAATTCAGCTCCATGCTCGGTGCTCTGTGATTGACTTAAAGGTGGGATGGGGTGGGGGAAGGGAGGCTCAAGAGGGAGGGCACAGTGTATACTTATAGCTCATTCACACGGTTGTACAGCAGAAAGCAACACAACATTGTAAAGCAATTATCCTCCAATTAAAAATAAATCAAAAAATAAAGTTAGAAAACAAGTAAAATCTAGTTAATCAATATCACCATTCTACTCCCAAATAATTCAATGAATGTATAGGGACTGAACTCTGATCACCCCTTCCCACTTAGATGCTAATTTGTTCAGAATCTTAGTTTCATTTGGCTTTTATTATCACCTGCCTATTTTTAAACAAATAAGTCATTACGGTACTTTTTCACAGTCATTTTTGCTTATATTTAAAAGCATATTAAACATTTTTTGGTCCATATATACCTTCTCTCATCTGTTTGCTTTTTAAAAAATCATTTTTCTTGCATCTTAATTATAATGTTGCCTTGAGAAGTTTCTTTAGTAGGAGTTTGTAAAGATAAAGTTTGGTTTAATTTTTTGGAAAGTTTCTACTTGGTTCTTTCATTGCAAAACAATTTTTACAATGTATGCTATTCTAATTTTCTTTTAGCTCATGGAAGGTATTCTCCTGGACTCCTTTGTTGCTGGTTAGAAATCATCAATCCGTCATTTCAGATAACTTGTTTTGTTCTCTTGTTACATCTAAGGATATTTTTTCCTTTGATAATATATATTTTCACTCTCACTTGTCTAGGGATGGAAATTTTGAATTTGTTGTGATTTTGGAAGCTGAAAATTCATAATTTCAACAATTAGGGAAAATTGAAACCTTTTTTCCTTCAAATATTACTTCATCCATCCTATGTCACCTTCTGGAATTTTGATTAGAGGCACATAAAATCTTGTTACTTCATGTCTTTTACCTTCTTTTAAATGTTTTCTATTTCTCTGTACATCATTATGGAAAACATATTTTGGATGTATTTTATACTTTAATAGTTATAATTATCTTTGTTTAATATGCTCTTTAATTTAACAACTAAAATTTTCATTTCAATCATTATATATTTTTATTCCTAAAAGTTCTGTTTGGGTCATTTTCAAATTACCCAGTCTTTCATTCCTTAGTTATATTTTCAATTTCTTCTTTATTTATTGAATGTATCATTTGAAAATATATTTTTATGTTCTACATGGAAAATTCTAAAAACTAAACTTTGTGTGGGTCTGTTTCTGCTAGTTGTATTTATTGCTAGGTAAAATTCTACGTGTAATGCAGGAGATGTTGGAAATGCAAATTTAATAAGCTGTCTAGGTTGCTCATAACTTTTCTTCCAAGGAGCAAGCATCTTTTAATTTCATGTCTGCAGTCACCACCTACAGTGATTTTGGAGCCCCCCAAACTAAAGTCTCTCACTGTTTCCATTGTTTCCCCATCTATTTGCCATGAAGTGATGGGACTGGATGCCATGATCTTAGTTTTTCTGAATGTTGAGCTTTAAGCCAATGTTTTTAATCTCCTTTTTCACTTTCATCAAGAGGCTCTTTAGTTCTTCTTTGCTTTCTGCCATAAGGGTGGTATCATCTGCATATCTGAGGTTATTGATATTTCTCCCAGAAATCTTGATTCCAGCTTGTGCTTCATCCAGCCCATCATTTCTCATGATGTACTCTGCATATAAGTTAAATAAGCAGGGTGACAATATACAGCCTTGACGTACTCCTTTTCCTATTTGGAACCAGTCGGTTGTTCCATGTCCAGTTCTAACTGTTGCTTCCTGACCTGCATATAGGTTCCTCAAGAGGCAGGTCAGGTGGTCTGGTATTCCCATCTCTTGAAGAATTTCCCACAGTTTTTTGTGATCCACACAGTCAAAGGCTTTTGTGTAGTCAATAAAGCAGAAGTAGATGTTTTTCTGGAACTCTCTTGCTTTTTTGATGATCCAACAGATGTTGGCAATTTGATCTCTGGTTCCTCTGCCTTTTCTAAAACCAGCTTGAACATCTGGAAGTTCATGGTTCACATATTGTTGAAGCCTGGCTTGGAGAATTTTGAGCATTACTTTATTAGCGTGTGAGATGAGTACAATTGTGCAGTAGTTTGAGCATTCTTCCGCATTGCCTTTTTTAGGGATTGGAATGAAAACTGACCTCTTCCAGTCCTGTGGCCACTGCTGAGTTTTCCAAATTTGCTGGCATATTGAGTGCAGCACTTTCACCACATCATCTTTTAGGATTTAAAACAGCTCAGCTGGAATTCCATCAAATCCACTAGCTTTGTTCATAGTGATGCTTCCTAAGGCCCACTTGACTTTGCATTCCAGGATGTCTGGCTCTAGGTGAATGATCATGCCATCGTGATTATCTGGGTCATGAAGATCTTTTTTGTACAGTTCTTCTGTGTATTCTTGCCACCACTTCTTAATATCTTCTGCTTCTGATAGGTCCATACCATTTCTGTTCTTTATTGAGCCCATCTTTGCATGAAATATTCCCTTGGTATCTCTAATTTTCTTGAAGAGAAATCTAGTCTTTCCCATTCTATCGTTTTCCTCTATTTCTTTGCACTGATCACTGAGGAAGGCTCTCTTATCTCTCCTTGCTATTTTTTGGAACTCTGTATTCAGATGGGTATATCTTTCCTTTCTTCCTTTGCCTTTCACTTCTCTTTTTTTCTCAGCTGTTCATAAGGCCTCCTCAGACAGCCATTTTACTTTTTTGCATTTCTTTTTCTTGGGGATGGTCTTGATCCCTGTCTCCTGTACAATGTCACAAACTTCCGTCCGTAGTTCATTAGGCACTCTTTCCATCAGATCTAATCCCTTAAATCTATTTGTCACGTCCACTGTATAATCGTAAGAGATTTGATTTAGGTCATATCTGAATGGTCTAGTGGCTTTCCCTACTTTCTTCAATTTAAGTATGAATTTTGCAGTAAGGAGTTCATGGTCTAACTCACATTCAGCTCCCGGTCTTGTTTTTGCTGACTGTATAGATCTTCTTGACTAGTCTTCTCTTCTGTTGTTGGAAGAGGGTGTTTGCTATGACCAGGGCATTCTGTTGGCAAAACTCTATTAGCCTTTTCCCTGCTTTATTCAACTGCCTCACCATATTCCTAGTAATGATTTAATTTTTCCACACCTTTTCTATCACCCTCACACAGAACATGACACTTTAAAAGATTCCAAGTTTTCATCTTTAATCCTAGAGAGGCATGACTAAGATCTCAAAATAATTAATTCTAGAATGAATAAAGCTATTTAATACTTTTCAAAAGTGCATAGACAAGTAAACTCATAGGTTCTGTGTTTTGTTTTCAAGTCTATAAGTACAAAGCTGGATACACTGGAGAAATGCCTCCCCTTCCAACACATACCTTATTTCTATCTTAATTGATATGAAGCAGAGAAAACGCTAATCAAGTTTTCACCTTATATCTTTGGGAGTTTAATATATGGTTTCTGATAGTCAATTAACATGCATTTTCTCCATGATCTTGGCATTACTATATTCCCAGTATGGGGAGCAGAAGGTGCTTGATAACTGATCCAGTGTGACACTGTGGCAGAGCTGAGATGCAGACTAAATGCCAGTATGTCCGATTCTAAAGTCCAAGCTGTTAGCCAGTGTGCCCTGTGTCTACTTCATTAATATTAACGATGTTTTACTTCAACAATTTACCATCTATTTTTAGACTTTTTAGAAGCATATTTTATTTATTCAATGCATTCAACCAATACTTCACCTACATTAAATATACAATAATTTGCAGAGCACTCTTATTAACATCAGTTCCCATGTGTCCGTGGCCATTCAATAGTTTGACACTCTTCATTTAACAAATGGGGAAGCAGACACAGAAGATTCATGACATGCACAGAACAGTTTAGTATTACAGTCAAAGTAAGCCATTTTATTCTTAATCCTCTCTCTTCCCTGACACTTACATTTGGAAAATGACAATACCCTTTAGAAAAGACTGAAAATACTGAACATCTACCATATCCTTGAGAGACAAAGAGTCGTAGCAGGAAACCCAGGCCAAAGCTTCAGTGCGAAGGATCTTGGATGCTATATGTGGCCTCTGATTCTGCTATTGAAGACTCTGTTACTGGAGAGAGAATGATGTCGACACATGATAATCCTGTTTCCTTTTAACCCATTCCCTGGTGGCTCAGATGGTAAAGAATCTGCCTACTATGCAGGAGACCCTGGCTCGATCCCTGGGTCAGGAAGGTCCCTGAAGAAAGGAATGGCAACCCACTCCTTGCCCTGAGAATTCCATGGACAGAGGAGTCTGGTGGGCTACAGTCCATGGTCACATAGAGTTGGACACGAATGAGTGACTAACACTTTCTCTGGACACTGGTCTAGTCCACTGAAATTGAAAATATGTATTGAGGAAATTGTATAAAAGAGGGGTGATTAATGTATTAAATCTGAAAATTAGGAAGAAACATTTTAGAGCCACAATTTAGTGTCAATCTTACCCTTATACATCCCTCTTTATGTGAAAGCTGACTCTGATCATAAATAAAATAAAATAAAATGTGTATCCACTGACTCATTTATTTTTCATCACAAGATTTGGAAAATGTTTATATATTTTACAAGTATTTATTAAATCTTTCCTTTTTAAAGTTTTGACAACCACACACTGATGTACTTCTTTACATATGGAAAAACAATTCAGCTGCTTTTTCAACTCAATTTAAAGCAATGTTCAGTTTACTAAATTGAAGAAGGCAATGGCACCCCACTCCAGTACTCTAGCCTGGAAAATCCCATGGACGGAGGAGCCTGGTAGGCTGCAGTCCATGGGGTCGCTAAGAGTCGGGCACGACTGAACGACTTCACTTTCACTTTTCACTTTCATGCATTGGAGAAGGAAATGGCAACCCACTCCAGTGTTCCTGCCTGGAAAATCCCAGGGATGGCGGAGCCTGGTGGGCTGCCATCTATGGGATCACACAGAGTCAGACACGACTGAAGTGACTTAGCAGCAGCAGCAGCAGTTTACTAAATACTCACTGATCATTAACTCTGTGGCTCCCACTAAGTGCTATGATAATTCGCTGGTTTGTTTCAAGTTGTCCATCCTAATAATGAGAATAATAAGCCCTGTGTCCCTCACAAGATTGTTGTGAGCCTTGTGGTGACTAATTTTATGTGCTAACTTGACTGCGCTAAGGAATACAGATATCTGATGAAACATTATTTATGAGTGCGTCTGTGAGTGTGCTTGCAAAAGAGATTAGTATTTGAATTGGTAGACTTGAGTAAAGAAGATAACCCTTCTATTGATGGGCATCATCCAATCCACGGAAACCTTGAATAGACCATCAGGTGGAAGAAAGGTGATTTTCTTTTTTTTATTTTTTTTAACTTCTGTTGGGACATTTATCTTCCTCTGTTTTTGGCCATTGGTGCTCCTGGTTCTTGGACCTTCAGGACTTGGACTGGGACTTATACCATGGCCCCCTGTTCTGAGGCCTTTCAACTTATATCAGTGAACCCCTGGCTTTCAGACTCTCTGACTCCCTGGCATTCAGACTCAGATCAAATTATACCACTGGCTTTCCTGGCTCTTCAGCTCCCAGATGGCAGATCATGAGATTTTTTGGCCTCCAAATCTCAGGAACCAATTCCTAGAATAAATATTCATATATATATATATATATATATATATATATATATATATAGTTCAGTTCAGTTCAATCGTTCAGTCGTATCCAACTCTGCAACCCCATGAACTGCAGCACACCAGGCTTCCCTGTCCATCATCAACTCTCGGAGCTTGTTCAAACTCATGTCCATCGAGTTGGTGATGCCATCCAACCGTCTCATCCTCTGTCATCTCCTTCTCCTCCTGCCCTCAATCTTTCCCAGCATCAGGGTCTTTTCCAATGGGTCAGTTCTTTGCATCAGGTGACCAAAGTATTGGAACTTCAGCTTCAGCATCAGTCCTTTCCATGAATATTCAGGACTGATTTCCTTTAGGATTGACTAGTTGGATCTCCTTGCAGTCCAAGGAACTCCCAATAGTCTTCTCCAACACAGTTCAAAAGCATCAATTCTTCAGCACTCAGCTTTTGTTATAGTCCAACTCTGACATGCACACATGACAACTAGAAAAACCATAGCTTTTTTGTTGTCATAGATGGACCTTTGTTGCCAAAGTAATGTCTCTGCTTTTTAATATGCTGTCTAGGTTGGTCATAGCTTTATTCCAAGGAGCAAGTGTCTTTTAATTTCATGGCTGCAGTCACCATCTGCAGTGATTTTGGAGCCCCCAAAAAGTCTCTCACTCATTGTTTCCCCATCTATTTCCCATGAAGTGATGGGACCAAATGTCATGATCTTATATATATATTTGAACTGTGGTGTTGGAGAAGACTCTTGAGAGTCCCTTGGACTACAAGGAGATCCAACCAGTCCATCCTAAAGGAGATCAGTCTTGGGTGTTCATCGGAAGGACTGATGCTGAAGCTGAAACTCCACTACTTTGGCCACCTCACGCGAAGAGTTGACTCACTGGAAAAGACCCTAATGCTGGGAGGGATTGGGGACAGGAGGAGAAGGGAATGACAGAGGATGAGATGGCTGTATGGCATCACTGACTCGATGGACATGAGTTTGGATAAACTCCGGGAGTTGGTAATGGACAAGGGAGGCCTGGCGTGCTGCGATTCCTGGGGTCGCAAAGTCAGACATGACTGAGTGACTGAACTGAACTGAACTGATATATATCTCCTATGTGTGTGTGTGTGTGTGTGTGTGTGTGTGTGTATATATATATATATATCCTATGTGCAGAGATATATCACTTATGTGTATGTATATGTGTATATATATATATCACTTATATCTACTATATATATTTTTTATATATGTATGTATACAGACATATATCTCTTAGGTGTATATATACATCTCCTATTAGTTTTGTTTCTCTGGTGAGTCTTGTCTAATACAGGCTTGGAGGAAAAGATACTATTAAGTGATCCAATACGTAAGGTCATTATTGAACAAAATAAGCATATCAGGTGCCCTCAAGGAGATTAGAACCAGGAAGTAGAATATACTCAAATTGATTCACTGCAGGACAGAAGAAAATGTCAGCTGAGGCCCTTACAAGTCTTATCATCTCTTATCTAAAATTTATTGGGGCCAGATATATTGTAAAATTTAGAATTCTTCAGATTCTAGAAGGGAAATGTCATAGACATACAGTCTATCAGGTATCACTTCCACAATAAAACGTATTGTGTTTCTGTAACAAAACACATGAGTCCTCACAACTGTTGGTGTAAATAAAGGACACAAAGAGCCTCATGGCAGTTCAGATGTGGTTTTGCCAAAAAATTAAGCCAATGTAGGTTTTGCCATGAAGTGAGTTATAAAATCTTTTTTTCTTTTTTAGCTTTCAAAGCTTTTGAGATTTTTGAATTGCAGATAAAGAGTTATAAATCTCAGGAGTGTGTAATTGAAACAAGTATTTCTCATCCTTTTCTTACTCAATTTATTCATTTCTCCAGATTTACATAGATAAATGGGTTCTCTTTCTTTCAAAAGCCAACAACAGGCATCAGAATCACCTAAGCAATGTTCTTGTCACAGGGTTGCTGAGTCTCACCTCAGCTCTTTTGTTGTTCAGTCACTAAATTGTGTCCGACTCTTTGCGACCTCATGGACTGCAGCACTTCCCTGCACCCAGGCTTCCCTGTCCTTCATTGTCTCCTGGAGTTTGCTCAAACTCACATCCATTGAGTTGGTGATGCCATCCAACCATCTCATCCTCTGTCACCCCCTTCTCCTCCTGCCCTCGATGTGTCCTAGTATCAGGGTCTTTTCCAATGAGTCGGCTCTTCACATCAGGTGGCCAAAGTATTGGAGCATCAGCATCTTCCCTTCTAATCAATATTCAGGTCTGATTTCACTAGGATTGACTGGCTTGAGCTCTTGACTCTCAAGAGTTTTCTCCAGGACCACAATTCGAAAGCAACAATTCTTCAGCACTCAGCTTCTTTATGGCCCAGCTCTCACATTCATACATGACTACTGCAAAAACCATTGCTTTGACTATATGGACCTTTGCCACCAAAGTGATGTCTTTCTATCTGACTCAAATAGGGCTTCCCAGGTGGCACTAGTTGTAAAGAATCTGCCTGCCAATGCAGGAGATATAAGAGAAACATGTTCGATCCCTGGATCAGAAAGATCTCCTGGAGTGCAGAATCGCAATCCACTCCAGTATTCTTGCCTAGAAAATTCCATGGACAGAGGAGCCTGACAGGTTACAGTCCATGAGGCCACAACTGAGCACACTTGTTTAATAGCTTAAGAAAATCAACAAAAAAGAATGTTTAATTAAGTTAACCACTCCTCAAATCCAAAATTGAAAATCAAAACTTAAGCATTTTGGATGTTAGATTTTACAAGTATTAGAATATCATGAAAGTGGGTTGTCCATTTCATTAATTCTGTATTTTGAGTGGCCATCTTATCTATTATTACTTTCCCTAGCTGGACACTTCTGTAGTTCACACTGTGTACACAGCTGATGTGGACTAATGCTTGATCTACAGCTGGTCCTGTTTGTCATCTCTGTTCCTTTAATTGAGAAATTTAATCAGCTCTTGGCATAATTCTATGAAGCTCTGTCAAAAAGTCATGCTAGGTTGCTTTTCATTTTAGAACAGGTAATCCCAGAATTTCACACATTTTCATCCATCTTATCTAGTATGTCATTTTTTTCTTTCAGAAGAAATTATTTAAACTGGATTTTTATTCATAAAAACTAATTTTTCTTTTTTCTTTTTTTTAATTTAACTTTATTTATTTTCATTAGAGGCTAATTACTTTACAATATTGTATTGGTTTTGCCATAGATCAACATGAATCCGCCACGGGTGTACACGTGTTCCCAATCCTGAACCCCCCTCACACCTCCCTCCCCATCACTTCTATATCATCTTATAGTGATACAGAGAAGTTAATTTTCATAGTACTTCTAAGTTCTTTCCTTGTGTTGAAGAATAGCAGCATATTACTGCTTTTCTTTGCCTATTTAAGGCTTCTGAACCTTTTCCCCTTTCACTTTTACAAAAGAGATGTTTAAGCATTGTAGGTTGCTGAGATTTCTTTTGTTGTTCTGAGGAGTAATAAGATGACATTTTAATTTTTATTTCAGGTATAGCATGTTGTCATATCCCTTTGTATGTTAAAAACAACTTAATAAAATTCATGCTCATGATAATATAAGCCTAAGGTAAATACCTTTATGTCCAAGAGTATACTGTTCTATAAAAGAAAATCTAACATTCTTTTAGCATCTCTAGCTTATCAAAACCATTCTCACAAACCATTACATGTTTTTCACAGTGATAGCAAATCTTTTCATACAATACAGAGGAAAACCATTTTCTGTAGCAGCACTTGACTGAAAGGAAAATTCCCAGCAAGTAGCTATTTGAAATCAGTACTGAGAATGTAAAATAAGTCCATTCCTAATTATGGCAATGAATTGGACATGGGAAATGTTCACTCATTTATTCAATAAACATGAATTCACCATATCCCATTGTTCCTAAGTACATAAATAAACATATGTTCCAATAAAAGAAAAGAATTATCAATGTGCTAATGCACTATTCTAGATTCTTGGGCTACATCAATGAAACAAACAAAAATTATGGTATTAACATTCTGTTGGTGTTTAGTTGCTAAGTCCTGTTTGACTCTTTTGTGACCCCATGGACTGTAGCCCTGAGGTTCCTCTGTCCTTGGGATTTTCCTAGTGAGAGAAGCATTTAAACAATAAAGAAGTTACATATTATAAAGTGATAAGTGACACGGAAAAAAGAAAAACATAAGCATGGTAAGACAGATGGGTGGGCCAGGGGCAAGTAGCAGCCCAAGATGGGGGTGACTGCAATTGTACTTGGGGGGGAAGGACAGGCTTCATTGAGATGCTGGCATTTGAGCAAAATGGACAGAAGGTGCAAGATGCCAAACACAGAGCAGCAGGAGCAAGGAGGCTTGTCAGGAAGGTCCGCTGGTCTCCTTAGTTAGAAATGCACAAGCAGGGCTGAGTTGCTCTAGAAACCATGGTAACACCCATAACTCTCAGTTTCTCTTTCCTGAGTTAAGGGGCCCTTGAATGAATTAAGCATTAAGATGCAATAAGATGGAAAACCAGTATCAGAAAAACAAGAAGGAAAAATGAATTAGGATTAGCAGCAAACAGTCAGCAGAAAAGCAAAGTCAAAGTCGTTTATTAGATGCTCAAATGGAAGATAACTAAAGTTACTGAAAGAGAAAACAGAACCGCAGGCCTAAAAGAGGAGCCCAAATCAGGAAGAAATAAAATCAGATATGGAGATGTAAGTAGCTCACATTGGCCCAGTAATTTAATGTTATCTTCAAGGCCTGAGCGTAAGCCTTTTATTACTATTTTCCTGTACAATACACCTTTCAAATTTGTCCTCAAAGAGGTACTATGTACAAGTTCTTTCCCCAAACACTAGGTTAGATTTTTTTTTTTACTTCATTTCTTAAGCAATTCTCAGATCCACCTAAAAAAAGGATTTAATGTTATCAGCTGCCTCTTGAAATAAAAAGTTAGCATATTGATTCTTCCTTAGACCTCATGGACAGACAGATCAATGCTAAGTAAATCATTGGTTAGAGCTCCATAATGAGTCAGTGAGGATCTCACAAAGCATCTCTCTGTTCAATACATTCATATTTACACCCTTACATGAAGCAGCCTTCTCAAAAATCATATACTAATGGTCCAGTGTGGTTTCTTAAGAACAGCAGATAACTGATTTTCAAATACTGGGACATAGTGTTTTGCCTGAGAAGCTGCCTACTTCTTTGTTTGGTTTAATTATATTTATGACCCAAGATTCAGCACAAATACAATATGCCCATTTCCTCCATTAGACTGGGAGTGCCTCCAGGTTACAGATCCCAATGTATTCAACCTGAACCCCCTCACACTTTGCTTGGCACACAGCATTATTTTGAAAAACATTTCTGGGTCTGTTTCTGCTTTGTAAAAAAGTTCATTTGTAGCATTTCTTTTCAGATCCCACATATAAGTGTTATCATATGATATTTCTCTTCCTCTGCCTGACTTACTTCACACAGTATGACAATTTCTAGGTCCACACAGATCAGATCAGATCAGTCGCTCAGTCGTGTCCGACTCTTTGTGACCCCATGAATCGCAGCACGCCAGGCCTCCCTGTCCATTACCAACTCCCGGAGTTCACTCAGACTCACGTCCATCCAGTCAGTGATGCCATCCAGCCATCTCATGCTCTGTCGTCCCCTTCTCCTCCTGCCCCCAATCCCTCCCAGCATCAGAGTCTTTTCCAATGAGTCAACTCTTCGCAAGAGGTGGCCAGAGTACTGGAGTTTCAGCTTTAGCATCATTCCTTCCAAAGAAATCCCAGGGCTGATCTCCTTCAGAATGGACTGGTTGGATCTCCTTGCAGTCCAAGGGACTCTCAAGAGTCTTCTCCAACACCACAGTTCAAAAGCATCAATTCTTTGGTGCTCAGCCTTCTTCACAGTCCAACTCTCACATCCATACATGATCACAGGAAAAACCATAGCCTTGACTAGACGGACCTTTGTTGGCAAAGTAATGTCTCTGCTTTTGAACATGCTATCTAGGTTGGTCATAACTTTCCTTCCAAGGAGTAAGCATCTTTTAATTTCATGGCTGCAGTCACCATCTGCAGTGATTTTGGAGCCCCCCAAAATAAAGTCTGACACTGTTTCCACTGTTTCCCTATTTCCCATGAATAAAGTCTGATCACTGTTTTCCAACTGTTCATGTTGAGCCCATCTATTTCCCCACTTTCACTGATGGGACCTCTTCACTGCCATGATCTTCATCTGCATATTGAGGTTATTGATATTTCTGGCAATCTTGATTTCGCTTTTTTCTTCTAGTCCAGCATTTCATGGCAATCATGTTGGAACCAGTCTTTTGTTCCATGTCCAGTTCTAACTTTTTGACCTGCATACAAATTTCTCAAAGAGGCAGATCAGGTGGTCTGGTATTCCCATCTCTTTCAGAATTTTCCACAGTTTATTGTGATCCACACAGTCAAAGGCTTTGGCATAGTCAATAAAGCAGAAATAGATGTTTTTCTGGGACTCTCTTGCTTTTTCCATGATCCAGCGGATGTTGGCAATTTGATCTCTGGTTAGGTCCACACATGTTACTGCAAATGGTATTATTTCTTTCTTTTCAATGGCTGAGTAATATTCCATTGTATATCTGCACCACATCTTCCGTATTCATTCCTCTATTGATGGACATCTAGATTGTGTCCATATCTTGGCTACCGTAAACAGAGCTGCAATGAACATTAAGGTGCATGTATCCTTTCAGACCATGTTTTTATCCAGATATATGCCCAGGAGTAAGGTTGCGGTGTCATAAAATAGCTCTATTTTTAGCTCCATACTGTTTTCCACAGTGGCTGTACCAATTTACATTTCCACCACAGTGTAGGAGGGTTCTTTTTTCACCACACCCTTTCCAGCATTCATTGTTTGTGGATTTTTTTTTTTTTTTTTGATGATAGCCATTCTGACTGGTGTAAGGTGATACTTCATTGTAGTTCTGACTTGCATTTCTCTAATAATTAGTGATGTTCAACATCATTTCACATGTTTTTTGGCCAAGAATGATCTTATGGTTACCAGAGGAGAAGGGTGGGAGGAAGGGATAGTTAGGGAGTTCAGGACAGACAGGTACACACTACTATATTTAAAGTGGATAACGAACAAAGACCTACCATAAAACACAGGGAACTCTGCTCAGTGTTATGTGGCAGCATGAATGTGAGTGGGATTTGGAGGAATATGGATAAATGAATATGTATGCCTGAGCCCCTTTGCTGTCCACCTGAAACTATCACAGTATTGTTAACTGGCTATTCAGTTCAGTTCAGTTCAATTGCTCAGTCGTGTCCAACTCTTTGAGACCCCAATGACAGCAGTTCACCAGGCTTCCCTGTCAATCACAACTCCTGGGGCTTGTTCAAACTCAAGGCCATTGAGTCGGTGATGCCACCCAACTATCTCGACCTCTGTTGTCCCCTTTTCCTCATGTGTTCAATCTTTCCAAGCGTCACAGTCTATTCCAATGAGTCAGCTCTTCACATCAGGTGGTCAAAGTATTGAACTTCAGCTACAGCATCAGTACTTCCAATGAATATTCAGGACTGATTTCCTTTAGGGTGGACTGGTTTGATCTTCTTGCAGTCTGCTGCTGCTGCTGCTAAGTTGCTTCAGTCATGTCCGACTCTGTGCGACCCCATAGACGGCAGCCCACCAGGCTCCCCCATCCCTGGGATTCTCCAGGCAAGAACACTGGAGTGGGTTGCCATTTCCTTCTCCAATGCATGAAAGTGAAAAGTGAAAGTGAAGTCGCTCAGTCATGTCCAACTCCTAGCGACCCCATGGACTGCAGCCCACCAGGCTCCTCCATCCATGGGGTTTTCCAGGCAAGAGTACTGGAGTGGGGTGCCATTGGACTCTACAGAGTCTTCTCCAATACCACAGTTCAAAAGCATCAATTCTTCAGTGCTCATGTTTCTTTATAGTCCAAATCTCACATCCATACATGACTACTGGAGAAACCATAGCTTTGACTAGATGGACTTTTGTCAGCAAAGTAATGTCTCTGCTTTTTAATATGCTGCCTAGGTTGGTTATAGCTTTTCTTCCAAGGAGCAAGCGTCTTTTAATTTCATGGCTGCAGTCATCATCTGCAGTGATTTTGGAGACCAAAAAAATTGTCTCTCACTGTTTCCATTGTTTCCCATCTATTTGCCATGAAGTGATGAGACCAGATGCCATGATCTTCATTTTTGGAATGTTGAGTTTTAAGCCAGCTTTCTCATTCTCCTCTTTCACTTTCAAGAGACTTTTTAGTTCTTCTTCACTTTCTTCCATAAAGGTGGTGTCATCTGTATATCTAAGGTTATTGATATTTCTCCCAGCACTTTTGATTCCAGCTTGTGCTTCATTCAGCCTGGTATTTCACATGATGTATATAAGTCTGCATGTAAGTTAAATAAGCAATGTGACAATATACAGCCTTGTCATACTCATTTCCCAATTTGGAACCAGTCCATTGTTCCATGTCGGGTTCTAACTGTTGCTTCTTGACCTGCATACAGACTTCTCAGGAGTCAGGTAAGGTGGTCTGCCATTTCCATCTCTTTAAGACTTTTCCACAGTTTGTTGTGATCCACACAGTCGAAGGTTTTGGTGTAGTCAATACAGCAGAAGTAGATGTTTTTCTAGAACTCTTTTGCTTTTTCGATGATCCAATGGATGTTGCATACTTCAACTCTGATTCCTCTGCCTTTTCTAAATCCAGCTTGAACATCTGGAAGTCCTTAGGTCATGTATTGTTTAAGTCTAGTTTAGAGAATATTGAGCATTATTTTGCTAGCGTGTGAGATGAGTGCAATTGTGCGATAGTTTGAACATTCTTTGGCATTGCCTTTCTTTGGGATTGGAATGAAAACTGACCTTTTCCAGTCCTGTGGCCACTGCTGAGTTTTCCAAATTTGCTGACATATTGAGTGCAGCACTTTCACAGCATAGTCTTTTAGGGTTTGAAATAGCTCAGGTGGAATTTTAGCACCTCTACTAGCTTTGTTTGGAGTGATGCTTCCTAAAGTTCACTTGACTTCACATTCCAGGATATCTGGCTCTAGGTGAGTGGATCACACTATCGTGGTTATCTGGGTCATGAAAATCTTTTTGTATAGTTCTTCTGTGTATTCTTGTCACTCCTTCTTAATATCTTCTGCTTCTGATAGGTCCATACCATTTCTGTCCTTTATTGAGCCCATCTTTGCATGAAATGTTCCCTTGGTATCTCTGATTTTCTTGAAGTTATCTCTAGTCTTTCCCATTCTATTGTTTTTCTCTATTTCTTTGCACTGATCACTGAGGAAAGCTTTCCTATTTCTCCTTGCTATTCTTTTGAACTCTGCATTTCTTTCCTTTTTCCTTTGCTTTTCACTTCTCTTTTCACAGCTATTTGTAAGGTCTCCTCAGACAACCATTTCGCTTTTTTGCATTTCTTTTTCTTGGATATGGTTTTGATCACCACCTCCTGTGTAATGCCATGAACCTCCATTCATAGTTCTTCAGGCACTCTATCAGATCTAATCCCTTGAATCTATTTGTCACTTCCACTGTATAATCGTAAGGAATTTGATTTAGGTCATACCTGAATGGTCTAGTGGTTTTTCCTTCTTTCTTCAATTTAAGTATGAATTTGGCTATAAGGAGTTCATGATCTGATCCACATTCAGCTTCCGGTCTTGTTTTTGCTGACTGTATAGAGCTTCTCCATCTTCGGCTGCAAAGAATATAATCAATCTCAAATCCATGTTGACTATCTGGTGAAGTCTATGTGTAAGGTCATCACTTGTGTTGTTGGAAGAGCATGTTTTCTATGACCTGTTCATTCTCTTGGCAAATCTCTGCTAGCCTTTGCCCTGTTTCATTTTGTACTCCAAAGCCAGATTTACCTGTTACTCCAGGTTATTTCTTGACTTCCTACTTTTGCATTCAAGTTTCCTATGATGAAAAGAACATCTTTTTTTTTGTTTTTGGTATTAGTTCTAGAAGGTCCTGTAGGTCATCACAGAACCATTCAGCTTCAGCTCCTTTCGCATTACTGGTTGGGGCATAGACTTCGATTACTGTGATATTGAATGGTTTGCCTTGGAAACAAACAGAGATCATTCTGTGATTTTTGAGACTGCACCCAAATACTGCATTTGGACTCTTTCGTTGACTATGAGGGCTACTCCATTTCTTCTAAGGGATTCTTCACCACAGTAGCAGATATAAAAGTCATCTGAATTATAATTTCCCATTCCAGTCCATTTTAGTTCATTGCTTCCTAAAATGTCAATGTTCACTCTTGCCATCTTCTATTTGATCTCTTCCAAGTTACCTTGATTCATGGACTGAAAAGTCCAGGTTCCTATGCATTACTGTTCTTTACAGCATCAGACTTTACTTCTATCACCAATCACATCTACAGTTGGATATTTTTTTTTTACTTTGGATCCATCTCTTCATTCTTTCTAGAGTCATTTCTCCACTCTTCTCCAATAGCATATTGGGTAACTACTGACCTGGGGAGGTCATCTTTCAGTGTCATATCTTTTTGCCTTTTCAAACTTTTCATGGGGTTCTCAAGGCAAGAGTATTGAAGTGGTTTATCATTCCCTTCTCCAGTGGCTATATGCTAATATAAAATATAAAGTTAAAAAAATTACTGAGGACCAAACATTATAAATATATGGCCCTTGCCTTTCATGGATTTTCAAATATTTGATAAATGATTAAATGAAAATATAAATATTAGGCTAACAACATTAGCTCTAAAGGGCATAATATGAGAAACTATATATAGTCAAAATTCCTCTTTTAGCATATAACACAAAATACTGTATTTTTGAAAAATATAAAAAAATGAGAATTTTGCTTTGACAAACATATAGATTAAAGTAACCAGAGAAAATATAAAGACCATAATGACCTTTATATTTTTTCCTATTTACTTCTGCCCATCTAGATTAGCTTGATATGGGGAATATAAATATGCAAATATAAAAGTCTGGATACAATTAAAAAGCACATATATATTAAAGAGTTTTAAGAAGCCTCCCCAGTGAGAGTCCATCTGTGCAAGAAACTAATAGGTACTAGAAAACTTGACTGCCTTCAGAATTAAATGAGGATGCTTAAATATAAAATTACTGCTGGTTTAATATAAGATTACTTTCTATATACTCCCAGGTTCTCTCACTTCAAATCACTCCTGAAGCGAACGTCAGGCATGCCTAAAGAAATGGTAATTCCTTAATTCCACCAGAGAACCACTACTGATTCTTACTCACATGAACTGAAATTTAACGTGTTTCTGAACCACTGACAGAGTAGTAATGATTTGGGAGATTGGAGATGAAATTACTTTTGCTTTTCTAGTGTAATTATTATTTATTCATATCTTTTACAAATTTATAACTTTCTTCCTTTTGGTTTTCTACCACAGAGTTTTTACAAAATGAAGGCTGCTAAGGTATTCCTTCTATTAGGGACAGTAAAATTAGTCTTCCTAGATATACAAGGTGGCTACTCAAAATTATGTTAAACTGAACAGAATTTTGAAAATTACTAGATTTTTAAACATATGCTTCTTATAAAAATATGCTATTATGATAGTGAATCATTCTCATTTCACCTATCCTGATACACAGAAAAATTTGGTAAGTGTGGCAGAACATATGGGGAGGTTTGAAGGCAAGCAATGTACACATGCATGTCTCTCTCTCTGTATCTTTTCATGTGCATTTAGCAGCTCAGACAGAATTTGCTAAGTTGGCTATCAATTAAAGAAACAAGTTGTAAAGTGAAGAACACTGCTCTCATTTAACTTTTGTTTGTTCGCCAACCCTACATTTCTGAAGGAGAAAATGTTCTGATTACTGTCATTGAGGCATAAGGTTCAGTGGGAAGGCAAGTCAACAATGGTTGCTTGACTCAGCTGTCAGTATTGGTGTTGTAAGGACTAGGATTTCCCATGATAATTATAAGAGCAGACATCAAAATCCTAACCACACCTCATTATCACAACTCCCAAAGGCCCTTTTCACAAAGTGGAGGTCTTGGCAGAGATTCTAGGCAAATCCTCTGCTGATCATTCTCATTCTTCCTGCATAAATGCCCTTTGAAGTTCTTATTGGATACATATCATTATCTGGCTTATATTCCTGCAGAACCTTCTGGTGACCTGTTTTTAAATTTTTGCTGTCTGTTAGAATGGTTGATAGGTGGCAAGTGAGAAAAGACATTAATAACAACACTGTAAGAACATAGGAGCTTATCTGTATGTATTAGGGTAGGTCTGAGAATGAACAAGAGATCCTATAAACTGATTAATCTCAAACATCAATCAGATTCTTTTCTCTTGTACACCACGTTACACAGAAGTGGGCAATAAATAAATGGCCCCAAAGCCATGATATCACAGAGCAGAGACCCTCCACCTGTTTCAGGAAATAGACTGCAATTCTATGGCACATGCAACAACAGCCAAGTGGACATGCAGCTAATAACAGGGAATGCTTGGATGAACAATTGCATATTTATATTTACCGAATCATGTAACATAGTCATTAATAATAATTCTCTCATATGAATGAGAAAAATATTATAAATACACCAGAATTTAAACTGTTACTGTCTCTACCTGAGGATTATTGGCAATGCTTTGTTTTTTAATTTGCATATTTCTGAGTATACTAACTCACACAATCCTACATATGAAAAACATACAACACAATAATTGATTACAAATAGTTATAATGAGGTCCACAGGAGTCTTTTAATACCCTAAATATGAAAAAAGTAAGCGTATATAATAAGATAGGGTAGGCAACTAATAGATCTAGAAAGTTATTTTAACTTAAAAATTTGGAGGAAGAGAACTTTTTTTGTTTAATTAGACATCAAAAGAAATTCTTTCTATGTGTAAGATTGAGGTGCTTCTGGCCAACTCATCAAGCCTTTGCCAATCGTGGAACCAGGCTATGAGATACCTTCAAATAGCTGCATGTCTAGGCATGTCAGGGTGTGTGTGCCTGAATTATCTATCAGGCTCTTTTCTGTGTCTGTAATAATGTTATCACTCCTCAAAACCTTTTAGTACATAGAGAGGACATGGTGAAATGTCAGGTAGTTCTTTCTGTCATTGTTGCTGACAGATCTTACTAGATAAGACAGAGGGATATGAGATGCATGTGGTTTGATGAGGGAATATTGATGATAATAAGGTGACAATTGAGGCAGTGATGGGAACCAAAAATGTGTGCTCGTGCATATTACCCAGGGCTAAGTTAGTACCAGGAAGTGGTCACCCACCTAGAGGCCACGTTTCCTGAGCCTTTCCTGCAGCTGGGTGAGGTATCTGATTAGTTCTCAGTGGAACGTGAGTTGAAGTGATTTATTTCACTTCTAGGTGATAGTAGTTATGCTTTCTCCACCTCCTTTTTATATTCTACCTAGATAAAGAAGACAATGAGATTTGTAAGGAATGGCATCTTTTCCCAAATGGAAAGAGTCCAAGTCCCTGAATCACAACATGGAAGAAAGTGACCTGCCAACCAACATGACCCACATGACCCACACTGACTGTTATATGGTACTAAAATCTTGGAGTTACTTGTTATCACTGCACATGTTCCCCTAAATAACACAACGATGAAGCTATCAAGTCTTAACTGACTACTTACTATGTGCCAGGCATTTTGCCAAGCAATTTACATACTCTGTTCCATTTAAAGTGTTTCTCAGATTTTGAGACATAGCTATGTCATCTTCTTTTAAGGGTAAAAAAAAAAAAAAAAAAAAAAAAACATAAGATAGAAGAACTGCATAATTTATCAAGGATAATTAAAATATTACATCTTTTATATGGGAGGTTTGAGAATCTTATTTAGGATTTCTCACTTTTCTACACCTGCTCATAACAGTGTGTATTTACAGGCTTGAAATTGGTTGAATGACCTTATCCAAAGAGTTTGATTAATGAAATGACACCCACCTAGAGGGAATGCTGAAGTTTAATATATCAGTCAAGGAACTGGATGACATACAGTTCTATGATTCAAACCAGCAGGTGACAGGGCACTGGCAGAATAAGTAGACTAGATTAGAAAAAATGATCAAAGCATGTATTTTTTAAAAATGCAGACATGTCCTGGGTTTTACAAGTTAAAATAAGGTTAAATATAATTTCTATCATCATAGGCAATAAAAAAATTAGAATGGGAGAGGCATGGCTTAACAGTAGCCTATGTAACAAAGTATAGTTTTCAGTACATTCAATATGAATGAATAAATTGGTGTGATTATTAAAAACAAATGTAATCTTGGCCTAAATTACTAGTGTACCTAAAACATGAAAGCTGATAGTATAGTTATTTTCTGAGTTGGCTGGGCCATAGCTGGAGTAATGATTTATAGTGCAAAATCCACATTTCAAGACAAATACTGACAAAATACTGACTGGGGTATCAAGCCATCTTGAAGTCAAGTCAACTGAGAAATGACTTGAGCTGTAGCTATTTGCCTTGAAAGAAAATATTTAGGTGAATTATGCCATGTACCTTTAAATATATAATAGGAAGTTTTGGTATGTCCATAACAGTTGGAGCAATAATCCAAAACTATAAGCTGAAGAGAAGTTATTTCAGGTCACTGAAAGGAAAAGTTTTCAAATAGTCAGACTTATCAAGACATAGAAAGGGTTCCCCAATGAGGTAATGAGTACTCCATCACTGGAGGCATACAAGCCTATCCTAGACAATTCATTGGCACAGTTGTAGGCACCAATCCAGTGATAATCAAAATCAATAACATTATCATGACATTCTCTTTCAAAACTGAGAAACCACAACTAAATGGATAAGTGTAAATTTTAATCAACTCATAGCTCAACCAGTCTTCACTTTACAAGGTGTAAATACTGAATTATTAATAACTTTCCTGAGGCATGGTGAATCAGGGGATGCAAAGATCTAAGAAAAAGAAGTGTGAGGAGTTTCTGGCTGAGTATATCCAGCTTGCAACCATTAATTAAATTTTCAACAGTCCATTTCATGTTACCTGCAGAATCACAGCCACAGGCAAATGTAGAACACAAATAAGTTATAAATACATAAACATTTCTATTACACTCAAGGTTTGTGATTATACATGTGGAAAGGGTAGATTGCTTTAAGATTTAGGTGATGTGACTGGCAAGCGATTATTCATGTGGCATTAAGCTTTAAATGATCTATAAGAGTAAATCTTTGGTGTAAAGAAGAAAAGGAAGACAGATGTTCAATATTTGCCCAGTATATTTTTGTTCATCCAGCAAAGTTTGCAGATTTAGATAACTGACCATTCTGCCCCCAAAGAAGTGAGTATCTTTGTCTTCTAAAGCATTGTTTCCTTCCTAAAATGGTCTGCACTGCATTATAAACAATGCTTCTATAATAAACCAGTGAGGAATGGGCTTTTCTTACTGGAAATGCTACTTGCATCTCTTTAATGGTTTGTAACTCAATCTTTTAAGTCTCAGAAATGCAGCTGGGATAACAAGTTTGTCAACATGAGTTATGTGATGGGTCTTAGGTATTTTACAAGCCACACTTAACTTAATCCCTTTGCTTTCTGAGCTGGTCCTCCATTACACTGTACCAGAGTTCACAGTAGCCATTTTTTTCTCTTCTTAACTTGGTCACTCTCTTCCTATGTTGTTTTATAAAATTCTTTGAGGGCAGCATTTTAATTATGTTGAGACCATTATATAACATTTTTTTGCATCACCAGCTAGAATTTCAGTAGTGGAGCAAGGCAGAAAGTGAAATGACTATGGAGTCAAGGGTCAGCTCAGTTCAGCCACTCAGTTATGTCCGACTCTTTGTGACCCCATGGACTGCAGCACGCCAGGCTTCCCTGTCTATCACCAACTCCTGGAGCATGCTCAAACTCATATCCATTGAGTTGGTGATACCATCGAACCATCTCATCCTCTGTCATGCCCTTCTCCTGTCTTCAATCTTTCTCAGCATCAAGGTATTTTCCAATCAGTCAGTTCTTTGCATCAGGTAGCCAAAGTATTGGTTTCAGCTTCAGCATTGGTGCTTCCAATGAACAGTCAGGACTGATTTCCTTTAGGATGGACTGGTTTGATCTTGCAGTCCAACACCACAGCTCAAAAGCATCAATTCTTCAGCTCTTAGCTTTCTTTATAGTCCAACTCTCACATCCATATATGACCACTGGAAAAACCATAGCTTTGACTAGATGGACCTTTGTTGGCAAAGTCAAGTGAAGACCAATCAATTTTAGTTTTCCAACAGAATTAGTTTTTAAAGGAAAAAAAACACTTCCTTTTAGTTTAGTAAACCAAGGTTAAAATGCTGAAAACAAGCTCTCTGTTAAGTGTCCCTTGGGGTTGTTCATTGAACTCTCTTCTGCACGCCTCCCACCCAACAAACATAAGGCAGAAATTTAGTCATTCTGAACTTCAACTAACATGCTTGAGGCCTATTGGGTGATAAACTTTTAAATGGTTAGATAGTATCACTGACTCAAAGGACATGAATTAAAGCAAATTCTGGGAGATAGTGGAGGACGGAGAAGTCTGGCATGCTACAGTCCATTGGGTAGCAAAGAGTCAGACATGACTTAGTGACTGAACAACAACAGCAGGTGATAAACTATATACAAGATGATGGGGATCCATAGATTAACAAACTGTAGATCCAGTGAGGAGTGCACAGCTTAATAGGGATCTCTATGCATGTGATTACTAGCTAACATTATACAATGGAAGTTAGCACTTCCATACTTAAGCACTAATGAGATACCAATTACACATCTCAGTTTAACAACAATGTATGATTCACTCATTCAGTCATTTCACAGATGAATTTATTGAACACCTACCATATGCCAAACATTACATTCTAGGTGTTACATGTATAGCAAAGAAAAAAGACTTTTTTAAAAGTCCATGCTCTAGCAGAGCTTAAATTCTACTGACTGTAGTTAGCCCCAAGTGAGGCAAGCATTTTCACATGCCAGTGGTGGAAGCACACATTAGTAAAATGCTCAAGAAGAAATTCTGGAACACATATAAGATTACATTTCTTCTTTCTTAAAAATCAAACAGACAAAAAACTTTCCTTAGTTCCACTTCATTCTTGAGCTTCCATGTTATCTCTCTTTTTTCACAAACTTCTTAATAAATCATTTCCACTTACTGTTCCTCGGACTTCCCAGGTGGCTCAGGCAGTAAGGAATCCACTTGCAATGTGGGAGAGCTGGGTTCAATCCCAGGGAATATCCGCTGGAGGAGGGCATTGCAACCCACTCCAATGTTCTTGCCTGAAGAATCCCCATGGACAGAGAAGCCTGCCAGGCTACAGTCCATGGGGTTGCAAAGAGTCGGACACAACTGAGCAACTAAGCACACATATACTGTTTCTTATCTTCACCTCCCACTTAACCCAATCATCTCCAAGTCATTTCTATCTCATAACTCAACTGAACTAACTTCACACATATCACTAAAGACCATCCTTTTCAATCGAACCAGTAATCCATTTTCCAGTATTTTGCTTGCATGATTCTCAGCAACAGTTCTCACTGTTGGTCACTTCTTCCTTTTAAAGTTCTCTGTCCTTTGATTTATAACATTATTCTCCTGATTTAGTCTCATTTGTGTTGGAGCTTTTATTAATCTATCTTTCATAACTATACCTTCTTTAACTAGCCCCAAACCCTGATGCTCCTTGGGCCTTTATCCTAAGCTATCATGTTCACCTCACTTTACACTCAGTACGCCCACCAACCCCCATGACATCTATAATCATCTGTCGGAAACAGATGTCAGAATACGTATCTCCAACAACGTACTCTTGCCAAGTAATGAGCCTTCAGGGATCTTTCAGCCCTCTCAAACTCAGCATTATAATCCCCATCCTCATTCCCAATAAATTTCTCCTTCTCCAGTGCTCTCGGTCTCACTGAATAACATGAAGATCTTCCCAGTTTTATAAGCCAGAAACAAGGGTCACCCTTGACTCCTCCCCCTTTTCAGTGCCCACCACTAGTTATCACAGCATTTTCTCAACACAGCCTCCAACCTATCTCTCAAATAATGCTCCCATCATTCTGTCTCTACCATCAGATCAGATCAGTCGCTCAGTCGTGTCCGACTCTTTGCAACTACCATAATCACCATCTTCTCTGGCCTGAACTCCTGATATTTCTGCATTGACGCTTCATTTTCTCCAAAATAGAATCCATTTTCTTGCTAAAGTTGTGAGCAAATTTGCTTAAATAGTTTCTTATTCCCTTACAACTCAAGACAACTTCCATAGCCTTAAAAAAAAAAAAAAAAAAGCCTTTGAGAGCTGGTCCTTCAGTCTCTGCAGCTCTTTCTCCTCTTTACTCCTGCACTTCAGGCAGAATCCTGAGACTTCAAGGTCCCTATACTTCTCTGAATCTCTCTGCGGATTTTTTCATTTTGTTGCTTCTCCCTAAGGTTCCATATTCTTGCTGCCAATTCCACTCTTCTACCCAAAGACTGATTTTCATTCTTCACATGCCACCATTAAAAAAAAAGTGTCCTGAACTCCTCAGTTTAAACCAGGATTTTCTGATGTGTGATAATCTCATTAAATAAGTTCTGTATAACATTATCAAAATGTTTGTCTAAATGCTCAACACATCTTGATATATATGTTTCTGTTAAATTGTAAACCCTATTAAAGAACAGATCATGTGTATCTTGTTTGTAAGTGTATCCCCAGAAACTAATATACCACTAGTTATAAAATACACATTCAATATATCCTTGTTGAAATGATTATATTAAAGTTATTCATACTCTGACCTAAAAAACTAAATATAAATAAAAATGTAATAGGCAAAATTTCACTGCCATGTTATACATTAAGTCAAAAGAAGTAAACAATTTAGGTTACAAAACTCAAAGAATAATAAAGTATATTAGAGCAGAGTTTAGAAACATTTTCTGTGAAAGGGATAGTAATCACTTAAGATTTTTGGTGTTTATAACTTCTGTCATAACTTCTCAACTCTGCAAGTGTACCACAAAAAGTCACACACAATATGGAAACAAATGAGTGTTGCTGCATTCCATTAAAACTTTATTTACAAAAATGAACAGTAGGTTGGATTTGGCCCACGGGCCAGAGTTCTCTGACTCCTTTAGTAAAGTATCTGTACAATAGTATATTTGGCAATCTTTAAGGAATGGGAGAATTTATTTCAGATGACCATTATATCTACTGCTGTGGGAAAGAATCACTTAGAAGAAATAGAGGAGCCCTCATAGTCAACAAAAGAGTCCAAAATGCAGTACTTGGGTGCAATCTCAAAAACAACACAATGATTACTGTTCATTTCCAAGGCAAACCATTCAATATCACAGTAATCCAAGTCTATGCCCCAATCAGCAGTGCTGAAGAAGCAGACAAATAGTTGTATGAAGACCTACAAGACCTTCTAGAACTAACACCCAAAAAAGGTGGCCTTTTCATCATAGAGGACTGGAATGCAAAAGTAGGAAGTCAAGAGATACCCGGAGTAACAGGAAAATTTGGCCTTAGAGTGCAAAATGAAGTAGGGCAAAGGCTAATAGAGTTTTGCTGAGAGAACGAACTGGTCATAGCAAACACCCTCTTCCAACAACACAAGAAGACTCTACACATGGACATCACCAGATGGTCAATAGCAATTTCAGTTTGATTATATTCTTTGCTGCCAAAGATGGAGAAGCTCTATACAATAAGCAAAAACAAGACCAGGAGCTGAATGTGGCTTAGATCATGAACTCCTTATTGCCAAATTCATACTTAAATTGAAGAAAGTGGGGAAAACCACTAGATCATTCAGGTATGATCTAAATCAAATCCCTTACTATTATACAGTGGAAGTGACAAATAGATTCAAGGGATTAGACCTGATAGAGAGCCTGAAGAACTATGAATGGAGGTTTGTGACATTGTACAGGAGGCAGTGGTCAAGACAATGCCCAAGAAAAAGAAATGCAAAAAGGCAAAATAGTTATCTGAGAAGGCCTTACAAATAGCTGAGGAAAGAAGAGAATTAAAAGGCACAGGAGAAAAGGAAAGATATACCCATCTGAATGCAGAGTTCCAAAGAATAGAAAGGAGAAATAGGAAAGCCTTGCCTAACTCAATGAAACTAAGCCATGCCTGTGGGGCAACCCACGATGGGCAGATCATGGTGGAGAGATCTGACAGAATGTGGTCCACTGTAGAAAGGAATGGCAAACCACTTCAGTATTCTTGCTTTGAGAACCCCATGAACAGTATCAAAAGGCAAAATGATAGGATACTGAAAGAGGAACTTCCCAGGTCAGTAGGTGCCCAATATGCTACTGGAGATCAGTGGAGAAATAACTCCAGAAAGAATGAAGGGATGGAGCCAAAGCAAAAATAATACCCAGTTGTGGATGTGACTGGTGATAGAAGCAAGGTATGATGCTGTAAAGAGCAATATTGCATAGGAACCTGGAATGTCAGGTCCATGAATCAAGGCAAATTGGAAGTGGTCAAACAAGAGATGGCAAGAGTGAACGTCGACATTCTAGGAATCAGCAAACTCAAATGGACTGGAACGGGTGAATTTAACTCAGATGACCATTATATCTACTACTGTGGGCAGGAATCCCTCAGAAGAAATGGAGTGGCCATCATGGTCAACAAAAGAGTCTGAAATGCAGTACTTGGATGCAATCTCAAAAACAACAGAATGATCTCTGTTCGTTTCCAAGGCAAACCATTCAATATCACAGTAATCCAAGTCTATGCCCCAACCAGTAACGCTGAAGAAGCTGAAGTTGAATGGTTCTATGAAGACCCACAAGACCTTTTAGAACTAACACCCCAAAAAGATGTCCTTTTCATTATAGGGGACTGGAATGCAAAAGTAGGAAGTCAAGAAACACCTGGAGTGACAGGCAAATTTGGCCTTGGAATACGGAATGAAGCAGGGCAAAGACTAATAGAGTTTTGCCAAGAAAATGCACTGGTCATAGCAAACACCCTCTTCCAACAACACAAGAGAAGACTCTACACATGGACATCACCAAATGGTCAATACAGAAATCAGATTGATTATATTCTTTGCAGCCAAAGATGGAGAAGCTCTATACAGTCAGCAAAAACAAGACCAGGAGGTGACTGTGGCTCAGACCATGAACTCTTTATTACCAAATTCAGACTGAAATTGAAGAAAGTAGGGAAAACCACTAGACCATTCAGGTATGACCTAAATCAAATCCCTTATGATTATACATTGGAAGTGAGAAATAGATTTAAGGGCCTAGATATGATAGATAGAGTGCCTGATGAACTATGGAATAGGGTTAGTTAGTCCTTAACCCATTATGACTGGCATCCTTTTAGGAAGCAGAAAGAGACACAGGGTGATGGAGAAGGGCTACTTTATAAAGATATAAAGATACAAGGGGAAAAGTCAGTCATGTGAAGGTGGAGGCAGAAATGAGAAAGTATTACGCCACAAGCCAAAGAATGCCTAGAGCCCCCAGAAGCTAGGAAAAGGCAAGATCCTACTCTAGGTTCTTCAAAGGGAACATGATGCTGCCAACACCTTGATTTCAGTTTTCTAGCCTCCAAAACTGTGGGAGAATAGTTATTTTTAAACCTTCTATTTTGTAATTCTTTATTATTGCAGCTCTAGGAAATAAATACAATTAGTAACAGAATTGACAATGCTGAAACAACCTCTGAAAACTGTCCCTCAATGGTTTTCCACTGTGCCTTGTGCAAAAGCCATCCTTTCAAACAGTCTTCAAGACTGCCTGATGTGGCCACTGCTTACCACCCAACTTCATCTCCTAAGCACCTCTGCCTGGCCCACTATGCTCCAACCACACTGGTCTTCCTTGAGTCCACTGAATCCACCAATGACTTGGCTGCCTCAGGCCTTTGTGCACATTGTTTCCTCTGCTTGGAATACTCTTCCCTTCACTTTCTCACTGCCTGATTCTTCCTCAAACTTCCGGTCTGAGCAAATATTTTACTATCTCTGACCAATACCTCTAAGTTACCATCCCCTGATATTCTCTATCATAGTGCTCAGCTTTTAAAACAGAGACTATTAGAGTTGGGGGAGTCCTGCACAGATGTGGTATTCAGAGAGAGCCTCTCAAGAAGGAGACGTGTTAGCCCACTGAAGGAGCAAAACATTTTTATTACTTATTAAATACCATTGCTAATAAGCATAACTTGAGCAAAATCTCTTAGGAATCAAGCTGGCTAACTGTATTGAAAGTGAAAGTGAAGTTGCTTAGTCGTGTCCGACTCTTTGTGACCCCATGGACTGTAGCCTGCCAGGCTCCTTGGTCCATGTGATTTTCCAGGCAAGAAAACTGTATTAAGAGGCTTAAAAAAATGCGATCTAAATAAATAAATGGGGGAAGGAGGGATAGTTCTCCCTTTCAAAAGAAGTCCAATCAATGAATATAAAAGGAAATGAGGGAAATATAAAATTGCCACTAGGCAAATACCACAGCAATAATTGCTTCAGGCAAAATCCACTAATGGATGCTAAAAAGCCTGGGCAAAAGTTTGAAGAGAAATAGAAGTATTTGTGTTGTCTTAAGAGTTGACTCACTGGAAAAGACTCTGATGCCGGGAGGGATTGGGGGCAGGAAGAGAAGGGGACAACAGAGGATGAGATGGCTGGATGGCCTCACTGACTCGATGGAATTAAGTCTGAGTGAACTCCTGGAGTTGGTGATGGACAGGGAGGCCTGGCATGCTGCGATTCATGGGGTCACAAAGAGTCGGACACGATTGAGCGACTGAACTGAACTGAACTGAACTGAAAGTTATATTTCGAGCCACGAAATTAAAAGAAGCTTGCTCCTTGGAAGGAAAGCTATGACAAACCTCAATAGTGGATTAAAAAGCAAAAATATCACTTTGCTGACAAAGGTCCATATAGTCAAAGCTATGGTTTCTCCAGTTGTCATGTACGGATGTGAAATTTCAACCATAAAGAAGGCTGAGCACTTAAGAATTGTTGCTTTAGAACTGTGGTGCTGAAGAAGATTCTCAAGAGTCCCTTGGACAGCAAGGAAATCAAACCAGTCAGTCCTAAAGGAAATCAACACTGAACGTTCATTGGAAGGACAGATGCTGAAGCTGAAGCTCCAATACTTTGGCCACCAGATGCAAAGAGCAGACTCATTGGAAAAAGACCCCACTGCTGGAAAAGATTGAGGGCAGGAGTTGAAGAGGGTGATAGAGGATGAGATGGTTGGATGGCATCACTAACTCAACAAACATGAGTTTGAGCAAATTCCAAGAGATGGTGAAGGACAGGGAAGCCAGGTGTGTTGCAAAGAGTCAGACATGACTTAGTGACTGAACAACAACCACAAAGTTATATCCTCAAAGTTTTTTTCTTTTTTGTCAATTACAAAGACAAAATGTGAAATTCTGGATCAAATCTTGGAACAGAAAGAGGCACTGGCAGAAAAACTGATTAAATTCAAATAAGATCTGTGTTTAGTTAATAATGTTATACTAATGTTAATTTTCTCTTTCATATAAGTGAATTATGGTTATATAAGACATTAATATTAGGGGAAGTGGATTGGAGAATAGAAAGATACTCTCTGTATTATTTTTGAAACTCTTTTGTCAGCCTAAAATTATTTCCAAAAAAAAAAATAGTTTAAAACAAACAAACAAAAAAATTAACTCACAGGGAAAAGAGTGCATTGATCCATCAGGATATAAATTTTACTGGTTTTCCCTCCAGAAGGTAGAAAAAATCTTACTTGGTTCTTTTAGACCTTATTGGCCTAAAATGAATGTGCATATTTCTACATAAAAATTCATTTTAAAAAGAAAAATGGAGTTGAAGTCTTATATTTTCTGATTTCAAAAACTACTACAAAACTATAGCAATTAAAATAATTTATTATGACATACAGACAGACATAGACCAATGGAATAGACTAGAAAGTTCAGAAATAAACTCTCACATATATGGTCAAGTGATAAACTCTCACATATATGGTCAAGTGATTTTTGAAAAAGATGCCAAGACCATCAACAGTGAAAGGACAGTGTTGACAAAACTGGACATCACATGTAGAAGAGTGAAGTCAGACCCTTTCCTTGTATCTCATACAAAAATTAACTCTAAATAAAAAAAACCTAAACATGTAAGAGCTTAAACATTAAAATTTTAGAGGAAAAAAATAGGAGAAAAGCTTCACGACACTGGATTTGACAATGACTTCTTGGTTATGACACTTGAAGCACAACAACAAAACAAAAACATGATAAATTGTACTTCATCATAATTAAAAACTTTTGTGTACAAAAGGACAATATCAACAGTGAAAAGGAAACTCATGGAATGGGAGAAAATATTTTCACAACATATATCTACAATGGTTTCATATCCAAAATATATCAAGAACTTCTACAACTTAGTAACAGGAAAGTGAATGTGAAAGTCACTCACTCCTGTCCGACTCTTTGTGACTCCATGGACTATAGCCCATCAGGCTCCTTTGTCCATGGGGTTCAGGCAAGAATACTGGAGTATTCTTCTCCAGAGGATCTTCCTGACCCAGGGATCGATCCCATGATTCCTGCATTGCAAGGCAGATTCTTTACTGTCTGAGCCACCAGGGAAGCCCCAGGGAAGACGATCCGATTAAACATGGTTAAAGGACATAAGTAGACATTTCTCCAAAGAAGATATCAGATAGTCAATAAGCACAGGAAAAGATTCTCAACATCACTAATCATTAGGGAGATGTAAATTAAATCCACAATGAAATACTTCACATTCAACAGGATCAGATCAGATCAGTCAGTCAGTCGTGTCCGACTCTTTGCGACCCCATGAATCGCAGCAAGCCAGGCCTCCCTGTCCATCACTAACTCCTGGAGTTCACTCGGACTCACATCCATCGAGTCAGTGATGCCATCCAGCCATCTCATCCTCTGTCGTCCCCTTCTCCTCCTGCCCCCAATCCCTCCCAGCATCAGAGTCTTTTCCAATGAGTCAACTCTTCGCATGAGGTGGCCAAAGGACTGGAGTTTCAGCTTCAGCATCATTCCTTCCAAAGAAATCCCAGGGCTCATCTCCTTCAGAATGGACTGGTTGGATCTCCTTGCAGTCCAAGGGACTCTCAAGAGTCTTCTCCAACACCACAGTTCAAAAGCATCAATTCTTCAGTGCTCAGTCTTCTTCACAGTCCAACTCTCACATCCATACATGATCACAGGAAAAACCACAGCCTTGACTAGACGAACCTCTGTTGGCAAAGTAATGTCTCTGCTTTTGAATATGCTATCTAGGTTGGTCATAACTTTCCTTCCACGGAGTAAGCGTCTTTTAACTTCATGGCTGCAGTCACCATCTGCAGTGATTTTGGAGCCCCCAAAAATAAAGTCTGACACTGTTTTCACTGTTTCCCCATCTATTTCCCATGAAGTAATGGGACTGGATGCCATGATCTTCGTTTTCTGAATGTTGAGCTTTAAGCCAACTTTTTCACTCTCCTCTTTCACTTTCATCAAGAGGCTTTTGAGTTCCTCTTCACTTTCTGCCATAAGGGTGGTGTCATCTGCGTATCTGAGGTTATTGATATTTTCCCCAGCAATCTTGATTCCAGCTTGTGTTTCTGCCAGTCCAGCGTTTCTCATGATGTACTCTGCATATAAGTTAAATAAACAGAGTGACAATATACAGCCTTGACGTACTCCTTTTCCTATCTGGATCCAGTCTGTTGTTCCATGTCCAGTTCTAACTGTTGCTTCCTGACCTGCATACAAATTTCTCAAGAAGCAGGTCAGGTGTTCTGGTATTCCCATCTCTTTCAGAATTTTCCACAGTTTATTGTGATTCACACAGTCAAAGGCTTTGGCATAGTCAATAAAGCAGAAATAGATGTTTTTCTGGAACTATCTTGCTTTTTCCATGATCGAGCAGATGTTGGTAATTTGATCTCTGGTTCCTCTGCCTTTTCTAAAACCAGCTTGAACATCAGGAAGTTCACGGTTCACATATTGCTGAAGCCTGGCTTGGAGATTTTTGAGCGTTACTTTACTCGCGTGTGAGATGAGTGCAATTGTGTGGTAGTTTGAGCATTCTTTGGCATTGCCTTTCTTTGGGATTGGAAGGAAAACTGACCTTTTCCAGTCCTGTGGCCACTGCTGAGTTTTCCAAATTTGCTGGCATATTGAGTGCAGCACTTTCACAGCATCATCTTTCAGGATTTGAAATAGCTCAACTGGAATTCTATCACCTCCACTAGCTTTGTTTGTAGTGATGCTTTCTAAGGCCCACTTGACTTCACGTTCCAGGATGTCTGGCTCTAGGTCAGTGATCACACCATCGTGATTATGTAGGTCGTGAAGATCTTTTTTGTACAGTTCTTCTGTGTATTCTTGCCATCTCTTCTTAACATCTTCTGCTTCTGTTAGGTCCATACCATTTCTGTCCTTTATCAAGCCCATCTTTGCATGAAATGTTCCTTTGGTATCTCTGATTTTCTTGAAGAGATCTCTAGTCTTTCCCATTCTGTTGTTTTCCTCTATTTCTTTGCATTAATCACTGAAGAAGGCTTTCTTATCTCTTCTTGCTATTCTTTGTAAATTTGGGTAAGAAGGCTAATTTCAAAGACAGACAACTTGGAGAATTCTGTGTAGAAACTGCTCTTAACCATTCAATGAGGAAGATTTTGCCAAATGCTTAAATCTGTGTGAACATAGTCTGACTAGAGGGCTAATAGTTTTTTAACTGCAAGGCTTATAGCAGCATGACCACTTAAGTAGTATTACATGTTTGCTTCAGATAATTTGATTTGTCCATCTAGAAACCAACAGGGCTTGTGTAATTCACCCCATACAGACAACTTGCCCAAATGCAAGCATTTTCAATGTTTAGGCTGGTTTCCCCAGGAGACTATTCTTAGTAAGGAGATTCAAATTGACTCTGGTCCAAAGACAATGTGAAGCTTCACTTCTTCCACAAAATATACTGATATACCTCCCCTAAATATTCATTTTTACAGATTCACTTAAAAAAAAAAAAAAAAGCTCAACTGAAGTTCTTAGTGCTACTAACCATGAAGATGGTTTAACGTAACATCCAGAATTGCCTAAGCAATTCTCAGAATACAGACAGTGTCACTGTATTCATTTCTGCTGCTCTAACTGCCCACTCAACCACAGCTAAAATTGCCAGTCTCTTAATTCAGAAATCTCTTTATTAAGGCATTTTCTTAGGTTATTCTTTCCATGTCAAAACTATTATTCTACATTTCCATCCTACTGTCCTTGACCAGGGCTTTTGCCCATTTGCTCAGAATGGCATGATTCTGTGCCTTTGGATTACATTTTGACCCCCTGGTGCTGAGATCTCTCTAGTCTCCCTCATTTCATTGTGGTATCCATGGATGATGGAGGAGACCTTATGCCCAAACCCACCCTAGCTCCTGCCTATGCCCCCAGGAGTCTTGGGAGCCAATTAAATTAACTTGGGATTCTCTCATTTGGGAAGGGAGAAAAACAAGAGGCTGTTCCAATCTAGGGCTCAGCACTAAGTGAAATAAGAAAATGCTTCAGAAACAAATCCAGGTGACTTAGTGAATTATGAGGAGTGGCTTCAATGATGCTAAATACCATTAGAAGATTAGATATGCTTGTCTTAAAACAAAAGTAATCACGATGCTACCTAGAATGTTACATTTTACAGCTCCCATTTCTGAATACTAGTTAATCAATGGCAATCCAACAAGGTTTAAAATTAATATAGCTTAATGATGCTCATCATTTCCTTCTGGGCGGAGTCATGAAATAGTTTTTCTAAACATCATTCTAGTTTAAAATAAAGACAGCTTTTCTCTTTTCATGCTCAATGCTATAAATGCTATAAATGCACAAAACTGATGACTATCAAAAATCTTTATCACTGTACTTTCAAAGGTGTAACACATTTACCTATTGCTTCTAAAGCAAAGCATGCAAAGATAAGAGCTTATTTACAGACTGATTCTATTACCTTCTTGAAATTTCCATGAAAGATCATTTCAGAAATGCAGACTCCAATAAAGACAGAAATTCTATTCTATTACTAGATAAATGTAGAGCTCTTTCTAAAAAAAAAAAAAAAAGGAAGGTTTTAGAGCATTTTTTAAGCTCTCCATATCCCTAGATGTTATGTCATGGAATCATCTTGTAGACATAGGTATTAAGGATGTTTGAAAAGCCTTGGTGAGCAATTCAAAAATGATGCCCATACTGCTGAAGAATTTTAATCTTATTTCTTAAATGTGCTGGTATCTAGGTTTCTGTTTAAATGCAAACCTTAGGAATTTGCTAAATTGCTCTCTTTTCTTCCCAAGAGGAACATGTAAACTTTGTAGCAAGCCATCTCTAAAGTTTTCTAGCTTATTTCTTCAACTGGCAAATGCCTTCTGTAAGAAGGTAAGTGAGCCAGAAAAGAGGGCTGAGACTGGTCAGGAAGTGTCTTTAATCCTTGAAAAGGCAAAACAGAAATTAACTACATGTATTTATCCAGTGCTGCTGACCAGTCAAAATATACAGATAGCATCAGTGAAGATTCCCTTGGGTACAAAAATAACTTGGAAAAGGCTGCTTGTTTTTAATCTATGATTCAATACTGAATTTTGAGAAAGGCAAGTCTATAATACCAATGGAGATGACTGCACAACTAGGTGCATATTAGTCTACACTTACGAAACAGAGGCAAGACAACATCAGAGATGCTTTAAATGCCCTCAGGTCTCTGAGTGATCAGTATTTATTCAATCTGAGAACTCTCATAACATCATCTGTGCATTCATTCACTCCATCTTAATGCTACAAATAACAACTGGAAGACAAAAGTCTATTTTCTGGAGCTCAAATACAGCATACTCCTTTTCTTATTCTTTAAATTCTCTTTCATGGTTTCAAATAATAGGCAAATTCTGATGACTCGCAAAGAGCTGTTTAGAGCCCAATTTAATTTCTGTATTCAACTGCTGACTCACTCTTATACCTGGATGTCCCATAGACACCTCAACCAAAAACTGATCTCAATACCTTCCTCACCACTTAATTCTCACCTTCTTGAATTATGGATCTTGGTGATAAGGATCTAACACATTACCTGGAACAAGTATGAATCAGAACAAACTGAAAAATTCCTAAAGAGATGGGACTATCAGACCACCCTAACTACCTCCTAAGAAACCTATGTGCCAGTCAAGAAACAACAGATTAGAACTGGATACTGAACAACTGACTGGTTCAAAATAGGGAAAGGGTATGACAAAGCTGTATATTGTCACCTGCTTTTTTAACTTCTATGTAGAGTACATCATGCAAAATGCCAGGCTGGATGAATCACAAGCTGAAATCAAGATTTCCAGGAGAAATATCAACAGCTCAGATATTCAGATGACACCATTCTAAGGACAGAAACTGAAGAGGAACTAAAGAGTCTCTTGATGAGAGTGAAAGAAGAGAGTTAGAAAAGCTGGCTTAAAACTCAACATTCAAAAAACTAAGATCACTGCATATTGTCCCATTACTTCATGGCTAACAGAAGGGGAAAAAGTGAAAGAAGTGACCGATTTTATTTTCTTGAGCTCCAAAATCACTGTGGATAGTGACTGCAGCCATGAAATTAAAAGATGCTTGCTCCTTGGAAGGAAAGCTATGACAAACTTAGAGAGCATGTTAAAAAGCAGAGACATCACTTTGCCAACAAAGATCCCTATAATCAAAGCTATGGTTTTTCCAGTAGTCATGTACAGATCTAAGAGTTAGACCACAGAGAAATCTGAGGCCTGAAGAATTGATGCCTTTGAATTGTGGTGCTGGAGAAGACTCAAGAGTTTCTTGGACTGCAAAGAGATCAAGCCAGTCAATCCTAAAAGAAATCAACCCTGAATATTCATTGGAAGAATTGGTGCTGAAGCTCCAATACTTTGGCCACCTGATGTGAAGAGCTGACCCATTGGAAAAGACCCTAATGCTGGGAAAGACTGAATGCAAAGGAGAAGGGGACAGCAGAGGATGAGAGGGTTAGATAGCATCACCAATTCAATGGAAATAAATTTGAGCAAACTCCAGGAGATAGACAGAGAAGGATAGGAAAGCCTGATCACAACAGACAACACACAAATACAAAGGATCATAAGAGACTACTATCAGCAATTATATGCCAATAGAATCGACAACATGGAAGAAATGGACAAATTCTTAGAAAAGTACCATTTTCCAAAACTGAACGAGGAAGAAATAGAAAATCTTAACAAGGAAAATGAAACTAATCAGAAAGCTTCCAGCAAACAAAAGCCCAGGTCCAGACGGCTTCACAACTGAACTCTACCAAAAATTTAGAGAAGAGGTAACACCTATCCTACTGAAACTCTTTCAGAAAATTGCAGAGGAAGGTAAACTTCCAAACTCATTCTATGAGGCCACCATCACCCTAATACCAAAACCTGACAAAGATCCCACAAAAAAATAAAACTACAGGCAAATATCACTGATGAACATAAATGCAAAAATCCTTAACAAAATTCTAGCAATCAGAATCCAACAACACATTAAAAAGATCATACACCATGACCAAGTGGGCTTTATCCCAGGGATGCAAGGATTCTTCAATATCCACAAATCAATCAATGTAATACAGCACTTTAACAAATTGAAAAATAAAAGCCATATGATTATCTCAATAGATGCAGAGAAAGCCTTTGACAAAATTCACATCCATTTATGATAAAAACTCTTCAGAAAGCAGGAATAGAAGGAATGTACCTCAACATAATAAAAGCTATATATGACAAACCCACAGCAAACATTATCCTCAATGGTGAAAAATTGAAAGCATTTCCCCTAAAGTCAGGAACAAGACAAGGGTGCCCACTTTCACCACTACTATTCAACATAGTTTTGGAAGTTTTGGCCACAGCAGTTAGAGCAGAAAAAGAAATAAAAGGAATCCAAACTGGAAAAGAAGAAGTAAAACTCTCACTGTTTGCAGGTGACATGATCCTCTACATAGAAAACCCTAAAGACTCCACCAGAAAATTACTAGAGTAATCAATGAATATAGTAAAGTTGCAGGATATAAAATCAACACACAGAAATCCCTTGCATTTCTATATACCAATAATGAGAAAATAGAAGGAGAAATTAAGGAAACAATTCCATTCACCATTGCAACGAAAAGAATAAAATACTTAGGAATATATCTACCTAAAGAAACAAAAGACGTATATATAGAAAACTATAAAACACTGGTGAAAGAAATCAAAGAAGACACTAATAGATCGAGAAATATACCATGTTCATGGATCGGAAGAATCAATATAGTGAAAATGAGTATACTACCCAAAGCAAGCTATAGATTTAATGCAATCCCTATCAAGCTACCAACGGTATTTTTCACAGAGCTAGAACAAATAATTTCACAATTTGTATGGAAATACAAAAAATACCTCGAATAGCCAAACCAATCTTGAGAAAGAAGAATGGAACTGGAGGAATCAACTTGCCTGACTTCAGGCTCTACTACAAAGCCACAGTCATCAGGACAGTATGGTACTGGCACAAAGACAGAAATATAGATCAGTGGAACAAAATAGAAAGCCCAGAGATAAACCCACTCACCTATGGACACCTTATCTTTGACAAAGGAGACAAGAATATACAATGGAGAAAAGACAATCTCTTTAACAAGTGGTGCTGGGAAAACTGGTCAGCCACTTGTAAAAGAATGAAACTAGAACACTTTCTAATACCATACACAAAAATAAACTCAAAATGGATTAAAGATCTCAACGTAAGACCAGAAACTATAAAACTCTTAGAGGAGAACATAGGCAAAACACTCTCCGACATAAATCACAACAGGATCCTCTACAACCCATCTCCCAGAATATTGGAAATAAAAGCAAAAATAAACAAATGGGATCTAATTATAATTAAAAGCTTCTGCACAGCAAAAGAAACTATAAGCAAGGTGAAAAGACAGCCTTCAGAATGGGAGAAAATAATACCAAATTGACAAACTAATCTCAAAAATATACAAGCAACTCCTGCAGCTCAATTCCAGAAAAATAAACGACCCAATCAAAAAATAGGCCAAAGAAGTAAACAGACATTTCTCCAAAGAAGACATACAGATGGCTAACAAACACATGAAAAGATGCTCAACATCACTCATTATCAGAGAAATGCAAATCAAAACCACAATGAGGTACCATTTCACTCCAGTCAGAATGGCTGCTATCCAAAAGTCTACAAGCAATAAATGCTGGAGAGGGTGTGGAGAAAAGGGAATCCTCTTACACTGTTGGTGTGAATGCAAACTAGTACAGCCACTATGGAGAACAGTGTGGAGATTCCTTAAAAAACTGGGAAGAGCACTGCCATATGACCCAGCAATCCCACTGCTAGGCATACACACCGAGGAAACCAGAAGGGAAAGAGACACGTGCACCCCAATGTTCATCACAGCACTGTTTATAATAGCCAGGACATGGAAGCAACCTAGTTGTCCATCAGCAGATGAATGGATAAGAAAGCTGTGGTACATATACACAATGGAATATTACTCAGCCATTAAAAAGAATACATTTGAATCAGTTCTAATGAGGTGGATGAAACTGGAGCCTATTATACAGAGTGAAGTAAGCCAGAAAGAAAAACACCAATACAGTATACTAACGCATATATATGGAATTTAGAAAGATGGTAACGATAACCCTGTAAGTGAGACAGCAAAAGAGACACAGATGTATAGGACAGTCTTTTGGACTCGGTTTGGCGGGGGGTGGGGGCGGGGGCGGGGAGGGATGATTTGGGAGAATGGTATTGAAACATGTATATCATATAAGAAACAAATCACCAGTCCAGGTTCGATGCAGGATACAGTATGTTTGAGGCTGGTGCACTGGGATGACCCAGAGGGATGGTATGCGGAGGGAGGTGGGAGAGGGGTTCAGGATTGGGAACACGTGTACACCTGTGGCGGATTCATATTGATGTATGGCAAAACCAATACAATATTGTAAAGTAATTAGCCTCTAATTAAAATAAATAAGTTTAAAAAAAAGCTATGAATTGATGAAAATACTTAAAAAAAAAAAAAGATAGGAAAGCCTGGCATGATGTAGTCCATGGGGTCACAAAGAGTAGGACATGACTTAGCAAATGAAAACAAATAACAAAATTTAATGAATGAATTAATCTATCCTAACCATGGATCAACAGGGAATAGGGAACAATATAACAGGAGCACAAACTGAAGGATGGAAACTGAATGATACCATAGCAATAACAATAACTAATAGGCAGTAAGTACTTCCTATGTGCCATATGTGGTAGGCATTTTTCTAAGTGCTTTGTCTACATTAACCCATTTAATCTATATGCTTATTGAATTTTAACTGTGAAGCACTGTACTAGAGTATAGCACACACATATGCATTTAGAAATGATAGCATATACAGTTATATTGATTTAATTCACAAATCCCCTACAAACTAGACATTACACTCACTTTCCTTTTAAGGAAATGAAATGTTTAAGGCAATAAAAATAATAACAGCTAGCATTTATGACGGCCCAAGTTCCACACTAATTGTTTTACAAGGATGTAGGTATCAGTTCATTTTACTAATACAGAAACTGAGACTCAGATCATGTAACAGCTAAGTAATAGGACTGAGATCTGAACCCAGACCTTGGCAAACCCAACAATATTTTCACTATGAATAAAAAGGATGAACTTATCTCTATCATTTTTTGTTTATTAAGACAGAGACATTCAGAAACATTTTCATCAAAGCACCATTACAATCACAAACCTCCAGGAATTAACTTTTATTTGCATTAAATATAAAATGGGAGGAAACTCTATTTTTGGTGTCAAGTAAATGAGATGTTATTCAATATCCATAATTATCTCATTGCCCAAGGCTCATGAAACTTCTTGGTTGTAATCACTTAATAACTGTGTAACCTTTGGCAGACAATGCCTCCATTTCTTCAACTGTAAAATGGGAGTAATAATACACATATATATTTTAGCACTGGGTTTAAATACATCAATAGATTTAAAATATTTTGGGCTTCACTGGTAGCTCAGCTGGTAAAGAATCCACCTGTAATACAGGAGATCCCAGTTTGATTCCTGGGTCAGGAAGATCTGCTGGAGAAGGGATACTACCCACTCCAGTATTCATGGGCCTCCCTGTTGGCTCAGCTGGTAAAGAATCCCCCTGCAGTGTGGGAGACCTAGTTGATCCCTGGGTTGGGAAGATGCCCTGGAGAAGGAAACCAGCTGCCTACTCCAATATTCTGACCTGGAAATTTTCATGGACTGTATAGTCAATGGAGTTGCAAAGAGTCTGACACGATTGAGTGACTTTCACTTTAAGTCACCTTAATTTACCAACAATGGGTAGATGGTCAGTTTGATGAAAGGGGATATGTAATGCTCACTCTCAAACAAGATTCTTTGGGCTTCCCTGGTAGCTCAGCTGGTAAAGAATCCACCTGCAATGCAGGAGACCCCAGTTCCATTGCTCAGTCAGGAAGGTCCACTGGAGGAGGGATAAGCTACCCACTCCAATATTCTTGGGCTTCCTTGGTGGCTCAGCTGGTAAAGAATCTGCCTGCAATGCGGGAGACTTGGGTTCGATCCTTGGGTTGGGAAGATCCCCTGGAGAAGGGAAAGGTTACCCACTCCAGTATTCTGGCCTGGAGACATCCACGAACAACATAGTCCAAGGGGTTGCAAAGAGTTGGACATGACTGAGAGACTTTCACTGAAAACATTTAGAAGGGGCTCTGGCACATGAGCGCGATAAGTTTTACATGTGATTGTTGTTACTATGGCAACTACAATAATTTCTTTGGAATCACCAATTAGAATCAGAGTGCTGACAGAAGAGCTTCATAAACAGTACAATAAAATCCAATATTATTCAGTGGTTGTTTTCGTAGAAAACTATGTACAACTCAAAATTTTAAAATATAAGTAACAGTTTTAATTAAAATAATACTCATTGATGGATTATTTTGCACTTTAACCAATCATTTCCTTTTATAATTTATTTTCCAAAATGAAAAATTTTTAAAGTAAGGGAGAAAACTTGATTTTTATATACTATCTTTCCTCCAAAATGAATTATGTATACACACACACACATTGTTGTTATTTATTCACTAAGTTGTGTCCAATTCTTTTTGTGGCCCCACAGATTACAGCCCATCAGGCTCCTCTGTCCATGGGATTCTCCAGGAAAGAATACTGGAGTGGGTTGCCATGACTTCCTCCATGGGATCTTCCCAACCCAGGAACTGAATCTGTGTCTCCTGCATCTTCTGCATTGCCAGGTGGATTCTTTACCATTGAGCTACCTGGGAAGCCTATATATATATATATATATATATATATATATATATATATATATAAATATAGTAGCAACAAAAAATCTGTTTTTTTTTCCAAATACAGATACAGAAGTTTGCATGTTTTGCAAATATTGCTTCAAAGCAACATTCCTATATACAGTGACTTCTGTTCTAACAGCACGTAAACATAGATATGTATCCACAGAGAAATGTTGACTCATCAAGGGTCCAACGTTGCATACATTCATTACTTAAAGAAACAAAATGATTAGTCAAACAAGGACTGTTTTTGACAAGGCAGATTTTTCTTAAATATAGGTGGGTAGTTTTTCTCAAAAGAAAACTTAGGTCATATACATATTTCTAAATGGCAACTGTAATATTTGCAAATAACTGTTTCCAGTGCTCCAGCTTGGGATTAATTCAAATTTACCCAGGAATTGGGGATGAAGTCCAATATATGTATCACTCATTTGGAGGCTTCCCTGGAGGCTTAGGCAGTAAAGAAACTGCCTGCAATGCAGGAGAACCCTGAAAAGGGGAATGGCTCCCCACTCCAGTATTCTTGCCAGGAAAATCCCAGGGACAGAGGAGCCTGGTGGGCTACAGTCCATGGGACTGCAAAGAGTTGGAAATGACTGAACAACTAATATTGTACTTTTCACTACATATATATATATATATATATATATGGAGAAGTACGTGACCAAAATAACTTAGATGTTCACTAAGATAATAACTGATTCGGTGATTTAAAAGAGTTAATGCTGTTTGCAAATGCATGAGCCTTATTCCAGGGAGCAGCTTGGATATTTACACATGCTCAGTCTTTTATTTTTATCCTTGGAACACCTTCAGGAAATGTCATGTTGTTTTGCAGGTTAGTGGCACGGTCCTGCTAATTTACAATCTGCCGCTTCTCTCGCAGTCTTCCATTGGCCAGGGTTTTTGTGCTTTCATCCGCTCTCTGATTTGAAACTAGGAACCTGGGTGGAGATGCACATTATTCTAAACTGCCTACATTTGTTTCTGTACCTTCTCTGTCATTTCCACATCAGCACTTTGTTTCTCACCATGCAATCTGGTAGCCTGGATTCTTTTTTCAAGTCACTTTTAGTATCTCAAGAACCATCCCAATTAAGTTCATTCTTTTGATGACTGCAACAGATTTACAAGTAATTAATAATAATTTTGTCAGCATTTTTATTTTTAATGATATGTTTAGGGAAAACAGGTAATACACTGAAATTTGAGGGTATCAAGTGCTAATTCGTAGGCATGCAGAAATTACATGACTCACAGTTTGTTACCAAATCTTGTGATTATCTGGCTGCACATTATACTTGTGAATTTCAAGGATGAATGGGTAAAGCCTTCATTAAAAATTATGGACCCATGGTTTAGGGAAAAAAAAATGCTAACATTGAAAGTGGGGCTAACATTTGGTAAGCTTTCAAAAGCACAGCTCTGCAATTGTTTCAGCCTGATTAACCATTCACACCTTTGCATTCATTTTAGAAAACTAAACCATCTGACTTTGCTTTTGTTTCTTAAAATAATAAAAAGAGAGAGAGAGAGAAAGGTTTTTAAAAAGTAAATAATGTGATTGGACACTGCAGTATGTTGTTCCTGCAGGAAAAGGGAACAAGACCTCAAGTCTAACAAGCTGGCAAATAATATTTTCTGAAGGGATGGACAATTGAAGAAGGCAGAGATTTTAAGGCAGTAACAATAAGATGGTAATTATATATGAAGAGGAGCTCTTAGCATTTTGAGGCTCTACAGGTACCTGCTTTCCATGAAATATTTTTCATTCACCCTGACTTCCAATTACCCCAATCACGATAGAAGTTCGCCACAGATCGTCTCCCCTCACCAGCACAGGCCATCACATAGGCATCGGCCCAGTCACTCAGGCTGCTGGCATCCATCCTGTATCCTGCAGCCCTAGCTCCTCCTCACCTTCTCTGCTTGCACATTAGCCACAATCTGTCAGCCAGCTGTACAGCAGCAAGGAAACCAGAGAGCAGGGCAGCCACACACAGCTATTGACAATACAGTCAATAATCACTTTTCCTATTGTGTAGAATCTCTGTAATTGACTTTTACAGGCTTTGCTCATTCTTTTAAAAGTGTCCAAATGAAATTTAACTTTACGATAACATTTTTAAAGTTTATTTTCCATCCATACTCAAACACCCTATATGCAACATTTAATACTGAACAATATAGGATTAAATTTCTTAAGATGTCATGGCAACCAAAGATGAAATTTGAATTTGAATAAAAGAAGTTGGCCTCCCTTAAAAATCTTCTCTTAGCTGGAAAGAATGCTGATATAATTTTATGTGGAGTCTTGTCAAGTGCATTCAAGAAATGTCAAACTATATTTTTAGCAATGGAGTTTGCTTAATCCCATAAGACTCTCTCTCGCCTTTATGTTGACAAATGAACAGGACTGAAATATCAGGGATCTGAGCTTCTGTCAAGATCCACTTCGCATCAAAAGCTGTTGTTCTTGTGCAGCTGTTTTCTCAAATCTTCCAAATTAAAATCTACACTTACCTTATCTTTTGATTCCCCTGGGTTTTCTATTGAATTCCTTTGTTGTCACACCTTAATTGACTCCAAGCTTTACTGTTATAGACAAGTCAATGAACTGTTGTGGAAACATAATGTGGCAGGAAAATCAGATGAGAGGCTCTTGATAATTGTCATTGACTAGGAAAATGTCATCCTTATGCATCTGCTTCTCAAGTTTGCTTCTTGAATGGCATATTTAGCCCAAACTTCCTCCCTTCATATTTTTTTACATATAATCCATTTTAGAGACTATAAAATTAGTATTTTCATAAAATCTGCAACCTGGACCCTACTAAAATAAAAAGGACTAAAAATATATGGCAAGAAATCTTTTAAAATGAGTGTATTTTTGCCTCTAATCTTAATAGAGGAATTCTAATACTATCAGAACTAAGAGCCCATCAGGAGAGAAAAATTATAAGATAAAGTTTGATGGCAGTTCAAGTTTTAAATTATCTACTTTGCATCAAGATTACACTTTAAGATTCAGCATTCTTCAACACTACTTTTTAACCACTTATTTCAGTAAATATGAATTCTTATTTACCCAAGATAGTCCCATCATCATTCGGAGAGTTTAACTGACAAAGTATTTGTTAAAGAACATAAGCCTTTCAGTGGGAGTTTTCATCATTAAACATATTTCATGCAGTTTATATCTTAATTCCTATAAGCAAAGGAGACTCTAGCAAATGATATAACATTAGCATCATGCCTATTTATAATTTAGAGTGAGCTACTTAAGGTTGATCTCATTTTTTAAAAAACTTATAAAATGGTGAATATACAATCTTGATGTTAGTTCAGTTTAGCTTAGTTGTGGGAATGACAGTACAGTATAGTAAAAATAAAAAGATGTTAAAATTAGTAAAAAAAAAAAAAAGTCTTCATTCAGAAAATGCAAATTGTGGACTATATTTTAAGATGTTCTCATTTATGAAACACTATAATTTTTAAATTAAGTAACACTAACAATATGAACAGTCATAATTCCACATGCTTCATTTTTTATCTCACAGCAGTTCACAGTCATATTCTCTAAGCAATAATTACTAAAAGTAACCCACCCTCTGAGCAAATGGCAACAATACTTAGTGCAACAATACTCACTAACATTTAATGGAAGTAAAGAATCAAATTAAAGCATGTAGAGAATTGGGGGAGTGGGTCATTTGCTGGTGGGAGGGTGGGCTAAAAGGAGCTTTATGTAGAAGATACTCTACAAGAATAGGCAAAATGATGACATGACTATCCTTCTCCATCTTATGAACAGGGTAGGGGATGCCTGTCCTCTCTGGAGAGGCAGACTTCTTGATTAATTTGTGCCAAAGCCAAGGCAGATGCTACTGGTTAGCTTTTTAGCAAAGCTGGTGTATATTCAGGACAGTCTGCTGTGCATATCAGAAGGAAGTCAAAGTTGCTCTGTAAGAAGCCCAAATCAAGTTCTAGACATACACCACTGGAGGCGAGGGGAAATGTGTAGAGCACTTACATCGCCTTGTGGCAATGTGTGTGCCTCTGGGGTGCTGCAACTCAATGAGAAGACCAGCCCTCTTCTCATCCATTCTGCCTCTTCATTCCCTGCTTCATCCCTATCTTGGACAGTCTCCCAGCAGCAACACGAGATTCCTTCCTTTGATTCCCTTCGGCCTTAATATCAGATGGTTATGACCCTAAAGAATATGTCAAAATACTCCCACATCAAACTTACTGGAATCACCTAAGAGAAATGGTCCCAAACTTGCCCGCACATCAGAGCTCAAGGAATCCCACACCCAGATTACAATCCAGACAATTGAAGTCCCCTCCCTGTTGGCTCAGGCATCAGTGGTCTTTGAAGCACTCCAGGAGATTCCAAAGAAAGACAAATTTGGGAACCATTGCCTTGTGAAATGCAGATTAAAAAAAAAAAAAAAACCTGACTGGGGCTACCAGTTAAACAATAAGCTTGGTTCACTGTACATATTTAGAAACTGCCTCAGAGCGCTATGGATATTGACACCTTAGTGAGATTTGCACAGTGCATTTTCATTAGGCACCCACGTGCACATGGTTTCCTTAGGATGAATCAAAGCTAGTCAGTCAGCCAACAAATCCAGCGTGTGTGCTAGGTCTCTTGGTACCCATGCTGGTAATGGTGAGCCTGACCTCAATAAGCGTTTCATTAACACTTGAGAAAGTGTCACTGGGAAAATGTGTTTGCCTACTTGAGCCTTCACTGTTTGGGTGAGATGAGCGCTAAGTGGTAAAAGGACTGGGGTTGTTCTCATCAGCTGTGGTTAGAGCATAGGTACTTCCTGAGTCCCCTACATGTCAGTAGTCCATCACCAAACAGGGAGACCAACCCTTAGAGAATGGATCAGTTTAGGAGGTATGATTGAGACGTTCCAAAATGGCACCTGCCCAAAGTTCACTTCTCTTACCCGTCTCTCTGTGCTCATGTCATGTGTCAGTCTGCAGCTTCAAGAAAGCAAGAAGCAGGTAGCAAGTGGGTAGCATTTGTGCTGAAGTTACAGCCTTCTTCTCATTCCTGGTATTTTTGCACTAAACTGAAATTTTTTGTCTCTTTGTGGAAATATGCTCTTTGGTTCAACACCACTTCTCTTCCACTCTGCTACTGCATACCCTTTTATCTCATAGCAGATATTTCACACTGTACTAGAGTGGCCTGGCCCTCAGAGCATTTGAAGTTGAAACTCCAGTATTTATTATTTATGCAAGTTTAACACAGAAAGCCACTGTCACTCATTGAAACTTCACCACAAACTGATGACTTAGGATACTGAAAGAAGGTAGGGAAGATCTGAATAGACTAAAAGATGGTGCAGGACAACAGTTCCTACACAGCATGAATACCCACCAACTCAGCAAGTCTTGCGAAGGGCTGGCTGGGGCAAGGCACTGAGGAGATTCCTTTAATAAGAGGAGGTTAACACTAAATGCAATGATTTTAGAACTCCATTTTACAATATTTAATACATTCTAATGTTTACTTCATCACTCATTTGTTATTACTCTGTAGGTGATTTTGTTGTTTAATTGCTAAGTAATTTCTGACCCTTTGCAACCCCATGGACTGTAACCTACAGGTTCCTCTGTCCATGGCGATTTTTCAGGCAAGAATACGGAAGTGGGTTGTCATTTTCTTTTCCAAGGGATCTTTTTAGATCAGGGATCGAATCCACATCTCCTGCATTGGCAGGTGGATTCCTTACCACTGAGCCACCAGGGAAGCCCCTGTAGTTGCTTACTATTAATATGTACTTAATAGGTGAGATTAATGAACAAGGGATGAAGTGTCTTAGGTTACTTTGCAGCATCAAAATTTGGTAAAATATTTTTAAATTACACTTAGAGACAACTTAGTTCATGAGTTTTATCATGTAAAAATATTTGTAAAAATAAAAAGATAGTGGGAATGTAGCAAAAATATGGTATCTGTGGAAATGTTTGGGCTAAAATTGTGCTAAAAATAAAATTGTACAATCCTCTGTTTAGTAGAATACATTCTTAGCTTCACAGGGCTTTTGACACTAGAGAACGTATTTTCTCAAAAATATTATGATCTATGCACATGTGTGCTAAGTTACTTTAGTTGCGTCCATGTCTTTGCGATGCTATGGACTGTGGCCCGCCAGACTCTGTCCATACGACAGAGAGTTTGGAGACTTTCAAGATTAAGAAAGTAAAATATGTGAATAGGTACCAAGAATAATAATTCTGCTTGTATTTTAAGTGTTCATATAATCAAAATAAGATTTGTAAAATATATATTTGTTTTATTATACATGAATATATGTTATTTTTGTATTTTAGAAAAAATTATTTTTAAATGGTCTTTGAAGAGACATTTTATATCTCTACCAAAAGAGTAAATCCAATTTGTTGGTAAAAGAAATATTTCTCTTTTTTAAAATTTTTATTAAAATTTTTTTTCAACAATTTTATAATTTTAATTATCCTTAGTCCCCTTTTAATACTCAAAAGCATTATACAATAAGGTTGTAAAGTATGGGCTCCCCAGGTGGCTCAGGGGGTAAATAATCCACCTGCAATGCAGAAGATACAGAGGATGTGGGTCCAATCCCTGGGTCAGGAAGATCCCCTGGAGGAGGGCATGGCAGCTCTCTCCAGTATTCTTGCCTGGAGAATTCCATAAACAGAGGAGCCTGGTGGCCTACAGTCCATGGGGTGGCAAAGAGTCAAACACGACTGAAGCAACTGAACATGCAGTCATAGTAAAGTACTAAGTCACTATATAAATATGCATTTAATGAATAAATGAGTTTAGATATCTAGCATATGCTTATTCAGAAAGTTGATACATTCTGCTAATCTTTATTGAAGCAAAATAAGATGCATTATGGTTTTTTGAATATGCACTTGGATTTGTCAATAATCTTCCATTGATTTTGTCACCTCTAGTTAAAATTGAAAATGTCAAATAGAAATTAGGATAATTATATGATAAGTCAAGCGAAAAAGTACTCAGATCTTGAAAATTATTAGCTTTCATTTTTCTTCAATAGCTACAAGTTCACAGTATCTTTTTCATGATGTATTTTAAAACCTTTATTAGAGGTGCTATTCTTTTCAATAAAAATGGAAGGCTACTCTCCAGGTTTCCTATTTCATCTCAATCACTTGACTCATTTAGGTAATACTTCTCAAATATATTCTCAGCAAAGTAGTCAAGAATAATTTGGAATTTTTAAGTTGGTATGGGTGGTATCCTGACTTTCTTTCTGTGATCCCTGGTATCTAGCATTAAAGGAACAACTGATGTGAACTTAATCTTCTGTTCTATTTAATATCTTCATAAATGTCAAAGGTCATTTATTTTATGTTATACTTAACAGAGAAGTCCCATTAGTATTGTATGTTCAGTTGAGTCCTTTCCTTGTGCAGTAGCATGTTCAGGAAGCTACATAAGGTATTTCATTGAGCACCTGGCAGTCTAGTGGATACTGGAGTCAAGCTTAGGTCTGGGATAAAGAGCAAAAGGAAATTCTTTATTTCCCAGATTTCAGATATATAAGAACAGAGAAGAATATATGGCAAACATGGTTTTACTTAATCATTCATTATCAAAATATTCCCTCTGCTCACTCAACTTCAGTCTCTTGAAATATAATGTATGAGCTTTTACAAAGAACAGCAATGAAACATAAGTACTAGTACTTCATTGCTATAAATTTCATTTTGATGTTTATAGAACATTTAACTACAAATGCAACATACACTGTGAATATAAAAAATTTTTACTGCTCAAAAAAATCCTTGAGGCAAACAACTGCTTAAAGGATAACAATTTCATGTAAACAAAACACTTGGGACTTAAAAAATCAGGAACTGAATTCTCTATCTTAAAAATATCACATAAAACTATTATTCTACTTTCTTCCGGTCTCAGAAATAAGAAGCTTTCAAACACCTATATTTGTTAAAAGGGAACAGGAAAAATGTCTGAGTTTTCTAAAGTTTAAAAGTATTAGCCTGGCTGAGATGTGAGGTACTATCACTTAGTACCTAAAAAGATACGCGCTCCCCTCTCCCAACTAACGAAAAAATTAAACAAATTTTATGGACACACTGGCAGAAAAAAGTATCGAACCCACAAAAGCTAAATTCCATGTCTTGTTAATGTTTATGATTAAATACCCTCAAGAAAAGTATTTCACTTGACAGGATAGTATAGTAGTTGAAAGCATTGAAACTAACTGAAATTTTACATACACATACGCAAAATAGTGCTTAACCCACAGAAAAGGCACTAAACTAAAAAAAAAAAAGTGTAAAAGAGAAATAATCCAACTACTTTCAAAACTACTACATAAAGAAGCACATAGCTTCTTTTTTGAGGGTTCTGAGCTAATATTAATAACCAGCATTCATTTCACTATATAATGGACTTTCAGAGGAAAAAAATATCAGTGTCTTCTAGCTTTTATTTAAACCTCAGGCAAATGATTGATAAATGGTGCTCTAAAAAGTGTGGAATATTGAGTTAGAAAAATCACAACAAATGTGCAGACAAAAAGGACACCTGCCTTTAGGAAGTACAAACCAAGTAATAGAAATATAGTATGATGAAAAGATGCTGAAATTAATTAGGGATGGAAAAGATGAATGTGAGCATCTCCTGCCTCTAGTGGGAGTGTCTCTCTATAAGAGATGTCCATAGTATCTTTCACATCTTAATGTAGCTCAATCCAATGCATTTCCTGGTACCTTTCATATGCTTAGAATAATATATTCCATAAATTTTTAATAAATAAATATAAAGTACATACAGAGTATAACATACTATGGAATTTCTGATAGATACTGAGCTTAGGAGAGTTACAGCAGAGACGGACTTAGTGCCTCTATTCTTAAATATCTATATTCCATACTACAATCTATTTTACTCAGAAATCCTTTTTTTTTTACATCATATTCTGTTAGTACTTTAAAAATCCAAGAACCCTAAAAAACAAAAGACTCTTGATCACCATTTGTGATGCTATCAGAAAATAGGAGGTTAGACTCTCCAGTCTTATTAATTTTTTAGTAAGAACTTATTATTTTGAAGGAACATGAAACACAATGCTAAAATATTTATAGATACATTAAAATATTTATACATGCAAAGTCAAAATGACCATATTTGCTTTACTCTAAATTTTCCAAATAAAATGGAAATGTAAAAAATATTTCCTCCCTTAGTTTTCTCATTTCAATCAAATAATCAAATGAACTGACAATGTTTTTTTGACAGTGATGGGTGCCATTCAGTATAATGTTCTTGGGTTTTTGTGTTATAGTCAATGGTGTGTCCCACCCACGTCCCCTTCACCTACTGGTATACTCTAATCCCCAGGAACACAAAACCTGCCCAGTGGTTCAAGTCAAGAATAGACTACCTGAGACTATGACCACATCTTTGCTCACCTCCTTCCCCATCTGTCCCTTGCTTCTCTCATCTCCTTACAGATTTCCCTGAAGAGCATTTCCTCAATGTGCTTCCAAATCCACTGGCATACCCTTTACTGTGATATCTCACTTAAGAGAGAATCTTCATAGAAAGATAGCATATTACTTATTTAAAGGATTGATCCAGTTTCCAATTTCACTGTATAAAATAATGAAAAGCAATGTAAGTTTACCAAGCATGGAGTAGACTACAGTCATGAAATAGCCTCAATGAACAGGCAGAGAGAGCAAAAGAGAAAAATCTCAGAATAATGCTGGGCTCTTAGGTCCAGCTCCAACAGTTGTTCAGTCGCTAAGCCATGTCTGACTTTCTGCAACCCCATGGACTGCAGCACACCAGGCTTCACTGCCCTTCACTATCTCCAGGAGTTTGCTCAAATTCATATCCATTGTCTCCGCTATAAGTCTCCATTGAGTCAGTTATGCCATTCAACCATTTCGTCCTCTGTCACACCCTTCTCCTGCCCTCAATCTTCCACAGCATCGGGGTCTTTTCCAGTGAGTCAGTTCTTCCCATGAGGTGGCCAAAGTACTGGAGTTTCAGCTTCAGCATCAGTCCTTCCAGTAAATATTCAGGGCTGATTTCCTTTAGGTTTGACTGGTTTGATCTCCTTGCTGTCCAAGGGACTCTCAAGAGTCTTCTCCAGCACTACAATTCAAAGCATCAATTCTTTGGTACTCAGCCTTCTTTATGGGTTCAACTCTCAAATTTGTACATGTCTACTGGAAAAACCATAGCTTTCTTTATACAGATCTTTGTCAAAAATTTGATGTCTCTACTTTTTAAATCACTGTCTAGGTTTGTCATAGCTTTTCTCCCAAGGAGCAAGTGTCTTTTAATTTCATGGCTGCAGTTACCATCCACAGTGATTTTGGTGTCCAAGAAAATAAAATTTGCCACTGTTTACATTTTCCCCCATCTATTTGCCATGAAGTGATGGGACTGGCTGCCATGATCTTAGTTCTTGGATGCTGAGTTTTAAGCCAGCTTTTTCACTCTTTAACCCTCATCAAGAGGCTCTTTGGTTCCTCTTCACTTTCTATCATTAGAGTGGTATCATTTGCATATCTGAGGTTGTTGATACTTCTCTCCACAATCTTGATTCCAGCTTGTGATTCATCCAACCCAGCATTTTGCATATAAGTTAAATAACCAAGGTGACAATACACAGTCTTGACATACTCCTTTCCCAATCTTGAACCAGTCCGTTTTTCCATGTCCAGTTCTGCTGCTTCTAAATCTGCATGCAGGTTTCTGATTTTTCCCTTCAGTTTTCATATATACTTGTTCAATGAGTTTGTTGACTATGGTCCTTCTATTCAATGTTTCACAGTTTACATTATTTTATTATGATGTTCAGCAAAGCTATTAATGCTACTTCATTTTAGATATTAAATCAATTCAATTATACTCTTTATTCTGTCATTTTGAAATATCAGTGTAAAGAAATAATTAGAAAACTGGCATTGATCATAATATGAATTAATAAACTCAATTTCAAAAAGAATAACAAGCTAGATGTGATGTTGGTTATATTCTAGGTTAGTGTTCACTGACAAACTTAGCATTTGCAGAACAGTCCTCAAAATAATGATGTGCATATAACAGAAAAATTTGAACTAAATAAACTATGACTAATTTGGTGAAATGAAAATAGTATAAATAATCACACCCTTTCCTTAGTAAGCATGCAATAAACATGGGACAATAGAAAAACTCACCAAGTTTCAGGTATGTATTCATAATTACAAAATTTATTTCATATTTTCTATGTTTAAGCTAGAAAGAAGGGATGGTATGGGGAGGAAGGTGGGAGGGGAGTTCAGGATGGGGAACACGTGTACACCTGTGGTGGATTCATGTCAATGTATGGCAAAACCAATACAATATTGTAAAGTAATTAGCCTCCAATTAAAATAAATAAATTTATATTAAAAAAATAAAAAGCTAGAAAGAATAGTTTACTCTTGAATGCTGCAAAGGTATTTCTCATCTCTATTCTGTTCTAGATTTGTAAATAAATACTAACCCAAAAGTATAAATTATTTTCAAGTATATACCATTCTTTAATTATTTCTGCCTCTGTCCACTGAAGTTTAACCAATTTTCTGTCTTATATAGTACAGTAAAAACTCTCTGCTTAAGTGGTTGAAGGGATTTATCTCAACCTAGTTTTCTTCCATTGCCCCCAGGAGCAGAACTATGCCCCTGAAAGCAATAATGACCACTCAAGAAACCTTCTGGTGGGATCTGAGAAGCTCAATCTTTATATTGCCAAAGATTGTGTATTGTATAAAAGGTTACACCACCATTCAGGAAAATGATACACTTGAACTTATTTACAAAACAGAGAGACTCAAAGACATGGGAAACAAACTTATAGTTACCAAAGGGGCAAAGGGTGAGGGATAAATGAAGAGTTTGGGATTAACGTACCCCTACTGGGGGCTTCCCAGCTGGCGCTAGTGGAAAAGAACCCATTTGCTAATGCAGGAAACCTAAGTGATGCTAGTTCAATCCCTGGGTTGGTAAGATTCACTGGAGGAGGAAATGGCAACCCACTCCAGGATTCTTGCCTGGAAAATTTCACAGATAGAGGATCCTCATAGGGCTGCAAGAGAGTCAGACACAACTGACTGACTAAGCACATACTCTATAGATAGCTAACAAGGACCTACTATATAGCACAATGAACTACAATCAATATCTTGTAATAACTTATAATGCAAAATAATCTTAAAAGAATATATATATATATATATATATATATATATGCATACTGAGTAAAGTGAGTCACAGAAAGACAAATTTGATGACATCGCTTATATGTGGAATCTAAAAAAAGATACAAATGAACTTATCTATAAAACAGAAATAGAGCTACAGATGTAGAAAACAAACCAAGGGGGTAAGGGGTTGGGGGGGTGGAAATTGGGAGATTGGGTTGACATATACAGACTACTATATATAAAATAGATAATGGCCTATATGGAAAAATATAGAATTTTAAAAATGAGTGATGTATGTGTAACATGTACTTTGCTGTACACCTATAGCTACCACAATCTTGTAAATCAACCATTCTCTAATAAAAATTTTAAAAACAATTGATTGCTTCCATTCAAGGGTCTTTCCTAGCTCATGTCCTCCTGATTATGGAAACAGGCTCAGCAGGAGGAAGTGCACAGCCTTATTGTCAGAAGGTGGGAAGGGAGCTGGTATATGAAAGTGCCCCAAATAGTACAGCTCCCATCCCTCCAACGTTGACAATACTTTAGAATGCCCATTTTATAACACAAAGTGACAAAACTGAACAAGAAAAGAAGATAAAGGAGTTACTGCTATGTGTTCTTACAATACATCTATTTATTCCCACAATAAATATTTCTTGAGCACTTTTTTAATCCCTGTATACACAGTATGTGGTTTTATGATGTAGGGTGCTTTATCATGACATTAGTGTTTACCATCAGAACTGTCTTCACTTTATTTTTATCCTTCTTCACCTCTCTACTAGTGGTAAAATCCTATCTGCCAATGTAGGATACGAAAGAGACTTGGGTTCGATCCCTGGGTCAGGAAGATTCCCCTGGAGAAAGAAATAGCAATCCACTCCAATATTCTTGCCTGGGAAATCCCATAGATAGAGGACTCTGGAGGGCTATATTCCACATGGTCACAAAGAGTCGGGCATGACTGAAGCGACTTAGCACACACGCAAGCACCTCCCCACAGCCATGAACTTCAAACCTAGAATGTGATGTCCCTGTCACTATCATGAGCCATGTACCACCTACTGCTGTCAAAGAAAGTCACCAGAGCAGGAGGAATCAGGAGCTGAGGAAAAGGATGATGATTTAGGCATAGATAGATAGGAAGTAATTTTTCTTCTGATGAGGGACAGAAGCAGGTGTCATCACCATGTCTTTAAAAATCCCCTGTCACTTTACACCTCAGCAGAGCTGTGACCTCTGTCTTTCAAAGGGGGAGGTGGTCAAGCTGTGGTCAAGTCCCACAGCACAAGTTCATGTGCTGTGGGACTGTCCAACCCTCCTCAACTCCCTGCTTAATGGCCCAGAGTGTGGGCAAATATGGGGATACATGGCCATGGTGTCACAGAAGACACCTGTATTTTTGCTTTCCTTTCTCTGCAACACAGTTGCAGAGAGTTCCTTCTCTGTAACTATTAACATAAGGGGCCGGCTCAATGCTGAATTAAACAACTGGTCATTTTATATATTTCTTTTATCCTAATTTTTAAAAAATCTATTTTAAAAAAATAGCAACTTTAACCCTGACACATCGCCCTCTGCCCAAGGCATACAACAGAGTCTGGAATAGCCAGGACTGCCAGGGAATTGAACCAAGCAGAGCCTGACACTTGGTAGTGTGAGGGCCAAAGATTTTTGCCAGATTGGTTCATATTGGCCTCACCTGTGGATTACATAAGTTCTGATGTGCCTTTTAAAACCAAGGGAAACTTCTGAATTATTTCCACCAGAGAAAAATTCTCTATTTTTAAAATATAATATTGAAAGGCATACTTTTATCGGAAATGTAAATAATCACTTGCTTTTCCACAAGTCACCTTCATCATTGATATTCACTTCATGATGAGAATTCTTTGGACAAATGAAGGTCAAAGCTTCCCTAGGCTCCTCTCAAGAGGAAAACTATTATTTTTTTAAATGTTATCAATGCACACATATGTAGACATATAAATATTTATATGGAAACGTACTGCCTAGTCAGTGAATAGAAATGGGAATAGAAATGATGTGCTCTGGGAATCCTCTCTGTGTGACTGAACTTTCAAATCAGGAGAAAACTTTTTTTTTCCATCTCTGTCCCTGTGACTAATGGGAAAAGGTCAGTTTTTCAGATAACATAAGCAGAAAGGGATTTTTATTCTTCCTCGGTTTGCAGAAAGGAAGAGATGAGAGACCTCAGAAGGTTTGCTGGCTTAAACCTGTAACACAGTTTTCTTGACTCTCAATCTATTCTTAATCTACAGTATAGGAAAAGGTAAAAAGTTATAAGGTTAGCTAGTAAAAAATAGAAGAAATTAAAGTACTAAATTTAAGAGAAACTCTGAAGATCATCTGGATGATGGAGAAAAAGACTACAGATTGAACTATGGAATTATTGGTATTCCCTTAAACCACAAGAGTAGGGCAGAAGACTGCATGGTAGAAATCCAATCAGGAAGGGTTAAAGGTCTTTGGTCAAAGTCATACCCTGCATTTGCCTCTCAGTGCGGCCCAGACCTTGCACCCGACATTATGGTTCAAAAGAAAAATAGCTTAATTATAAAAATAATATAACCAGTAAATACGGGGCAGAGCTATATATACAGCCTGTGTATGTGTGTGTGTGCTCAGTCGCTCAGTTGTGTCTGATTCTTTGTGGCCCCATGGACTGCAGACTGCCAGATTCCTGTCTGTGAAATTTTCCAGGCAAAAATACTGGAGCAGGTAGCCATTTCCTTCTCCAGGGGATCTTCCTGGCCCAGAGATCAAACCTACCTCTCCTGCATTGCTGGTAGATTCTTTACCACTGTACCACCTGGGAAACCCCTATATGGCCTAGGAAACACTATTTTGTAGGAAAGTCTGAGGAGAAGTTGGGTGGAATTGGGTCACAAATAAATAACGGTGTCATCATGGAAAAGAAAATGGTTTCTGTATCAAATGGCTGACTTGAGCCTGCAAACTTCAAAGCAGACCTTATGTTTCATTAGTCTGTTGCTTCTCCCCTGCCTTTGGTAAGGGTCAGCATCAGGCAGAGGTGAAAAGGAAATGAACCATGAGCAATAGGTAGAAAACTTCAAGTGCCTGGACCCCAGGTCTGAGATAAGGTGGGATTCTTATGCTCCTGGAGCTTCAGAGGAGGGATAGAAAGTCTCCAAGGCCTAAAGTTTGGATCGATGACCTTCCTTTGCATTACTTCAAGGGACTGGGACCAGTCAAGAGGATGGGGGTTCAAAAACATGAACAATAACAATAAAGCACTTATATCTCCCTTAAACATCAGCATTTTAAGTCTGGTCCCAGGACCACACATTTAATCTTCACAAAAAAACCAGGAGCACCAATAGGAACTATTAATCCTTTTTAAGACAAGTGCAACCTAAGGCTCAAAGGATTGTATATTATTTGTGGAAGGTCAAACCATAGGTGGCAAGATTAGAGAATCCAAATTTCTGAATTGATTCAGTTCTCTTTTGCATTTTATTAAGTAGCCATCATAAAATGAGTCAAAATCATAATTCGCAATAAATGCAAAACTTTCCAAAAGGCATCACTTCAGATTTTAAGGAAATTACAAGTTTAAAGTTGATCTTTCCTTTTAAACAGTTTGTCCCAGTGGAAACAGATGAGGCTGCCTGGTCTTAATGCCTAGCTTATTCTCATTCTTATTTCTAGTGATTACAAACAAACAACATTTTCAAATTTCAATTTTAAAGTTAATAAAATGGAAAGCATCTGGTAATGGGTTCTGATAACATTATAAAATTAAATAGAGGAGGGAGGAGTTTCAAAAACAGGCTAGGCAAACTCTTTTATGGTCACTTGATACTTTATGGTCACTTGCAAAATGATGACAGTAGTTGCTATTAAGAAATTGCTTCCTGTGCCCTGAAAACACCTGTTTCAGGTAAGAAACAAAGCTAGGAACAGAAATGGCAGTAACACTTGTGACAATTGCCCTGCAGTATCAGAAACACATCTATAGGGCATGTCCCTGCCAAGTTGTGTTTAATTTGGGCATGATCTTTCTTTTGGTAGGTCCTCTCATATTTAAGTGAATGAATTTGAATAAAGCTAATTAGGATTGCCTACACTTATGAAAGGTGTCAGTGAATGCTAAAGTGTTCCATTTTTATAAGCCCAGGTGGCTCAGTGGTAAAGAGTCCGCCTGTCAAGCAAGAGACACAGGTTCGACCCTTGGATCAGGAAGATCTCTGGAGAAGGAAATGGCAACCCATTCCAGTATTCTTGCCTGGAGAATTCCATGGACAAAGGAGCCTGGTGGGCTATAGTCCATGGAGTCGCAAAGAGTCAGACAAGACTTAGCGACTAAACAATAACAACAATGCTCTTTGCATCCTGAGACTCTCTTATAAGCTTATAGGACCCAGAGCCTTTAAGCTACATAGTGTCTTTAATTAACTCAGTGGTTAAATACAGAAATTACTCTCCTGGCAGATGAGCCCAGCATGAAACATGGTTTGTCTAATTGCTGCACACACAAAGACTGATAAGGCACAAAAGAGACTAAAACAGATAACTCTCAGAACTCCTCAGTTACCATTAAGTTAGTAGGTTCAATAAGGAAAAGAAATGCAGAAAACCATTTTTAAAGTCCTTAAGGATACTTCATAGGTCTTATCAGACAGCCCAAACAGTATTTCTTACCTTAAAAGTAAACATGTCAAAAACAAGCAAACAATCCTTATAAAATTATTTAAATATTCCCAGAAGAGTTTTCCATTAATTCGATGAATGTGTATGTCCCACATACATGCATACACACACACACACACACACACACACACATGTCTATACATATGCATATATACACACATAAATGTGCTTTATATATAAATATATCTCAGTAGACAGTCATCATTGGTATTATAATTGTATTGATGTTTTTTCCTGAGGTAAACAGATATTGCATATAATCTCTAGATTTGTATTTCTCATGAATTTGTTCCCCTTGCAAGAGAGGTAACTTCTGTCCTAAACCATGAAAAATAGTGTGTACTGAATAAAATCCAATTCACATTAGTTGAGAAAATAAAACTGTATCTTTAACCCTTGGGAGGACAGAGGAATGATGTAACAAAATAAACAGCACTGTTACATCAAAAAGGGGCTGGGCTGACAGGAAGACCAACAGTTAGAGCTCAGCATTTCCAGTGACTTACTGCTTGGAAAATTAGGGATAACTGGACTTGGATTATCTAACAAGCCTGTTACTGAAATGACTGTTTAAATTTGATGAAATAAATGAGACTTTCTCATGTTTGAGGGCTTTGCACAACTGCAATAATGCTAACCATGAAAACAAGATCCTTCTTTTTTCACTTTGGAATGTTATTTGAAATATAACATGAAATAAAATAATTCATGAGGCTATTGGTTTAAAAAGAAAAATAGTGTGTATAACATTATGAACATGTCTTCCATCTGACATTTGAAATGGGTGAAGTTAAAATTTCTTACCATCCAAGCTGTGACAAAGTCCCCCATCCAGGTCCCTACTGCAGCTAATTTCATGAAACTTTCATTTCGGATGCCCATATAGTCTGTAATGATATATGCTCTGTGGAAACAAACACACAAGACATTGTCCAGACTCAGAGAACCATACAGTCAAAGCTTTCTGGTTCAGCAACACTCAAAAGGGAATTTCCCCCCTTTTAACAAACTTTCTTGCTTTTGTCTCACCAGATGCGCTTATAAATCTGAAAGGCTAGGAGGAGCTCTGAGGGTGTCTGGGTCAGTTCCAATTAGATTTGAAAACTGACTGTGGCTACACCAATTACCATGTGCCTTTCATTTTTGCGCTGTAAGGACTGACAACAGCTTTTGGAAAATCAAACAGAAATACTCAGCAAAGGCATCATTCCATGCTCACTCAAGTATGAGGAGAACAGAAACAATTCCTGAATTAGTGTAACTAGAAAGGAAGAGAAGAGCTCACTTTCCTCCAGTTCTGTCTTCTCAAAGTCAGAACTATTGAAAAGATGCTGGGAGTAAGTTTTAAGTATAATGTCATATCTGAAAAATGTTCAGAAGAAAGTCAAGATTTGGGAAAAATTTCCACGTAGGGAAGCAATGTAAAATTTTACTCAAATACATGTGACTTAAATTATTATTTAATAGCAATGGCCAGATTCCACTTCATCACTTGGCATAGCTAGTTATTGTTTGCTTGCTATTAAACACAAGTTTATATTCCTCAGAGCTCAAAGAAAGGTTCAAAGGTACACCCGACTATTAAAAACAGGTAATAAGATCATGCTTATTGCTTATTAAGCATTTTCATTTTCTTGTTTGGTAGTGAAGAAAATCCTAACTATCATTTTTCCCATTTGTAATTTCACTAAGAAAACTGGGATTCAAAAAGATCACTTACCCTGCCCAATCAATACCATGTAACTAATGAATGGTACCTAGGAACCAAATTTCTCTGTACATATTTATTTTAATTCTAAGTATTTTTTTTACTCAGTTTTATTTTACTTTAAATTTTTTTCCTTTTCTTAAACATGATAATACCTATACAACTTAGAGTACCCATTAGATTAACTTTAAAACAATATGCAGTAAATAAATATTTGTTAGTTATCTATTGAAACTATGAAGCAGCACATTTTTGAAGTCATTGAGAGTTAAACTGCTTCCAATTCAGTTGTTTTTTCTAGAGTTATTTCAGATAGTTTTTTTATCTGATATTTAAATGTACAGATATTTAAATGGTTTTTAACAACAAAAACAAACTTAAGAATTCTTAACAACTTTTTCCATGTGCTTCATCTACTTACTTTGGAGGGGCTATGTACATATCTTAAGGTCTCATCTCAAAATTCTGGGTCTTATTCCATGCGTTTCCATAATAGCCACACACACAAAAAAAACTTAAGCTACCAAAAACTGCATACTAGCAATGTGCTAGAGATTGTTATTAGCATTTTAAAAACACAGTCCCCATCAACTTTCATATCAGAACAACGAAATGTATTGTTATTCCCATTTCACAGATATGGAACTAAGGCTTTAGAGAGTTTTTGCAACTTTCTCAAGTTTAAGCATCCAATGAATGGACAAGATTTGAATATAAATTTGATTGACTCCCAAATCCATGCACTTAACTACTGTGCTATACCTTCTTCCTACAACTGTTAGTAGAGATATAAAAAGCACAAAGAATATCTCTGTCCCCCAGTATTTTAATAAGACAGTGACAATCAAGAATTACTTCCTGTGGGGATAATTCATAATAAGATGCCAAGAGAAGCATCCAGAAGCTACAACTCCCTAGAGCTACCATCAGGTCTTGGATTCCCACTTATACTGAGTTCACCCATCTAAGCAGCTCTGGGTCATTGGACTCAGGGTACTATAGAATAGTAGCTCTGTTAATTGTCCAGCTTTTTCAATGACACTTACATTGAAGATTTTGTTCAATGTTATATCTCTACCTGTTCAGTCTGCCAGTTAATTCCAGAATACATTGGGCTAGGATAGAAATTCCTGGCTACATTCTTTGTGGTTGTATAGATGTATGTAAAAGAAGGCATGATTATTCTATTTCAGTATCTGAAAACAAGGATGAGATAGTAAGCATGCAACAGACTAATGATCCAGCCAAAAACCCTAAAAAAAAGAAACAAAATATAAAAATAACTCCCCAAATCTACTTAAAGTCATCTAAGAGCTGATGAAGCAGTGAAGAGAAGAAAAATCAAGATACCAGATTGGCGAGCATTACAGGAAAGTTAACTGTATTTTCTCTGGGGACATTAGCTGATTCCACGTGCAAGGCAAGAAGACGAGAACCTGGATTTTGCCTGGGCAGAGAACAGTCTCAGTAGGTTAAAGAGGTAATGTTTGAAATTTAAGGAGCCAAGATTCTTGTGAGAAAGGAGATGCTCAGAAAAGAGTAAGATACACAGCCAGTTTTCCTTTCAAGACTTTTGCCAAATTATGAACTTTTGCACAAGGAAAGCTGAGAGACTAAGCAGAAAGTCTATAGTCTATGGCCATACCATCCTGAACGCACTCCATCTTGTCTGATCTCAGAAGCTAAGCAGGGTTGGGCCTGGTTACGACTTGGATGGGAGAACGTCTCTGTAAAGTATAGCAGAGGTCTGGCTATTTCATGCTGAGGAAACTATTATAATTCAGAAAATTCTGAGAGAATGGCCCAGGATATACAAGGGTATGGAAGACTAAAGAAAACCTGTGATGAAACTGTCCTTGTTGAAACTGTAAATCAACCCTTATCCAGTCCATTTCATGACTGAATTAAGGTGATCAGCTTCTATTCTTTGCACTTAACAGAGGAAAAAGTGAACCTTTTCAGGAAGAATAAAATATCATCTATTTTTATTTATAAAATCCATTATTCAATCAAAAGTTACTAGGATGTCAAGAAACAAGACCCTATCAAGATCCTGAAAACCAAGAGAGTAAACAATAGCTAAAACTATTCCATAAGTTCCAGGAGGACTGCAAGTCATTTTTATCGTTCCATTCTTTCCACTGTTGATACCCCAGAGCCTAGAGCACTGCCTACAAGGGGTAAGTAATCAGTAAACATCTGCTTAATTTATGAATTAACAAAGGGACCCAAGTTATTCATATTTATTGATATATTACACAGGTAAACCAATATATACTAAATCCTAGAAATAGCAATAAAATAAGATTGACATGAAGAATTTTTACATGTTTTCAAATTGTTTTCTGTGTTTACTTCACTTCTCCAACTACATTTGTATCTCCTTGATGGCAGAATAACTATCCTATATTCATGTAGAAAGATACATCAGCACAAAACAAGAGAATGTCCCTCCTCTGCGGCTGTGGGCACATGGTGAGTACTGGATGCCATGATAAAGCAGAGGACATAGCACAGAGAATTTAATTAAGAATAAATTAATTAATATATTTAAAAGTGAAGAGTGATATTTAAAATTTATTAGTTATTCTAGACATTTCTCCAAAGAAGACATACAGATGACAAACAGGCACAATAAAAGATGCTCATCATCGCTAATCATAATATTAGAGAAAAAAAACTCAAAACTACCTAGAGATATCATCTCACACCGGCCATCATCAAAAAGTCTACAAACAATAAATGATAAACAGACTATAGGAAAAAAATCCTCCTACACTTCGGTGGGAGTGTAAATTGGTACAGCCACTATGGAGAACGATACGGAGTTTCCTTAAAAGGCTAAAAATATAGTTACCATATAATGCAGCAATCCCACTCCTAGGCATATATCTGGAGAAAAACATGGTTTGAAAGGATATATGCACCCTAATATTCATTGTAGTGCTGTTGAGAACAGCCAAGATATGGAAGCAACCTAAATGTCCATTGACAAATGAATGGATAAAAGCGATGTGGTACATATTATACAGTAGAATACTACTCAGTCATTAAAAGGAATGAAATAATGTCACTTGCAGCAACATGGATGGACCTGGAGGTTGTTGCATTAAGTAAAGTCAGACAAAGAAAAATATCATAGGATATGGCTTATATACAGAATCTAAAAGAAAAACTGATACAAATGAACTTATTTACAAAACAGAAGTAGAGTCACACATGTAAAAACAAATTTATGGTTACCAAGGATAAAAGGCAGAGAGGGAGGGATAAATCAGGAATTTAGAATTACATACACACACTCAGTTCAGTTCAGTTCAGTTGCTCAGTCGTGTCCGACTCTTTGCGACCCTATGAATCGCAGCATGCCAGGCCTCCCTGTCCATCACCAACTCCCGGACTTCACTCAGACTCACGTCCATCGAGTCAGTGATGCCATCCAGCCATCTCATCCTCTGTCGTCCCCTTCTCCTCCTGCCCCCAATCCTCCCGGCATCAGAGTCTTTTCCAATGAGTCAACACTTCGCATGAGGTGGCCAAAGTACTGGAGTTTCAGCTTTAGCATCATTCCTTCCAAAGAAATCCCAGGGCTGATCTCCTTCAGAATGGACTGGTTGGATCTCCTTGCAGTCCAAGGGACTCTCAAGAGTCTTCTCCAACACCACAGTTCAAAAGCATCAATTCTTTGGCGCTCAGCCTTCTTCACAGTCCAACTCTCACATCCATACATGACCACAGGAAAAACCACAGCCTTGACTAGATGGACCTTTGTTGGCAAAGTAATGTCTCTGCTTTTCTAAACCAGATAAACAACAAGGACCTACTGTACAGCACAGGAAATTCTGCTCAAAAATCTGTAATAACCTAAATGGAAAAATCATTTGAAAAGGAAATGATGTATGTATAACTGAATCACTTTGTTGTACTCCTGAAACTAAGTACTATAAATCAGCTAATGCCTGATACAAAATCTTAAAAATCTCCAGGTTCCTCTGTCCATGGGACTTCCTAGGCAAGAATACTGGAGTGAATTGCCACTTCGTTCTCCAGGGGATCCTCCTGGCCAGGGACGGAACCTGCATCTCCTGTGTCTCCTGCATCACAGGCAGCTTCTTTACCACTGAGCCATGAGAGAAACTTTAAAAAAAAAAAAAAAAAAGAACATATTGTATCAAAAAATTTAGCAGTTCTAAATTTTGCTGCTCTGGACAAATGTAAAGAAGAATTACAAATAGGCCAACCTGCCATAAAAACTTTCAACCACAAGTTCACTGATTTGCATACCCATTAACATTTAACAGTATTTCCTACTCAGGTTGTAAAGGACCCAGTGTGTATATATCTATATTAGCAATTCTGGCCAGTTTGAATATCACACTGGACTCTGAAAAAGTGAAGTTATGGAGCTTATACACTCAAGAGTTTATGGATTCTGATTCAAAATTAAATTTTATTTGCTAGGAGCCACTGTTACAGTTTCAGTTTTGTTCAGTTTTAGCTAATTATTTCAACTATGCATACATCTTTGTTTTGCTTTGTGCTTTAACTGGTTATCTGTGCATAGATCTAAAAAAGCCTGCACTCCTATCAGCCTTGCAGATAAACATTTATCATTGATATTTTCTCTAAAAATTCTAAAATAATTTCTTTTCAGGCTACAACTTCATCCCCTTCTCCTTGAGATTTCAAGTTTAACTGTCAAATCCATAACATAAATGTGGAAATGTCAACAAAATCTTGGAAAGGCTCATAATCATTGTAACCTCAAAACATGAGCTACTAAGCTTATTGCACCTAATGAAACATATGTGCTAAATGGCCATAAACTAAACAGACTCTAACATGGACTATAAAACATGGACAATAAAATAATAATATAAAGAATTGTCCCTACAGGTGAGAGTCTTGAGCACAAGCAACAAAGGCTGCAGCTTACTTCAGTCTATTACTTATATGTAAGTGGATTCAGTCAATGCCAGGTGATTTAGGAGCTGAATCTCTGAAAGTTTAACAAGAGGCAGTAAACATAGATCACCAACCCAAAATGGATTCATGCTTCACTGAAGATCCATCTGCGGCCAGCTGGATTCATAATGTCACAGCTGTCTCTCTCAGCCACGTTTGGGCAACATAAACAAGATTGGGGGCATCACAAACAAGTAAATCATGGATAAGGAGTTGACTTAACATGAGTACAGACCTGTATTAAACAAAATGAACCTGAGGCAAAAACTCTAAGTGCTCTTAAGGCTTGAGGTGAAAATCTGTCTACATAAAATGCCAGAAATTAAACATATTATGATATTAGCCTTTCTTAATTTTTTTGTAATGAAATGATTAAAAGTCTTCAATTCAGTCACTTGTTCAACTATTATCCAAATAACCACATTTTAGTATTTCTTTTAAAAATTTCTACTTCTTGACTATTAAAAAACTTAGAAGGAAATCAATACATGTGTAAGGACTTTCCAAGAAAGACCTAGGGTATGAAGTTACAGAGCAGAATCCACTGGAAGGTGACAACTATTGCAGACAATTGTTAGGGACTGTGTGTGTGCTTAGTCGCTCAGTCGTGTGTCCGATTCTTTGCGACCCCGTGGACTGCAGCCCACCAGGCTCCTCCTTCCATGGGATTCTGCAGGCAAGAATACTGAAGTGGGTTGCCATGCCCTCCTTCAGATCTTCCCAACCCAGGGATCGAACCCAGGTCTCCTGTATTGCAGGTGGATTCTTTACCAACTGAGCCACCAGAGAAGAGCCTAGAGTGACTAAAACTGCATCTGAACCTAAAAATGTTTACAAGTAAAGTTCCAACTCAAATTCCCCAAATTTAGCTATTAATTTTCTCTAATTTCTCTACAGAAGACATATAAGACTGCAGATGGCATATTTATTGGACAAACCCACCCTGAGTGCTAACACATGCACATTACCTCAACTCTTCCGTTCATTCCTTGTCTTGCTTAAGCCTACTCAGTGAAATTCATTTGTAGTAGATACAGAAACCTTAGTATAACATCAATTCCTCCCTCTCTTTTATCCTCAACATTTGGTTAATCAAATGTAACCTTTCATAAGGTTATTTCTGATAGGTCCTCAAACTACATTGTTTTTCTGTCATTATTTCTACCAATATCTTATCTCTGTTCATAACCATCTCCAATCTTAATTACACAATAGCCTCCTGTTTCCCTGTGATTATCCTCAACTTATTATAGATTCTTTACTGCCACTATGGTAAATTCTGGGAAATTAAAATGGTGTACCAGAAGAGCAGGAGTCCTAGAACCAGAAAGTATTGGGTTGACAAACCACCTTCCCACTCTATGACCTGGGATAAATGACTAGCTTGATAATAATCCATTCCCTTATCTGTAGCATGGGATTAAGAATATCTTTCCCTCACAAGGATTTCTTGAGGATTACATGAAACAAGGAATATAAAGTTTCCCCCTAGGGCACAGGCCCCACTCTGATTCCTTTTTCTTTTTTTTTTTTTCTCCTACCCAGTTATGTGAGGATTTTCTTGTCTTCTTGGGCATCCGAAGTTTTCTGTTGGTGCTTACTAGCTGTTCTGTGTGATTCATGCCACTTGTAGATATATTTTCATTGTTTCTATGAACGCAGGCAAATTCTACTTCCTACTTCTCTGCCATCTTGTATGACCTCCCCATTTTTTTGCTTTTCTGGAACACTAAATTATTTTGGAAATGGGAGCTAGTAGGTCAGAGATCTATCCCTTATTTGCATATCTATTATGAAACAGTTATGATGTGCTGTGTGTGCGCTCAGTCATTCAGTCATGTCCAACTCTTTGTGACCCCATGGTCTGTAGCCTGCCTGGCTTCTCAGTCCATGGAATTCTCCAGGCAAGAATACTGGAATGGGTAGCCATTTCTTTCTCAGGGGATCTTGCTGACCCAGGGATTGAACCCAGGTCTCCTTCATTGCATTCAGATTCTTTGACATCTGAGACTCCAGAAAAGCCCTTCTTGTAGCACATGAATTTATATTACATAAGCATAGTTCATATTCACTAAGTAAACTGACATAGTTCATTACTCACTAAGTAAATCCCTATAGTCTCCCTATTTGCTAGATCATGGACCCAATATTTGTAAACTCAGAAGTTTCCAAGAGGAAAGAAATAGCATCCCAAAGTTAGGTATCACTTCCTGGATTATCATCCAGCACCTCTTGTCTAATAATTTCTTCAACCCATTATCACATTTCCCCGGTCCACAGGGCAGGCTTGGAACATAGGTATCCTGTAATAAGAGTAAAGCATGGCAATTCACTCCAGTATCCTTGCCTGGCGAATTCCATGGAAGAGAAGCCTGACAGGCTGTAGTGCACAGGGCCACACAAGAGTCAGACATGACTGAAACGACCTAGCAGGCACCCACATACTGGCATAACCAAATTTGCTGATATCCTATTTTTTCCCTTTCCTGGTAATTTAGAATCAGGACTCAAAGAGAGAAAGAGGAAATCTCTTTCCAGGAGGTTGAATGAAGAAAAGCCCAGTAATTACTGATGACAACAGTCTATCCTCTGAGAGTTGTTCTTGTTGTTCAGTTGCTCCTTGTGACCCATGGACTGCAGAATGCCAGGCTCCTCTGTCCTCCCAGAGTTTGCTCAAATTCATGTCGATTAAGTTGGTGATGCTATCCAATCAATTCATTCTCTGCTGCTCCCTTCTACTTTTGCTTTCAATCTTTCCCAACATCAGGGTCTCTTCTAGTGAGATTCACCTTTAGCATCAGTTTTGCCAATGAATATTCAGGATTGATTTTCTTTAGGATTGACTGATTTGATCTCCTTGAAGTCTAAGAGACTCTCAAGAGTCTTTTCTAGCACCACAATTCAAAAGCATCAATTCTTTGGCACCTAGCCTCCAACTCTCACAGCCATATGTGACTATTAGAAAAACCATAGCACTGACGATTTTCTCTACTTCTTTGCATTGTTCATTTAAGAAGGCCATCTTATCTCTCTCTGCTATTCTATGGAACTCTACATTCAGTTAGGATATCTTTCTTTTTCTCCCTTACCTTTTGATTCTCTTCTTTCCTCAGCTATTTGTAAAGCCTCCTCAGGCAACTAATTTGCCTCCTTGGATTTCTTATTCTTGGGGATGGTTTTGGTCAGCACCTCCTGTACAATGTTATGAACCTCCAACCATAGTTCTTTAGGAATTCTGTCTACAAGATCTAATACTTGAATCTATTAATCACCTCCACTGTATAATCTGCCTGCAATGCAGGAGACCTGGACTCAAATCTCTGAGTCGGGAAGATCCCCTGAAGAAGGAAATGGCAACCCACTCCAGTATTCTTCCCTGGAGAATTCCACAGACAGAGGAGCCTGGTGGGCTACAGTCCATGGGGTCGCAAAGAGTAGGACACAATTGAGCAACTAACAACCTCAACTGTATAATCATAAGGGATTTGATTTAGGTCATACCTGAATGGCATAGTGGTTTTCCCTACTTTCAACTGAAGCCTGAGTTTTGCAATAAAGAGCTCATGATATGAGCCATAGTCAGCTTCCAGTCTTGTTTTTGCTGACTGTATAGAGCTTCTCCATCTTCAGCTGCAAATAATATAATCAATCTGATTTTGGTATTGACTATGTGGTAATGTCTATGTGTAGAGTCATCTCTTGTGTTATTGGAAGAGAATGGTTTCTATGACCAGCCTATTCTTTTGACAAAACTCTGTTAGCCTTTACCCTGCTTCATTTTGTAATTCAAGGCCAAACTTGAATCTATTCATCACCTCCACTGTTATTCTGCATATCTTGATTTCCTACTTTTGCATTCCAATCCACTATGATGAAAATGACATCTTTTTTTCTGGTGTTAGTTCTAGAAGGTCTTGTAGGTCTTCATAGAACCAGTCAACTTCAGATACTTTGGCTTCAGTAGTTGGAGCATAGACTTGTATTACTAGGATATTGAATGGTTTGCCTTGGAAATGAACCAAGATCATTCTGTTGTTTTTGAAACTGTACCCAAATACTGCATTTTGGACTCTTCTGTTAACTATGAGTGCTCAGTTCAGTTCAGTTCAGTCACTCAGTCATGTCCAACTCTTTGAGACCCCATGGACTGCAGTCCGTCAGGCTTCCCTGTCTATCACCAATTCCTGGAGCTTGCTCAAACTCATGTCTATCAAGTCAGTGATGCCATCCAACCGTCTCATTCTCTGTCATTCTCTTCTCCTCCTGCCTTCAATCTTTCCCAGCATCGGGGTCTTTTCCAATAAGTCAGTTCTTTGCATCAGGTGGCCAAAGTATTGAAGTTTCAGCTTCAGCATCAGTCCTTCTAATGAATACTCAGGACTGATTTCCTTTATGATTGACTGGTTTGATCTCCTTGAAGTCCAAGGGGCTCTCAAGAGTCTTCTCCAAATCCACAGTTCAAAAGCATTAATTCTTCAGTGCTCAGCTTTCTACTCTTTCTGCTTTGTAGAAGAGGGCCACTCCATCTCTTTTAAGGGATTCTTGTCCACGGTAGTAGATATAATGGTCATCTGAATTAAATTCACCCATTCCTATCCATTTTATTTCACTGATTCCTAAAATGCTGATGTTCAGTCTTTCCATCTCGTGCTTGACCATGTCCAATTTACCTTGATTCATGTACCTAAGATTCCAGGCTCCTATGCAATATTGTTCTTTATATCATCGGACTTTACTTTCACCACCAGACACTTGCACATCATTTCTGCTTGACCCAGCAGCTTCATTCTTTCAGCAACTGTTAGTAATTGCCCTCCACTATTCCCCAGTAGCATATTAGACACCTTCTGACCTGGTCGGCTCATAAACTGCTATCATATTTTTTCCATACTGTTCATGGGGTTTCCCAAGCTAGAATACTGGAGTGGCTTGCCATTTCCTACTCCAGGGGATCTTCTTGACCCAGGGATCAAACTCACGATTTCTGCCTCTCCTGCACTGACAGGTGAATTTTTCACTGCTGCACCACCTGGAAGCCCTTAACTATTCTCCAAGTAAAAAATTTAGAGCTTAAAAATGCAGTTTTGAATACTTTGTTCAGTTTTAACAATCCTTTTTTTTTTTTTTTTCCTTTTAGAAAGGAATGCCACTAAATGTGCTGCAGGAAAAAGGATCGTCAGTTTGGCTGATAGACTTAGGTTAGTTTTCAGACTCCTCCTAAAAAGAACAAGGATAAATATATTGTGCCCACTCTTCATGATGCTGCTTCAGACAATGAGGGGAGCTTTGTTTAAATGTCAATGTACTATTTACATATATGCATTTTCTAAATGTGCTAAAGTTTAAAATAAGATTCTTCTCCACAGTTAAAAATAATGTATATACATATTTTAGTTAAAACCAATATGTTGAATGTGTCTCCACTGAGATGCAGGATACACAATGAGAGAGTGTCAACTGAGTGACAGGGAGTATCTGTGCATTTAACAGATAAAAAGTAGATAAGAGGTTACATCTCTTAGACTGCTAATGTAAAGGGAACTTGATTTTTAAATAAAACATGTTGACAAAAGACTAAACAAAGACAGATAAAGTGTAGCTTAGAGTAGAGGCTGCATCTCTGACAGATCAAAGATTTTCACAAGTCTCCTACAAAGTGTCAGGAGAAGGTAACAAAAAGATAGGCTTAAGTAGACATCAGAGTAAAGAATACAGAGCTGAGAAAGCTTCACAGAAGCTTGTGAGAGGAGTCTAGAATTGAGTTTGCCAATAGTATGGGTGATTGAGGGTAGCAAATATAGGACTCTTCAATATTTTCCAGATGTCAAACCCTACTGATGTGTCAGCTAGTACACACTTCTGCCCTCAAACGTCTCTGGGCCTGGGCCCTCCGTCTAAGAGTCAGGCTCACTCATGGGGCCTCTCTTCAGCTAATTATGAATGCCAAATTATTACCAAATGTGCTTCAGATTAGAAGTGAGATCAATCTTATTGCTCTATAAATTTGCTCTGCAATTTCACTAATTATATAACTTCTTTTGATTTAATAATAAAGAATTTCATTCTCTGATTTTTACAGTGTTTGCTTCACAGGCTATACCACCCCAGCCTATGGTAACAAGAAAAGGAAATAAGGCCACACTTTCACCCACTTGTGAACATCTCAAGTCCATCCAATTTTCTCCCAAATAATTCAAAGAGATTTCATAGAGTTTCATTTGTGCTTTTAGAACTAGTACTTTCAGCAACTTTTTTCCAGTTGATAAAGATGTCAAAAATGGTACCAAAGATATCCTCTCTTGTATTGATGTCCACTAAAGTTGTTATTGCGACTATTTATGTTGTTAGTGTATGTGTCAAGACCCAAATGTACACTGTAATTCTGTCATTGTGCCCTATGCCACCTTCCCCAATTCTGAGATCAGTCATCAATGTACCCACATTATTATCTTAGTTCTATCCCAACACGTCCTAATATCAACAGTGCTGCTGATACCCTAAAGCTTCAAACACCCACAGAGAATATGGGAAAATGCTTAGTATTTGTTATTTTAATTAACATTGGCTTATAACATTATATAAGTTTCATGAGTACAACATTATATTTCAATTTCTGTATACACTACAGCATGCTCCCCACCAAAATTATAGTTTCTGGAGAATTCTGCCAAACATATAAAGAGCTAGTACCAATTCTTCCCAAACTATTCCCTAAAATAGAAAAGCATGGAACATTCCCAAATTCATTTTAGGAGGCCTAATACCAAAATCAGACGGAGGCACTACCAAAAATAAAAATAAAAAAAGAAAGAAAGATAAGAAAATTACCAGCCAATTACTCTGATGAATACAGATAAAAATCCTTAACAAAATATTGGCAATCAAATTCAATAATATGTAAGAAGGTTCATACACCATGATCAAGTGCAATTTATTCCACAGATGCAGAAGTGGTCCAATAAACACAAATCAAATACTGTGATATACCACATGGACTTTCCTGGTGGCTTGGTGGTAAAGAATCTGCCTACAATGCAGGAGACACAGGAGACATGGGTTCAATCTCTGGATTGGGAAGATCTCCTGGAGGAGGGCATGGCAACCCACTCCAGTATTCTTGCCTAAAGAGTCCCATGGACAGAGGAGCCTAGTGCACTACAGTCCATAGGGTCGCAAAGAGTTGGACATGACTGAAGCAACTGAGCACGCATGCATCACATTAACAAAAGGAAGAATAAAAATTAAATGACTATATACCTAGATGTAGAAAGATCATTTGGCAAAATTCAACATTCGTAATAAAAATCCTCATCAAAGTTGAGGTAGAGGGAACATATCTCAACATAACAAAATCCATTTAAGACAAATCCACAGCTAACATCATACTCAACGGTGAAAACCTGAAAACCTACCCTCTAAAATCAGGAAAAAGACAAAGATGTCTACTCTCACCACTTCTATTTAACATAGTATTGAATTTTTGGCCACAGCAATAAGACAAGAAAAAGAAATAAAAGGTATCCAGATTGGAAGGGAAGAAGTAAAACTATCACTGTTTGAAGATGACATGATGCTATATACATAGAAGACCTGAAAGTGAAAAGTGAAAGTGAAGTCACTCAGTCGTGTCCGACTCTTTGCAACCCCATGGACTGTAGCCACCAGGCCCCTCCATCCATGGGATTTTCCAGGCAAGAATATTGGAGTGGGTTGCCATTTCCTTCTCCAAGAAGACCTGAAAAACTCCACCAAAAAGACTATTAGATCTAATAAAGGAATTCAGAAAAGCTGTGGGATACAAGATTAATAAACAGAAATCTGTTTCTTTTCTATACACTAATAAGGAACGATCAGAAATAGAAAGTAAGAAAACAATCCCATTTAATATTACATCAAAGTGAATAATACACCCAGGAATAAACGAGGTGAAAGACCTATACTCTGAAAATCATAAAAGTTTTGATGAAGGGAATAAAAATATGATAAAAAGAAACAGAAAGCTATCTCATGCTCTTGGGTTGGAAGAATTAATATTGTTAAAATGCCCATACTATCCAGAGCAATCTACAGATTTAATGCAATCTCTATAAAAATACCCATGACATTTTTCACAAAACAAAAACAAGTGATCCTAAAATTTACGTGGAACCACAAAGACCCCAAATTGCCAAAACTATATTGAGAAAGAAAGAACAAAGTTGGAGATATCATGTTTCCTAACTTCAGACAATACTGCAAAGCTATCCCTGGCGGTTCAGTGGTAAAGAATCCTCCTGCCAATACAGGAGACACAGGTTCTATCCCTGAATCAGGAAGATCCCTGGAAAGGGAAATGGCAGCCCACTCCAGTAGCCTTGCCTGGGAAATCCCCTTGACAGAGAAGCCTGGTACAGGCTACAGGCCAGGGAGTCATAAACGAGTTGGATACAACTTAGCGACTAAACAACAACAAGAATGACAGTAATCAAAACAACAGAGTACTGACACAAAAACCGACACACAGATTGACAGATCAACAATAACATAAAAGGAGCCTAAAAGTAAACCCAACACATGCTTAATGGGCTTCCTAGATAACACTAGTGGTAAAGAACCTGCCTGCCAATGCAGGCGATACAGGAGATGCTGGTTTGATCCCTGGGTCAGGAAGATCCCCTGGAGAAAGAAATGGCAACCCATTCCAGTATTTATGCCTGGAGAATCCCATAGAGGAGCCTGGCAGGCTACAGTCCATGGGGTTGCAAAGAGTCGGACACAACTGAGCAACTTAGCACTCATAGTACCCATGCATGCTTATGATCAGTTAATCTATGACAAAGGAAGCAGGAATATACAATGAAGAAAAGCCAGTCTCTTTAATAAGTAGAATAATGAAATTAGAAGATTTTTCTCACACCATACACAAAAAATGGACTCAAAATGGATTAAAGACCTAAATATCAGAGCAGAAGCCATTAAATTCCTAGTAGAGAATGCAGGGAGCACACTTTTTCACATATATTGCAGCAATATTTTTTTAAGTTCATTTCCTAAAGCAAAAGAAACAAAAGCAAAATAAACAAATGAGACCTAAATTTTTTGCACAGCAAAGTAAACCACTGATAAAGTGAAAAGATAGCCTATTAAATTGGATAAAATATTTGCAAATGATACATCTACTAAGAGGCTAATATCCAAAATATATAAATAGCTCACCCAACTCAATATCAAAAAAGCAAACAACCAATTAAAAATAGACAGAAAACTAAAATAGACATTCTCCCAAACAAGACACACAACTGCTTAATAGGTACATGAAAAAATGCTCACCATCACTAATTGTCAGAGAAATTACTGTATCGATGATTTGCAGTTATCTTCTCTCACCTTAGGATTCACGTGTAAATCCAAGGGGACAGGAATAAAATATGTTATGATTTATTCATATAATTCCTTTCATTTTAACACTTGCCCATTGTCCTTAAGCAAGATATCTTTGTTTTAACTGCCTATTCAGTGTTATTTTCCAGGAGCCATGCGTAACAGTACTTCAGAGGCAGGGTTGCATGTGAACTTGGTGGAGTGAGAAGATGTGCTTCTCCTCACCAAACTCAAACGATATGACAGTATAGGAAGAGAAGAATGAACTTGCAAAGTGGGAGAAGAGATAACTGAAAATGAGAAATATTAATAAAGTTTTTACAAAGCAGATTGAGAGATGATGATGGTTTCAACTTGCCCTGTAGTATGAAATTCTTTGGGGATATTAAGGAAGGACCTAATTCTGTTTCTGAACCTCGACAATACTCAGGGACTGGAGGAGGTTCAGTATGGGATTGGAAATCCTGCATGACAAGTAGTTTATATACTTTCTTCCAGTCAATACACACAGAAAATGACTTGTGTCTCACCTAGCTAAGAAGGACATTTGCTAGCAATATCTGGAGAAATTCCAGCAGAGTTAGACACCTTAATGAAAACAGAAGCCAAAAATTTATATTTTTTTATATTAAACAGTGAGTCCCATTACCTAAAATACTATTTATATGGGTTAAAGACAAAGTTCCATTTCAAAAAAATTGACCAGTTCTGACCTTCCCCCAAAAGTCATTAACAGTTGAGGATCACCCAGTGAGATAAGCCAATTCCCATAGACCACAATCCCCTTCTACTTGAGTCTTACTGGTCACAAGCCTGTCTATGCACAGAGACTTTCCAATCATCTTTTATTGCCCACTACTGAGAATGAACACACTTCACTCATTACCATGTATTTGAGGTAAATTTTTAACAACAAAAAGCTCAAAACTAAATAAAAATGAGGTACTTAGAGGAAATAGACAATACAAAAAGCAGAGAAAAAGTGTACAGATAGAATAAAAATACTTTCCTGATATGCAAAGTAAAAATTCAGTTATATGCTATCTACGCATGGCAACCTAATCCAGTATTCTTCTCTGGAGAGTCCCATGGACAGAGGAGCCTGGTGAACTACAGACCATGGAGTTGCAAAGAGTTGGACATGACTCATCAACTAAGGACAGCACATGAGAAATACAACAGGACTTCCCTAGTGATCCAGTGGTTAAGACTCCATACTTTGAATGCAGGGGGCACAGATGTGATCCCTGGTCAGGGAACTAGGGGCTTCCTCTGTGACTCAACAGTAAAGAATCTGTCTGCAAGGCAGGAGCCACAGGAAATGTGAGTTCAACCCCTGGGTCTGAAAGAGGGCATGACAATCCACTCCAGTGTCCTTGCCTGGAGAATCTCATGGACAGAAGAGCCTGGTGGGTTGCAGTCAGTGGGGTTGCAAAAAGTCAGACACAAAGGAAGTGATTTGTACGCACACACACACGTAGGGAACTAAGGTCTCAGATGCCAAAAAGAACTCAACCAACCAACCAAACAAAAAATGTAACTAAAACTAAGATTACATAAGTGTTCAAAGAAAAATAGTAAAAAATGTTTAAAAAGTAACATGCAAACAATAACAAAAAGAAATCTGGTATAGCTATAGTAACATCAACTAATGCAAAAATATTATTATAAATTAAGAGGGAGCCTTACTAATGACAAAAATTAAACCCATCAGGAAGATACAACGTGCCATCAAAATTTAGGAATTAAAGTAAATTAATAAGACAGAAAGAAAAAAACAAACACATTCACACACACACACACACATATATATACACACACACACACATAAGTCCAAAATACACATTCTTTTAATGCAACAAAGAATATTAGGCATATTGGATATAAACAAGGCAAACATTTACAAAAAGAAAATGAAAGAAAATAAACAAGACTACAAAGCAAATCTCAAAATTCTTAATGACTGAATCACATAGAAGATATTCTTTGACCATAATGTAACTAGACCATAAATCAACAATAAAAAGCTAACTTGACAATCCCCAGATCTTTGGAAACTAAGAAATATACATCCAAGTAATATATAAGTCAAAATCAAAATCTCAGTGGGACAGAGAAAATATCTTGGACTGGAAAGTAATATAAAATATCATGAGGTATGCCTAAAGCCATGCTTGAACTTTCAATTTTAAATAAATATATTAAAAAAGAAAAATGCTAAAAATTAATGAATTAAAAATATTTCTCCAGAAATTAAACAAGTAGTAAAATAAACCCTCAAAAGATGAAAATAATTTAAAAATTCTAAAAATAGAATTTAAGTGGAAGAAAAAATGGAAATATACAATAGATAATAAGGTGAGTGAAGTTGGTCCTGTGAAAAGACATAAAATTGATAACTCTCTAGCCAGACAGGTCAAATATAAAGAGAGAAGGTACAGATAAAGATTTCTGAAAAGTAAATATGTCACAAATGAAAAAGGGGCATTGCTAAAGATCCTGCAGATATTAAACAAATAATAAGAAAGCATTTTTATGAAATTTACATGAAATCAACACAGTAGAAAAACACTTAAACAAATACCCAAAATGTACATAGGAACAAAAAAAGAATTTTAAAAAACAGATCTATTCACAAACTTGAATTTATATATAGAAAGTTTTCCACAGGAAAATTCCAGGCCCAGATGTGTACATGGGCACCTAGAGAAATAAGCAGTAATGTTTATAGTATCATTATTTATAATAGCCTGAAACTGGAAACAGCATGAATGTCTATCAGCAGAAGAATGGATAAATACATTACAGCACAGTCATACAATGGAGACTATTCAACAACGAAAATGAACAAATTACCACTATACAAAGCCTGGATGGAGCTCAGAAACTTACATAAAAGTAGCCAGACAAAAATAAAAGAGAACATGCTGTATGATTATAAGTATATAAAGCTCAAAACACAGGAAAAATGAAACTACAGTGATTAGGGAAGTATTCTAAGCAGTAAAACTACAAAGAAAAGCAAGAGCAAAGAGCATACCAGTGAGATATGGGTTACTTTGGAGAAACAGAGGTTTATTATTAGGAAAGACAGTCAGAGGGTTTCCAGGGTGCTGGCAATTTCTTTGTTGTTATTTAATACAAATGGTAATAACATGGGTAACATGGAGTGTCACTTAAAAATATTTCAGTCAGTTCAGTTCAGTCGCTCAGTCGTGTCCAACTCTTTGCGACCCCATGAACCGAAGCACGCCAGGCCTCCCTGTCCATCACCAATTCCCGGAGTCCACCCAAACCCATGTCCATCGAGTCGGTGATGCCATCCAGCCATCTCATCCTCTGTCATCCCCTTCTCCTCCTGCCCTCAATCTTTCCCAGCATCAGGGTCTTTTCAAATGAGTCAGCTCTTCACATCAGGTGGCCAAAGTATTGGAGTTTCAGCTTCAACACCAGTCCTTCCAGTGAACACCCAGGACTGATCTCCTTTAGAATGGACTGTTTGGATCTTCTTGCAGTCCACGGGACTCTCAAGAGTCATAAAAGTTGGGGTTCTAGGTGACTCAGTGGTAAAGAATCTGCCTGCAATGCAGGAGATACAGGAGACTTAGATTCGATACATGGGTGGGGAAGATCCCCTGGAGGAGGGCATGGCAACCCACTCCAGGATTCTTGCCTGGAGAATCCCACGGACAGAGGAGCCTGGCGACCTGTAGTCCATAGGGTCACACAGTCAGACATGACTGAAGCAACTCAGCATGCATGCAGGCAATAATTAAGTTACATTTGTGTGTGTTTTATATGCTTTTATGTACATATGTTATTTCCATATATAAAAAAAAATTACCAAGAAGAAAGTACTTGTTATTATAGAAAAGATTAAGAAATGGTAGCTATTACTGTCATAGATGAAACACTGGGCTAGCAAAAGATAAACTCAGCTTTTGGGAGAAAAATTATTTTTAGGTTGAATTGGAAGGTCCCACAAAGGGAAGAGGAAGAACAAGAGAAAATTCCTGAAATATGAGCAAGTCTGCATGTACTGGAGCAGTGCAAGTAGTGAGCTATCTTGGCTAGAGCAAGCACAACATAAAGAATCATAAAAGATGAAGCTGAAAATTAATGATGTGGGAAAGGGCACTGAGTACCCACAAGGTAATTCAGTCCCTGTTTCAGAGCTTGTGGACAATTCACATTTGGAATTCAGACTGTTTTGAGTTTCTTCCACAAGGCATTGCATTTTAAACAGCTTTCTGCTTTTTAACTAACCATGTTTCTTGGTATCTCTTAATGGAAAAGTGGTGATATAGCCTTATCAAATGCAAGGACTACCATTTTGCCATCCATAATGCCTGATAATGTAGAGATTAAATCAAGTGCCATTTGAAAGACTCATAAACGTGGAGATCTGCTTCACTAATTTCAAGGGATGAAGGAGAAAGTCACCCCAAAGCACATGTTCCCTCAATTCCAGGAAGAATCATGCTGGTAATTTTCCAGACGTTCCACACATCAGGATAAGAAACTTACTGGGGAAGGGGAATAGGAAAGAGTATATTAAACCTCTGAGACACTTGCAAAATTTCTCCAAGATCCCTGACATGCAGAGCTGGTCATGGGGGAGGAAATGGGTCCATCTACTCTTCAAGAGGGGAGGTACACAGGCTTGTGAAGGATGTGACTGTAGCCCATGGGTAGGACAGAATCCCAAGGCCTCCCCAAACCAAACCTGCCAGCAAAGTGTGACTGATGGGAGCTCTTCTAAACTTCTAAACATTCTGAAGGGGGATATGCTCATGGCCCAGGTCGTGTCTGGGCCAGGGAGGGCTCTAAGGCATAGTGGATAGGAGTGTGTGTAATGATGTGGGTGCAAGCTTCAAATGACATATTACATGGCAGCTAGACCCAAGAACAGTAGAAGAATAATCAATAGCTTCCTTGATGGCTCACATTTGAAAAAGACCCCAGGGAGTCCACAGTGAATCAGGTAAGGCACAAAATTTAAGGTCAACTTGGTACGGAAAGAAAGTTGAGCAGCAAAGCATTGCTCCTTTTGAACTGTGGTACTGGAGAAGACTCTTGAGAGTCCATTGGACTGCAAGGAGATTAGACCAGTCAATTCTAAGGGAAATCAATCCTGAATATTCATTGGAAGGACTGATGCAGAAGCTCCAATAATTTGGCTAACTGATGCAAAGAACTGACTCACTGGAAAAGACCCTGTGCTGGAAAATACTGAAGGCAGGAGGAGAAGGGGACAACAGAGGATGAGGTGGGTGCATGGCATCACCAACTCAATGGACATGACTTTGAGCAAGCTCCAGGAGTTGGTGATGGACAGAGAGGCCTGGTGTACTAGTGTCCATGGGGCAAAAAAGAGTCAGACATGACTGAGTGACTGAACTGAATTTGGTAGGTTAAATTTAAAAAGGGAGACTAGACTCCTTGCTAATGAATTCAGAAAGAGTCTCAAGTCATTAATTTGAAAAGTTAAAATAAATCAGGACCAAAGTTGTACTATGAGTTTATGAAGCATTCATGCCACCAATATACAATGCCATAGATTTCTGCCCAATCAGCTTAAATCTTCTGGGTGTATATATCACCCTTCACAAATACTAAAAGCATAGGTTTTGGGTAGGAATTAAAGGTCTATCTGCCTAGAGATTTCTCTTCAGTCACTTCAGATAAAAAAAGCATATTCAACCCTAAAAAAATGGCCACTAAAAATGCCTCCCAGGCTGCAATTTAACTTGAAAGAGAGGGTCAGTTACTTATTCATTCTTCTGGCAATACTGACTGAACACCTCCCGTATGCCTGGAAGTGTGTGAGGTGCTGGGAATACAAAGATAAACAAGATGTGGTCATTACCATTTAGCAAATGAAAAAAGACATGCAAATAAGTCAACAGAGTCCTATGTGGACAATGCTGTACACCAGGGGAGAAGCAGAGATGAAAGACTCCCAATTCTTCTGGTGTGAAAGAGAGGGGCCAGGAAAGAGCAGGCTTCACAGAAGAGGGACAGAGGAGGGAAGATGTATTTGAAGTATAAGGAAGCAGATGTACAAAGTCAGAGAGAAATGAAAGCAGCAAGCATGTTAAAGGGAGCAGCAAAGGCCACTCAGAGCTGCTGCCAGATGCACAGTGAGACAGGAAGAGGAGCCAGGAAGCCAGGGCTGTATCATGGAAGGCTTTGCACAGCCTTCACAATCTGCTTCTTAAAATACTTTACTAAAATGGGAGCATCAGAAAAAAAAAAATTCCAACTCCCGTATCCTAGCATTGACCTGGATGTTATCTACTTCATGTCTTTAAAATGCTTTCCATTTAGGAAACTGTTATCAGTAAGAGTTATCCAGAGAAAGAGATCAGTAGGAGATGATACATAGATAAAACAGATAGACAGACAGCAGACAGATAGACTTAGAAAGACAGACATGCATACATACACATGCACATACAAATATACATAAACAAAAAGATTTCTTTCAAGGAACTGGCTTATACAATTGTGGGGACTGGCAAGCCTGAGGTCTGCAGGGCAGGCCAGTAGTTTGGAACTTCTTGGGAAGGAACTGATGCTGCAATCATCAGGAAGAATTTCTTGTTTCTTTGGGAAACCCGTTTTTGCTCTTCAGTCAGTTCAGTCACTCATTCGTCTCTGACTCTTTGAAATCCTGTGAAACGCAGCAAACCAGGCCTCCCAGTCCATCACCGACTCCTGGAGTTTACCCAAACTCACGTCCATTGAGTCGGTGATGCCATCCAACCATCTCATCCTCTGTCGTCCCCTTCTCCTCCTGCCCTCAATCTTTCCCAACATCAGGGTCTTTTCAAATGAGTCAGCTCTGCACATCAGGTGGCCAAAGTACTGGAGTTTCAGCTTCAGCATCATTCCTTCCAAAGAAATCCCAGGGCTGATCTCCTTTAGAATGGACTGGTTGGATCTCCTTGCAGTCCCAGGGACTCTCAAGAGTCTTCTCCAACACCACAGTTCAAAAGCCTCAACTCTTTGGCACTCAGCCTTCTTTATAGTCCAACTCACATCCATAAATGACTACTGGAAAAACCATAGCCTTGACTAGATGGACCTTTGTTGGCAAAGTAATGTCTCTGCTTTTGAATATGCTATCTAGGTTGGTCATAAATTTCTTTCCAAGGAGTAAGCGTCTTTTTAATTTCATGGCTGCAGTCACCATCTGCAGTGATTTTGGAGCCCCCCAAAATAAAGTCTGACACTGTTCCACTGTTTCCCAATCTATTTGCCATGAAGTGACGGGACCGGATACCATGATCTTAGTTTTCTGAATGTTGTGTTTTAAGCCAACTTTTTCACTCTCCTCTTTCACTTTCATCAAGAGGCTCTTTAGTTCTTTACTTTCTACTATAAGGGTGGTGTCCCGGCAATCTTGATTCCAGCTTGTGCTTCATCCAGCCCAGTGTTTCTCATGATGTACTCTGCATACAAGTTAAATAAGCAGGGTGACAATATACAGCCTTGACGTACTCCTTTTCCTATTTGGAACCAGTCTGTTGTTCCATGTCCAGTTCTAACTGCTGCTTCCTGACCTGCATACAGGTTTCTCAAAGAGGAAGGTCAGGTGATCTTGTATTCCCAACTGTTTCAGAATTTTCCACAGCTTATTATGATCCACACAGTCAAAGGCTTTGGCATAGTCAATAAAGCAGAAATAGATGGTTTTCTGGAACTCTTTTGCTTTTTCAATGATCCAACAGATGCAAATTAGAAGCTGCTGCTTTTTTCCATTTTAATTAAAAACTGTGAACTTGACACCCAAGGTCAGAAGCAATAGCCGAGAGGATATACCACACATCCAAGGTCAGGAGTGGTAGCTGTGAGGAGATACCCCACATCCAAGGTAAAAAGCTGTGGCTGTGCTTTGCTGGAGAAGCCGTGAAGAGATACCCCACGTCCAAGGTAAGAGAAACCCCAGCAAGACGGTAGGCTCTAAGAGAGGGCATCAGAGGGCAGACAGACTGAAACCACAATCACAGAAAATGAGCCAATCGGATCACATGGACCACAGCCTTGTCTAATTCAATAAAACTAAGTCATGCCATGTGGGGCCACCCAGGATGGATGGGTCATGGTGGAGAGGTCTGACAGAATGTGGTCTACTGGAGAAGGGAATGGCAAACCACTGCAGTATTCTTGCCTTGAGAACCCCATGAACAGTATGAAAAGGCAAAAAGATAGGACACTGAAAGATGAACTCCCCAGGTTGGTAGGTGCCCTATATGCTACTGGAGATCAGTGGAGAAATAACTCCAGAAAGAATGAAGGGATGGAGCCAAAGCAAAAACAATACCCAGTTGCGGATATCACTGGTGATGGCAGCAAGGTCCGATGCGGTAAAGAGCAATATTGCATAGGAACCTGGAATATTAGGTCCTTGAGTCAAGGCAAATTGGAAGTGGTCAAACAAGAGATGGCAAGAGTGAACATCAACCTTCTAGGAATCAGCGAACTCAAATGGACTAGAATGGGTGAATTTAACTCAGATAACCATTATATTTACTACTGTGGGCAGGAATCCCTCAGAAGAAATGGAGTAGCCATCACAGTCAACAAAAGAGTCTGAAATGCAGTACTTGGATGCAATCTCTGAAACGACAGAATGATCTCTGTTCATTTCCAAGGCAAACCATTCAATATCACGATAATCCTAGCCTATGCCCTGACCAGTAACACTGAAGAAGCTGAAGTTGAACGGTTCTATTAAGACCTACAAGACCTTTTAGAACTAACACCCAAAAAAGATGTCCTTTTCATTATAGGGGACTGGAATGCAAAAGTAGGAAGTCAAGAAATACCTGGAGTAACAGGCAAATTTGGCCTTGGAGTACAGAATGAAGCAGGGAAAAGGCTAATAGAGTTTTGCCAAGAGGATGCACTGGTCATAGCAAACATCCTCTTCCACCAACATAAGAGAAGACTGTAGACACGGACATCACCAGATGGTCAACACCGAAATCAGACTGATTATTTTCTTTGCAACCAAAGATGAAGAAGCTCTATACAGTCAACAAAAACAAGACTGGGAGCTGACTGCAGCTCTGATCATGAACTCCTTATTGCCAAATTCAGACTTAAATTAAAGAAAGTGGGGAAAAGCACTAGATCATTCATGTATGACCTAAATCAATTCCCTTTTGATTATACAGTGGACATGAGAAATAAATTTAAGGGACTAGATCTGATAGACGGAGTGCCTAATGAACTATGGACAGAGGTTTGTGACATTGTATAGGAGGCAGTGATCGAGACCATCCCCAAGAAAAAGAAATGCAAAAAAGCAAAATGGCCATCTGAGGAGGCCCTACAAATAGCTGTGAAAAGAAGAGAAATGAAAAGCAAGGGAGAAAAGGAAAGATAATGCAGAGTTCCAAAGAATAGCAAGGAGAGATAAGAAAGCCTTCCTCAGCAATCAATGCAAAGAAAGAGGAAAACAACAGAATGGGAAAGACTAGAGATGTCTTCAAGAAAATTAGAGATACCAAGGGAACATTTCATGCAAAGATGGGTTCAATAAAGCACAGAAATTGTATGGACCTAATAGAAGCAGAAGATATTAAGAGGTGGCAAAAATACACAGAAGAACTGTACTAAAAAGATCCTCATGACCCAGATAATCACGATGGTGTGGTCACTCACCTAGAGCCAGACATCCTGGAATGTGAAGTCAAGTAGCCTTAGGAAGTATCACTATAAACAAAGCTAGTGGAGGTGATGGAATTCCAGTTGAGCTATTTCAAATCCTGAAAGATGATGCTGTGAAATTGCTACACTCAATATGTCAGCAAATCTGAAAAACTCAGCAGTGGCCACAGAACTGGAAAAGGTCCGTTTTCATTCCAATCCCAAAGAAAGGCAATGCCAAAGAATGCTCAAACTACTGCACAATTGCACTCATCTCACACGATAGTAAAGTAATGCTCAAAATTCTCCAAGCCAGGCTTCAGCAATATGTGAACCATGAACTTCCACATGTTTTGTGTGGATTCAAAAGCTGGGTATTAGGGTTTACCTGAGTTTACACATAAAATAAACCAGCACGAAGTTACTCCCAATTTACAATTTTAGATGTACTTATTTTTATGTCCAAAAATCTAACTCCCATCAACATCTGATACAACATTTTAAAATCTCTATGATTGTAAATTTAGAATGTAACTCAGAATCCTTGTAGCATTGCCTCTATTCTCCCTAGCACACATACACACAAAAATATAAATAGAATCTCATGAAATATAGATGATACTTTTCATCAATACTCTGAGAAGTCCATACTGATTTAGCTAAACTTTAATATTTTATCATTCAAAAATATTGAATAAATACTGAAACAGTACAGTAGTTCTGACATTTTAATTCCATTTCCAAGAACTCAGACCTGTACCTTAATCTATAATGAGTTCCATTTGAGTATCATTCATGCTCAAAAATATGCTTCTAGACATCTTTGTAGAGTCCTTGCGAACTTTGTTACAGGGCAGAAGAGGGCATGGGACATGCCTCTCAGCCTCTTAATAGTGGTTGCCATGTATGTGTCCCAACAACCAGAAACCAGGAAGCGAGCTGAGCAGTCAGAGTCTGAACTGGGATTCTAAATCAAGGATTAACAGATAACTAAGGTCTATTTAAAGTTTCTCAGCCAATTGAAAAAAATCAAATCAGCAGCTCCAGGGAGGAGATTTAATAGAAACATGGTCACCAAAGTACAAAACCAGACCATGTCCATAGGCAGGCACAAGGGAAGCTGGGAGCAATGCCTGAGGCGAAAAGTAGACCCTCTGGTTACACATATGGTTAGCTTTTCATCTAGCTCCTGGAGCTAGAGTGAGGGCATGATTGGAGTGCTTCAAATGAGCAGAAGAATAGGCCCCAGGGAGGTCTCCAAATAGATATCAGTGTTGGAGCTTGGTGAACCTTACCTGATTTTAATAGACAACACATTAAGCGCACACACATAAGGAAAACCAAGCACATGGCACCTTTTACTTAACATTGCATTGACAAAGATGTCAGTGGCTTTAGTTAGTCTAACAATACACATGCAAATCAGCTGCCCTCAAAATTGAGAACAGAAGACAGCAAAGAGGAAAACTATTATTTCTACTAATGTCAAGTATTGGTTGTCTTTTTAACTAATTGTCCCTTTTCCTCTGAACTTGTCTCTTGGCAATACACTTTTACCTGATCTGCAAACACACCATCAAGGGCACCAGGTAATGCATGGCCCCCATCTCCTACCATCTACTTTGACTTTTCCCTCTTCAAGCGCTCTAGTCATCAATATATTGACTTTATGCCTGACTCTTCCTGTCTGCCCAGACTGACATTGGTTCCCAGGTCCTTCACCAAGGCTAACAGGTGAGCCCATTCCATCCTTTAGTTCTGACCATGCTCCGCTCATCCTCAGTCTCTGTGACATCTAGACTCACCCCAGGAGCTTTTAAGAAACACCATTGACTGTACCCCTTTCCAACAGAGTCTGACTTAAGCTGGTGTGGGCTGCAGACATCAGCATTGTTTTAAATTTCCTGGGAATGCTAACACTCAGCCAGACTTGGAAACCACCACTGTAGCTAAGGCCTCTTTACACTACTCCTGGTGGTCTGGAAGGCAATTTCGGGCACGCATCAAGATCACATTGATCTACAAAGGTTCTTGGGGGTCACTACAAAGGACCCCTGTAAAGCAGAATATATTCTAAAAATCGTAAGCTCCCTAAGAGTTATAAGCACCAAATGACACATTTAAGTACACTTGGACAGATGAAAAATGATCAGAGCTGGAGCTTATGAAAAGGAAACATTTACAACCTCCTGACTTCAAACAAGGCCCTCATTTATTCATTAGATTGAGTGCTCACCAATCTCAATCAGAATAATAGTCAATCTCATTCAGAATAACCATGACCATCCCACCATCAGGAGACATCTAAACTCTGCTCATAGTGCTTGAATTCTTTTAGCTGCCAAAGTTCCTGATGCCAGCTCATGAAAAAATGATGGAAATATCAAAGAACAATCTGCTTCAGAATCACTGATTTAAAAGCGCACAGCATATGATGACATGATTTTACCTTTGATGATTAACAAAACCAGAATTTATTTAAATTAGAAACCTTCTGGTTGAAATGAGCTATGATCATGGGGATGTGCCTGGCACCACTACATTCAAAGTAGAATAAAAAAAAATTTATATAGCCACACCCTAACTGCTCTTATTCACTTTGGAGTTAGTTTTCCAATAAGATTAACTATGGGACAAACATGAATTATGAGTCAAGATGAGCAGTTTAATATTATTTTAGGTTCTTTAGAAATGTGACAGTCATTCTGCTAATGGCTGCTTTATATCTCCCAATGATGCCTGAAAATGGGAAAAATAAAACGCAAGAATTGTGCTTTAAAACCACAGACAGAAATGAAACTACTTATGATGAAACAAAAATATAACGAGATTCGTCCAAAGGGGGTTATACAAATAAACTGATAAGTTTAAAGAAGTAGGAAGGTTCTGATTAGTTATCCATTTTATACATAAAGCAACTACGGATGAATGCTCAGTTGCTAAGTCATGTCTGAATCTTTGCAACCCCATGGACTGCAGACAGCCAGGCTGCTCTGCCCATGAGATTTTTCCAGACAAAAATACTTACTCCAATAAAAATTAATTTTAAAAAATAGTACTAATATCTGGAAAATAAAGGCTGAAGAAAAAAAAATTCAATGAATATTATTTTAACAAAATTATATATGGTATAAAATGATATACTGCATATGATATACTTACCTAGAGCTAACTAAGAAAGAAAAAGTAGAAGACAGAAGAAGATGGCTGAAGAGTAAGACAGGGAGATCACCAGCCTCCCCACAAATACATTAAACACTCATCAAGATACGGAACAACTACTACAGAGCAACTCCTAGGTGACAGCAGAAGACCCCAGGCCTCCCAGGGGGGCAGGTTAAGCTCCCCAAAATGAGGTAGGAAAGAGGATGGAGACATACAAAGGGAAAAGATGGAGAAATCCTGGATGGGACCTTGTGCCACAAGGGAAGGAGGGAGTCCTGAAACAGGAGGAGTTCCTGTGCACTGGGAAGCTCCCTTGCAGGTGGGCCCAAGGGGGAACTGTGGAGTCTTGGAAAACCAAGCAAAGGAGGGACTTAGAGGGCAGAAAACAGAGAAAAGCTGCACTTTTCAGCCCATGAACAGCTCACAGACTGTGGAACCAACCAGACGGTAGGCTCGGGGAATAAGAAGCCCATAGAAGCCCTGCAGCCTGTGGTGCCAAGAATGGGGAGGCATATAAACTTCTCCAGCACACGCAACCCTCGCAGCACAGAGGGAAGGCCAGCATGCCAAGAGAGGGGTGGCATACAAACCTCTGCAGTGCACAGAAATTGTGAGGTGCAGAGGGCAGTCCAGTGAGCCCGAGACAAGTGCACATTAGCCTCGCAACACAGAGGGAGGGTTCAGGGGGCCAAGGCAAGTGCACACAAGACCTGTGACACAGACGGCGAGCTCAGGGGGCTGAGGGAAGCCCATACAAGTCTCCACGATGCAGAGGGCATGGTCGGGGAGACAAGAAAATATCCACACAAGTCCTTATCTAGCAAGCTTCAGCCAGCAGAAAGGGCAGGATCAGGGAAGAGAAGCACTGGCAATGATTCCAGGGATAAGTAGGAGGCTGGCAGCAGTGAAGATATGCTGAGAGGGCCACTTTGAAGCAGCTGCAGAAATAGATGTGTCTAATACTGCCAAAACCAGAAGGACTGCCCAGAGGCACACTGAACTCACAGACACCCCAAAACCTGCCACTGGACACTGCACTGCCATTCAGAGAGATGAGATCCAGATCCATCACCCAGAACACAGGCACAAGCTCCCCTATCCAGGAAAACATCACAGGACACTAACCCAACCCCATCCACAGGGGCAGATTCCACAAGCAAGAAGAACTAAGACCTTGAGAATCTTTTTTTTTTTTCTCATAAATCACACTGCTTATTCCCCCTATATATTTCTACCTTCACATTAGCCTTTTGTGATGCTATAGTTTTCCTCTTTGTTTTTTCTTGTTTAAAAAAAAAATCATTTTAAGATTTCTTTTTTCTTTTCACCCTTTTTTTTGCTGATTTTTCTGATTGTGTTTTGATATATTCAACTGCTTTTCTTATAGTTCTTTACTAGCTGTGGCTGTTCCTGAATATATATAAATCTTTTTCACATATGTCTATTTATCATTGCTTTTCTATTTTTCCTTTACCCTCTTTCTCTCTTTTTTTTTGTCACCTTCTTTTCCACCCCCTCCTTTTTGCTTTTCCTTCCTTTCTCCTTTAGCTAGACTCATCAAGAAAAAAAGGGAGAAAAATCAAATCAACAAAATTAGAAATAAAAAAAGGAGAGGTTATAACAGACAACACAGAAATACAAAAGATCATAAGATAATATTATGAGCAACTAAATGCTAATAAAATGAAAAACCAAGAGAAAATGGACAGATTCTTATAAAGTTCAACCTCCCAAGACTAAACCTGGAAGAAATAGAAATTATGAACAACCCAATTACAAACACTGAAATTGAAACTGTGATCAAAAGCCTCCCGAATAACAAAACCCCAGAGAGCTTCAGAGGAGAATTCTATCAAACATTTAGAGAAGAGCTAATGCCTATTTTTCTGAAACTCTTCCAGAAAATTACAGAAGAAACACTTCCAAACTTCTTCTACAAGACCACAATCACCCTGACACCAAAACCAGACAAAGACAACACACAAAAAAGAAAATTACTGGCCAATATCACTGATGAACATAAATACAAAAATCCTCAACAAAATTCTAGCAAACAGAATTCAACAGCACATTAAAAAGCTCATATACCATGATCAAGTAGGGTTTATTTCAGGGATGCAAGGATTCTTCAATATCCACAAATCAATCAATGTGATACACCATATTAACAACTTGAAAGATAAAAACCATATTATCAACTCAATAGAAGCATAAAAAAAGCCTTTGACAAAATTCAGCACTATTTATGATAAAAATGCTTCAAAAAATGGGCATAGAAGGAACCTACCTCAACAAAGTAAAGGCCATGTGTGATAAGGCCACAGCAAACATTATTCTCAATGGTTAAAAACTAAAAGCATTCAATCTAACATCAGGATCAAGACAAGCATGTCCACTCTTCACCACTATTATTCAACATATTTTTAAAGGTCCTAACTATAGCAATTAGAGAGAGAGAAAAAAAAATAAAAGGAATCCAGATTGGAAAAGAAGAAATAAAACTCTCACTGTTTGCAGATGACATGATCAGTTCAGTTCAGTCACTCAGTTGTGTCTGACTCTTTGTGATCCCCTAGACTGCAGCACACCAGGCTTCCCTGTCCATCACCAACACTCAGATCTTGCTCAAACTCATGTCCATTGAGTCGGTGATACCATCCAACCATCTCATATATACATAGAAAACCCTAAAGATATGATCAGAAAATTACTAAAAGCTAATCAGTGAATTCAGCAAAGTCACAGGATATAAGGTCAATACACAGAAATCACATGCATACTTATATACTAATAATGAAAAGGAAGAAAGAGAAAGTAAGGAATCAATCCCATTCATCTTTGTAATGAAAAGAATAATATATCTAGGAATAAGTCTACCTAAGGAGACTAAAGAAGTGTATACATAAAATTATAAGACACTGATGAAAGAAATCAAAGATGACATAAGCAGATGGAGAGATATTCCATGTTCCTGAGTTGGAAGAATCAATAGTGTGAAAATAACTATACTACCAAATGTAGTCTACAGATTCAGTGCAATCCCTATCAAATTACCAATGGCATTTTTCATAGAACTAGTACAAAAAAATTCACAATTCATATGGAAATACAAAAGACCCCAAATAGCCAAAGCAGTCTTGAGAGAGAAGAATGGAGCTGGAGGAATCAACCTTCCTGACTTCAGACTATATTACAAAGCTACAGTCATAAAGACAACATGGTACTGGCACAAAGACAGATATATAGATCAATGGAACAAGATAGAAAGTCCAGAGATAAACCCATGTACCTGTGGGTTTTTTGACAAAGCAGGCAAGAATAAACAATGGTGCAAAGACAGCCTCTTCAATAAGTGGTGCTAGAAAAACTGGACGGTTATATGCATTAGAATGAAATCAGAACACTTCTTAATGCCATACACAAAGATAAACTCAAAAATGGATTAAAGACCTAAATGTAAGAACAGAAACAGAGGAAAACATAGGCAGAACACTCGATGACATAAATCAAAGCAAGATCTCCTATGACCCACCTCCTAGAGTAATGGAAATAAAAATAAACAAGTGGGACCTGATTAAACTTAAAAGCTTTTTCACAGCAAAGGAAACTACAAACAAGGTGAAAATACGATCCTCATAACTGGATAAGATAATAGCAAAGGAAACAACTGACAAAGAATTAATTTCCAAAATATACAAGCAGTGGATAGAACTCAATACCAGAAAAACAAACAACCCAATCAAAAAGTGGGAAAAAGACCTAAACAAACATTTCTCCAAAGAAGACATACAAATGGCTAACAAACACATGGAAAGATATCCAACATTGCTCATTATTAGAGAAATGCAAATCAAAACTGCAATGACTACCACCTCACACCAGTCAGAATGGCTGGTCATCATCAAAAAGTCTACAAATAGTAAATGCTGGAGAGAGTGTGGAGAAAAGTGACTGCTAGTGGGAATGTAAACTGATACACCCACTATGGAAGACAGTACGGAGATTCCTTAAAAAACCAGGAATAAAACTACCATATACCCTGAGGGAACCAAAATTGAAAAAGATGCATGTACCCCAAAATTCATTACAGCACTATTTACAATAGCTAAAACATAGAACTTCCAGATGTTCAAACTGGTTTTAGAAAAGGCAGAGGAACCAGAGATCAAATTGCCAACATCCGCTGGATCATGGAAAAAGCAACAGAGTTCCAGAAAAACATCTATTTCTGCTTTATTGACTATGCCAAAGCCTTTGACTGTGTGGATCATAATAAGCTGTGGAAAATTCTGAAAGAGATGGGAATACCAGACCACCTGACCTGCCTCTTGAGAAACCTGTATGCAGGTCAGGAAGCAAGAGTTATAACTGGACATGGAACAACAGACTGGTTCCAAATAGGAAAAGGAGTACGTCAAGGCTGTATATTGTCACCCTGCTTATTTAACTTCCATGCAGAGTACATCATGAGAAACGCTGGGCTGGAAGAAGCACAAGCTAGAATCAAGATTGCCGGGAGAATTATCAATAACCTCAGATATGCAGATGACACCACCCTACGGCAGAAAGTGAAGAGGAACTAAAAAACTTCTTGATGAAAGTTAAAGAGGAGAGTGAAAAAGTTGGCTTAAATCTCAACATTCAGAAAACTAAGATCATGGCATCTGATCCCATCACTTCATGGCAAATATATGGGGAAACAGTGGAAACAGTGTCAGACTTTATTTTTTGGGGCTCCAAAATCACTGCAGATGGTGATTGCAGCCATGAAATTAAAAGACGCTTACTCCTTGGAAGGAAAGTTATGACCAACCTAGAAAGCATATTAAAAAGCAGAGACATTACTTTGCCAACAAATGTCTGTCTAGTCAAGGCTATGGATTTTCCAGTAGTCATGTATGGATGTGAGAGTTGGCCTGTGAAGAAAGCTGAGCGCTGAAGAATTGATGCTTTTGAACTGTGGTGTTGGAGAAGACTCTTGAGAGTCCCTTGGACTGCAAGGAGATACAAATAGTCTATTCTAAAGGAGATTAGTCCTGGGTGTTCTTTGGAAGGAATGATGCTACAGCTGAAACTCCAGTACGTTGGCCACCTGATGTGAAGAGTTGACTCATTGGAAAAGACTCTGATGCTGGGAGGGACTGGGGGCAGGAGGAGAAGGGGACAACAGAGGATGAAACGGCTGGATGGCATCAGTGAATTGATGGACTTGAGTCTGAGTGAACTCCGGGAGTTGGACAGGGAGGCCTGGCATGCTGCAATTCATGGGGTTGCAAAGAGTTGGACATGACTGAGCGACTGAACTGAACTGAAAACATGAAAGCAACCTATATATCCATGAACAGATGAATGGATAAAGAAGCTGTGATACATATATACAATGAAATACTGCTGCTGCTGCTAAGTCACTTCAGTTGTGTCCAACTGTGTGCGACCCCATAGATGGCAGCCCACCAGGCCTCGCTGTCCCTGGGATTCTCCAGGCAAGAACACTGGAGTGGGCTGCCATTTCCTTCTCCAATGCATGAAAGTGAAAAGTGAAAGTGAAGTCGCTCAGTCGTGTCCGACTCTTTGTGGCCCCATGGACTGCAGCATACTAGGCTCCTCTGTCCATGGGATTTTCCAGGCAAGAGTACTAGAGTGGGGTGCCATTGCCTTCTCCAAATGAAATACTACTCATCCATAAAAAGGAACACATTTGAGTTGGTTCTAATGAGGTGGACGAACCTAGAGCCGGTTATACAGAGTGAAGTAAGTCAGAAAGAGAAATATAAATATCATACACTGATGCATACATATGGAATCTAGAAAGATGGTGCTGATGACTTTATTTTCAGGGCAGCAATGGAGAAATAGACATAGAGAAGAGACTTATGGACATGGGGGGAGGGGAGGAGGGAGACGGTGAGATGTATGGAGAGAGTAACATGGAAATTTACAATACCATATGTAAAATAGATAGCCAACAGGAATTTGCTGTATGACTCATGGAACTCAAACAGGGGCTCTGTGACAATCTAGAAGGGTGGGATGAGAAGGGAGATGGGAGGGAGGTTCAGGAGGTAGGGGACATGGGTGTACTTATAGCTGATTTTATGTATAACAGAAAACCACAAAATTCTGTAAAGAAATTATCCTTCAAATAAAAAAATTAAGTTCCAAAAAAAGAAAAAATATTTTCCTTTCAATACCTACCAAAACTTATGGATGAACAAAATTATGTGGCAAACAATCTTTCTAGTCTTCTCCGGCTCATATGCATAGTAACCTCCAGCCAAACTGACTCCCCCTTGCTTTTCTAGTTCTGTGAGATTTTGCACAAGGCTGTTCCCTATGCCTGAAATAGCTTCCTTTATCTTTTAAGCAGTCAACTGTTGCCTATCTCTTGAAATGAAGCTCCAGTATCAGTTTGTCTTCCTTGTCCTCTTCTACCTTCTAAAGCAGAGTTGGGTGTTCTGTCTTCTAAATCACAGCACTTGTCCCCTTGGTTAAGGCACTTAATAAACTTTTGTTGGTTAAGTAAGTCTTAAAAAGGAATGTGGGTCATTATTCTCTGAGAAAGGGACTGGCCTGAATATAAAATGTTATTACTTTTCATATATATATGTTCCCTTTATTTTGTTGATTTTCTTCGTTAAGGTAAAAAAAGGTTCACTATTAAAACATAAAAAGCATTAAAGATTGGAGGGAAGATATGATCTGACATTTCATTATTCACAACAACTATTACAATTTCCTTCCAATATATTTTCTACATATTTTCTAAAGAAAAATATTAAGATGTGGGTAAAGACAAAATGTGGCAGAAGACTAGAGAGATGATAGATAACTAGATAGATAATAATTTATAAAAATAAATTACACAATGATTACAAAGAAGACAACTGATAATCAATACACCCCAATAAATGTATAATGCAAAGATATAGTAAGAAATTTTACTGATAAGATCTCTTGACTTGAAGAAGCAGGAAGTACTTGAACAAGTCAAATAGTATCATTCTGACATTTTTCATGGTAAAGTCCATAGTAATGACTGACCACAAAGATAAAAGATTTGTATGCCCAATATAAATGACATTAAAATGATGCTCTAAATTAAGTGAGAAGTTATTTCATAGTTCTTTTATCTTTCTCTCCCTCACTAATCAGAAGCAAAACACCCTGGTTTTGTCTCAAACTCCTAGTGACTTCAGGATCAGACATTGCATATTGTTTACCACTAGCCAATGCACCAGCAAACCCAGGCAGAGGAACTCTGTCAAGGGTATGTCCAGAAGCCCTGGGACAGAGTGGATAGATATTGGGGACAGAATCAATTATGGTGCAATTGATTCAACTCATGTGTTATGAATAGTAAAAGGCACTGAGATAGACAGCTAAAGATTAGAGAGGACAATTGCAATGCTAAGCAGAAAGTGCTATAATTTAAAAAAAAATAAGCTATAACTCAAGGAAGGCTTTAATGTAGAAATGGCATCAGAATTGAAATTTAATGTATGAGTCAATTTAAGGAAGCCAAGAGGAACAGGGGGAATTTCAGGTGTGAGAATAACTAGGCAAGAAAGAGCATGATGCATTCAAGGAACTCAAAGTGCTAGGAAACTGAAGCCCAAACCAAGGGCTACTTCATAGAGAGCATCAGAGTGATGACAGATGAAGATGGAAATGCAGGTAGGAATTAGATCCTGAAGAAAGAATTGTTTACATTTAATCCTGAATGCAAAGGGGGCTTTCACTGATCCGAGGCTTGTATATCAGATGTCAGTTTGTATTCTATTGATACTAAGCTGGCAGCAGCATGGAGAGTTGATTGATAAGGCCACAATGAGGTGAAATTTGACTAGTCAGGAGACTGCCAAAACAAGTTAGTTGAAAGACAGGCCTGACTAAGGAACCAGCAGCAGAGAGGAGGAGGTAGAGACACAGTCAAAGCTAACAAGGAACAAGAACCGACAATTTCCTCATTTGCAGGATGAGGATGCTAAGAGAAAGGATGGACTTAAGAGAAACTTTTGTATTTCTGCTTCAGCAACTGAGTAGGCAGTGGTGCCATTCATCAAATTAGAAAAATACAGGAAGAGAAGCACATGTGAAAAAGGAGATACACTCAGTATTGGAAAAGCTGAGATTTATCTTCCTGTGGAACACTGGAGACATGCAAAATAGGTAGCTGAATATACGAGTCTGTACTGGAATGCAGAGAAGTATGTAAGAGCACTTAGGTTAGAGGTACAGTTTGTTCTTTACAGTTATAAAAGTGGGTAAAATTCCATAAAGAAAAGAAAGAGGAACTGAGGTGAGAATCCCAAGAATATCAACCTCAAAACAATTGGAAAGGGAAAAATAATCCAGGCTGCCTAAAGAGATGACTGACCCAGAGATAGAATCTTTCCAGAGACAGAAAAATTTTGGAGTGTACTGATGAAATATAGGGTTTCCTGGGTGGCTCAGCTGGTAAAGAATCTGCCTGCAATGCAGAAGACCCCAGTTAAATTCCTGGGTCAAGAAGTTCCCCTGGAGGAGGGAGAGGCTACCCATTCCACTATTCCTGGGCTTCCCTAGGGGCTCAGATGGTAGAGAATCCGCCTGCAATGTGGAAGACCTGGGTTCAATCCCTGGGTTGAGAAGATTCCTTGGAGGAGGGCATGGCAACCCACTCCAGTATTCTTGCCTGGAGAATCCCCATGGACGGAGGAGCCTGGCAGGCTATAGTCAATGGGGTCACAAAGAGTCAGACATGACTGAGTGACCGACTAAGTACAATGAAATATAAAAAGAAATTCAAGAAAATGGAACAAAATAAGAAATTTAATAGAGAGAAAATAATTGACAGTATGAAATACTTAAGTGAGGTGAAAAATTAAGAGTTGAAATATAACTGTTACATTTAACATTCAGATCATTGTTGACCTCAACAGAAATATGCCATTGGTTGAGTAGAGGCAAATATTAGAACATAGTGAGTCTGATCACATTTAGGAAAAAATTAAAAGGAGACCATGAGTATAGGCATTCACTTTAATTCCAAAAGCCTGGCTATAAAGGGACAGAACGACACACTGATAATTAGGCCTTATAGGCTTAAGAAGAGACACACAATTGTGTTTCTAATGGAGGGAAGTGAATCAGAATTCACGTTATCCTGTATCATGGCTATTTCTGTACATGATGTTTTTTCTCTAAGTTGCTTTACTGCAGAGGGACTAACTCAGATGTGGTAGTGGGTCAACAAATGTTACTTATCAATGAGTAAATGAATGAGGCAATCAATCAGAAAGAGTGTGAAGAATATAAAGAATATTGTATTAGAAGTACACCCAGACTTAAAAATTATAGAAGCAACCCAATGCCACAGAATAAAACCGGAAGGGGGACAAGTACATCTGAGAATTAGTTCTGCTGCTGCTGCTGCTGCTAAATCGCTTCAGTCGCGTTTGACTCTGTGCGACCCCATAGACAGCAGCCCACAAGGCTCCTCCGTCCATGGGATTTTCCAGGCAAGAGTACTGGAGTGGGGTGCCATTGCCTTCTCCGGAGAATTAGTTCATCTGACACCAAAAAATGTTGCATGACTTTAGTTTAAAAAATTCCAATAATATGATGAGGAATGACAAAGGTTCTGATTCATCCCCAAGTCTAACAGACTGATCATAGCACTGAGTTAAGGAGAAGTCTAAGGTTCTGCTTTACTCAGGTAGTGGTGGATTTTAAGGGATCAGCAATGTCTGCTATGTGTGCAAAAAGAGGAGTGGGTGACGCACATGCTACATTACTCATGACCCCCAAAACAGTTCATGCACCCAGCTCTGAAAGGTAAGAAAATATGTGATTCGTTTCATTTTTCTGAAAATTTATTCAGAATAAAGTTTTAAAAAGAAAATCCTACAGTGAGTTGAAGGCTAGAGAGATGTTTTATGCATGGATTGTTTCAGATTCTTTTTTTATAAAAACCAAAACTAGCGTAGCTACAAGTCTCCATGTAGGAATCTGGGAGAAGCAGCATTTAATAGCAAATAATAGTGTTTGCTTTATTACATAATACTTAGAAGAACTGAATGTGTTCCCACCTCTACCCTGTACACCATCTACTAGTACTACTTAGGCAGTGACTTTTCAGCATCCATGATGCTCAGTGGACACTCTTTTATTAATCTCAGAAGACTGCTGTGATGGAGGTGTGTCATAAGTATGATTAGCCTTACTGACTAGAGGGGAAACAAAGCTCAGAATAAATTACTTTCAGAGGCTACTGAGTGAACCAGAAGTGGATGTGAGAATGGTTTCTTTGGTCAAGCAGAGTCAAGACCTGATTTAGGCATATGCTCAACTATTCAAGAGTTGTACTGGACTCAGTACCTCTGAGTTATTGCGTTCATCCAATACATTGCTAAAAAAAGAAACAGTCCTACATGCAGAGATGAGCCCTCTATGAGTTTTATCTTGCCACAAAGTAGTGCAATTTGCATAGAGGCTCATCTGCAAGCACTAGCAACTGCTTCATTCCTGACTGCCATTATGCAGAGAAAGAAGAAGGAAATACAGAAGAGGAAGTTGCCATTTTTCTTTAAAATAGAAACAACTAAATAATATGTCCCCTTTGGCAAAAGTGATTAGTGAAACAAATAAAGAGAAAGAAAGGATCAACTATTCCTTTTAAATTCTATCTGGTGAATGCATTGATCACAGTTCAACAAACACATCTGTGAATAAAGATTTTTGTCCATTTTAAACTGTTGAGAAGATCTTACTTATTTTACTATGAAGTGTCAGAATGAAAAATAAATAAAGTTATAGACTCACATAAACAAATACTGAAAGGCCTATTTGGCCTCTAGAAGTCAGGTCAGACACTAATGATTTTTTTGTCATGTTATTAAATTGGTTCAGTGTAGGAAATGAGAACTCTTATAAGCTCTATGCTACAACCACTGCATATCGTGTCTCTAGAATATGAAAAAAAAAATGTTTCATAGATATAATTCTGGCCATCTGTTCACAAAGAAAATAAGACTGTTCTATAAAAGTTCATTTTAATTTTAATATTAATGCTTTTTCAAAGAAAATATGTGGATTGAGCAGATGTCCAAAGAGTTCTTGAATTTCTAGTATTTTTTGAACTAAATTAAAAAAAATCGTATTTCCTAAAATTACTTTTTCCCTTATTTTTTTGGTAGCTGTTAATACTCTGAGCTCTGGAGGCATGCAAATCTAGATTCAAATTCTCACCCTACATCTTACTATCCCTGAGGAACATGGAAAAGTTTGTTTCTTATCTGACTCCTAAAATATATTCATTAAATGTGGCTTGTCTGCTGTTGTTAGTGTTTTATTATACCATCAAAAATTTATTATACTTTATTGAGAGGTAGACAAGTAATCATTCATTCTGACTGCCATCTAAGGAAGATAACTTATCAGTGCAATGCTAGTAGTAAAATAGCTTAAAAAAGAGAAAAGGGATATAGCATAATAAGTAAAATACTGCATAAGCTCTGTTTTACAAAAGAAAGTCTACTTTTCTATGAATGGGACTAAAGAGTCTCGAAATCTGATAAAGGAAATATTCTAACTATAACTGGAACTCATCTTTTATTCCTCAAACAAAATACTCAATATCACTCTGTCAATTATTAATTTGATGTCAAGTATTAATTTGGATTATATAAATAGAAGAAATTTTCCTTATTTCCCTTGTATTTTCCAGAGATATATTCTATAATTATTACTCAATATTATAACAATATATAATTGTCCTTCAATGCAACAGACAAATTGGCACAGCTATCCCACTTATGGCATAAAGCAAAGAAGAACTAAAGAGCCTCTTGATGAATGTGAAAGAGGAGAGTGAAAAAGTTGGCTTAAAACTCAATATCCAGAAAACTAAGACCATGGCATCCGGTCCTATCACTTCATGGCAAACAGATGGGGAAACAGTGACAGACTTTATTTTGGGGGGCTCCAAAATACTGCAGATGGTGACTGCAGCCATGAAATTAAAAGACAGTTGCTGCTTGGAAGAAAAGTTATGACAAACCTAGATAACATATTAAAAAGCAGAGACATGACTTTGCCAACAAAGGTCCATCTAGTCAAAGCTATGGTTTTTCCAGTAGTCATGCATGGATGTGAGAGCTGGACTATAAAGAAAGTTGAGTGCCAAAGAATTGATGCTTTTGAACTGTGGTGTTGGAGAAGACTCTTGAGAGTCCCTTGGACTGCAAAGAGATCCAACCAGTCCATCCTAAAGGAAATCAGTCCTGAATATTCATTGGAAGGATTGATGCTGAAGCTGAAACTCCAAAACTTTGGCCACCTGATGCGAAGAACTGACTCATTGGAAAAGATCCTAATGCTGGGAGGGATTGGGGGCAGGAGGAAAAGGGGCCGACAGAGGATGAGATGGCTGGATGGCATCACTGACTTCAATGGACATGAGTTTGAGTAAACTCTAGGAGTTGGTGATGTACAGGGAGGCCTGGTGTGCTGCAGTCCATGGGGTCACGAAGAGTCGAACATGACTGAGTGACTGAACTGAACTGAAGGTATAACAGAAAGAAAACTGGAGTCCAGTTTCCAAAAATCTTAGTCTCTGTCAATAATAGTCATGTCTGACCTAAAGCAAGTTATTCACACTCTTAGAAAATTGTGTCTGCTTTCAAACATTTAAAATGAAGATAATACAAATCATAGGGCCTTTGTGGGGTTTAAATGAATAAATAAATAAGATGCTTTAGTAACATCTAGCAAATGATACTGGCTCAATAAATGTTTGTGACACACACATGAAAAATTCAACCTAAACACTACTTAATTGAAAACCTTTAAATAATATAATTTTGATTAAACTGATTGTGTGTGCTCAAAATAATTTTAAAAGTAAAGGAAGAGAGAAATGGAGGGCGGGAACCCAAAGCTATAATTTAAGTGACTTGATTTGCAGTTACAGGTAATATCACTAATAACTCTACCTTACAGCAACATTAGTCACACTCAGTTCTGATAACCGTTCCAGGGCAGCTAACATTTGGTAGCACCTGTTGAAACAGTAGTCCAGAGTGGTTATTCACACACTGGCAACTCCACCTCTGGCATACAGTGACCACCCATCCTTTCTCTTATCTTAATTTCTTCTCTCCTACACTTCAAGAACGGTGTCAATTTCACTCTTCTTCCTATAGTTTTTATTACAAAGCTCAAGTTCTGGGGTTAGCTGGGTCACAATGTACCTGTCATGTTGGACACTAGATTGTTCTCTTCAACTATGACATGAATTAGTTTGGGAAAAAAAAAAAGGGGAACAAAATTAAATTACCTTTTAACTTCTAAAATCTGGTAAACACCAGATTTTTTTTAAAAAGTTAAGGATGAAATACTGTCTCGGCTCAGGACAAAAGAAAAATGCAGCCATGTGACTCTCACAAATAACACGAGCGTTAGTATCTGTCACCTCATTGCCATGTGGATTTTAGTAGTAGGTGCTGAGATCCATTGGTCTGCCAAGTGATAGGATTCTAGTGGAGGTTGCATCCATGAAGAGTCAATCTTATTAAAAGATAAGGGGAAATCTGTCCCAAAGGCTGAAAACTAAAAAAGGAAAGAGAAGAATAGAAAAAAAATCATAGGGAATAAATATGAGGTGACATTATTGAAAGACAAAGCATCAGTAAAAGAACGCCATAAGCATCAGTAAAAGAAAGAAGGGACATCCACACAGAAGTAGAAAGATTCTGTAACAGCTACAATCTATGAAATCCCAGAGGTTAGAAACGGGTCAAAAGTGAGCAGGGATCTGTGTTTCTCAGATCAGTTCTATGATTAATACCCCTTCCCTTGGACTTCCAATATCAGGCAATACAGGAACTTCTCTCGTCAAATGCTCTGTTCAAAACTTGTAGAAAAAAATCTTCTCAAAAGGAAAACATATAAAGTTTACTAAAAGAAGTAACTATATGGAAGGAAAAAGAAGATCTCAGAGAAAGTAATCATAAAACTTTTATCAAAAAAAGTGGCAACAGAAAGTTTCAAAGAAAGTGGTCATAAAACTTCTCTGTCCTCAACTCATTGCTGCTATTGTTTAGTTGCTGAGTCGTGTATGACTCTTTTGCCACCCTGTGGACTGTAGCCTGCAAGGCTCCTCTGTCCATGGGATTCTCCAGGCAAGAATACTGGAGTCACTTGCTATTTCCTTCTTCAGGGGATCTTCCTGACCTAGGAATCAGACACTCATCACCTGCTTGGCAGACAGATTCTTTACCCCTCAACTCATTACAGAAATAGAAATTTTCCTCTAACCCCAAATATTGTAATGCCAACCAAAAAACACAATGAATTTGAGATAAGAGTAGAATGGTAGTGTTTGGACCACTTTTGAAAAACATTTGCTTATACTGCATATTGGGGCTGGAGGATGGGACAGAGATATTGGCAGGTAGAGAGAAAACGAGGAGAGAGCAAAGAGATAGAAAAACAGACAAGAAATAGAAATAGAGAAGTAGAGAGACAGAAAGCCAGAGATAGACATTCAGAGAGATGAATAGGGGCAAAAAGATACAGACTTACTGAGAGAAAAGGGCCTGCACAAGATCCCTAAGTTACTTCTTTGCATGCAGGCCACTTTATACCTAAACTGGTTGGATGGAAGTAAATATATCTTTTTAGATCTATAGATAAACAAATTTGGGGACTTTCATGAATAAACAATTCTACATAGCCAATCCCTTATCTGGGAAATATAAATTTCCTTTGGCAAATATAAATCCTACATGTTTTTCTGTGTTTTCTTCTCAATATTAATGGAGGATGGTCTGAGTTTATCCTCTAGGAAATAATTTTTCACTCTTATATCTCCCCTTAGGCTTTTCTTCTCTTGGCTGAATAATTATTCTTCTACCTGTTTTCCATGGTTCTAATTTTCTAAGCTTTTAATTATCTTTATTGGTTTCCTGAGCATCCTCTGCCAATCCCTTCAAGCCCACCTCAGAATGATCTAAAAACAGGAGCCACAGTGAGCATGTACAGATCACTGTACTGTGCTTGGAGGAAATTCACCAGTTACACAGGCCACTTTTCCCTGGGCCATCACAATCTCCTCTTAATACAGACATTGCAGTTACTCTTACTGTTATCAATGGGGAATAGGGCATAAAAAGATTAAAGCTACTGGAGACTCAGACTGGTAAGTGGACAGATACATGGGCAGGATCAGGAGTTCAGAGGTGTCAGCCTCTGTCAGAGAGGAGAGAGAAGGGACATGAGGCAGGGATGGGAAGCCTGACTCAGGAGGCTTGTGTGCCTTCAGTTCAATAAAGTCACTCAGTCCTGTCTGACTCTTTGCAATCCCATGGACTGTAGCATGCCAGGCTTCCCTGTCCATCACCAACTCTCAGAACCTGCTCAAACTCATGTCCATTGAGTGGGTGATGCCATCCAACCATCTCATCCTCTGTTGTCCCCTTTTCTTCCTGCCTTCAATCTTTCCCAGAATCAGGATTGACAGGTTTGATCTCCTTGCAATCCAAGGGACTCTCGAGTATTTTCTCCAACGCCACAGTTCAAAAGCATCAATTCTTTAGCACTCAGCTTTCTTTATAGTCCAATTCTTACATCCATACATGACTACTGGAAAAACCATAGCTTTAACTAGACAGACCTATTGCAGCCGAGGACGAAGAAGCTCTATACAGTCAGCAAAAACAAGACTGGGAGCTGAATGTGGCTCAGATCGTGAACTCCTTATTGTAAAATTCAGACTTAAATTGAAGAAAGTAGGGAAAACCACTAGACCATTCAGGTATGACCTAAATCAAATCCCTTACGACTATACAGTGGAAGTGACAAATAGATTCAGGGGATTCGATCTGATAGACAGAGTGCCTATCCTCCTCCCAAGAGGGCTTATGTGTGCCTTGGTGAGGACTTTTGTTTTATTCATTGGGCAATGTATGTTTTGATAGAGTGGAGAATTAGGCTTGTCTTAAGGGGTGACTATTCTGGCCACTGTTATAGTCTGATCTGGAGTTGGTGGGAGAGGTTTGTGCCCAATGATTAGGACTTTCAGTGTTTCTTGAAACACACTAGGTGAGAGGTGATGAGTCCCAAATCAAGGCAAATGCTATAGAAATGGAAGATGTGAATCCACATTCAAGGGCCATTAACGGCTAGAGGGAGGAGAACCCATGAGAGAGACTGAGAGCAAACAGTCAAAGAAGCTGGAAGAGAATGGGAAGAGTGGCACAGAGGCTGCCAAGAAGCTCCAGGACCTGCGCTTGGTGGGTTGCTGTGGTGACCCAAGGGGCTGCTTGTTCTGAGCAGTGGGAGCGGCAAACAAACTGCAGTGGGCTGAGTCAGAAGGACATAGAGATAAAAACTGTCCAATCTGGGAGTCTTACGTTGATAGTGAGGAAATCTGAGGGAAACTGAAGGCTCAGAGTTTTGCTCTGGGAAAAGTTACGGGTCGAAGAGAAGAAGCAAAATATGAGCAAAGTATCATCAAGCATTACATTTTTATGGATGAAAACACATCAGAACTTGGCAATGAGTGAGCCTTAGCTAAAAATAGAATGAATTGGCACTAAACACTGCTACGATATGCTGTATCTAAGCATTAATATGTGCAATAAAGCTGAGATGATTAGGATATTTAAATGGAATTTATTTGTCTTGGCATGTATAGATATTTTTATATATTCCAAACTCTAACTAGCACTGCCCATGCAGAAAAAAATGACCAGTGCTACAAATACAAAGAATAAACCTCAGTTCTAACACTCAGTTCAGTTCAGTTCAGTCACTCAGTCGTATCCGACTCTTTGCGACCCATGAATCAGAGCACGCCAGGCCTCCCTGTTCATCACCAACTCCTGGAGTTCACCCAAACTCATGTGCATCGAGTTGGTGATGCCATCCAGCCACCTCATTCTCTGTTGTCCCCTTCTCCTCCTGCCTCCAATCCGTCCCAGCATCAGGGTCTTTTCCAATGAGTCAACTCTTTGCATGAGGTGGCCAAAGTATTGGAGTTTCAGCCTCAGCATCAGTCCTTCCAATGAACACCCAGGACTGGTCTCCTTTAGGATGGACTGGTTGGATCTCCTTGCAGTTCAACACTACTGGTCACTATATATCATTACTCCATGTATTAGCAGGTAATAGAATGCTAGTGATTCCCATCTGGCATGTTTATGAGGTATGAAATAACCCATGTTTTAAGTTTTTAGCTTCAACATTATTTTCAGTACACCATATAATATTAAAGCATCTAGCACTGTGTCTGGCCCATTATAGAGGATAAATGTATTGAGCTAAACTCTGTCGCTATTTTTGGAGTCCTTAGCTGACTCATTGGAAAAGACTCTGATGCTGGGAGGGATTGGGGGCAAGAGGAGAAGGGGACGACAGAGGATGAGATGGCTGGATGGCATCACTGACTCGATGGACGTGAGTCTCAGTGAACTCCGGGAGTTGGTGATGGACAGGGAGGCCTGGCGTGCTGCGATTCATGGGGTCGCAAAGAGTCGGACACGACTGAGCGACTGATCTGATCTGATGCCTGACTGCTGTGCTCAAAAAGAATCTTTCAAATTTTAATATAGTATTAAACACTTCCTGAAAGCTTCTATAGTCTACATTCCAATGTTCTCCTACAATCTGTAACTTGCATTCCCCTTAATGCAGTGTCATCTCATCTCACGGCCCTCATCTCATGGCCACATACTTCCTTTGCTCCCAATTTGCAACAGTTTCTAGGTTCATTTTAGCTTTTCTACCAATACCAGTTTTTCTTGGTGGACTTTTTCAAAGTTCTGTTCCATATACATATGGCAAACTGATATTCAGTTTCTTTGTCTCCACCAATAGCATCTGACCCTGAAATTCTGACCTCTAGATTTCAAAACTGTGTTGTATGGAGTTCTAAGCCAGGATTCCACCAAACTCATCTGTCCTTCCAGGCTTCAGCTAGAGTCTCTCTATGTTTATCAGGTTCACCATATTTTATGGAAAGAGAGTTTACTACTAGTTTGCAAAAAAAAATAAAAATCAAATGCTATTAAAATTTTTAAACATCCTATTATGTCACTGTTTTTCACAAACCTAAGTAATGACAAATAATTAAACAAATACCCCAGTACGTATACCATAAAAGTATTCATGTTCCCATTTCAAATTTGGATGAAAAAGTACAGTGCTAATAGTAATCTCTTCAACCAAGTCCACTGTGAACTATAATAACATTTAGGTTAATAAAAGCAAAATATCACTGAGATCTGCACAGGACAATGGTAAAAATAGATATAGTCATCAGGCACAAATCTATTTAAGTATTTTGTGCTGGAAAGTCCCAAAAAATAAGAAGGAAAGAAAAATGCTGATACCAAGACAAGACATTTTGTTAAAGGATAATTAGTTGCTGCTCTACTTACAATTTCCTTAAAAAAGGGCAGGTAATTTCAGGTTTCCTTTTCTGTCTTTTTTAAATATATAGCCTGAAGTTGGCTTTGCCTATAACCAAATAACAGCAGATTTCTAGGCAGATGGACCGGAAACAAAATAAAGCAAATTAACACATCATGAGACCACTCTGATCCCTGAACAGGAGAAACATACATAAGATGATGGGCTGGCCCTTTGCCAGCCATACCTGAGGCAGGAAATGCCTGGGATAAGATGAGATCAAGGAATGACACAGGGAATCACTAAGAGGAAGCAAGAAAAGAAGAGCTTATCTATTCCATGGCTAATTTAAAAGTAATATTTCTCAAACCCATGCTCTATATTATTTGAAGAAACTGAGCAAGACCGATTCCTTCCAGAAATGTTAAAAGCGAACTAGAAGAGCTAGCCAGAAATACTGGATGTCGCCAAGTAGCCAATCTGGCTATTTCTCAAGAGACCGAGAGACTGATGATAGTATATGGTCTGGACCCCAGCCTCCAGACTCAACAACCTGATTTTGGCAGCAGTCTAAGAAAGGCACCATCCCAAAGGGGTTATTATATATTATAATATATTAATAATACAGAGAATGCTAATGTCCATATCTCAAAAGGGAAATATAAATATCACAAGGACTAAAGTCCTCATATTTGTTCAACTAGTGTATTCTTTCCCAATCAGCAGACACATCTGGGAAACAAAATTATGACCAGAAACCTGTATGGTTAGCATGAACTCAAGCAACATCAGTTAGATAATTCAGTTCTTTAGTAATAAAAAACAAAAGTACCTGCTGCTTCTGTCTTCAAAGGAGACATGCTCTGGGCAATGAAAAAGGGTTATCACTGACACCCTCTCTCCTGGACAAGGTCAGGCACATCATTCCAACAGTGACTTCAATGACTATAATTCTTATGTGGGGGTAGGTCATTGTCTTCTTGTCCATCACTATGTCCTGTGTCTGGTGTCTGGTAGGCATTTAATCTAGATTTGTGGGCTGAATGAACTCAACTCACCTTTTTCTATGTTTGCAAGGCTAGCCAATTAACATTATATTTTCAAATACATTAATATCCAATCAGGTTATTGTAGACCTTGCTGACCCAGGGAAATTTTATTCTAAAGATGATTTTATCCATATCTGCTCTGATCTATTAAATATGAACTCTCAGGAGGGATAGCTTATATTCTTTATTTCAAAATTCATTATGGATGCATCTCTGAACTGTCCCCAAGCATCATAAACACTCGCTTTGACCTATTTCAGATTATTTCTGGTTTACATAATTCCAGTATGGCTACTAGTGAAGATCTAGAAGCCATCTTTGAGTCATGGGAATTAACACTTACACTGGAATTAAGTGGGAATTGTGGGATTGAGTCTTTTCTTCTCTCTTTCCTCATCATCCCCAGTGCTGCTTTTCCTCAACTTTCCTTTGAATCTAAGAGCCCATTTTAAATTCTCATTTCTACTCCTGTACTGACATATACTCACTATTCAACCTCCATTCCACTCTATTTCTAATAAATAATTTCTATCTCTCATCTCATGTTTCTACTTATTTCCATGTTGTCCCATCAAATTTCTATCTGTAAACCACTCATCCCCTCATTCAAAAGCATCTTCAATGCAAATTTTATGCAAGGTGACTTCCCAATCCTCATCACTGGATGAGTTTGTTTATTTCTTCTCAATGGTGTTGCCAAGGAATTGTCTGACTTGAAGATTCCATATACAAAATGCCAGAAAAATATTAAACTGAATAAAGCAAATAAATAGATACTTCAGGATCAGATTCTCATTAAAAGACTGGTATGTGATTGTGTAATGTTTGTTTTAGTGGGATAGGTATGTATATAATAGGCAAATGCTGTTCCTTTACACTGCTTACCACATTGCAGACGCAGAAATAACAAGCTATAGTGATGTAGTGAATCCAATGCCTGACATAAGTGCCTGAATAATGTATTTTTTTCTTATCATCCTCCACCAAAGAAAAAGCTGATCATCATGGCAATAACATAACTAGTTAATTAACTAATCTTGATGATATCATACAACTAATATAAAAATGTGATGGTATATAAATATTAAACAATGTCATATATTCTCAAGCAAATAATACTTGTTGTTTACAAATTAGTTACTGTCTAAAAGAATCTCTGACACAGTAGGAATTTTGAAATTTTAATTCCTTCTCAAAGCTTTTCTCTTCAATTGAGTATATACTATATATATAAACTTACACATGTGTGTACTTTATTTCTCTAATTTCTTCTGTTCATTAATTGTTAATTAGTGAATTTTGAGAAAATTCAAAGCTTAAAATGGATGCTCACAGGATGAATTTTCTTAGTAATAATGGAATTCTTGATGTATCTTCATAACACGAATGGGAAGAATTAAATATCGAACAAGAAAGAAAAAAATCTAAAATGGATGTTCCTATTGATTCAATTATGCTCTTTCATCAACCATCTGATCTTGCTTCTTCTGCTAGAGATGTCAAAGATAATTTTTAATACTTTTTACTAATGTATTTCCTTCATCACTCTTCTAGGGCTTTCTATATAATCAGCAAGCTGGCCAAAATAAAAATTTAGAAACCACTACTATTAATAAATGCAGGCTCCTGGGTAAAGTGTCAAAACATTTCCAAAGGGCCAGATTTTAACCTCCTATTCATTCCACTTACTTCTGTCCAATTACTAAATGCATGCCGTTCTAACTGAGGTGCACATTTTTAAAGTTTGACATTGACATGGACCACACAGCGATCACAACTGGGCAGAGGCCCATGACTTACTATGATTTATAGTCTGTCATTGAAGCTAATGCACAGTGAATGGTTCAAAACCCTCTTTCCTTTCTCCAGCCCTTTAAATGGAATCAAACACAGGCACAATATTAATTTTAAACTTAACTTACTCTAATTGAATGGCAATGCTTTATTACAGTCATGTATCAAACAAGGACCATAATACATCACAAATGCCATAGAGCTAAAGCAGATCCTTTTGAGCTTTGCTTTTCATTCTCCTTATTTTTTTTAATCCACAGCACTTGAAATACCACCATTAGTATATTAATTAGTAAATTAGCATTACTAAATTATCCCTATACTAGAGACAGCATTCTTAATGATATGCAAACCACTTCACACGTCTTCAAACAGATATCACAGAAACCCATAGCTAAAGGAATCTTAAGTGGTCATCCAGTCTGTAAGCCCTCTTTCAACAAGAATTCATTTTCTCACATGTATTCCACATCTCTGTCCCTTAGATGGTTTGTCTCTTACTGGCATCCAATACTGGCTTCCCTGGTGGCACAGATGGTAAACAATCCACCTGTAATGCAGGAAACCTGGGTTCAACCCTGGGTCAGGAAGATTCCCTGGAGAAGGGAATGCTACCCAATCCAGTATTCTTGCCTAGAGAATTCCATGGACAGAGGAGCCTGGTGGGCTATAGTCCATGGGGTTGCAAAGAGTTGGACACTACTGAGTGACTAATACACACACACACACACACAGCATCCAATATAAAGTAATGAGTTGAATATATTTCTTTTTTCAAACATTTGAGTAAAAATATATATATATATATAGTATGAGATCTACCCTCTTAACAAATTGTTCACTGTATAATACAGTATTCTTAACAATAAGCACAATGTTGTACAGATCTCTAAAATATTTTCATCTTGCATAACTGAAACTTTACACTCATTGAACACCAATTATGTAATCACCATTTTACTTGCTGCTTTGACTGCTTTATGTATCTCACATATTAGGAGTCATATAGTATTTTTTCCTTCTGTGACTAGCTTATTTCACATGGCATAATTCAAAATTCATCCATACTGCTGCATATGATAGGATTTCATTTTTTAAGGCTAAATAGTATTCCAGTGTGTGTGTGTGTGTGTGTGTGTGTGTGTGTGTGTACATGTCAATGTCAAACTCTCTGAGACCCCATGGACTGAAGTCTGCCAGCTTCCTCCCTCCATGTGATTTCCCAGGCAAGAATACTGGAGTGGGTTGCCATTTCCTTCTCCAGGGGATTTTCCCAACCCAGGGACTGAATCTGCACCTCCTGCTTGGCAGGCAGATACTTTTACCACTGAGCCACCAGAAAAGCACAGTGTGTGCACATGCGGTGGTCGGGGCGGGGGGTAGGGGGTGGTGGTGCATGTATGGCTGTGTATTTCACATTTTCTTTACCCATGCATCTATCAATGGACATTAATATTATGTTCACATTTTAGCTACTTTGAAAAATGCTACGATGAATATGAGAAAACAAATCTCTTCCAGATCCTGATTTCGATTCTTTTGGCTATATATCCAGAAGCAGAACTGTTGATACATATGATAAGTTGTATTTTTAATTTTTTTGAGAAGCCTCCATACTGTTTTCATAGTGGCTCCAGCATTTCACATTCCACAAGCTTGCACAGTTTTCCATTTTCTTCACATCCTCACCAACAGTCGTTTTTTCTTACTTTTTGATAATGGTTGTCCTCACTGTGACGAGGTGACATCTCACTATGAGGTGACATCTCACTATGGTCTTAGAGAATAGAATTGTCATAAAAACAGATATAGAGATCAAATGAAACATCTAGAGAAATGAAAATAAATGAAACATATAGAGAATAGAGAGCCCAGAAATAAATCTATACATATATGGTCAACTGATCTTCAACAAGGTCACAAAGGGGAAAGGATAGTCTCTTCAACAGGTGGTGCAGGTAAAACTGGATTTCTACATGCAAAAAAAAAAAAAAAGAAAAGAAAGAAAGAAAAATACACATCATATACAAAAATCAACTCAAAAGAGATTAAAACTGAAACTTAGCACCTGAAACTGTAAAAATCCTAGAAGAAAACAGAGGCAAAAATCTTCATGACATAGATCTTGGCAATAGTATCCTGGATATGACACCAAAAGCACAGGCAACATAAGCAAAAATAGACAAGTGAGACTACCTCAAACTAAAAAGCTTCTGCACAATAAAGGAAACAATCAGCAGAGTGAAAAGGCACCTAAGGAATGGGGGGAAATTCACAAACCAAGGCAGTGGGAATTTGCTGTATGACTCAGAAAGCTTAAACCAGGGCTCTGTGACAAGCAAGAGGGGTGGTGTTGGGTAGGAGGTGGGAAGGAAGTTCAAGAGGAAGGGGACATACGTATACCTATGGCTGACTCATGCTGATGTGTGGCAGAAACCAACACAATACTGTAAAGCAATTATCCTTCAATTAAAAATGAATACATTTTTTAAAAATTCAGAAACCATATATCTGCTGAGAAGTTAATATCCAAAACACATAAGCAACTCTTACAGTAAAACAGAATAAAACTTAATTTAAAAAGGGCAAATGCTGTGATGCTAATCATTTATTAACATATAAAGTGCATCACATCAGTATGTTGTACACCTTAAACTTATCTAATAGTAAATATCAACTATATCTCAATAAAGCTGGAGGAAAAAAATGGGCAAAAGACATGAATAGATGTTTCTCTGAAAAAGACATAAAAATAGTAAATAGTAAATGAAAACAAATGTTCAATGTCACTAATCATCAAAAAAGTGACATGTTTAAAAGATCATATTCAATGAAAAAAATGATGGGGTTGATTTATAACTCCCCAGAAAAAAAGGAACTTCCTATAGTTGAGCTGAAAAATCAGAAATGATTTTTGTAAATATCTGTCTGACTTTCACTGTAAATATCAGAATTGGCCTAAAATGAAACCGTGAGGTCTATGCTGACACCCTCTATTTCCCTTGAAAAGTATCCTGGTCTCAGAATTGAAAGAGACATGTGTACCCCAATGTTCATCACAGCAGTGTTTTCAATAGCCAGGACATGGAAGCAACCTAGATGTCCATCAGCAGACAAACGGATAAGAAAGCTGTGGTACATATACACAATGGAATATTACTCAGCCATTAAAAATAATGCATTTGAATCAGTCCTAATGAGGTGGATGAAACTGGAGCCTATTATACAGAGTGAAGTAAGTCAGAAAGAAAAACACAGTATACTAATGCACATATATGGAATTTAGAAAGATGGTAACCATGACCCTATATGTGAGACACCAAAAGATACACACATGTAAAGAACAGTCTTTTGGACTCTGTGGGAGAAGGCGAGGGGGGGATGATTTCAAAGAATAGCATTGAAACTTATGTATTATCATATGTGAAGCAGATCACCAGTCCAGGTTCGATGCATGAGACGGTGCTCAGGGCTGGTGCACTGGGATGACCCTGGTGGATGGGATGGGGAGGGAGGTTCTGGATAGGGAACATATGTGCGCCCATGGCTGATTCATGTCAATATTTGGCAAAAAGCACTACAATATTGTAAAGTAATTAGCATCCAATTAAAATAAATTAATTAATTTAAAAAAGAGATAAGTATCCTGGTGACTATGACTCATATTAATAAAAGCTATACAATTACAGGATTTATGATAAAAATGGGATTGATGAAAGTGGTAACAATTAGAATACTAAAATGATAAAAGAATTTCCTGGCTTGATACTTTAGAGCACTGGGAATTATTAATTTAATTTGGATAATATGAGAAAATCTGTTGTTATTCTTCCTTCAGAAAAAGCAATTTAGCCTAATCCAGCTCAAAGCCATACCAGTATTTTTGTAGATCCAGAACTTTATCATGCTCACCTTGAACTTTCATAGGCTCTCCCTCTTTCTGGAACACTTGTTCTCTCTTCTTACCCCCATTACAGTCTAACTTCTAATCATCTTTCAGATTACAACTTGTAAATGTCATTGCTTCAGTGGAATTTGCCTGCCCCCAGCCCTTCTTCATACTAGGTCAGGTCAATCTATCATCCCAGACCTTCAAAGCACCCTTACTCTTTTTTACAGCACCTGAAAATATCATAATTACAAAGTTACTTTGTTATAATAAATGCTCCATGTGCACAGGATTTTGTTGTTTTAGTTGCTCAGTCATGTCCAACTCTTTTGTGACCCCTTGGGCAATAGCCCTCCAGCCTCCTCAGTACATGGAAATTTCCAGGCAAGAATACTGGGGTGGGTTGCCATTTTTTTGTCCAGGGGATCTCCTCAACCCAGAGATCAAACCTGAGCCTCCTACACTGGGCAGGTGAATTCTTTACCACTGAGCCACCTGGGAAGCACACAGAGGTAATATCTGTCTTATTTTGTCCATGTCTGTCCCCTGGCACAGCATTCATGCTCAGCAACTATTAATAGAAAAAAAAAAAAAAAAGTAACCAATACTCAGTCTCTCAATCTCTATGTGGATAGTGCTGACGTTCTTCCACACAGCTTGAGTTCTCTGGTTCTCTATTTTGTCTGCCTACTTTTTAATGATTTCAGTATTTTTTGTTCCTATGAGCTGGCTTCCACAATGGCTATTCCTTCGGCAATACCACACTCTTAAGTGTGGGGTGAAAGGTGATGCGATTTCAATGCCTTTGGGTGTTCCCTAGGTGCTGATAAAGTAGTACCATCTACATAAGCCAGCATTAAAGTACATCCTCCTCCACCTCCTAGGTGAGTTGATTTCATCACAAGTCACTCAGGAAAACCTCCAGTTCTAGGTTTCATGCCCTGCCTGGTACTTGGGCCACAGTACTGAGCTAGTTGCTCACTGGTTCACTCTGAGACAGTAACATCTTTTTAAAAATTAATTTTATCCCTCTCCCACAGAGTCCAAAAGACTGTTCTATACATCTGTGTCTCTTTTGCTGTCTTGCATACACAGGGAGAGGGTGGGTTGATTTGGGAGAATGGCATTGAAACATGTATAATATCATATATGAAATGAATCACCAGTCCAGGTTTGATGCAGGATACAGGATGCTTGGGGCTGGTGCACTGGGATGACCCAGAGGGATGGTACGGGGAGGGAGGTGGGAGGGGGGTTCAGGATGGGGAACACGTATATACCTGTGGCGGATTCATGTTGATGTATGGCAAAACCAATACAATATTGTAAAGCAATTAACCTCCAATTAAAGTAAATAAATTTAAAAAATAAAAAAGAGAAAAAGTGCAATCCAATATACAGTAGGTACAGATTTTTTCAAATATTGTTTGATTCTGCTTATATGAGGTACCTAGAACAGACAAATTTGTAGAGTCAGAAAGTACACTGGTAGATGTCAGAGATGAGGGAATAGGATGGGGAGGAGGAATGGGGAGCTGGTGTTTAATGGGGACAGTTTCAGTTTAGGAAGGTAAAAAATTCGGGGGATGGATGATGGTGAGAGTTGCACAACAATGTTAACGTACTTAGTGCCACTGAACTGCAGAGTTAAATATGGTTAAAATAGTATGTTTTATATTATGTGACTTTTAACACAATTAAAAAAACTTTAAAGAAAAAAAAACAAAAACAAAAAAATAATAAAATAAAAGTTAAATAAACTCCATTTACACATATGAGAGACTGATTATGATACAATAATGTAGTGAAACAGGACTAAAAGGATTCTGATCATATCTTCCATCAGTAAAAATATTTTAAGCATACTCAATATATTTTGGTTATCTGTTTGAAATTATATAATACTTTGATAAGTAAATATAATGTGAAATAGACATACAAATGAAATAAAGATGAATAGAAGTTGTAAAAAAAAAATTAATAAAATTAATTTTCATTGGAGTATAGTTCCTCTACAATGTCGTGTTGGTTTCTACTATACAGCAAAGTGAATCAGCTTTATGTATACATATATCCCCTCTTTTTTGGATTTCCTTCCCATTTAGGTCACCACAGCACTGATTAGAGTTCCCTGAGCTCTACAGTAGGTTGAAACAGCAACATTTTGATAGAAGATGTGATTGAGAAATATACTTTCAGAAATTCTATGATTTTATCAGTATGTGAAGGATCCAGAATGCAATAACAACCTACACAAAGTTGAGCGCTTAATCCCACACACTGTGATATGAGAATGACTTATTACTATACTCAGCTTTGGGCTGTTTTATTATAAAGAGAGGTAGCTGACATGTATCAGATACTTCATTGTGATCAGCCCAACCATTATCTGCTACTAGTGAATCATGCTTATTCATATTCCAAGATGTGTCATCTAAGCTCAGTATTTCCTGTCACTTGGGGCGGTTATATTTGCCCCCTCATCAGTTCTACAAATCTCATGGCTTATAATTAATCTTCTCAGACCCCATCTTTGTTGCCAGAAAATGTGGGTGTAGCATTTGCAAGCCTCAGCTAACATATCCAAATAGATGGTTACAGCATAGCATGAATAAAAACTGATGACTGGACTACATTTATCAGAACTTTTTACAGGCTAGCAGAGAGGGGAAAACCGGGTACTATGCAATGTTCAATTGTTTCCGGTTTTTCTACTCAAGCTTCTCTTGGGTAAATATAATATGACTGCTGTCCTTCCCAAAGCCTTGAATTTTGAAAAGAATACAAAGTTAATTGTATGCTGCCCTCTTTTGTGCCAACTGACTCTGCAATGCTGAGAACAGAAATCTTTTCCTTTCTGACCTTAACATCAATCAGTGGACATTGTCAAACGTGACATTTTATTGTCCCTTCCATAGTGGCATGCTGTAAATAGAAACATTATTGTTATAAATTGTTCTTTGAAGTTTGACATTGTACAAATTGCACTGTGTACTCTATTTTATTAAATGGTGAAACTCAGCAGGCTTTCTCTGAGGAGGCCAACCTGTGATACTCTGTTCTCCTAAGAAATGAGGACTGTTGGCAGGCTAGGCAAAAGGTCTCATCGTAACCATTCTGTCAGCAAATAAGTCATAAAATCTTTTCTTAGAATACATGTCAAAGCATTTATCCTGATCTTTAATACATGGTATACCATAGAGAGGCAATACACTATATCTCAGCATGGGTTGGTGCCTGCACACAGCAAAGAATCAACACATAATTGCAGTATCAAAAATCAGTGGTGGTGATGGTGGTAGTTTAGTCTCTTAAGTCGTGTCTGACTCTTGTGACCCCATAGATTGTAGCCCACCAGGCTCCTAAGTCCATGGGATTTTCCAGGCAAGAACACTGGAGTGGGTTGCTATTTCCTCTACCAGGGGATCTTCCTGACCCAGGGACTGAACCTGGGTCTCCTGCTTTGAAGGTGAATTATTTACTTCTGAGCTAAGAGTACACACACAAAAAAAGGCAACAGGATGGAAGTAAAGATGGAATCAGGCATTTTACTCTATTTAAAAGGATGTTTAAATAAATCGCAAATATCTGAATATATGCCATATTTAAGGCACCAGGAAAGATGTATGGAATACAAAGAATGACAAGACTGTCTTCATAGAGCTTATGGTCTAGCTGGATAAGTATCGGATAAACACATGAAACAGTAAGAAAGAAAGAAAGTATATGACAAATGACTGCTAGTCACAATATGTGTTTAGGACAAGAGTTTGCAAACTATGGCTCCTTTATATAAATTATTCTTATAAATTATTTGTATGTTATTTTATTGGAACATAGCCATGCTCACTTTTTTGTTGCTGTTTTGTTTTTTTTTAATTTTATTTTATTTTTAAACTTTACATAATTGTATTAGTTTTGCCAAATATCAAAATGAATCCATCACAGGTATACATGTGCTCCCCATCCTGAACCCTCCTCCCTCCTCCCTCCCCATACCATCCCTCTGGGTCGTCCCAGTGCACTAGCCCCAAGCATCCAGTATTGTGCATTGAACCTGGACTGGCATCTCGTTTCATACATGATATTTTACATGTTTCAATGCCATTCTCCCAAATCTTCCCACCCTCTCCCTCTCCCACAGAGTCCATAAGACTGTTCCATACATCAGTGTCTCTTTTGCTGTCTCGTACACAGGGTTATTGTTATCATCTTTCTAAATTCCATATATATGCGTTAGTATACTGTATTGGTGTTTTTCCTTCTGGCTTACTTCACTCTGTATAATAGGCTCCAGTTTCATCCACCTCATTAGAACTGATTCAAATGAATTCTTTTTAATGGCTGAGTAATACTCCATTGTGTATATGTACCACGGCTTTCTTATCCATTCATCTGCTGATGGACATCTAGGTTGCTTCCATGTCCTGGCTATTATAAACAGTGCTGCGATGAACATTGGGATACACATGTCTCTTTCCCTTCTGGTTTCCTCAGTGGGATTGCTGGATCATAAGGCAGTTCTAGTTCCAGTTTTTTAAGGAATCTCCACACTGTTCTCCATAGTGGCTGTACTAGTTTGCATTCCCACCAACAGTGTAAGAGGGTTCCCTTTTCTCCACACCCTCTCCAACATTTATTATTTGTAGACTTATTCCAACATATGGAGGCATGCTCACTTTTAAAAATACTATCTAAAACTGCTTTTGTGCTACAATAGCAGAATTGAGTAGTTGCAACAGAGGCGTTACAGCCCATCAAACCTACCACATTTACTGCCTTTACTGAACAAGTCTGTCAACCCCTACTCTTCTAGATTGCTTTGCGCTGGCCAGGTAAAGAAGGGTTCAAAGTATGGGCAGAAGCCAGTGAAGGAAGGAATGAGGGAGGAATACTCTGAGCTGAGGGAACCAAACAAACAGAAGTACAGAGGTGGGCATCTATGGGTTGAAGTGATAGAGAGACCCACCTGGCAGCAGGGCGATTGTCTGAAGAAGTGGTGACCATGTGGAAATGGTGGTTTTGAGTTGGGTGCAAGAATAACTAAGCGCCTAAATGCCAAGTGAAGAAATGAGGACTTTCTCTTCATAGTCAGTAGAAAGGAGCTTTATTATGATAATTATTGTCAGGTGTTTTGCTTTGTTTTAGCAGATAAGTAAATCAAATGAAAGACATAGTCAAGAATATATTACCATTTTTTTTTATCTCAGTAAAGCAGTCATTTTATTTCATATAACTAGATAAGTTTACTGTGGAGAAAGGAAAACCATTAGCTTTTTATACCATTTCTATAAATGTATCCTTCCTTTTCATTCATTTCAAAGAAAATTTAACATTGTTATTTATAGTTTCTTACCCAGAACATACTTGGGTTCCTTACACCTGTGATCCATATTTTCTTCATGTTTATTACTTGAAGAATCAAAGCCCTGAGCAGCAACAGAGATAAAGAATGATCTTTGGCCCCATCCTTTTTGATTTACAGGGTGTATGGTGTTGTCATTTTGATATGCCCAAAGGTTAAAGCTTAAAGACAGTACAGAAAGTGCAGTCCTCCAAAGAGGTAAATACACCAGGGCCAGCTCCCAGGGAAATGGTATTTGATACTTGTGCTTCTGGGCATCAGCCATTTGAGTCTAGTGCCAGGGCTACAGGTCAGCCTAGGGAAAGTTTAAACAAGTCTGTTGAAGTATCCACTGACTCTTGAGTGGTGGCCAATTACTATTTATGGCTATCAGGCCTCTCTGAAATGTACATGTACATGTACATTCAAAGGTAAAAACTCATGATGGATGCAATCCCAGGATCCAAATAAGAAAGACCTCCAAATCTGTGGGTTACCCATGAACAAAATCCACCTCTCAAGTGTCACCCAGCAATAGCTAAATCAGACATCACAGGATATCTCTAAAGTTACATGGAGAATTCAGGTCTGCTTCCAATCGAATGATGCTCTAGAGAGTGTTCTGGAACCTGATTGAACTCAACTAACCTAATTTCATGGAGAATTTTCAAGTTACACAAGTATGAAAGGAAATATGTTATAATGAAAAACGCACAGGCTCTGAAATTGAAAGAACTGAATTTAATTTTACTCATTGAGCTCTCTTGAGCCAATCACTTAATTTTCCTGAATGTAATCCTTTTTTCCTACCTGCACAATGACATCTCACAATATTATTGGGGGGGGGGGGTCAAATGGAAAATATTTGTTAAACTGCATTGCAAACTTCATAATAATTTATGAAGTTTAATAATTTATAAATATTTATTACCACTTCACATTTTGTACAGCAGTTTCTAAAGTAGTGTCCAGGGGACCCCTTATCATTATTTGTATTCCATACATCTTTCCTGATACCTTAAACATTGCATGTATTCATCTCACAGACAGCAACTACTGAATGCAATTTTCATAAGTTCTGCTAATATTAGATGGTAACAGAGAAGCAAAAGTCTCAGAGAAGTTATCCCATATAAGGTTTCCTTTGTTGCTCAGTTTCTTAGTCATGTCCGACTCTTTCCAACCCCATGGACTGCAGCATGCCAGGCTTCCCTATCCTCCACTATCTCCTGGAGTTTGCTCAAACTCATGTCCATTGAGTTGGTGATGCTATCTAACCACCTCATCCTCTGCTGCCCTCTTCTCCTTTTGCCTTCAGTCCTTCTCAGCATCAGGGTCCTTTTCAATGAGTTGGTTCTTCACATCATGTGGCCATAGTATTGGAGCTTCAGCTTCAGCATCAGTTCTTCTAGTGAGTATTCAGGGTTGATTTCCTTTAGGATTGACTGGTTTGATCTCCTTGCTGTCCAAGGGACTCTCAAGAGTCTTCTCCAGCACCACAATTCAAAGGCACCAAATCTTTGGCGCTCAGCCTTCTTTATGGTTCAACGCTCACTTCTATACATGACTACTGGAAAAACCATAGTTTTGACTATAGGGACTTTTGTCAGCAAAGTGATGTCTCTGTTTCTTAATATGCTGTTTAGGTTTGTCATAGCTTTCCCTCCAAGGAGTACGCACCTTTCAATTTCACGGCTGCAATAATAGTCCACAGTGATTTTGGAGTCCAAAAAGATGAAATCTGTCACTTCTTCCATTTTCCCCCTTCTATTTGCCATGAAGTGATGGTACCAGATGCCATGATCTTAGTTTCTCAAATGTTGAGTTTTACGCCAGCTTTTTCACTTTCCTCTTTCTCTCCCATCAAGACACTCTTGAATTCCTCTTCACCTTCTGCCATTAGAGTAATATCATCTGCATATCTGAGGTTGTTGTTATTTCTCCTGGCAATCTTGATTCCAGCTTATCCTTACTTCTCAGAAACTGGATTTAAGATGGACTCTCATTCCCCCTGGGAACATTGGTTTAAATGTCTGATGATACCAGCAAAGTACAGTTCTCTTTTATATAGAAAGCAACAGCATGGAGAATATATTTAGCATGTAATTCAACACAGTCACTGTTATGCTACTTTAAACACACGAAGTCAATGAGCAAATTAGATTTAGCATGGGGGCCTGCGGTACAGTGAGGAGCTCGGAAAAGAAAAGGCATTTGGGAATTCAAGTCATCACATTAAGTAAGAAAGATGAAGTGAATAATTATCTTCAGATAGTGACATTTTCTCATAAGGATGAAGAAAAGAATGAAAAACCCCTATCAGGGAAAGCTCATACTTCAAGGAATAGATTTTCCTCTTATATTTGAAATATCACTTTAAAGCACAATTTGGCTTTAAAGTTGCATTTTAAATAGATATAATAATTAACATAATGATGTTTAAGTAGCTTTTATATTGATACAATGTTATCATTGACAATGGCATAATGACATACTACTAGGAAGGGCTTTAAAAATAAAAATGACCTACAGATATGATAGCAATGACCTAAATAATTATCATGATGAACTTTTAAATTCAATGAATATTGGAAGACTTTTCAAAGTACCAAGTATAATATAAATGCTAATTAATTAGCATAAAATAAAAGTGTCAAGCCAAGTTTAGTACTCAACTTGTTCCAATAATAGACATATTAGAATTAAAAGGCTTTGGGATGAAAGATCACTCTTAGCTCTGGGTATAAAAACATAAACATATTTCCAGCTAATATATAATGGAATATATATATGGTTTAGTCTGGTATCTACCTTTCAACAGAATATTTAATCAGAAATGAGCATTCTTTTGGTGGAGATCATAATTTTAAATTGGATTTTAATAAAAATCAATAAGAAAAAGACAAATGACCTAATAGAGAGGGGAAAAATGGACAAAAGACATGACAAGACACAAGATATTTCACAAAATAAGAAATATGTAAAAGTAATAAAAATATAAAGGTATTCATTCTTATTAGTAATTAGGGAAATGAAAATCAAGACTATAGTGATATCATTTTACACACAATATATTGGCACAAATTAAGAATTCTGACAATACCAAGTGCAAGGGAGGATGTAGATTAAATCAAATGTTGCTGGTAATAAATGTGCATATGCATTTTTAAAACAATGTGCCATATAGTAAAAACAATTTGGCACTATATAGTAAAGTCATTATTTGGATAAACCATGATCTTCCATGCTTAAACTACTCTTCATTATATGCCACAAAGAAATTTTGCAAATGTCAGAAGACACTTACACTAATATTAATAGCAGCACAGTGAAAAATAAGGCAGTAAACAAACTTGCCCAAATGTCCAAAGATAGGATAATGAATAAATAGCTTGTGGTATATTCACACAGTGGAATATTTTACTGCAGAGAAAATGAATGAAAGTGCCAGATACAGTATCAGGGATAGAAAAAAAATTAATAAAAAAGTTCAAAGATAAGCAATATTGACAATAGTTGGGCGGAGAGGGGGGAGAGTTATGATACATGAAACTGGTTTTTTTGTTGGTTGAGCCATGGCTTGTGGGATCTTAGTTCCCCAGCCAGAGATAGAACCCAAGCCCTCAGAAGTAAAAGTGCTGAGTCCTAACCACTGGATAGCCAGGGAATTCCCCATAAAACTATTTTAAAATAAAAGCATGGGAATAACAAACACAAAATTCAAAATAATGTCTAAAGGGATCCAGGATACTAGTGTTCTGATTCTTGATGTGGGCAGTGGTGTTCATTATATCATTGTGCCATATAACATACCTGCATGTTACATGCATTATTTTGTATTTGTAAATTGGTATATTTAAAACTCTTTAAAGATTTACATATAACACCATGTTACATACTTATCATTTCATTGTTGTTCAGTCACTCAGTATTGTCTGACTCTTTGTGACGCCACGTACTGCATGCCAGGAAGCACGCCAGGCTCCCTGTCCTTCACCATCTCCCGCAGCTTGCTCAAACTCATGTCCATTGAGTCAGTGACAGACAGATTAACTTTAAATCCTATGGAAATCCTATGGAAAACAGTAGCTACAGAACCTATAAAAAGTATTTCCTTCATACACACTTAGAGATCATGTAAAGCGATCAGAAGTATCAATTATATTTCAGATTTTCCTAGTGAAAAAACTGAATTTAGACCAAGAGACTCTTAAAAATGTTAACTGCTGAGTTCTTTTCTAACTCTTACTCAAATTGCTATCAGAGACACAATAAATAGCATGAATACAGCTTTTATTTTGTATCAGTGGAAATAAAGATTAATATGGTTCAATGTCATTCTAAAAGAATTATTCTAGTTATTTTACATATAAGCAAATAGTCATTTTTTGTCCAAACAATCTTTTATTTCAAATATATAGCTTACTATTTCATAAAGAGAAGTTAGTCTTTACCTAGGAAACTTTTTCTCATATCCCTGTTTGTTCGAAAAGGTTTTAATAGTTTCTCAGATTAAGATTTATACAACTCACTCCCTCTCATGGTAATGTTGGCTCTGGTTCCAAAACCTCACTGTTGTACATGTGACTTATTACGTTATGCTGATGTGATTTTATTAATGGAATTGTGAGACACTGTTTCTAATAAGCACAACTTCCAGTAAAGCACCTGCTTGATAGGATTAGAGATTTATTTGTTTACTAACTCCGTCAGAAGTTTTGCATTTTGGACTTACTCCAGCCTTGAAAGAAGTCACAAAAGAGTCATTAACTTTAAAAATAATTATAATCAATAATCGTGGAAGCCTCAGCTTCAGAACCTAGAAAAGTGTCAACCAGAAGAAAGTCGTTCTATAGCAGAAAGCTAAGATTTATATTCCAAAGCCATCTAATTATTGATTCTTTCCAAATCAATTTCTTTATGTATAAATAGATGATTACAGATCACAGAAAATTCTGTGTCTCAGTGAGAACAGTCACAGAGATTTGCATATATTTTTAATACTGCATGGCACAGAGGAACCATAAAAAATGAATTGGAAACAAAAAATGTTAGAACACCATGCATCTAATTAGGATTACATTTAGCTGAGTTAAATCAGACACAAATATGGTTTGTGATTTCACAACTGTATTGTTTTCAAATTTATGGCAATTAATTGCTTCAGGGAGATGACAAACATGACTAAATTAAACATGTCTTCAAAACTATGTATTTACTGGGAACTTACTACATGCCATGCAAATGCTAGAGCAATCAAACATGTTATGATTACCCATTCACAATGTTAGCTCATAAATAATTATGACAAAATCATTATGCCATAAAGTCAAATTTATTAAAAAAACTATGTACTTTTTCAGTATACCATTGTAGATCAAAATCAGAAACTAATTTAGGACAGGAGTTGGCAAATTTTTCTGTAAAGAGTCAAATAGTAAAGATTTTAGGCTTTGTACAGATTGTCCCTATGGCATCAACTGTGCATCAGTGGGTGCTAAGTCACTTTAGTCGTGTCTGACTCTTTGCAACCCTATGGACTGTAGCCCACCAGGCTCCTCTGTCTATGGAATTCTCCAGGCAAGAACACTGGAGTGCGTTGCCATGCCCTCCTCCAGAGGATCTTCCCAACCCAGGGATCGAACTCACGTCTCTTCCATCTCCTTTCTCCATTGTCAGGGGGGTTCTTTACCACTAGACCACCTGGGAAGCCCCACTCCACTATTTCAGCATAAAAGCAACCATACACAATAAAAAATATATAATGGACAATACATAAATGAATGAGCATAGCTATAGTGCAGCAACACTATTTATGGGCACTGAAATTTCATTCTCATAATCTCTACATGTCATGAAATATTATTTTTCTCTTTTTTCAACCATTTAAATATGTGAATACCATTCAAATTATTCAAATTTTCTCCTATAATTCTGTAAATATCTCCTCTGTTTAGTTGGTTGCTAAAAGTTTTGGGGTTAATTAAAAAGAGCATCTTCCAGTTGCTTATTACTAGTGACAATTCTTAAAGGGCAGGCAGGACTTGGAAAGACAGAGATGGGTTAAGAGTATTTCAGTGAAGAAGGCAAATTTCAGTGACAATCCACAGCCTGCATGGATTAGAAGATACATTAGGAATGGAAAAGAGTTTGTCTGAAGCCAAAGATGTCTGGAGCGAACTACGGAAGAATAAGGACAAGGCAAGTGGTGAAGGGCACAGACAGCAGATCAGGGAGTTTGGGTTTCAGAGGTGCTGTAGCATGAAGGTTGAAAGCACAGATTCTGGAGTCAAACTGCTGTCTCCTGGCTCTGACCCTTATTAGCCGGGTGACTCTGGCTCGCTCTGTTTCAGTTTCTGCATTGACAAGTGTGGACTATGATAATGCTAAACTCATTAAAGGACAGGGAAGATTAAAACAGTTAAGACATGTAGCACCTGGTATGGAATACCTATTCATAAATGTTAACTTTAAAATAAATGTAAAAACCATTCTTAGCTCATGGGTCATACCAAACTAGGCGGGATTTGATCCATGAGCCATAGTTTACCGAACCTGGCTTAGATATAAAGTTATTCTTTTAGAAAAGTCTTTTTCCAAAAGTTACCAGCTTTTTGCATGACACTGAAAAAAATTTGTCCTTCTCATATGGCTTTAAAAGTTCTAAAATGGTACTTTGGATAGAATTACTAAACCTCAATATTCTTCCAGGAAAAATTCCTTTATTGCATTTAATTTGAATTCATTTTTAAAAGTACCTCTCTGAGGATGATGAATATTGTAATGTCTCCCTTTGGTCTTATAAAATCTGATGTTGAGTTCACCAGATCTGCCTTATCCAAAATATCTTGATGTATCTTTATACAGTAGAAATGAAACATGTTGAAGCAAATATATTGTAGATTGAGTCAAAGTGCCTTCCCTGTGGTTCATCCAATCATGCATACATTCTTGAGTTGCCCACTGAGTACATCCTCTGCCACGTATGACCCACCATGGATGAACCAGCTGTGTGTGATAAACAGTGTCAAAATGGAATATCCAGCTGAGGAGAGTCACTTTCCTAGAATGTTAAATAGTCCTTTCATATGTGCTGCATGACATCTATTCTCAGCCAGCTCATCTACTTTAAATTATTTGATACAGTTTTATTAACTGCTGCTGCTGCTTCTGCTAAGTCGCTTCAGTCGTGTCCGACTCTGTGCGACCCCATAGACCGCAGCCCACCAGGCTCCCCCGTCCCTGGGATTCTCCAGGCAAGAACACTGGAGTGGGTTGCCATTTCCTTCTCCAAAGCATAAAAGTGAAAAGTAAAAGTGAAGTCGCTCAGTCGCGTCCGACTCTTCGCGACCTCATGGAGTGCAGCCTACCAGGCTCCTCTGTCCATGGGATTTTCCAGGGAAGAGTACAGGAGTGGGGTGCCATTGCCTTCTCCCTTATTAACTGCTACAAGAAATCAAATAACACATGTATACCTGTGGCGGATTTATTTTGATATATGGCAAAACCAATTAAAAAAAAAAAGAAATCAAATAATTCTGTGGGATCTTAAATATTTATGGATAGTTGGCACATCTCTCTGCTCCGACAAAACATTCCTTGAAGGAAAAAAAGGGGGCTAATAGTACGAAAATGTCTTTTAAACAAATGGTGTTCCATTTATTAAAATTAAACATTTCAAGTAATTACATTTCTTTTTTTCTGAGTTTTTATCAACACAGAAGGTACAGTGATTTAATTCCTACACTTTTCCTTTCTGAATTTTGTCTCTTGATTTTACATTTCTTTTGAATTACTAGCTTTGTCCCTCAAATTTCTTTTGAGTTTGTGTGTTATAACAACATATTTCAGTATCAGAAAATTTCTAAAGCTATGTCTATGAGAAGAAAATACTTTCTATGAATAAGAAAATTTAAGATATGTAGCAGGACCTGGAATTGTTAGCAAATTGAATAATAAAACAGCGCTGCTGGAATCATTAGTGTGGTGTGAAGTACTCTGCCAAAATCATGAAGCAGTAACATTTTCCAACTTTTTCAAGGTCACAACTACAAGTGAAATTATCTTAATGTTTCTAAATTGTTCTTAGAAGGTAATCTTCATTTTAAAAAAATGTTTATAGCAGAGTTTGGCAATTTAGCAGATGATATTTCAAAATGAGAACAAAATCTTCCAGGAGTCATTCTCTTCAAATCAACATAAAGACGCAGTGAATTAACAAAGCTCAGGACTAAAGCATGACACTTATCTGGTCACTTTGGGGGCTAGAAAGTGTATAGTTCAAGCTATTGTTTAACGTTTCTAAGTGATAAATTTAGCTCAGACGATTCCAAAGTAAGCCCCCCAAAAAGTCTTCAGGCAAATACTCTCATATAGGCTATCAACCAAAATGGTTCAAACATTAAATGAAAACAAAACTCTCCAAATTTGGCAAAAGTCAAAGCAGAGTTCTTGACCTGTTTGCAGCAAGTTGTTATACCTGTGGAAATGCCAGCTTAGTAGTTTACTGAACTACTCGGAGTAGTTCAGTAAAGAAATAGGTTAGAGGGCGATATAAATGTGACTTATTTAAGCAACTGTTCTAATGAACACTTTCCACTGCCTTCAGCAGGTTAAGAATATTAAAGCTTCATTCCTGCTGAGCATGCCTGGATATTTTCTATTTGTTAACTCCCCAGGAACTTGTTGTAATGTCCCCTGGTGAGTATAAGATGGTGTTATATTCTGTAGTTGCCAGCTGGTAGGAGCAAAAACACCTGGGCAAGGTACTTGCTAAATGGCATATTTCTTCTCCATGGCAGGCACTGCAGGCTGAGAAATCTGCTTCTCAGTGTTACATTTTTTTAAAATACACTGTACCAAGTGTCAAACCAATAGTTTACATCCTGTCTTTACTTTCCTTCCTAGAAATGGGTGGTGGCTTTTGTTTCTGTTGTTTTTGTCTCTTCCGTTGGGCTAGTGAATCCACAATCAGTTCTTTCCTTGTAATTATTATATAATTTTTGTTAGTTTGATTAATATGTGTCTTGGTGTATTTATTCCTCCTTGGGTATATCCTGTATATGACTCTCTGCACTTCCTGAGTATTTTCTTTCCCAAGTCGGGGAAGTTTTCGACTATGATCTCTTCAAATATTTTCTCAGGCCCTTTCCCTCTTTCTTCTTTTTCTGGGACCCCTATAATTCGAATGTTGACACATTAATGAACTATAGAAATAATCTCTGAAAGCACTGTCTTCCATGATCAGCTCTTTATCCTCACTGCTCTCAACTACAAAGTTCATCTATTAAGAAGACAACTATTTTAATCTATGCGTTACCAGAAATTAAGATATTTTTGTGGACACTGATTACTCAACTATATAGCAGTACTGGCTAACTGGGAATATGTGCCAATTTGTTATCCATATTTAATTCCACAGTATAAATATAGGATCATGAACAGAATCCTTCACTTGCATACTGTATATTAGTCACCCAGTCGTGTCTGACTGTGACTCCATGGACTGAAGCCCACCAGGCTCCTCTGTCCATAAAATTCTGCAGGCAAGAATACTAGGGTGGGTTGCCATTCCCTTCTCCAGGGGATTTTCCTGATCTAGAACATTCAAACCAGGGTCCCCTGCATTGCAGGCAGATTCTTTACCATCTGAGCCATCACTTTCATACTAAATGGCCTTCTACTTCATGAGCTGTGAGGTGTTAGCAAGAAATAAAAACCTTTCTAAACACCACAGTAACAATCCATTATCATTTTTTATAAATAAGGGATGCATTAGTAACATTTCTACTGAGGTTTATTTTCCCTTGTTTTTGGTGTTCAGATTATGATTTGCTAGAATGTTACATGGCCTTATTGGACTTCCCTAGTGGCTCAGACAGTAAAAAATCTGTCTGCAATGCAGGTGACCTGGGTTTGATCCCTGTGTTGGAAAGATTCCCTGGAGAAGAGAATGGCTACCCACTCCAGGATTCTTGCCTGGAGAATTCCATGGACAGAGGAGCCTGGCAGGCTACAGTCCATGGAGTTGCAAAGAGTCAGACATAACTGAATGACTAACACTTTCATTTACATTGCCTTAAATATATAATCGAAATACAATTATTCCCAACATTAATTAACAAAATAAAGGAGGCTCATTTGTCAAAGTAACCTATATGTCACAGACCACAATAACTCAGAATAGGGTCTTAATTTTCTCAAACCCACCTTTCTCTGATGCCATTTCCTCATTAGCTTTTAAAGTACCTCTAGCCCCTTGCAAAATCCATTCCAATTATTTCTTAGAGTGTGCAGAATGTTTCTCACCTGTGTTTTTCATCCAGGGCCGAAGGAAGCACCTGACATCTGCCATTCTCCTCCACTTCCTCCCAGGATAATGTCAGTTCATTTTCATGGTGGTAGTGGCTGTAAGTGTATCTGCTGATGCTCTTCGAGGCCCTTTAAAACCTCAAAGGGAACTTTATCACCACTGTCAACACTGCCCCTGGCACTTGGCCAATGCCAGTCCCCTAAGCTGTGACCCTGATGCCATGATGCCAGCACCAACATGGTGGGACCACAGCCCAATTTTGCTGACATAAAGAGAAACAGTCTCCCTAATTATCATGCCATACTACCTGACCATGGTTCCATGCATCTTTGCCTTATGCTTCTAATATCTCCTAGATACTCTCATTTAAAAGAGCACTTTTATTTGCCCCCACCCATGGCACATGCCCACAGCTGGCTAAACCAAAAGACACTAAGAGGAGTGAACATCATGTGATGGCCAAGGTCAACTTTCCTCCTTCATAAATTAAACAGTTCAGATTAAGCTCACTGCCTGACTCTACCTTCCCACTGGCATGCCCTTTCCTAGGAGGAGTCCATGCACCCTAAGATGAAGAAAACTATCCCTGTTTTATAAATTATTAAATTTTTATAAATTTAAAAATAATAAAATAAGGATTAGAAACAAGATCTGCTATATAATTTGTGAGACCTTGTGCCAAATGAAAATGCAAAAGCTCTGTGTTTGAAAAATACTACAAATTTCAAGATAGGGACAGCAGAGAATTAAACCAAGGGCAGAGTTCTCTTTAAAGAAGGCTGAGCACCAAAGAACTGATGCTTTTAAACTGTGGTACTGGAGAAGACTCTTGAGAGTCCCTTGGACTGCAAGGAGATAAAACTGGTCAATTCTAAAGGAAGTCAACCCTGAATACTCATTGGAAGAACTGATGCTGAAGCTGAAGCTCCAATACTTTGGCCATTTGATGAGAAGAGCTGATTCATTGTAAAACAAAACAAAACAAAAAAACCTGATGTTGGGAAAGACCGAGGGTAAAAGGAGAGAGGGTGGCAGAGAATGGGATGGTTAGATAGCAACACCAACTCAAAGGACATGTATTTGAGTAACCAGGAGAGAGTGGAGAACAGAGGAGCTTGGCATGCTGCAGTCCATGGAGTCACAAAGAGTAGGACATGATGTAACAGCTGAACAAGAACAAAGGAGTCCTCCTGAGTACCAGGCCCTGGGTAACTGGAGACTACACATCCTTGAAGCCAGCTCTGTACAGAGAAGTGAAGTAATTTACACAAACCCACACAGCTACTGTATGCCTAAACACAGAGATTTGAAAACAGAGCTCTGACTATAGCCAGCATTATGTGCCCAGATTCAAGGTCACCAGGATCTCTATTCCTTTTGCAATATCACCATTATCCTTCAGACGTGAGAGCACAACTCAGGTTCAAGATGGGAATCACAAAGTAACCTTGTTCTAGTTTATTACATAGAGACAAGTTTACCAGTGAGCCAGTATAAGAAATCAGCACTTAGCATCAAGGAAAAAGCACAAGGAAAGGGTAAATTAAAATACTCCGTTTCTGGGAAAATTGCATGGACATTTGGAGTATAGAAGAAATGGACTAGGAAAATAATGCATTCGTGTACATTGAAAATAGCTTGCATCCCTTTCTATATTTTGTTTTAAATAACTCAAAATTAGGGATGCTCCCATGTTCTGAAGGATTCCAGGAAGTGAGACTAACCTTCATAGAAAGATTCAATTTACCTCCTTCTCTGAAATTATATTGCTGTTTCTGAGACACTGTGAATTATTTAAAGAATCATAATTTTTACTTAAATGCAGCTATTAAACACTTTTCTGCTTTAAGACAAAAACTGTTGATGTAGTTTTTGATAAAATCCCAAGTCAGACAGATCTGAAATTAAAGCCCCATTTATATCTATTCAGTTCAGTTCAGTTCAGTTGCTCAGTTGTGTTGGACTCCTTGCCACCCCATGAACTGCAGCACACCAGGCCTCCCTGTCCATCACCAATTCTCGGAGTTCACTCAAACTCATGTCCATTGGGTCGGTGATGCCATCCAGCCATCTCATCCTCTGTCGCCCCCTTTTCCTCCTGCCCCCAATCCCTCCCAGCATCAGAGTCTTTTCCAATGAGTCAACTCTTCACATGAGGTGGCCAAAGTATTGGAGTTTCAGCTTCACCATCAGTCCTTCCAAAGAACACCCAGGACTGATCTCCTTTAGAATGGACTGGTTGGACCTCCTTGCAGTTCAAGGGACTCGCAAGAGTCTTCTCCAACACCACAGTTCAAAAGCATCAATTCTTCGGCACTCAGCTTTCTTCACAGTCCAACTCTCACATCCATACGTGACTACTGGAAAAACCGTAGCCTTGACTAGACGGACCTTTCTTGGCAAAGTAACGTCTCTGCTTTTGAATATGCTATCTAGGTTGGTCATAACTTTCCTTCCAAGGAGTAAGCGTCTTTTAATTTCATGGCTGCAATCACCATCTGCAGTTATTCTGGAGCCCCTAAAAATAAAGTCTGACACTGTTTCCACTGTATCTATTACTTACTAGCAATGAAACCTTGAAGAATTTACATATCTCTCTGAGCGTTATATCTATGATTGAGTGAGATGATGCTTAATAAATGATCATTCAATAACTATTCATCTTTATTTCTTTGCTTTATGTTAAACATTTAACTTTTCTCATAGCGTTTGCATGACTGAGTTTTTGTTAGCTTAGTTTTATAGGCTCTATGAATTTATTTCTGATATTAATTAGGAAACAACTAATGATGGGTATTTAATAAATAAAAACTATCATTATGCTGCCTACATATTCAATTTACCCGGGACAAGCCCAGTTGACACGCATCTCAGCTTAGTTATTAATAAAGAATCCCTTTTTATTCTCAAAAGTATCCCCTTCTGAATCACAGATGTTTTGATCATCCTGGCTATAAAGCAACTGGTATAACTTCAAAAGTTACCAGTCCTCTCATTCCAGATAAGCTGTTTTTAACAAAAATTGTTCTTGTTTAATGGCTTTGGCAAAAATCAATCAGAAAAGAGGGAAATAACAGTCATTCATCAACACATGCGTAATTGGCACCTGCTTCCTGTAATCCCTTCATGAGGCATAAGAAGGCAATACAAATGAAAAACAAAAGCTCTATCATTAGATTTCTTTTTGTCTTGTATTTTTCTTGCCTTTCCAAAATAGTTCATGTACCAGAAACTTTATTAAGAACCATGTTCCTAGATTTAAATAATCACATATCCTTTAATTTTCCCTTACAAAAATAATTGTTCTTTTTCTTCTATTACTTACTTTTTAAATATTTCTCGATTTGTGTAGCTCAAAATAAAGAACTGTACACTAAAGATCGATTTGAATATAGAGTCAGAGGGTGGCATCATGCTGTGTCTATACCACACGGTGGGGACTGGCTCTAGGAGGCTGCTTCCAACACCTCTCCTCGCTACCATCTCCACAGCACATGGTGCTGCCCTGACCCACCTGGTGCCCATTGCAGTGCCTTGCTTTTCACCTTTAAAGACATATCCGTGTCCCTTTCTATACTGTAGGCTCCTCGTGGGTTTTAGGAAAATCACAAAAATAATAGTGTTAGTCACTCAGTCGTGTCCGACTCTTTGTGACCCCATGGACTGTAGCCCACCAGGCTCCTCTGTCCATGGGATTCTCCAGGCAAGAAGACTGGAGTGGGTAGCCATTCCCTTCTCCAAGGGATCTTCTTAATCAGGGATAGAACCCGGGTCTCCTGCATTGTAGGCAGATTCTTTACCATCTGAGCCACAAGGGAAGCCACCATAATAATAGTAACTGAAATTTATTAACTACTAAATATGTGTCAAATCCTTTATATTCTTTATTTACTCTTCGGAAAGCCTCTAAAGTTTTACAGATTATTTTTCAAAAGCGAGGCTCAGAGAAAAGAAATAACTCAGCTGGGTTCACCCTGCTAACAGGAATCAAAAGCAAGTATGACCCAGAGTTGGTTTGACTCTTTAAGTCTATGGTCTTAGTACTGTTCTTCTTTACATGACCCCAAAATACACAGAGTTCTCCAGGCACAGAAAATAGAATTCTCCAGGTAACAGGCATCATAAATGCTCAAAAGTAATTTATTTAATCATATGTTTAAATAAGCTTACAACACAGAATAGATAAACAAATTTTAAAGGTTTTCAACAGGAAACCAAAGACAATGAGGTTTTCTAAATCAGTTCTTTTAACCGTAAATCATTTCTCAGCTTAACACCCAGCACATATCCGATAAACAATACACACTCAATAAACATTTGTTGAATGACAGAACAAACTTATGTTCAAGACTACAGCCTTGGGACTTATGTTCTGTTTTATTCTTTGTGTTGCCAGGCTGAGCTCCCTATTTAAAACAAAGCCCTTGCTCAACCTGGGCCCAGTGTCAGGCCTGAGTGACATCCCGGGGACCTGAACTATTGGCCTCAATGCAGATCTAGTGAATTTAGTCAGAGAGACAAGAATCTATCACAAAAGTAACTCAGAACCCAGGAACCTAATTTTTGTCAGAAAAAGGCAAGAGACAAAAGATGCCCTTCTCTACTAAGGATTCAGAAAAAAAAGAAGCAATGGGGATGTGAAGTCTGTTAGTGACAAGGGCAGTATTTTTAGCTTCCTCTGAGAATCTTTTCTAGTGTGTCTGGCTGTGTGAGTGAAATAAAAAAGTACAGAATGAAAACATGGAGGGAAATAATAAATATGTTTTACATTTTCCTCTTCTGCATTTGTTTCAAATTTCTGTAATCTTACCTAAAAGGGGAGTTACTTTACTTCTTCTATACCGTCTCTTATTCTCAAAGTCAGAGTGGAATACATGGGAAAAGCCTCTATTGGAGAAAACCTGTTTATCTTCATCTGTGAGCAGTGCATCGGTCTGTTTTCTCTCAATTCCTGGATGTGAAACTGGAAGCCTCCTGATTTCTTGGTACTGTTCTGACTAGTGAATTTCCACTTTGAGCAATATTTCTCAGAATGTTTTTGCAGAGAATCTGCATCAACATTATCTGGATATTTACCAAGTGGGGATTTCCAGACTCTGCCTCACCCCAACTTAACCAGAGCCTCTGGGTTAGAGTCCAGAAATCTGCATCTTAAAAGAAACTCCCTAAATGATTTTTAAGCACATAGATATTTGAGACCCAACCACACTGACCTTAAACCAGACCATGACAAATCTCATTTATAGGATAATTATAGGATTACCTATTTCTGGATTCAGTCCCTGAGACTTCCTTCAATTTTACCACCTTTTCTAATTTTTCTCTAGAGTCATTTTGTTTGTTTGTTTTTGCCAGTGTTTACGACACAGAAAACTGTTAGTATTTAAATGAGTAAAACATGCTTGCATCCAAAATTCAGTTTTTGGTTGTTTATTGGTTGTAACTTTAAGCAATTTAATCATCTGTATGGTTTAGTTTCTTTATTTGTAAAACACAAATAGTAGTAAAACATAGTAACATCTCACACATTGTTGAAAGAATTAAATGCAGTTTGTTTTCTCAATATCATAAATAAGTTAAAAATTCCATTCCTTACAGTTTTTTATATTTTTATTCCTTATATCTAATATGAGGGCCTTGCTGTTCTTTCTTAGCCAAGTTGGAGCCTTGGGTCATTAATTATTTCAGTCCCAAGGTCTCTCAGATAAAGCATCAGTCTTGTGAAAGGGAAGGGTGAATGCATACCTGGACAGAAGATGGATCTAAGGCTGAAGAGCTACACGAGCCCCTGCCAACTACGTCCACTCTGAGACAGGAGGAAAAATGTTTTTCTGACACAGAGAGCAGCTGCTCTGCTTCTCAGAGCCACTTGGAAACCCAGCATCGAGCACATAGCAACAGAAAACCACAGATTTAGTCAGAAGACAAAGGGCAATTGTTATTTTTATAAAATAATCATGTAACTCACAAAATTAATAAAAAGATACTGCCTTTGCAAAACGTTCTTCTGGTGCATGTTAAACGTTTCTTACAAAAAAACATTCTATCCATGAATTTTCAGCAACTCTTCTACTGTGTCACAGACCAGGAGACTGACTCTGCCTCTTCTCTCTATAGAATAATGTTTTTCCATACTCCTTAACTTTCTGCATTGCCCCAAGGAGCTCAGATCTTGTGTAACCAAGGGAAAAAAAGCTACAGAGTGATTACAGTCCACAACCCTTCAGAGACAGCAGGTGCCCTTCAGTAGTCTCTCACTGGAAAAGGCTGGATGCACAGAGAAATGCATCAGCCAGGGAAGAGAAGCCAGGCTTCTCATAACAATTCTAAAGTTCGGTGGTGCCAGGAATAATGAATGAGAGTCAGTGATGTGTTTTGTTGTCCATGTGTGTGTGATCAGTCGCTCAGTCACGTCTGACTCTTTGGACCCCATGGACTGTAGCCTGCCAGGCTCCTCTGTCCACGGAATTTTCTAGACAAGAATACTGGAATGGGTTACCACCTCCTACTCGATTCTTGTCCATAGTGAAAGCAAAAGTCGCTCAGTCGTATTGGAGTCTTTGTGATCCCCAAGGACCATACTGTCCGTGGAATTCTCCAGGCCAGAATACGGGAGTGAGTAGCCTTTCCCTTCTCCAGGGGATCTTCCCAACCCAGGGATCAAACCCAGGTCTCCTGTATTGCAGGTAGGTTCTTTACCAACTGAGCCATGAGGGAAGCCCAGGAATACTGGAGTGGGTAGCCTATCTCTTCTCCAGTGGATCTTCCCAATCCAGACATCGAACCGCGGTCTCCTGCATTGCAGGTGGATTCTTTACCAACTGAGCTGTCAGGGAAGCCATAATTTGTCACCAAAGGCCCAAAGGGATGTCACCCAAGGCCCAAAAAAGCCCTACACACCCTGCCCTTTGAACTCATGGACCTCATTGCTGGCCATCTTCCCCTGAGTTGTTCTACTCCTTGGTATTGACTCAACACAGCAGGTACATTTTTATTACCTCAAGACTTTTTTTTTTTTTTTTATCTTTTCTCAGCCTGAATGTTCCTCCCATCAATACCTGCAAGGCTCATTCCCTTTCTTCTGCCAGGTCTCTGATAAAATGTTTTTACCTTTCAGTGAGGCCTTTCCGCTACCCAAATTGCAAAAAATTCCACTGCCTACCCTTGTTTTACTTAACCATGTAATGTTTAAAATTAATACAGATTCATATATTTCAAAAAATCTATAGGTTTCACTCAAAAAGTTGATTTAATACTTGAGGGTTTATTCTTTTCTGAACTGTAAAAAGATTAACAACATTTAAAAAAATTATTATTTATGCCATAACATCCAAAAAAAAAATTGAGGTCTTTAGAAAACAAGCCACATACATAGTACACCATTACATAAATAAGCATTATTAAAAGTTACAAGGAGTAGAGATTTAAATGGTGGTTCCCCATTTTACTTATTTTAAATCCTTTGGGTGGGCTCAAACTCCTTGTTAAGAATCAATAAAAACAACTGTGACAACTGACTGTCATGCCAATTTACATTTTAGATACTCACATCAATTTACAAAACCGTTTGCATGAAATATTTACAGTCCATATTCTTAAAGGTTTGGGGTTGCCTTCAATTAGGCAATGGCTTCAAATCAGAATGGGTGACACAAGTAACTCAAAATAGTTAGCTTGTTTATGCTGATTCACCAAGTGAGTAGGAAGATCAACAATTCCAGAGAATGCTTAGAGCAGCATCTCTTGCTTCTAAAGTTAAGGCCCATTCCCATAATCTCATTTACTTACCCCCCAAACTCTTGCCAGACTCTGCCCCCATCATTCTCAAAGATATTAATTGGATCTCAAAATTTATTTACTGTTTACTTCATTTGCATGTGATGTTTTCTTTATAGCCTCATTAACATGGAGAGAGGGCCCATAAAACAAGGGTAACAATGTAAATTGCTTCCCCACCTTGTAATAGGGATGAATATATCTGACTCTGTATTGGGTCCATTTCTTTTATTTTAACCTTTGCATACTATTGCTATTGCTACAAGTTAAGAATATTGCTTATAGTCTGAAAGTATAAAGGATAGTCCATTCTCAAGGCTCTGACCTTTAAAGGAGTAACACTTCCCCATTTATATAAAGAGTTGCAGTAGGCATGTATGGATGTGAGAGATGGACCATAAAGAAGGCTGAACACCCAAGAATTTATACTTTTGAACTGTGGTGTTGGATAAGACTCTTGAGAGTCCCTTGAACTGTAAGGAAATCAAACCAGTCAATCCTAAAGGAAATCAATCCTGAATAATCATTGGAAGGCTGATGCTGAAGCAGAAGCTTCAATACTTTGGCCACCTGATGCAAAGAGCTGACTTGTTAGAAAAAACCCTGATGCTGGGAAAGATTGAAGGCAGGAGGAAAAGGGGAGGAGAGGACGTGATGGTTGGATGGCATCACTGATTCAATGGACATGAGTTTGAGCAAGCTCCGGGAGATGGTGAAGGACAGGGAAGCCTGGTGTGCTGCAGCCCATGGAGTCACAAAGAGCCGGACAAGACTGAGCAACTGAACAACAAAGAGTTGCAGAACAGAGAATAGTATTTGTCATCTCAGAGGTTTACAGGAACATCATGACCTTATGAGCCTGGACAGATGCAAGAGCAAAGGATTCTGACACCAAGAAGGCTGCAAGAACCAACTACCTGCCTCCCCTTTTAGTATAAAAGAAGCCTGAATTCTAACTAGGTAAGATGGTTCTTTGGGACACTAGTCTGCCACCTTCCCAGTGTGCTGGATTTCCACATAAAGTCACTATTCTTTGCCCTAACAACGTGTTTCTCACTTTACTGGCCTATCAGAAGGTGAGCACTATGAACTTGGACTCAGTAACAACTTTACTGAATTTCAGCTATAATTGTTTATCTATGCAAGAGTGGGATTTCTTCTTTATTTCATTTCTGCTGCTTGCCACATAAACTCTTTATTGGTTTTAAGGAAAATTTCAGTTCAAAAGTTATTATGAAGTCCCCTACCCTGAATGATTTACATAGTTTTTTACAAAATAAGATTTTTAATTTTCTGGAGTTTTATCTTTAATCTAAATAAAAAATAATCTTATATATACATTTCTCTATGAATTATCTATTCATTTTTTTCAAGAAATAATTACCGGGTGGCCAAGATAGTACAGTAATAAGACCCTAAGTTAACCTCTTCTCATAAGCACACCAAAATTAACAATATTTATAGAACAACTATTGATGAAAATGACTTGAATATTAGAAAAGGTTTTCTACAACTAAAGATTCAAAAAAAAAGCACAATAAGATGGTAGGAGGGACAAAGATCTGGTATAATCAAGACCTGCACCCCAATATAATCAAGACCCAGTATAACAGGCAACACATGAACAGGAGGATAAGCACAATTGCTGAGGTTCTCCTCAAGGTGCCAGGAGCCTATACTGGGCTCACCAGCCTGGTGATGTTAAATGGGAAAGACACCTGGTTTTGAAAGCCAGTAGGAACTTTTGTACAGGAGAGCCAGGGGCCTATAGGAAACAGAGGCTCTGTCATTAAAGACTGAATAGGAAATCTCACACACTCTGAGACCCAGTGCATATGCAGTAATTCATAAGGAACTTAGGTTAGACCCATCTGCTGATCTGAGAGGGCCTCCTGGAGATGTAGGAGGAAACTGGGACTCCCCATGGGGACACAGACCTGGCAACAGCCATTTGGGGGAACTCCTCTACCATAAGAACACTGCTGCTGGAAGTGACATTTAGGAGTCTTCCCTCTAGTTCTATCAGTGCAGGGGCTTACCCACCCACCAGCCAGCTGGCATCAGTCTTGGGACTCCCCAGGGCTGAGCAGCCAGTCTTGCTGGGACTCAGCTCTGCTCATCAGCAAGCTGGCAGCATCTCTGAGCCTCCTGGGAACTGCTGGTAGTTGCTGTAGGACCTGGTCCACCCACCACTGGGACAGCACCAGTCCCAGGACATCCTGGCCCATGTCACCATCAAACTAGGACTCAGATTTGCTCAGCATCTGGCTGACTTCAGCCCTGAGCCTTCCAAGTTTTTGCAGCCAGATGTACTGGGACCGAGCCTTGCCCACCAGAGGGACAGGAACTACCACATCAGATAGGGCCTGACAGCCAACCAGGCAGGAGCCCAGTCTCACTAACCAGTGTGCCCAGAGTAGTCAGCCCCACCAGGACAGAAAGCCCACACAATCCACATAGGGGCCCCCTAGAGCTCTGGGGACCAGAGTGAATGTGCTCCTGAGCCTCAGAGGCCGTCTGCTACATGAGGCAACTTCTATAAGAGCAGAAAATGTAACCAATCTACATAATATATAGAATTAAAAACAGAATTTTGACAAAATGAGGTGAAAGAAGAATATATTCCAAACAAAGAAACAAGCTAAAATCCCAACAGAACAAAGTTAAATGAAAATAAGCTGTTAAAGACTTCAAAGTAATGATAACAAAATACTCAACAAACTTGGGAGAAAATGGATGAATATGGTGAGAAGTTCAACAGACAAAAAATGTAAAGAAGAACCAAACAGAGCTGAAGAATACAATAGCAAAAAAAAAAAAAAAAACTAGAAGGAATCAATAGAAGGTAGATAATATGGAGAAACAAATAAGCAATTTGGAAAATAGAGTAGTGGAAGCCACCCAAGTTGAACAACAAAACAAAGTTCTTTAAAATGAGGAAATCTTAAGGGATTTTCAGCACAACATCAAGCCTAAAAATATTTGCATTATAGGGATCCCAGAAGAAGAAAAAGAGAGAAAAGAGAATTTTTGACGTTCTCTAAAAACTTCTCTAACTTGAGAAAGGAGACAGATATCCAGATGCAGGAAACAGAGACTCACACCAAGACTCATTGTGATTAAAATGGAAAATATTAAAGATAAAAGAGAGAAACTTGAAAGAACTAAGAGAAAAGTAGTTAGTTATCCACAAAGGAATTCCCATAAGACCACCAGTTGACTTTTCAACAGAAATTCTGCAGGCTAGAAGTGGCATGATACAGTTTAAATGATGAAAGGGAAAAAAATCTACAATCAAGAACACTATACCAGGTAAGGCTGTCATTCAGAACTGGAGGAGAGATACAGAGTTTTACAGAGAAGGAGAAGTTAAACAAGTTTAGCACTACTAAATTAGCTTTACAAGTAGATTCTCTAATCAGAAAAGAAAACCACTAGAAATATGAAAACTGTGAAAGGAAACATCTCACTGGCAAAGACAAACATACAGGAAGGTAGTAGATCAACCACATACAAAGCTAGAAAGAATGTTAAAAGACAAATGTAGCAAAATCATCTATATCCACAATAAGTAGTTAAGGGACACAGGAGACAAAAAGACGTAACCTAAGATGCCAAACATTACAAAACTGATTGAAAGTTAGGAGAAGGAAATAAGTAATAAAGATCAGAATGGGAATGATGAAAGAGACACTTTAAAAAGGAACTATCAACAAAACAAAGATCTGCTTCTTTGAAAAGATAAATTTGATAAACCTTTAGCCGGAAGTAAACAAAATTAGAGAAAGAGAAGTTACAACTGACACCACAGAAATACAAAGGATCACCAGAGACTACTATGAAAAATTATATGTCAATAAAATGGACAACCCGAGAGAAACTGATGAAGTCCTAGAAATTTACAATTTCTAAGGCTGAATCATGAAGAAATAGGAGAGAAACCACAAACAAATTACCAGTAATGAAAGTGAATCGATAATCAAAATCTTGCCAAAAAAAGGTCCAGAATGAGACAACTTCACAGGTGAATTTTACTAAACATTTAAGGAAGAGTTAACACCCATACTTTTCAAACTATTCCAAAACTACTGAAGAGGAAGGGATGCTTCCATATTCACTTTATGTGGCCAGCTTCATCCTGACACCAACATCAGGCAAATATACCAATAAAAAGAAAAATCAAAGATCAACAACACTGATGAACATAGATGCAAAAATCCTCAAGAAAATATTAAGAAACCAAATTCAACAAATGATTCTAAAATGGGTACAGCACCACAAAAGACCCCAAATAATGAAAACATTTAGGAAGAACAACAAAGTGGGAGGTATCCTGATCCCCAACTTCAAAGTATACGACAAAGTTAAAAATAATCAAAAAAAGTATAGTACAGGCACAAAAACAGCCAGGTGGACCAATGAAACAGAATAGAAATTTCAGAAGTAAACCTACAGTTATACGGTCAACTGACCAAGAGCCAAGAATATACAATGATAATAAGACAATCTCTTCAATAAATGGTGTTGGAAAACTGGGCAGTTTAACATGCGAAAGAACAGAACTGGGCCACTTTCTCACAGCATATACAAAAATAAACACAAAATGGATTAAAGACCGACATGTAAATCCTGAGATCATATAACTCCTATAAGAAAACATAGGCAGTACACTTTGATACTAGTCTTAGCAATATTTTTGTGGATCTGTCTGCTCAGGCAAGAGAAACAAAACTGAAAATAAACAAACGGGACTACCTTAAAAAGCTTGTAGACAATGAAAGAAACCACCAACAAAATGAAAAGGCAGCCTGCTAAACAAAAGAAGATATTTGCAAACAATTTGTGTGATAAGGGGTTAATATTTAAAATATACAGAGAACTCATAAAACGCAACTTGAAAAAAAAAAATACCAGATTAAAAGAGGACCTGAATGGACATCTTTTCAAAGACACACAGATCGCCTGCAGATACATGAAAACATACTCAAATCACTAATCATCAGGTGAACATAATCAAAATCACAATGAGATACCACTTCACACCCATAAGAATAGCTACTATCAAAAGACAACAAATAATAAGTGTTGGTAAGGGTATGGAGAAAGTGAACACTTGCACTGCATCTGGGATTGTAAACTGTACAGCCACAATGAAAAACGGTACAGAGTTCCACTAAAATTAGTTCCACTTCTGGACATTTTTTGAAGACACAAACACTGATTTGAAAAGATTTATACACCTCTACGGAGAAGGCAATGGCACCCCACTCCAGTACTCTTGCCTGGAAAATCCCATGGATGGAGGAGCATGGCAGGCTGCCATCCATGGGGTCGCTAAGAGTCAGACACGACTGAGCGACTTCACTTTCACTTTTCACTTTCATGCATTGGAGAAGGAAATGGCAACCCACTCCAGTGTTCTTGCCTGGAAAATCCCAGGGACGGCGGAGCCTGGTGGTCTGCCGTCTATGGGGTCTCACAGAGTCAGACACAACTGCAGCAACTTAGTAGCAGCAGCATACACCTCTATATTCAGTGCAACATTATTTACAATAGTTAAGATATGGCCTACCAGGCTCCTCCGTCCATGAGATTTTCCAGGCAAGAGTACTGGAGTGGGGTGCCATTGCCTTCTCCGAGTCAAGATATGGAAGCAATCTAAATGTCCAGCTGTAGATGGATGGTCAAAGAAGACATAGTGGATATACTTTTCCACCACTAAAAGAATGCAGTATTGCCATTTCGGACAACCTGAGTGGACCTAGAGGGTATTATGTTAAGTGAAATAATAAGAAAACATAAGAAAAAGACAAGTACCTTAAGATTTCACTTATATGTGGATTCTAAAATACAAAACAAGTGAACCAACAGAAAGGAAACAGACTTCTAGATACAGAGAACAAACAGGTGGTTGCCAGAATAGAGGAGGATTGGGACTTGAGTGAAATAAGTGAGAGAGATTAAGAGGTACAAAATTCTAGCTATGAAACAAATGAATTACAGGGGTGAAATGTACAACATGAGGAACATAGTAATATTGTAATAACTTTGTATGGTGACAGATGGTAACTACACTTATCATGTTGATCACTTTATAATGTATAGAAATATGGAGTCATGATGTTATACATCAGGAAATAACATAACTGTTGTAGGTCAATTATATTTTAAAAAGTAAATAAATATGCACTGGACTCAAAGAATATCCAGAAACTATTCTAGGCACTGAGGATAATGGTGAAAATAACCAAAGCCTATGTTTCAAGGAGTTTATGTGCTACGCTTAGTCACTCAGAGATGTCCGACTCTTTGCAATCCCATGGACTGCAGCCCGCCAGGCTCCTCTATCCACAGAGACTCTCCAGGCAAGAATACCGGAGTGGGTTGCCATGCCCTCCCCCAGGGGATCTTCCCAACCCAAGGACTGAACCCAGGTCTCCCACATTTCAGGCGAATTATTTACTGTCTGAGCCACTAGGGAAGCCCAAGAATACTGGAGTGGCTGGCCTATCACTTATCCAGGGGATCTTCCAGACCCAGGAATCGAACTGGGGTCTCCTGCATTGCAGGCGGATTCTTTACCAGCTGAGTTACCAGGGAAGACCCATGGAGTTTATAGTTTACTATTATTTTTAATTTTAATCTTTATCCGATTATATTACTAAAACTAAGATAACAGGGATTTTGTAGTTGTGCACTCAATTAAGCATAAGCCTACTACTGCTTAAAACTGAAGAGAGAACAAGTAGTTTGTTATATCACATTGGAAATCATACCATTCAGGAGAGAAACGGAGAAGGCAATGGCACCTGACTCCAGTACTCTTGCCTGGAAAATCCCATGGATGGAGGAGCCTGGTGGGCTGCAGTCCATGGGGTCGCGAAGAGTCGGATACAACTGAGCGACTTCACTTTCACTTTTCACTTTTCACTTTCATGCATTGGAGAAGGAAATGGCAACCCACTCCAGTGTTCTTGCCTGGAGAATCCCAGGGACGGGGGAGCCTAGTAGGCTGCTGTCTATGGGGTCGCACAGAGTGGGACACGACTAAAGCGACTCAGTAGCAGCAGCAGCAGCAGCAGCAGGGAGAGAAAACACTTTTAAAAATGGATTCATCACCTGAGTCATTATACATATGAATTGCAACACTTTCATAGAAATCTTCACCAGTAGACTTGCAGAACTTGCACACACCTTCTTCAAAGAGCCATTTGACAAAATACTCTTGCAATTAAGTAACTTTAGCACGAGTTAGTAGCAGAATCATGAATTTGTTTTTGACTTAAATCACAAGTCCTAAACTTTACTGAAATAAGAAATTAGCATGAGCTTCCAAATACTTCTCCACTGAAAAACATACATGTTATGCAAATAGCTAATGTTTAAATTAACTTAAACTCAGCATCACATTTAAGCAGAAACTCTTTAAACCTTTTCCAAAGCAAAACAGAAATAATGCCAACTGATTGACATTGTCTCCGTGGCTTTAAGGAAAAACCTTCACCCAACCTATTTAATTCTGGCTTCATTCCAGAAGTTTATCATCATCTCTCTTTTTAGAGGATCACCTCATGCTCTGTGGTTTTCTTTTTTGATCCAGTAAGTAAGTCATAGGTCTCCCTTCAGAACTGTCGCTCAACAATCGCTTCGAAGAGACCCCCAAGAGGCCCATAAATTCATCTTGGCATACAAATATATTACTAATCTCCCTACCACACAGTTTTTCCTTTAAGAAATTATTTTAAATTTCCCTCCTTCCTTCTGATTAATGCCATATTTGAAAGGAACAAGCCTATTAATTTACAGCCTCTTCTTTGGTTGCTCCTAGCAACCACCTTTAGCCACTTTCTTCCCTTAGAGTCATGCATCCTTTATAACATCAGAAAATTGCACAGAATTTTAATTTGCCTTATTATATTTCCCAAAAATGAAATGAATAAGAACAATACACAGAGTGAAGAAATAAAACCGCATAGAAACTAGTTTTTTAAACAGGCTAGTCTATGGGAGATTACTTTGAGCAGTAAGACTGCATTTTGAAAGCAAACTGGCCTTGCTCATAAAATATTCAAGGTTATGCAGAGACTACAAACTGCCAGTGAGGGATTTAATGGATCTTCAGCATTCTTTCATACTCTTAAAACTCTCTTCTTGCTTCAAAATAGAAACACATCTACACTGAAGAAATACTAATATACAGGCCTCATATTTTAGTGAATAAAATGATCAAAGATTCTTGGAGACAGTATTTGCAGTCTGAGTCTCTTTGCTAGTTCTAAGAACAGTCACTTCTGCTGGAGGTGGGACCCTACTGTTTCAGTTTCAGCTAAATGTTACAACTGTTCAAGGGAGAAGACATCAGAACTCCGAGAGCAAGATGCACTGCACTCTTTGATCCATTAGTTGGAGAGTTAATGTTTTTTAAAAACAAAGGATTAAAATTATATTTTAGGATCACATCTTAAAGCCCTTTTAGAAACTGGACCTAAAATCACGATTATCCCATCCTTATGGCCACAAGTAAACTTCAGGACATTCTTTCCATTTCAGTAAACTGTTGAAGCTTTTTGTCACAGCATTTATCAAATACTCTCTAGAGAGAGAAACATATCGGCCCAGCTCATCTTTTCTTGGTAGGCCATGGCTCACAAGTCACTAAGTAAGTACAGCTTAGCTGTCTCATTGTCCGGGGACTCCCATATTCCAATCAGCTGAAGTCCAGAGAAGACTCAATCTGGTTAAAACCATGGCTCCCAGGTCCATCCCTCGGTGGAACTTTAAACATGAAAGTTCACCTTCTCAGCGGCAGTGGGTAGAGAAAATGACAAGAAACATATGTGATACAGCCCATAAGAGCAAAATTGTGAAGTAGTCAATACGGAGGGTGGATGACATTTGGATTATTCCACCAAAGGCAGAGTCTCAGAAGCAAAAAATGGAGATATTTCATAAATGATATGAACACCTACATAGATACTTAAATTCTTAGGTGTCCTAAGACACTTATATTTAGTTAGTGGAAATTTCTTTTTAAATAAAACTGTCATATACCTTGCTGATACATTTGAAGGAAACATACAGTCCTTATCTAAATATACCCCTGGACTTTATCCATTTCTACTTCAAATGGCAACACTGCTAGAAAAATTTATAAAACGAATACAATAGCATTGGAAACTATCTTTCTCTGTTCCTTGGCAATCATTTTATTCACTTGTTTACTCATATGGGCCAAAACTTTTGCCTTCCTCCAAAGTCCAACATTCAACTGTGCTTCCTCACATCTATTGTTTGAGTCCATCTAATCTCACGTTGCACCTTCAATCTCTTCTCTCTACCACTTCCTTCTTCTACCCCAGAAGTTTATTAGTTCGACTATTCTAATCTTAAAGCAATATGAAACAACCATAACAAATTAAATGCTCATGAAATATGGGCCCTCCTCCTTATGAAATGACTACTTCAATACTTCACAAACAGTGATGTAAATCTTAGAAGAAAACAAAACCAACTAATAGTACCAAGTATATTTTGAATTTTGCGGTTTTACTGGCATGTGTAAGGATAACAGGAGGTGTCATGTCATACGAAGCATAGATTTTTCACACACACACACACACACACAAAATCTCATTAAACACGCTTTTTTCTGTCTCTTTTCTTGACCCCGGCCACTATACCTTGCCAGGAAATCCACCAACCAGCAAGAGCTGAGACTAAGCCTTTCCTCTTTCTCCCTAATTTATCTTGCAGAGTAATTTTTATTCAATATAAAACATAGCCCAGACAAGCTCCAGCAGCTTTCTCTCAAACATCTTCTCGGAGAAGTTCTTCCTATCTTACAAAGATGGTCTTATATGAGCTACTAAGATGATAACATGATCTCATGTCACTACCCAAAAGCTCCCTCTGACTCCAGACACCAAAGACCTACTATCATATTTCTCTCCTGCACTGCCCAGTTTCCCCAGAGAATAGAGGGCCTCAGCCTCTGATTTTTAACCATGAATTCCTCGTCGTTTCCCATGCAATGAATCTTTTCAGCTCTCAATTGAAACTATTTTCTTGACCTTCATCAAAGATCTCTTAACAACCAAAGCCAATGGGTTTGTCTAATTTTCTTTTTTTGTGTATCTTCTCAGAACCACTAAAAACCTTCCTCTTTGAACTCTTGCCTTGGGGATGTGATCATAAAAGCAGAGCTCATAGTCAAATAATCCCTGGTGCAAATCCAACTTTGCCACTTAAAAAGTGCATGGATGGCCTTATTTAATAACCTCCTTATTAGAAAAGCCTCTCTTTCTGTTCTGGAATTTGGTGATAGTGTTTCATTGGGTTGTTATAAAAAATAAAGTGAGTTAAAGTCACCCATACAGTGACTGAACCTAGTATAAAGTCATGCCTCCCAGCACAGTAGACAATCTTCTGTTTTTCTTTCTCCTTTTCCCTCAATGACCATTCTTTTACTCTTTTTCATTGGTGTTGCCTCCTCCCGTCTGCTAAATGTGAACATATGCCAAAGTTAGCTAAGACCTTGTACTTTCCCCTTTGTCCTGTCCTCCTCCTCCTCTTCTTCTGTCTGTTAGCTGCTGTCTCTCTCTCTCCCTCTGACCACCCCTCCCTCCCTTTCTGTACATCTCTCTGTGTTTCTTTATGTATGTGTCTCTCTCTCTATTGCTGTGTATGTCTCTAAAAACTCAGCAACTAAATGGCTTTGATATATACAGCCCTACACTTTCTACTGTGCCTGCTTCTTCTCTTAAAATCTCCTATGTCTAAAACTGAGTTATCTTCTTACCTTTGAAAACAGCTCCTCTTCAGACAAATTTTTCTCTATAAATGTCACCACTGTTCTAGCAAGTAATATTACTTAACTATTTCCCCAATGGCTAGAAGATGAAGTCCACATTTTCTGGGTATATCAGGCTGAAGCCCTCTACCTTTAGCCTTCAATCTCAGCTGTTCCTCCACTGACTGTCAGAAACATCAAGTGAGGCCCTGCTGCGCAGCTTTTGCTCTTGTGGGGCCTCTTGTCAGAATAATCTCTGCATTTTCCCCAACTTTAACTTACATACCAAGCCCCTTCAAATACTAGACTACCTCTCCCTTGATTCTTCTTCAGTTCCTCCAACTTTCCCCCTGAATGACTGCACTGGATTTTGTTGATACCACCCTTTTGCACCTCATCTGAGTTTCTTTACATAGTTTGGTAAAGGAAAAGAGAGACAATGCTAGAAAACAAGAAAAAATGAAATATTTATGAAGTCTCTCTTATAGTCACTGGGCTAGGAGTTTTCACTAATCCTCTCAATAATCCTAAAAAGTAGATACCATTGTTCTATGTGTAATTGTTCCAGGGCTAGGAGCCTTCATATTTGTCATAATTGGAAATCATTTGATGATACTTACTTTCTCATGTTTCAAATCCCCAAGTTACTTGGGATAGTCCTTGCTAAAATGTGTCATAACAGAATTATATAGCAATGTATAAGCTATTCTCACTATGTTCTTCTTATTTAGGCTGTCACCATTTAGCCGAGTGCGAGGATGGGTCTGTAACTTCAGTCCATAAAGCTGTCACTACGATCCTCATGGACAATTTACAGTGACATGCCCATAGGCATGTCAAGAAGAAATACACATAAATGTCATAGTCAAATGCTTGGTGGCAATTTATTCTGCTTTTTCTGTTGCTATAATTTTAATGAGCACACTGCAAGTTCTTATGTGGGGCATGCAATCCATTAGAGAAGGTTGCTATACACACCATGTAGATACTTGCCTGTCACAGAGTGATTTGCTGACAACACGAAAAATATGCCTTATTTCTTCAATGTGACAAGAGACAAAATGGTGCAAACTTTTGTAAATGACTTACAAAATGCTGCCATGACTCATTTAAGCTCTTTTTTTTTAAGTAAGGACCTCCCCAAATGGAAAGAGCAAGGTTATCACATGTTTCTGAACTACTGAAATACATTTGCTAGCACAAAGATTGGCAGAATTGTCGCAAACGATGAGCTTCTCTCCTCAGAATAATGGGGACTCTGGAAAAAAATATGATATATAACTCTTCCACAGCTATTTCTATGTTTTATCTTTAAGAGATTTTGATAAAGTGATAGGAAGGTGGGTATCAATAAGCCATTTCCTTATAAATGTACCTGTTATTCTAATTTCTTTCTAAACTGTAGATGCTCTGAATAAACTGAAATACATTATTTCCTTCTTTAGTTCATACAATGATTTCTCTGATCTGCAAAACTGACAAAGGAGAACGTATAAAATACATTGACAATACAGTGAACCAAGAAAAGCTGAAGGAAAGATCTAAAAGCTGAATGCATTTGAATCGACACAGCTTCACATCCTCAACTGCAGTTTACTGCAATAACTGTATGCACATCACAGGAACCAATCCCCTGCCAAACAAGGAACACTTTTTAGAATGAATGTAGCTATGTGGATTTTTTTTTTTTTTTTAAATCACCATGACAACTTTTACTCCTTCAGTATATGAATTTGCCAACTGCTTGAAACAATATAAAGGAAGAAGTATCCTGAAAATAAGAACCTGTTCTTGGTTCATCTTTAAATGGATAGTGGAGAAAAATACAAAAACCCAAGAAAGTGATTACATTAGTATTCACAGCATAGAAAAACTGATTCAGGTAAGATTACCTACCAGTGCCTTCCTGGGTAACACCTGGTGAAATAGCTTTCTGTTGTGATTATAGAAGATCATGTTCAGTGAGAAAAATACAGGTTTCAGATTTTGTCATACTGATTTGACTATCTCTTGTTGTATAAGTGAGTTTTCATTTTTGACTAGAGGCTGCTGAGATTCTTAGTGAATATATTATTTTGAGCAAGTTAAAATTGTCCAGTAAATGATGTCAACAACAAGTATGATGGCTGTTCTAGAAAACAGTACCTCTATTTCCTACATCTTTATATTGTTGGTTTTCTCCAAATTAAAATAAACAATGAAATACAGCTGTTCTCAAATAGCTTATTATCAACACAACTGGAATAAAATAAATGTTTCAGCAATGATTTATTTTTATATAGAACAACCTTGGTTAAACAAAATTGGAAAAACTGGTGAAATCCTGACATTATGAATTGAAGCCTATAAAAGCATTAGATAGATCAGATTCAGTCACTACTGCTTAAAACACTGACACCATTTAATGTAAAACAAATCAGCTTCATGCAAGCTTTGTTATTCAGTTTTATCTTGATATATATTTTATAATTTTATTTCTAGATAAACAAACCAAGAAATATAGAAAAGTCTATGGATTCCCCTGCAGTTACACAGCTCATCAATGGCAGAGTTTGGCCCAGAGTCTAGATCTCTAAACACTCTGAAGAGTGTTCTTCAGGTTGCCCTCAATAATTTAAATTGCAATTGTCATTTTTTTGACAAATATTCAGTTTTCTAATCTATTAGCTGGCCCTGTATATTTTATCTTTTTACCCAAAACACATAATTATAGTATTGACTTTTTTAATAGACTTTTTTAAAAAGATTTTTTATGTGGATCATTTTTTTTTAATTTATTTTGAATGGAGGATAATCGCTTTACACATTGTGTTGGTTTCTGCCATACATCATCCAGATGGCTAATACACACATGAAAAGATGCTCAACATCATTCATTATTCAGTTCAGTTCAGTGGCTCAGTTGTGTCCGACTCTTTGCGCCCCATGAATTGCAGCATGCCAGGTCTCCCTGTCCATCACCAACTCCCGGAGTTCACTCAAACTCACGTCCATCGAGTCGGTGATGCCATCCAGCCATCTCATCCTCTGTCGTGCCCTTCTCCAAGACATGCAACTCAAAACTACACTGAGGTATCATCTTACATGGATCAGAATGACCATCATCAAAAAAATCTATACACAGTAAATGCTAGAAAGGGTGTGGAGAAAAGGAACCCTCTTGCACTGTTGGTAGAAATGTAAATTGATCCAGCCACTATGGACAACTATATGGAGATTCCTTAAAAAGCTAGGAATAGAACTACCATATGACCCACAATCCCACTACTTGGTATATTCCCTGAGAAAGCCATAATTGAAAGAGACGCACACACCCCAATGTTCACTGCAGCACTATTTACAATAGCAAGGACATCAAGCAACCTAGATGTCCATTGACAGATGAATGGATAAGGAAGTTGTGGCACGTACGTGGATCATTTTTAAAGTCTTTATTGAATTTGTTACAATACTGTTTCTATTTCATATTTTGGTTTCTTGGTCATGAGGCATGTGGGATCTCGTCTCTCGAACCTGGGGCTGAACCCTCACCCTTGCGCTGGAAGGTGAAGTCTTAACCATTGGACCACCAGGGAAGTCCTAGCACTGACTTTTTATGGCAAATTTTCTCTCAAACCTCTGAGACATTATCTGACACTATATGCTGATTTAGAGGAGAACATCTTTTACTCTCTTTCAAGATATGAGTGTTGTACACACAAGCAATTTGTGTCCGGGGAGTTCACATAGCATTTCTTCGATGATAGCCCCTTGTTAACTCCTGAAACGACTTATTCCCTGTCGGTCTGTCATTATCTTGTGTATTTGCATATTATTTGCCTCCCACTAGAATTTCCTTAAGAGCAAGGTTTATATTTGTCTTATTTAGGCATGAATCTCCAGAACAGCAGCAGGACTGTAACTGGCACATAGTAGGTGACCAATATACTTTTTGTTGAATAAGTGATTCATTCAGAAAACACCCTTATCAACTTGGTAATTTAGACACGTACCTTACATTTCTAATGGAGTCAGGGGGTCACATAATACAGCATCCACATTTGATTTAACACTTCAAAGTAATATATGAGTTTTTAAGCTGTATAAATGTAAGAATCATTATTTAAAGCAATTTCCTTCTATATTCCTAGGCACGGGCTCTCTCTGGCTTTCCCTTGGAGAGTCTGAGATAACTCATAGTCATGAGACTTGCTTTGATCAAGCTGTGGCATCCATTCCTCCACCCTACACATGGCACCTGCTCGTGTCTGCTCTGTGTAACAGCTCATGCCAACCTTAACAGGAACCCAAGCTTCACTCCATGAAAGTGAAGTGAAAGTGAAGTTGCTCAGTTGTGTCTGACTCTTTGTGACCCCAAGGACTATACAGTCCATGGAATTCTCCAGGTCAGAATACTGGAGTGGGTAGCCTTTCCCTTCTCCAGGGGATCTTCCCAACCCAGGGACTGAACCCAAGTCTGCCACATTGCAGGAAGATTCTTTACCAGCTTAGCCACAAGGGAAGTCCAAGCCTTATTTCATACTTGATTCATTAAGCCTTAGATGACCCAAACAAGGCTGCTATTTCTCAATCCTTGAAATCACAACATAGGCTCCATTTATAGCTTCACTTTCTGAAGGCAATTTTCCCCAAACTTCAAATTTGTGGCTTCCTTCTTGTCTTTGATTCCTGGTTTAAGGGATTTGGAAAGGTATTATGTGTTGAGCATAGAGTCTGAACCAGACTCCCTGGTTTAAATTGTGAGACCCCATCACTTATAGCTATGGAAACGTGAGCAAGTTACAAAACCTCTCTGTAGCTCAGTTTCTTGGTCTTCAGAACTGGGATAATAATACAGCTTGTCCCAGAAAGTTATCATGAAGACTTGAGATTATGTAAAATACATGTGCTGTGTATATTTATAGTTACACTTATTCACACACACACATCACTTAGTGCCTGGTGCAAATGTTAGTTGTTGTTATCAGGTTGAATGGACAACCTATTTGCTCATTTTTTTCTCCTGTGTCATACACTTTTCTATAGATGTCTTTTAAGTATAAATTTACGTTAAAATACAAAAGAGACAATCAAGCTCAAGTCTCTGCTATCTGCTAAAGTTGCGACACATACACTTTTTAAAAGCTGTATTCTAACACCCACAACTGCTTAAAATTCCAAAAATTTTCCAATTCTCTGTTCAAGTAAGTGTAATCAAAACTTTTAAAATTTAATCTCTAGAAGGAAAAGAAATCAAAATTTAAGCTAAAATGTTAGTTTGACAAATGATAAAGTTTGTGTTGGAAACATCTTTCCCAACATGGTATAAACAGGTAGTTTGAGAACTGAAGTTTAAAAGGAGGAAGCAATAACCTCATTCCCTGATTCTGAGAATAAAATTAGTGGGACATTTAAAAAACAATTTTTTAATGTATTTAAAAATGCTCACATATGTGTTTTCATGTATGCATCTATAATTCCACTTCTTACAACTTATCCTGAAATCAGTGCATGCGTGCTCAGTTGTGTCCATTTATTTGCAACCCCATGGACTATAGCCAGCCAGGCTCCTCTGTCCATAAAATTTCCAGGCAAGAATACTGCAGTGGGTTACCATTTCCTCTCCCAAAGGATCTTACCAACCCAGGGATGGAACCCACATCTCTGGGACCTCCTGAATTGACAAACAGATTCTTTACCAACCATGCCACCTGTAAATCATGACTGCTACTAATTTGGATTATGATTTTGTTTTAAAAAATAAAAAGCTGGAAACAAGCTGCCAACAAAGGAATGTCACTTGGCATGTGATTCTAAACAAAGTAAGTCATTAGCTACTGTAGTTGCTGACCTTCAACACACACTGAAAGCAGTTTCAGGGTAGTGATCAGGAACAAGGCATTCTGTGCTCTGGCAAAACTGGCAGAACAGATCTTCAGATAGTTTTCAGGAGAAAATTTTTAGGAACCTGATTCTTGCACCTTCCCATACTTAGAGAAGCACTAAAATCATTAACTAAGGTCTCTATTACTCATGCCTAGCAGCAATCTTCTCCTGGCATGTGTGCATGGTTGCACATACCCCCTTCACCAAACTCCCGTGCAGACTGACCCTACCCCTTCTTCTGAACAATTTCTCAGTGCTCTCTGAGAGGCTGTCTGCTGGGCTACAGGCCTCACTAAGACACTGAATAGACTTGACTCACAGCTTTTATACTGTGTGTTTTCTTTCAGTCAACAAAGCTAAAAGTATAATAATAGGTTACATACTTTTTGGATTAAATGTGTGATAAATTGTTTAATAATTGAATTGCATAAAATATTTAAAATGTGAAAATGGTAACATACATGAAGAAAACAGGATCAAGATATACAGTAGGACAAAATTTTTGCTCAAAGAGCATGTGTATTAATATATAACTTATTTAAAATACATTTATATAAGCACTCAATATCCATGTTGTTCTAGTAGTAAAGAATCCGTCTGTCAATGCAGGAGACATAGAGACATGGTTTCGATCCCTGAGTCAGAAAGATCCCCTGGAGTAGGGGTTTGCAACCCACTCCAGTATTCTTGCCTAGAGAATCCCATGAACAGAAGAACCTGGCAGACTACAGTCCATAGGGTGACAAAGAGTTGGACATGACCGAAGCAACATAGCCCACACACACACAATTTATTTCAGACACTGTTCTAACACTCTACAGATATTAACTAATTTAATATTCATATCTACCCTATAAGAACGTTGTTATTATTGTTACTACTTTACAAATGAGGAACACCAAACACAGAGAGGTTAGCAAATCCCCCTGGCATCACACAGTTAGAAAGTGGACATGCCACGATTTGAACTCAAGGGTTCTGCTCCAGTGTCCACGCTCTTTTCACTAAACTTTTTTTCTAAGACTGATTTTTGACTATCCATATTTTAAATTTTTCTACAGTGAATTTCTGTTATTTGTAGAAAAACTGTTCTCAACATCTAAATGTTTATTCTTTCCCAAAGTGTGCATTTATTTTCATGAAAAAAAGATGTCATAGATGTAAATAATCAGTAGAGATTTAAAAGGTTTTATTTTTTAATCATGTGTCTAATTTTAATCTTTGTCTTTACTTAACAAAATAAGCTTCCTGTTAACTTTGTAAATTAGTCTGTATCATAGATTTATACTTGCCTTCATCTAAGTTGTTTTCTATGTTAACTATATGAATTTAAACCATACCATTGTCAAGCCAGGAGATAGGAGAACAAGCCTCAGATCTGCCTCCCTGAAAGCAAGGGGCTCAGGATATTTATGGGATAAAGAATAAAGAAATAGGTCTAAAATGTGGGGAATGTGGGAAGTGTGGGGAAAAGTGACTGAAAACGGGTGTAATAATTGTCATTCTGTGTGGATGTGGCTAAGTGACAGGTCTCTAAATGTTCAAAAAGGGAGGTGCTTACTAGCAAGATCTGAGAGTGGAGTTTTCGGCCCCCTGACTTCAAAAGGTCACTGAGCAGTCACGCACCCATGCCCATCTGGAGGGTAAAAGATCCTATTCAGTCTTTACCAGCTCAGTTCAAACTAGACACAGCTGACTCCAAGTTGATTGAAAACAACTCAGGTAAACACCTTATTATGTAGGTGACGTGCCATTTTGAGGACATGCAAGTCTTTTGTAGCAACAATTAAAACAACATTGGTTAGTGAAGGCAGATGAAATGGATTTGATTAACAATCACCATCAGTTTTACATGTGGCTCTCTGCTAAATATCTAGGTAGGGTTCACACAGGTTAGCTTACAGTGTGGCCGGTCTACAGACTATGGTGGTATTTGCGGGCATACAGAATAGGACAGGTCTACCTCAACAATCTTTCTGTTATCTAAAATATCATTCATCACACAGCCTAATTCATAAGCCTAAAAGCTAACAGAACTTTGTGCTCCAAGTGACAACCCATACTTCTGATCTTTAAACATTTCTTGCAAAGAATTCCAGTTTCTAAATTATATTATGACATCTTTTTTGAAAGATGACATATGGTTTTTAAGATAACCTCTCCATGCAGCTTTCATAATTATTATAACCAACGCTTTGATGCAGTTCAGTTGAATTTCAAAACTGATTGTTCATATATTCAGGGAGATTTGCAAGAAAATCAATTTTCAGATTATGGAAAAGGGCAGCCTTTTGAGAAGTCTCAATATCACCCCAAGGCTTTCTTCAGAGTCAAAGCAGTTTAGTTCCCTCAGATATGTTTGAAAATTTACAAATTACTAGATAAATTATTCCTTTCTAATCTTTGATTAAGATTTACAGGCACACAGATTCTTTCTAATACAAATCTTTCAAAATGATAGAATATTCTTCTCAATATATGCTTTGGTACCCAGGGAATCACTATTCAAATTGGTTCACCAAAGGCAGAACCTTCGCAGTGTTTACAGCAAACGTTAAAAACATGTCACTAGTTATCAAAGATGTCATTTTTCAGCAAGTGCTTTGATCTGAATCATTTCTTTCACTCATGATTACAAAATGCCAAAAACATTTAAAGTGGTCTCACCCAAATGTAAAGGTCACACTTCTATATGAACTAACATTTACATCAGCGTAGTTCTGTTGCACTTTCACTGTTAACAGAACATAAAATGGGATTCTTCCTGTCTCACTTTTGGTTGGGGCTTTAAACAATAGGCACCCATCACTCCCAAATTTCAAGGTGATGGTGTAATTAAAAAAAAAAAAATGATCTTTGTCCCAGGCTCCAGACTCAAAGCTTCAAAAGTCTTTGGGTTTCCTAAGTCTCTTGTTTCTCATACAAGCCACTCTGGACTATATGAAGTTTATGCTAGCAAAGTGACCCATGGGGGTGGGGGAGAGGAGGGTATGGCCAGGTAGCTTCTGGATGGAAAGGCTGGTGGCCAGAGAAACCAACCACAGGATTAGAGGGTTAGAACTTTCAACTATACCCCACAACCTCCAGGGAAGCGAAGGGGACTAGAAATTTAGTTCAATAACATTGCCAATGAATTAATCATATCAATGAAATAAAACCTAGATTACAGCTCTCAACACTGAGGATTGGAGATCTTGGTGAACATACTGATGTGTTCTGTAGGTATGTGCCTGGAGAGGGCCTAGAAGCTCTGTGCTCAGGAGCTTCTAGAACTTGCTACTCTAAGTATCAATTTATCTGACTGCTCATTTGTATCCTTTATAATAAAATAGTCTCTGTAAGTATAGCACCTTCCTGAGTTCTGGGTCATTCTAATGGATTTTCAAACCTGAAGGGGGAGTGTTGAAATTCCTGAATTTGTAACCAAATTGGACAGAAGTGCAGACAGCATTGGAATGGAGGACTTGCAGTTAGCATTTTAAATGAAAACAGTCATGTGGAACTCAGACCCTTAAGTTGTAGGGCCTGTGCTAACTAGGATAGTTAGTAATTGAATTGAATTAAATTGTAGGACGCCCAGTTAGTATTCGGAGAAGGCAATGGCACCCCACTCCAGTATTCTTGCCTGGAAAATCCCATGGACAGAGGAGCCTGGTAGGCTGCAGTCCATGGGTTCACTAAGAGTCGGACATGACTGAGTGACTTCACTTTCATGCATTGGAGAAGGAAATGGCAACCCACTCCAGTGTTCTTGCCTGGAGAATCCCAGGGACGGGGGAGCCTGTTGGGCTGCTGTCTATGAGGTCGCACAGAGTCAGACATGACTGAAGTGACTTAGCAGCAGTTAGTGTTAGAGACCACTAAAGAAACCTTACAAAGGAGGTGATCAAAAACCTCTTCAACAATCCAGAACTGGACACCCACGTCTAAGACAGGAGAGACCAAGATGAGACGCTGTAAATTACAAGAGCTCTTTGTATTCCTTGGGATCAGGGAGTGATGTTCTTGAATGTTAAGTCCTGGGAAAACAGAATCAGAGAGATTCATACCTGTCTTCCAGAACTAAGACGATATACACGGTCTACACCTGAGAAATCTAACAAGGAAGAGATGCTGGCTACCTGACCCAACAGCCTCACTGAGAGTTTTCCTTGCACTGAGAACAGACCGCAGCTGCAGAATGAGCTAAGCTAAAGGGTTTGTAACTCTTTGTCCTGGGTCAGATAAAGGACATGCTTCAGAGGGCCGACAAGAGTTATCTTAGATTCTAGCCAAGAAGGTCCCTGGAGACAGAATGGAGAGACCAGAAGTGTCTGGGAAATGAGGTTAGAACCAGAATTGATAGAAAGAGAAATCCACATCAAGGGAATTATAAGGGAGAAATTCCCAGCAATGCTGCACCAGGGTCTTCAAGGAACCACAGAGCACCCACGACCGCCCAGAGAGTGCCAACAGAGAGAGTCAAGTATGACTTTCCTATCTCTCTGCCCTTCCTTTGCTGGAGGAGCCAGAGGTGGCTGAGAAAATTGGGAAAAGAAATCAGAGTGCTAGGTGATGAAATAAAGGGGCCAACCACTGCCTATTTCCCACAGTCAGCCTGAAGCAACCCGAGTCAAAAGGAAAGAGGCTTTCACTAATCACATTGGGAGGTCTGATTATTGCCCCTGACCCAATGAGCCTGCTTCAAGGAGGACTAGAAGTAGCCAAATGAATTTATTTTTTAAAAGATGCCAGAAAAGTCATGGGATATGGGCTCAGTTTCATTACAAAGGATTGGAAAGGGTGAACAAATCCCATAGAACCTTGCCCCAAAATGCCTCAAACATATTGAAGGAAATGAATCATTCAATGATATAAATGTCTTTCTATAACTTTACCAGCATTGTTAATATGCTCTGTTTTATTATGTGCCACACACATTTTATCTACACGATAACTCTATGAACTATGGGCACTATTATTTTCATCTTTATATTTGATAAGGAAACTGAAACTTGGGAAAATGGAATAACTTACCAGTATTCCATATCTACTTAGGGGTAGAGCTGGTATCTGAATCCAGATCATTTTGACAGCAGTGATGGTGCCATTCATTAATGTATCACATTAGCATGCCAATTGAATGTCAATTTTTAAAAACATATTGATGAAGCAGATAATGATGATTAAGTCCATATGATTTCTTTTAAAGTTGCTACTACATATTCAGGTTAGTTGCTTCTCTATTAACTTGAATAATAAGTGGTGAGCATGTGGGACATGGCCATTCAGGGCCTAATGCCCCCACCTTATCCCCCAACTCACCAGGGCTCCCATTCACCCAGTCATTAGTTACCATTTTACATTTTACGGATTTTAGCTTCTTTATCAAGACAATATGATTTCTATTGTCAAGTAACTTGATTACAGAAAATCTAAATATCATAGATGTTCCTAAGTGGCTTCCTGATTTTCCACTTGACAGGAAGGGAAATATGCAGCAAAAGAACACATAATGCTCAAATTTCCTCTTACAACATTAGTTCTCCCAGGGTCCAATTTTACAATAATTTTTAATTATTATACCTCCAGGCTTCCAGTTTACTTTATTATTCATTTATTCCTGAGAAATGAAAAGAGGTTTGACATTCCTTGCATATATATATGTGTGTGTGTGTGTATATATAGCATAGCTTTTGCTACTGTTGTTCATTAGAACAAATGTGGATATTATCTGTTATTGTCATCATCATTGTTATTATCCTCCCTCTAGTCTTGCCTGAAAAATCCCATGGACAGAGGAGCCTGGTGGGCTGAAGTCCATGGGGTCGCTAAGAGTCAGACACGACTGAGCGACTTCACTTTCGTTTTTCACTTTCATGCTTTGGAGAAGGAAATGGCAACCCACTCCAGTGTTCTTGCCTGGAGAATCCCAGGGACGGGGGAGTCTGGTGGGCTGCCGTCTCTGGGGTAGCACAGAGTCGGACACGACTGAAGCGACTTAGCAGCAGCAGCAGCAGCAGCAAATTGCTATAGCTACTGTTAGCTGGGGGGATGGTTTACAATACCTCTGACATTCCACAGGGTTTATCATATTTTAAAACTGCAAGCTCCCCTCAGGACATCAAGGGCATCCGTGTGTATGTGTGTGTGTGTGTGTGTGTACGTGCATTTCTTTCACCATTTCGGATCTCCCCACCCTGAACTTTATATACAGTCTGTGACACACTGGGGAATCCTTCGACTCCACAGAATGTAACACATAAAGGGATTATTATTGTTATCTTCAATTATCTCAAATCCCAAGGATTGTAATAAATAAAAGCTCAGGAATAATGAAATAATAAATTTTCATTTAGAAGAAGTAGCAATCTGAATATCTTTAATACATGCCATCACTCTCACTCCTAAACTTCCCAGAACATGGGTGATATTGCCCTTGAATGTCCTCAGGGCTGTCAGTAAGATTAAATCTTCCCTCTTTACTGATGTAAATTCTTAACTCAAAGGAATATAAGACATCCTTTGTGAAACAAAAGGTGACAGATAAAAATGGTTTAAGAAATTACTCTTTAGAACTATATTATTAAGCAGCAGATCTCTGAAGGGTTCTCTTACCAGACTCAAAGTTCCTTGAGATATTGTACCTAGCAAGCACGATGCCTCAAAATAGGCTTGTGCCATCAATATTAGATTTTTAAAAGATTTTTAAAGGGGAGGCAGAAACAAATCCAGAGAGATGGGGACAAAGAGCTGGTAGAGACAGTCAGGAAAGAGGTTTATCTATGCATCAACTTTTCAGTACCTAAAGTCAGCAAGGTAGACTGACCTGCTTTAAGCTCTCATTGCTTTAGCTGCCCTTTGGAAAGCCCCATCCAGCAAACAAAGGCTGTGGTCTGTTTTCCCCAACTACCCAGCAGCTTTGTCCCCTGCTAGGTTCCTAGCTTTTCAGTGCCCCACCCCCACCTCCACAACTCTTCACTCCAACTCCACACCTTACCTCCCTTCATTCTGCAGTAGAACTGTGAATTAATGATTGCCTTGACCTAACTGTCCCTCTATCCCTCTGGCTGATCAAATGTTGACTCCAGTTAACATTTTTGTAAAACTTGCCAAATAAAGCTTTTTTATTCACTGAGCATTGATCATCATTTGCTCTGGAATGTTTTTTATTTACAAGGTGACAAAAATCAAAAGTTAATTTTTTTGCCTTTTATTTGATATGAGGGTACAAATGATTACACTCTTACATTTCTTAAATGATATAACTATATTTAAAATAAATTTTGTTTCAGTTTTCTTTATGTTTCCCATAGTTTTAATTGTGTCTTATAATATATAATTTTTTAATTTTATTTTTAAACTTTACATAACTGTATTAGTTTTAATCCTTAAAAATATAAAAATGTCAAGTATTTATACTCTTTCTAATCTGAATCCCACAATACTACTTTGCAAAACTGTAATCATTTATTTATTATTTAATTCTTCAAGTTATACCTGAATGTGTGTTGTGGGTAAACATCATTTTTAAAAGCAATGTGAAATTTTAGATGAATAATTTTGTAAAGAAATTTTTAAGGCCATTATTTTATGCATGAATACATATATTTGTCTATTGGTACTCACACATAACTTCTCACAAGCAAAGAAATAAAGACATGGATAGGGCCTAACACAGGGATTCTCCAACTACCATTAAAATTAGGATGGAATTATCCACTGTTTAATACACATTTTCTAATACTGTCCATTCAAATATCAGTACTGTGCCAAGAGCTATAAAGAATATAAAGGCAAACATCATTACATCATTAAACATCACTCCTATGAAATTCTGATTTGTTATAATACTATTTATTTTGGAAGTGTTATTTTTTCCAGAAAAAAAAACACCCCAAATGGTGTGTATTTATATTTCCTATGCTTTGAATGTTAATATGCTCACAGCCATTAACAGCTAGTGTGGACAAATACACTTTGCATGGTTTTGGCCAACTGGTATTACTTTACCATGTTAAAAATTTTCTTAACCAATGAGCACACTACCTTGCCAGGAGTAGAAAATACTTTGAAACACTTATTGTTCATTTAACTGTGATCTCTATTTTTGCCCTGTATTTTATGCTATGAAAACAGTTTTAATCTGTAACAGCAGGAAAAAAAAAAAAAGATTTGCAAGTGACAATATACACCAAATTTGTCAGATTCTTCTACAGCTGTTGTACAAGTGTATAGGAATAGGTATAGCCTTTAATGTATACAAAAGAGAAAGCAGAATACAAAAGAGAAAGAGGAATACCACTAACATTAAGAGGGAAAAAAAATCTTCATACAAACTCTTTCAGAGAATAGGTAAAAAGGGAACTTTTCTCAACTTATTTTAGGTCAGCATAATGCTGATATTAAATTCTGATAAGAAATTGATACAAAAGGAAAATCAGAAGTCAGTTTCACCTACGGACAAAAATGCAAATACTCTAAACAAAATATCAGCCAACTATACCCAGTAATGGTGCACTTTGATCAATTTAGAATTTTTCCCTGAAAACCTAGCACTTTGGGTTTTACAGTGTATAATCATGTAAGGAACTGTAGACAAAGCCTATGGAGTATGAAAATTAGCCAGTAAAATCACAGACTCCTGAAAAAAGCAAAAATCTTGAAAAAGTAATACTCTCTTGAGAGTCCTTTGGACAGCAAGGAGATCAAATCAGTCAATCATAAAAGAAGTCGACCCTGAAAATTCACTGGAAGGACTGATGCTGAAGCTGACACTCCAATATTTTGGTCACCTGATGTGAAGAGCCTACTCATCGGAAAAGATCCTGATGCTGGGAAAGATTGAAGACTCTTCAGAGTCCCTTAGATAGCAAGGAGTTGAAACCAGTCAATCCTAAAGGCAATCAATCCTGAATAATCATTGGAAGGACTGATGCTGAAGAAGAAGCTCCAATATTTAACTGATACAAAGATCTGACTTATTGGAAAAGACCCTAAAGCTAGGAAAGATTGAAGGCAGGAGGAGAAGGGGATGATAGAGAATGAGATGGTTGGATGCCATCACCGACTCAATGGACATGAATTTGAGCAAACTCTGGGAGATGGTGAAGGACAGGGAAGCCTGGCATGCTGCAGTCCATGGGGTCACAAACAGTCAGACATGACTGAGCAACTGAACAACAACAGCACTTTCTACAAAATAATAAATTAGAAAATAAAATACACCCTACAGAGGGAAATAAAAGAAAAAAAAATTGTCTTGAATACAGACAGAGGTAAGGGATTTGGAGACTGAATTCACAATATTATGTGGTCAAAAAATCGCAAGCCAAGATATTAATACCAAGTAATACAAGGTTACTAGAGGCTATAGTTATGTGTGAAGCAAACTCACCTTCTCTCTGCAGTAAAGCACTTTAAATGCAAAACAAAAAATTCTATCGACTCCTAAGTTCAAGAGTCTATATTATACTAACATGAGGAAATAAGCAAGCAGAATATAGAAATAGAAGAAAACAACAATAAAATCATACAAAAAATGTTGAAATTATATTCAGCATGTAATCTAATATAAAATAACTATGTTTAATGATATTTGAAGAATTCTTTTGCCAAGATTTTAAGAGATCATTAAAAATAAGTATATAAACTTTGGCAGATTTCCTGAAAAATCTAATAGAACTTTAGGACTTAAAAACTACAATGATAAATGCAAAAAAAAAATGAATAAACTAAAAGTCAAGTTACATGTAGCTGAAAGGAGAATGAGTGAAATTGAATACAAATAAGAAGACATGTACTTAAAAGTAGTTAAGAAGCTTAGTGTGGTCAAAGAAAATTACCTGTGTGATACAGATTCTGTAAAGTTTTCTGAGACTTGCTTTATAGCTGACCTATTAAATGGCCAATTTTGTAAATATTCCATGTGACTTGAGAATATTCTGTATTTTTATATTATTCAATGGAGTGCTCTATTTTCTTCCAGTAGATCAAGTATGTAATTATGTTCACATACATTTATTTTTCCTGTGTACTTATTTTTCCATGTCTCCTTTTACTTCTGTCAATCATTGTTCTCTGTATTGTGATACTATGTTACTAGGTATGTGAAAAAATACTACTAGCAAGTTAAACATTTTTTGTTACATAGTATTGATATAATGATCATCTCAATAGATACAGAATAATCATATAAAATTTAATATGACTAATGAAAAAAGGAAACAAATTCTCATCTAACTATGAATAATACAAAGCTTTTTGTCTAAGAAGATATCAAAAAGAAAGAAAATCTTATAGCACTCATTGAAAATCAGAAGGAAGAGACTTTCATTACCACTAAAATGTACTGGAGGTTCACATCAATGCAATAATAGAGCAATAAGGTATAAAATGTATAAGGACTGTTAATGAAGAAATAAAGCTGTCATTATTTACAGATGATAAGACTGTCTACAAAGAAGCCTAGAAGAATGTACATATAAATTATTCCAGTTAAGAACAGATTATAATCAGTTTGCCAAATATAAGGACATTACATAAAACTTAATTGCATTCCCATACACCAACAAAAAGTACTAAAAAACTTAATTTTACAAAGTGAGAAAAGCCATCTAGAACAGTCACACAAAACATAAAGAATCTAGACAGTGGTACTCTGCAGTCAGTATGTACAGCTTGCAAAAATTCATTGCTAAATTTTCAAGAATTGTGCAAGTCAACTGTTAAAGCCATTGTTAAAAATTAAAATATATAAACATACAATTAAATACCTAGCTGCATTATTACATTTTGCCATTATTTGTGACCTTGAGGTTATTTGCATTTACTATTTCTGTTTGGTGGAATACTATACAATAGTGTGCTACTTCATATCTCTTTCTAATTCTACATTCACATTAATATTGGGCCGGACAAAAAGTTCATTCAGATTTTTCCATAACTTGGCTCTAGTAGAGCTTAGTTGCCTTTAACTTCATTTGAAATAATTTTGTTAGATTGTATTATGACAGCTGTCATATCAGTATGCATTAAAGAAATTCTCAAAGTTGGTGAATCTTTGTGTGGCCATTTTAACATTGAAGATGGAAGGAAAGAAGCAACATTTTGGCATATTATGCTTTATTATTTCAAGAAAGGTTGAAATGCAACTGAAATGCAAAAACACATTTGTTCAGTGTATGGAGAAGGTGCTATGACTGATTAAACATGTCAGAAGTAGTTTGCAAAGTTTTGTCCTGGAGATTTCTAACTAGATGCTGCTCCACAGTCAGGCAGACCAGTTGAAGTTGATAGCTAACAAACTGAGACATTAATTCAGAACAATCAACATTATACCATGCAGGAGATAGCTGACATATTCAAAATATCCAAATCAAGTTTCAAAACTCATTTGTACCAGCTTGGTTATGTTCATTGCTTTGATGTTTGAGTTCTATGTAAGTTAAGCTAAAAAACCTTCTTGACCATATTTCTGCATGCAATTCTCTACTTAAACATAACAAAAACATTTTGTTTTAAAAACAAACTGTGCTGGATGATGTCAAGTGGATATTACACAATAATGTGTAATGGAAGAGATGGTGGGGAGAAGAGAAGTGAAATAAACCACCACCAACCATGCATGGCTCAAATGGTAAAGAATCTGCCTGCAATTTAGGAAACCCAGAGTTGTGAAGATCCCCTGGAGAAGGGAATGGCTACCCATGAGAGAGGAGCTCGTGGCAGGCTACAGTCCATGGAGTGGCCAAGAGTCAGACATGACTGACCGACTAACACTTCACTTCAACCACAGCAAAGTCTGGTCTTCATCCAAAGAAAGTGATGTAGTGTATATGGTAGGATTGGAAGAGTAGTAGTGTCAGTCACTCAGTCACATCCCCATGGACTGTAGCCTCGCCAGGCTTCTCTGTCCGTGGAATTCTCTAGCCAAGAATACTGGAGAGGGTAACCATTCTCTTCTCCAGAGGATCTTCTCTACCAAGAGGGTGAACCCTGGTCTCCCACATTGCAGGCAGATTCTTTATCATTGCACCTCCTGGGAAGCCCAACAGGATTGGAAAGGAGTCCTCTACTACAAGCTCCTTCCAGAAAAACAAACGATTAATTCCAACAAGTACTGCTCCCAATTAGAACAAATGAAAACAGCACTTGATGAAAAGTATTCAGAATTAGTCAACAGAAAATACATCATCTTCTATCAGGATAACACAAGACCACATGTTTCTTATATGACCAGGCAAAAACTGTTATAACTAGGCTGGGAAACTCTGATTCATTCACCATGTTCACCAGACATTTTACCTTTGGATTTCCATTTATTTCAGTCTTTATAAAAGTTTCTTAATGGAAAAATATTCAATTCCCTGGAAGACTGTAAAAAGCTCCCAGGCACATTCTTTGCTCAGAGAGTGAAAAAGTTTTGAGGACACACAATTATGAAATTGTCTGGAAAATGGCAGAAGTTAGGGGAGAAAATGGTGAATACATTGTTCAATAAAGTTCTGGGTGAAAGTGAAAAATGTGTCTTTTATTTTTATTTAAAAACTGAAGGAACTTTGTACCCAACCCAATAGCCTGAAATTGGCCATGGTAGGACAATTTATACCATGAAAATCAGCAAACTCTAAAAACCATTCCTCTTCTCCCCTAAGCTCAGAAAACCTACTGTGAAACATTTACCAGGATATCACTGACCCAAGGAATGAATCTATCAAAAGATATAAATGATATCTATGGTGGATATTATAAAAATTAATTTACTGAGTACCTACTGTGTATCTTTAGGAAATAACCAAACAGATAAAAGTCTGCTCTCACTTCTAACAATTTGTTATATGGGGCTAAACACTACGTGAGTAAAAGAGGATTACAATTTTAAGTAGGCCAAACCTCATTGTGAAGGAAAAAACTAAAGAAAAGAATAGAGAGAGGAAAAAAACTAAATAAATGGAAAAATATAACACATTCAGGTTTTCAACCTCCAAATTTGAAATATATAATTTCACCACCAATCTTTCTATACATGGATTGTGATGCCAAATAAATACATCAAAAGCTTTTGGTAGAACTTAAGAATCTAATTCTAAAATTTACAAGACAGAGCAAAGCTCCAAGAGTAGTCAAGATTTTGAAGGAGAGAAAGGTTGAGAGCTTTTGTTTACTAATGCTAATTTATTATAAAGTTATAGTAATTAAAATAACAGGACCATGTTAGAATAAAGAATCTGGAAATAAATCTTCCCAGATTTGGAGGACTGATACATACTAGAGATAGCATGAAAGACTGGATGGGAAGGGCATGGGGGACTAGTGTTACTAGTGCTAGACAAACAGGCATTCTTTAAAAACAAAATGAGTGAACAAAGAACACCGGGCTTATATCTCATACCACACATAAACATCTAATTCAAGTTGATTAAGAACTTAAATGTGAAAAAAAAAAAAGCTTTAAAATATTTAGAAGATAGGAGAATGTCTTCATGATCTCAGCTATAAAGGGTTTCTTAAACAAGAACTAGAAACACATTAATCTGTGGAGAAAGATAGCTAATAAACTCAACTACATTAAATTAAAAACTTTTATTTATCAACAGAACAACCCAAAAAGTGAAAAACAAACTACAACAGAATCTAAAAAGAAATGATACAAATGAATTTACAACACAGAAACAGACTCACTGACTTTACGAAGGTGCTTCTGGTTGCCTGGGTGAAGGATGGAAGGAAGGGATAGTTAGGGAGTTTGGGATGGGCGTATACACACTGTGCTTAAAATGGAGAGCCAACAGTGGATATGACACAATTGCACTCATCTCACATGCTAGTAAAGTAATGCTCAAAATTCTCCAAACCAGGCTTCAACAGGACGTAAACCATGAACTTCCAGATAATCAAGCTGGTTTTAGAAAAGGCAGAGCAACCAGAGATCAAATTGCCAACATCCATTGGATCACTGAAAAACCAAGAGTTCCAGGAAAACATCTACTTCTGCTTTATTGACTATGCCAAAGCCTTTGACTCTCTGGATCATAACAAACTGTGGAAAATTATGAAAGTGATGGGGATACCAGACCACCTGACCTGCCTCCTGAGAAATCTGTATGCAGGTCAGGAAACAACAGTTAGAACTGGACATGGAACAGCAGACTGGTTCCAAACAGGAAAAGGAGTGTGTCAAGGCTGTATATTGTCACACCCTGCTTATTTAACTTATATGCAGAGTACATCATGCAAAATGCCAGGCTGGATGAACCACAGGCTGGAATCAAGACTGCCGGGACAAATATCAATAACCTCAGATATGCAGGTGACACCACCTTTATGGCAGAAAGTGAAGAGGAACTAAAGAGCCTCTTGATGAAAGTGAAAGAGGAGAGTGAAAAAGTTGGCCTAAAGCTCAACATTCAGAAAACTAAGATCATGGCATCTGGTCCCATCATTTCATGGGAAATAGATGGGGAAACAGTGGAAATAGTGTCAGACTTTATATTTTGGGCTCCAAAAACACTGCAGATGGTGATTGCAGCCATGAAATGAAAAGATTCTTACTCCTTGGAAGAAAAGTTATGACCAACCTAGACAGCATATTAAAAAGCAGAGACATTACTTTACCAACAAATGTCCATCTAGTCAAGGCTATGGTTTTTCCAGTAGTCATGTATGGATGTGAGAGTTGGACTGTGAAGAAAGCTGAGCACCAAAGAATTGATGCTTTTGAACTATGGTTTGGATAATACTCTTGAGAGTCCCTTGGACTGCAAGGACATCCAACCACTCCATCCTAAAGGAAATCAGTCCTAAATGTTCATTGGAAGGACTGATGTTAAAGCTGAAACTCCAATATTTTGGCCACCTGATGCAAAGAACCGACTCACTTGAAAAGACCCTGATGCTGGGAAAGATTGAAGGTGGGAGGAGAAGGGGATGACAGGAGATGAGATGGTTGGATGGCATCACCGACTCAATGGGCATGAGTTTGAGTAAACTTCAGGAGTTGGTGAAGGACTGGGAGGCCTGGCGTGCTGCAGTCCATGGGGTCGCAAAGAGATGGACAGGACTGAGTGACTGAACTGAACTGAACAAGGACTTACCGTATAGCACATAGAAATCTGCTCAATGTTATGTGGCAGTCTGGATGGGAGGGGAGTTTGGGGAAGAATGTATACATTTGTCTGAGTCCCTTCACTGTTCACTTGAAACTATCACAACATTTTAATCAGCTATACTAAAATACAAAATAAAAAGTTTTCTTAAAAAGGCCCTATAAAAATTATATGACAACTGGGATTTGCTTGAGGGTGGAAGAGTGGATTGTGGGGAGAGATATAGTTGAAGTAAGAGTAACCATAAACCAGAGAAAACTGATACTATTGTAGCAAAGCAATGGCTCCCATGCTCAGGGCACTCTTCTCTAATTTTGTTATGTTTGAAATGTCTCGTAATAAAAGATCTAAAAGACTATAAATTGAAAGAAATTATTAATGACACATAAACCTAGAAAAAAGGATTAACCTTCAAAGCACTTGAAGAACTCATAAAAAATTTAACAAGATAAAGAATTCAATGGCAAAAATGTGGAGATGGGGCAACAAATACATTTTCCATAGAAGAATATGAAACATCACTAAGCATAAAAAGACACTCCATCTATAGTCAAGGGAATGAAAATTAAAACCCCAAGGAGATACTATATTATATCTACTAGATGGGAAAAAGTTTAAAAGTTTGATGAGAAGGTGAATAAATAAAAGTTGATCCACAGCTGATAGATGTGTAAATTGGAACAGGCAATTTAGAGAATAATTTGGTGATATCTGACCAAGTGGAGATGCACAGAACCTACAACCTACAATCTGATTCCTACTTAAGAGCCTTGTGATGAAAGGAGAGTGAAAAAGCTGGTTTGAAATTCAACACTCAAAAAACTAAGATCACGGCATCCATTCCCATTACTTTATGGCAAATAGAAGGGGAAATAGTGCAAACAGTGACAGGTTTTATTTTCTTGGGCTCCAAAATCACTGCAGATGGTAACTGCAGCTATGAAATTAAAAGATGTTTGCTCCTTGGAAGAAAAGTTATGATAAACCTAAACAGCATGTTAAAAGGCAGATACATCACTTTGCTGACAAAGGTCCATAGAGTCAAAGCTATGGTTTTTCCAGTAGCCAATTACGGATGCTGAGAGTTGGTCCATAAAGAAGACTGAGCACAGAAGAATTTACATTTTTGAATTATGGTGCTAGAGAAGACTGTTGAGAGCCTCCTGGACTGCAAGGAGGTGAAACCAATCAATCCTAAAGGAAATCAACCCTAAATATTCACTGGAGGGACTGATGCTGCAGCTCCAATAATTTTGCCACCTGATGTGAAGAGCTGGCTCTTTGGAAAAGTCCCTGATGCTGGGAAAGTTTGAAAGCAAAACGGGAAGAGGGTGGCAGAGGATAAGATGATTAGATAGCATCACCAACTCAATGGACATGAATTTGGGCAAACTCCGGGAGATAAGAGTAGGACAGAGAAGCCTGGTGTGCTACAGTTGATGGGAGTCGCATAGAGTCGGACATGACTTTGCAATTGAACAACAGCAACAATATTTTCTAGCTGTATATATGTACACAAACAGACATGTATAAGAATGTTCTTATCAACAATGTTCGAAATGGCAAATTTCCAGTAAGAATAGAAAGGAAAAATTATATGTGGTATTTTTCTCAATGTAATACAGCAGTGAAAATGAATAGAACTTAGTCATGAACAACAATATAGATACATCTCAGACAAATAGTTAAGTGAAATAAAGCAAAGCTTAAAACATACATTATCCATATTAAGTTCCAGAAATGCAAAAATAAATAATATATTCATCAAAAAGGATTTATATGTGATAATATATGAAGAAATTCAAATGATTATGAAGCAGAAGTAGATTTTTTTTCTGGAATTCTCTTGATTTTTTCGGTTTTTCAAAATGTAAAATAATCATTCATTTTTAATTTTTAATTTTAATTTTACTTGAGTGTGATTTGTGGAGTCACCAGCTCTGGTAGGTTTTCAATCACTAAAATGTGATGCGAGCCCTCTTTCTTGGCAATGTTCTTTAGTACGAGACTACAATCTACCATAGCTACCAAAAACTTAAAATTCTGCATCTGCATGACTTTAGGAGCAGTCACCATAAACTTAATTGCACTAAAAGTCACACATATATTTTAATTTATTTGGACTAATTTAACAACTATTATTATGTTGATTAAATCATTATTTTATTATTAATATCTATCAATATTCAAATCTAATACCAATACTATAACATGCAAAGCCAAATTTTATTGATTTACCCATGAGACCAGAGAAGGCAATGGCACCCCACTCCAGTACTTTTGCCTAGAAAATCCCATGGACAGAGGAGCCTGGTAGGCTGCAGTCCATGGGGTTGCTAAAGTCGGACACGACTAAGCGACTTCACTTTCACTTTTCACTTTCATGCATTGGAGAAGGAAATGGCAACCCACTCCAGTGTTCTTGCCTGGAGAATCCCAGGGACGGGGGAGCCTGGTGGGCTGCCGTCTCTGGGGTAGCACAGAGTCGGACACGACTGAAGCGACTTAGCAGCAGCAGCGGCAACCCATGAGACCCCTAAAAGCAAGGACAGAGTCCCTATTTTCATCCCTCTCAATGTTTGGTCCCTGTGAATTTCCTTTACTTTCTTATGGCCTCAGCTAATTATATTAGTAATGTTGTTGGCTGTATCTTATCCAGCATTTCTAGACATTTGTAACAGGAGGGTTTTTCTGATATAAAATCTATCATAATAAGTGAAAGTACAGGTTTCTCTGAAACCTTTCTAATGCTGAAAAAATGCAAAGTGAAGGAGCAGTTACCTTAGGACATATTTTGCTAATGGATGGACAAAATAATTAAAAAAAAAAAAAAAGCACTAATGCCCAGAAACACATTTCAAAGCTATGGCAGCTTGGTGCTGAGATGCTGCCCGCAGTTCCCAGGAAAGGAGTTTGGCAGTGGCCCTCATGATGATGCAGAGTGTGCTGTCTCCATAATGACTCAGTGCAACAGAACAAACCCTAAACCCTATTTTCACTGTCACCTTCCTTACAAAAGCAAGATTCCTTTCGGTTAGTGAAAACAAGTATTGATGTCGGTCTTTCATTAAAGTGAAGTGGTGTAAAGCAAACCAGAAAAGCAGGAAATAGCTGTATAACCCCTTTCCTAAGAAAGAATGAATTTTCCATCTCCTTATTTTTCTCATCTTTCTTTGGTTGAGGGATTTTAAAATGCACACAGTGCTCTAAGATTAACAGCACCAGAGAAAGAATGAATAATACAATAATGACACAAATGATTTTTGCTGTTGACAAGGTACATGAGAATAAAAAGCAAAATCAGTACATCTCTTTCTCCACTGAACTGAAGAAAACATCAAGTTCTATTAATGGTCTTTGATTCCATCCTGAGACAATCACCAGCATCCTTCAGCTGAGGGCAAGCTGAGTACATCTGTTTGGCAGAACCCCATCTAGTTCATTACCCATCTCCAATCAAGGCGAGTTGCATTAAAAGCATTTTTATTAGATTCTATTCAGTCATCCTTGAAGGAGAAAGAAGAAACCTAGAAACTGATGTCAAAATATGCTTCTACACTTAGAAAATCCTTTCTGTTGAAGAGATTAAGAGAATTACCCCCAAATATGGAAGTTATTTTTAAAGAAATGTTCAAATCCCAATCACAGTGTATGACCTTGGGCAAACCACTCCATAGCTTTAAGAACTCAGCTATTTCACCTGTTACTGAAAAACGTGTGAGGAAAATCAGGAAATGCCCTAATGGTACGACATGGTATGGTTCTACCAAGGACATGTTATGAGGATCAGAGGATCGGTTTTCAGAACTGGCACAATATCATGGCATAAATCTAATCCTGAACACTGATTCACTGGTTCATTGATTAATTTACCTCATGCCTATGTTCTAGACTTAGGCCACACGCATGGAAATATGTATTTTTAAAAATAACAATAACCTATACCTCATCACTGGAGAAGGAAACAGCAACCCACTCCAGTATTTTTGCCTGGAGAATCCCATGGAAGGAGGAGTCTGGCGGGCTACAGTCCTTGGGAGTCACAAAGAGTTGGACACGACTGAGTGACTTCACAGCAGCATACGTCATCATACAGCTTACTGACAGTAAATAACAAGTGTACACTTCAGATACAAAAAGAAAAGCTAATAGTGTGTAACATCTAAGTCTAGACCTGACAGAGAGCCCAGAGGCCTGGACTCACACATCAGTCATCTCTAGTTTTGAACACTTTCATGAGTACCACTTGTAAGGCATACTGACAGACAGTATGTCTGGAGTTCTCGAATGTAACTCTCTACTATTCACTCACTGTTAAGAAATTTGATGGAAGTATAATAAGCCAAGGTGCTTCCCTGATGGCTCAGAGGTAAAGAATCTGCCCACAATGAAGGAGTAACAGGAGACACAGGTTCAATCCCTGGGTCGGGAAGATCCCTTGGAGAAGGGCATGGCAACTCACTCTAGTATTCTTGCCTGGAGAATACAATGGACAGAGGAGCCTGGAGGACTACAGTCCATAGGGCTGTGAAGAGTCAGACATGACTAAAGGGACTTAGCACGCATACATGCATATGACAAGCCAGAGTGATAAAAATTACTGCATGGTAATATTTATTATATTTAAAAATAACGAAAAGTCAAACAAATACTAACAAAAAGTACAAAAGTGGTTGCCAAGGGCCAGAGAGTGAGGGAAACAGGTTGGTAAAAAGGTGCAAATGTTCAACTATAAGATGAATAAGATCTGAGGATCTAATATATCATTTTGTTGATTATAGTTGATAACATTGTTGGTATAATTGAAATTTGCTAAGAGGCTAAAACTTAACTGTTTTCAAAAAAAAGAAATTTGAGTACAACATAGAGCTTGACATCATGTGCCTCACCATATGATGCAGTGAGCCAGAAACACCTCTCAGATAACATTCCTGACAAAACTGAATCCAATCACAAAGAACCATCAGATAAACCAAATTTACAGATACTCGACAACACTACTAAACTATCCTTTCTTGAAATGCCAAGGTTTTAAAAAGCTAAGGACCTGATATGAAAGGAGAATAATCAGATATGGTACCTAAATGCAATGTGTGATCAAGACTTGCATCCTGGACTCATAAAACAATTGCCAGGATAGATGTTAATGGAACTGATGTCAAAATTTAGATGTAAACTATGAACTAACCATTAATATCATATCAGTGCCAAGTGCCCCAATGTTTACAATTGTCTTATGTTTATAAATAACAAAAAAGTGTTTAAAGGAGACATTTTTAGAAAGTAAGTCAAAGTATTTGGAGGTCTATATAATAACAATAGGTATATATGAAGATAAAATGATAGGGCAAATACAGCAAACATATTAATAGTGAATCTAGATATCTGGGAGTTCTACTATTTTATCATTTCTTTATAAGTTTTGCTGCTAAGTCACTTCAGTTGTGTCCGACTCTGTGCGACCCCATAGACGGCAGCCCACCAGGCCCCACCGTCCCTGGGATTCTCCAGGCAAGAACACTGGAGTGGGTTGCCATTTCCTCCTCCAATGCATGAAAGTGAAAAGTGAAAGTGAAATCGCTCAGTCGTGTCTGACTCTTAGCGACCCCATGGACTGCAGCCCACCAGGCTCCTCCATCCATGGGATTTTCCAGGCAAGAGTACTAGAGTGGGTTGCCATTGCCTTCTCCATTATAAGTTTTAAAACATGTCAAATAAATGGAAAAGAAAATAACTGGATATCTTAATCAAGGATCTGAGAATATAAAAATGTTCCAGGTAGACATGGTGCCCAGCTTAATACTGCAGAGGAGAAAGAAAGTTTTTTTAAGTAACATATATAATAAATGATTATAAATTATGTCAAAGCTATGCTTTTCCCAGTAGTCATGTATGGATGTGAGAGCTGGACCATAAAGAAGGCTGAGAGACAAAGAATTGATGCTTTTGAACTGTGGTATTGGAGAAGACTCTTGAGTGTCCCTTGGGCTGCAAGGAGATCCAACCAGTCAATCCTAAAGGCAATCAACCTTAATATTCATTGGAAGGACTGGTGCTAAAGCTGAAGCTCCAATACTTTGGCCACCTGATACGAAGGGCTGACTCACTGTAAAGACCCTGATGCTGGGAAAGATTGAGGGCAAAAGGAGAAGGGGGCAGCAGAGGATGAGTTGGTTGGACAGCATCACTGACTGAATGGGCATGAATTTGAGCAAACTCTGGGAGATAGTAGAGGACAGAGGAGCCTGGCATGCTACAGTCCATGGGGTCACAAAGAGCGACTAAACAACAACAATTATAAACTGTGATAAGTGCTACAAAAAAAAACACAGTACTTAAATAAAAAATAACAGGAGCAAGTAGGAAGTGGGAACCAGTGGGAACCGTCAGTGGGAACTAATGATATAAAGGACAGGGAATGTCTTTCTGAGAATGGGACATATATATAGACACACATGGAAACCTCAGAAAAAGCACCAAAGGCATATGGGACAGCATGTGCTAAGGTCATGAAGTGGTCTCAGGTTTTTGATTACAATCTAAATTTATAAGGAAAGACAGAAAGAAAAATATGGCAGTAGGGAACCAAAGAAGCAGAAGTATAAAATCAGAATAGCCATGGTATTATTTTGGACATATGGGCATGCTTCAAACAAAGGAATACCATCATAGACATCTAGAAAACAGCCAGAGTAAGGAAAAAGCCAGTGCTTCTCAATCAAGTGAAAGAGTCAGGAAAATCACAAGCCAAGAAGTGATAAGTCATAGACTAACAGGATCACCTACAGCTGCACACTAGTCAATATGCTTTATCATGCAAAGAGTGGACAAGGTTTTTGGTCTCACACTGATTTGTGTTGACAACTAAAGAGTAACCACTTGGGGAGTCATCCTTGAAAGAGAAGGACAGGTGACCTGAGCAATCTGAAATTTCCTCCAAATATATATATAAGTGGTCCATGTAGGCATGGATATCCCTCTGACTGTTCCTGGATTTTATATTTCAGTCAGAATTGCAGCTGTGTAATGAATCTAAATTTGGAATCATATCACATACATAATTGACAGAAGATTTGAAACACCATCTGTTACCATATTTAAACTTCAGAAATCTTCTAGAAATGTTCCTTTCTCAAAGAAAGAAGATTCTTTAATACAAATTTTGTAGAATAAAAAATGAGATGTTCCAGCATCACTGAGGCTGCCAGCATCACTTTTTTCCCTAAAAAACAACATCTGAATTCACAAATTGTCCCAGTATTTCATTACTAAATGTTCCTAACTCATGAAAAGTCCTTTCAACACATTAATAGAGAAATGAAAAAAAGAGGAATTTCTCTCTTCATCCTTGTTTCCTACCCTTAAATAAGTGAATTCAATTTTAACATTTACTCATTTCTCCGTATCTTCCATTTGCCCACATAGTTTGTTTTCCTAAATTTACACATGTGTTAAAGTCTCAACTCTGCCTATTTTTTTGTTAGGCTTCCTTCTTCTCAGAAGGAGAAGCCTAACTAGGATGAATATTTATGAAAAGTTAAACAAATCTCAACTTTTCTAGTTCCTTCCTAAATGAAAACCAGCATTGCATGAATCTACACAGTTGTATATTCCTTGCTTATGATGATCAAATGCTCCTAAATTGTATCTGCTCAACCTGCCTTCTCCCTTATTGTGTGCTAATGTTGACGTAAAAATTAAATCTTTAATGTATGCCAAAATTTACAGGCATTTTTTCATCTACTCCTTACAACCATTTAAGAGTTACAATCCCCATTCTATATAAGAGGAAAGTAGAACCTAGCAAAATCAACTTATTTATCTGAGGTCATTCACTCTTTTCATTACTATATAGGAGTCCTATCATATAAGTGGTGGAGCAACCTATTCATCTTTTAGCTATAACAGAAATTTAATCTGTCTCTCTCTCTATATATATATATAGAGAGAGAGAGGTGGTTTAGTCGCTAAGTCATGTCTGCAACTCTGTGAACTGTACCCACCAGGCTCCTCTATTCATGGAAATTCCCAGACAAGAATACTGGAGTGGGGTGTCATTTTCTTCTCCAGGGGATCTTTCTGACCCAGGGATCAAACTCATGTTTCCTGCATTGCAGGCAGGTTCTTTACCAACTGAGGCACCAGGTGTGTATATATATATATATATATATATATATGTATATAATACACACATATGTATGTATATAGTACACACACATATGTATGTATATAATACACACACATACACATGTGTGTATATATATGTATGTATATAATACATACATATGTATATAATATATGTATATATTATATACGTATGTATGTATATAATACACACACATACACATATATATATATATATATCTCTCTCAAAAATATACATATATGTGTATGTATATATTTTACACCTACATTGACTAATGGTTAATTTTCCATATGTTAATAAAAGTCTAGGAAGAAATGTTTGGGTAAATTTGCCTCTCAATCACCATAATACCTTGACTTCTTTTCATTTGTTATTTGTTTTCCCCTCTTTGCCTTCTTCCTCCCTCTCTCCTTCTATCCTTCTCTCCCTGCTTTCCTTCCTTGCATTTGTTCAGCTGTATCCTGCTTTCTTCCCCAAAAGACTTATAGTGTAACTATGTGTGTCATATAATAGACATTAAATAATCTCCTTACTTTTTATTAATAATTTGTTTTTATCAGTGCATATGGTCAATCCATGCTCTCTAAATCATTCATCACAGAAATCAACACTGTAAGGTTAAGGAGTGCTCTCTTTCACATCTGCCTATCCAGAAATAATATTTTTATTGTATACATTTTCCAGGTCACCCTATTTTATTTGATTTCATTTTCCATCACTGGCATTTCTCTTGCTCAGCATATAGTCTAAGTAGACGTGCAAAGTGACTTCTTTATTTTAGTTGCTCTTTGTTGTAACCCCCTTAATGCCATGCACTAGACCAACTGCACACATCTCCTGATAACTGCACTTAGCAGTATTATGCATTGGTTCACAAAGAGTAAATGTCAATAGTTCATTGTGTATTCTGATCCCACTTCACCATGCTAATCTTCTGGAAAGGGCTTCCTGTCCTCATGAGGACAGCTTTTGAAACACTAAGTCACCTTACTGTTGGTGTTCAAGCACAGTCTGTTTTTTCTTTTAAGAGGATCGAGTTTGTCAAACCAACGTGAATTAAAGCATGAAAATCAGCATCATGTTTGAGCCAGTGAACTGTGGTCTTATAATTAATGTGTTTCTTCTTTTGTAGTTTTTACTAGATACTAGAACTCATTGATGCAATTCATTGTCTAGAAATTAAATTAAAACAAGAAGCCTCCTTGGTTTTTATAAATTCATCTCTGTACTCAGGTAATATTTTTGTGGTATGAGTATAATATATGTGAAGACTACATGTACATGAACCATAAAAAATGGACATATGAGAATTATTTTGATCATTAGAGGGATTTTTATTTTTGAATATTATATTTTTTAATATTTCACACTATTCACTTTCAGAGTTGTCTTTCACATAAATGCAAAATTATTCCCGAAGTCCTAATGGCTTTTTAGAACTGAGTATCATCTACTCTGAGACATTTACTCTGAAACATTTTGCTTCTATCATATGCTCACATTGTTCATGACACTTGTAGATAACTTATATGATACTTGTATTTCACTTCATTTTACCAGTGAAACATATACATAATACACATTTATGTCTCTGTTCTAGAAATATTTGAAGGAGAATTCTTTTGATCCTCAGAGAAACTCTATGAAGGAAGTAGTACTGTTACCTTCATTTGGCAATAAAGAAAATGAGGTTCAGGGAAGTTCCCCTAGGTTGCCTAAGCTGTATGGCCAAGCTCTGAATACAGAGTCTATCTTCTTAATTTCATAGTGTTTTAGAGTTTAGTGGGACTTCCTTCGTGGTCCAGTGGTTAAGACTTTGCTTCCCTGGTGGCTTGGACAGTAAAGCGTCTGCCTGCAATGCAGGAGACCTGAGTTCGATACCTGGGTTGGGAAAATCCCCTGGAGAAGGAAGTGGCAACCCACTCCAGTACTTGTCTGGGAAATCCCATGCACACAGGAGCCTGGTAGGCTACAGTCCATGCAGTCGCAAAGAGTTGGACACAACTTAAGTGACTTCAGTTCAGTTTAGAGTTTAACAACTTTATTTTATGCCCTTTTTTTGGTCACTTCTGTATTGGCATGAGAGCAATAAAAAGAATCTGGCTTTGAAAGCTAGGGAGCTTTTATCTTAGGAAATCCATGGAACTGGGAGAAACAGAGATTCCACTCCTGGAGGGCACACACCAAAATCCAGGGGCGTAAAAGCAGTGACCTCATAAGAGACTTGGCCAGGCCTATCTTCTAGTATTGAGGGTGTCATGTGGAAGCAGAGGGTGACTGTGGTTCATTGCAGGGACAAAGATGGTGGCAGCAGCAATTCTGGGGCATATTCACTGGCATGAACCCTCCTAGAGGCTGCCATTAGCCCCACCTCACAGCCTGTAGCTCCAGTGCTGGGATGAATCAGGTCAAACAACTAACAGGGAAGGACCAGAGCCCCATCCACCAGCAGAGGGCTGCTTAAAGTCTTCCTGAGGATGGTCCTGTCCACCAGAGAGATAAGACGCAGCTACACCCAACAGTTGGAGTCCCTCCCATCAGGAATCCTGCACAAGCCTCTTAGACAGCCTCATCCACCAGAGGGTAGACAGCAGAAGCAAGAAGAACTATAACACTGTAGCCTTTGAAACTGAAACCACAATCACAGAAAGTTAGGCAAAATGAAACCACAGAGGAATATATCTCATAGGAAGGACCAAGATGAAACCCCAGAACAACTAAGTGAATTAGAGATAGCCAAACCACCAGAAAAAGAATTCAAAATAATAATACTAAAGATGATCCAAGATATCAGAAAAAAAGTGGAGACAAGGATTAAGAAGATGCAAAAACTATTTAACAAAGACCTAGAAGAACTAAAGAAAAAACAGAGATTAACAATACAATAATTGAAATGAAAAATACACTAGAAGGAATCAATAGCAGAAAAACTGAGGCAGAAGAATAAATAAGTGAGCCGGAAGGCAGAATGGTGAAAACCACTGCCCCAGAACAGAATAAAGAAAAAAGAATACAAAGAAATGAAGACAGTCTAAGAGACCTCTAGGATATTAAATGCACCAACATTTGCATTATAGGAGTCCCAGAAGGACAAAGAAAGAAAGTACCTAAGAAAATATTTGAAGAGATAATAGCTGAAAACTGCCTTAATGTGGGAAAGTAAACAGTCACCCAAGTCCAGGAAGTGCAGAGTCCTAGCTAGGCAGGATAAACCCAAGGAGGAACACACAGGACACGGAGTGAAGCAACCAAACGCATGCGAATTTGAGTTTGATGCCAGCTAACTATCTCAGCCTGCTATGGTGTGAACATACAGGTCTTGTTAGGCCAATATGTACACAGATGCCATCTTTGGGTCATTTACATAATAATATACAAATCTCCACTTGAAAGACTAAATGTCAGTTACTTTGTGCAGTGGAAAAGAATAATAATTAAATACATGAGTTCTCCTTCTGTTTATATTTTTAACAAACAAGCTGATAAGTTTTGCTCTGATTTCAGACTCTGAGTAGAAAAAAAGAAACGTCTAGGTTTTTCAAGCTTTGCAATTTCTATCACCAACCTCAGTACCACTAGAAATCATGGCATACATTTTTGGTTTAACAAACTGAGGAGTAAACTGAAGAAGAATTTTGGATTTTGTTATTTCTGTGTATCGTAGCCTCTGGTCTGTTTTGAGCATTCTCCTAAACAGAGCAGAGATTGTAGGCTGAGTTCTAGCTGCTAGCTGATTTTAGCAAACTGCCAACTCCTTAAAAATATCCATAAAATACCCTGACTATTGAAAACTCAAGAATGTTTTTAAAATCTTTAGGGTTTAAATGGAAACTCCCTAGTCCCAGATTTCAATCAGCTTTCATAGCCTGGGAGTTTGCCCAGAGTTTGAAGCGTATTTACTTAAATATTCACATAAAACTTAAGGATTAAAAGGCATAAATGATAATGTTAAGCTATTTCCTTCCATTTACAGATGGGTGTTAATGATGTTCCCAAATCATAACACTAGATGGTAACCAATGATAGACTAGAAGTCAGGAATCTCGAATTCAAAACGAGTTACTGAGTTCTACTATGCCATGCTACCACTTTATAAATCTCACAGCTGGTCTTTGACCAGAGGAGGAATATACCAAAAGTAGTATGAAGCATAACACCATGTGTTCTTCTGAGAACACCGATTCTTGCCAGATTGGGCTCCATATAAATTAAAGACATGAAGAAACTGATTCATTGATCATGAATACTGCTAACACAGAAACTTACCATGTTTGCTGAAAGAGTTAAGCTGTGGACCCACAGAGAATAAATTAGTGGTTACCAATGGGGGCGAAGGGCCATATGGGGTAGGAGAGTGATAGATACAAACTACTGGATGTAACATAGGCTCAAGGATGTACTATACCTAAAACGTGGAGACTATAATCAATGTTTTGCAATAACTGTAAATGGAAAGCAACCTTTAAAAGTTGCATTCAATCTTTTTTAGAAAGAGTTAAGCTGTTTCTCTTACCAAATATATCATCATTGGATTTGTCCAAAAGATCTGGAATTCTTTAATCCCAGCTTGTTCTTAATTCTAAATTTATTTTTAATTAGTATAGTTAATAACTGCAAATTTATAAGGAAATTCTATGAGCAACTGAAATATTTCCTGTGCTACAGAGTGGTAGAGGAGGAAGGATTTCTATTTGCTGAGTACTATCACCAATCAGCTTCTATCACAATGTGACAGCAATCATTCTGTTTACAGAAGAGAGGCTTCATTCTGTTTCAAAGAAGCTTTTTTTTCTGAAGTTGGGGGTTATACATGGAAAGAGAAAAGTGAAAGCAGCTAGGGGGATTCATTATTCATGATTATAGAACCTTTATTAAAATACTTCCAGAGATATAATTCCATTTTTCAATAATTAGGAATGCATGCAGCATGAAAGGTAACATTTGACCAGTTGATAATCTATACATATTTAAGCTGATTGATGAACCTGTCATTTTAAAGAAATAAAAGTTAACACAAAATTATGTTTATGAACTAAATCATTACATAAAACTTAAAATAATGGCCACACTAAATTTGAATTTCTTTGTTTAAATGCCTTTATCCAGAAGATAAAAGAGGAAGAAAAGTAAGATGAGGAGAAGGTAGAGAAATGTACAGTGAAGAGACTTCCAGACCAGTAGGAAAAGAACTGGGTCCTAGTGCTGATTCCAGGGCTTTTTAACTGTGCAAATATGACTGAGTCAATACCTTCTCAAAGCTTTGGTTTCTATGCGGCCTTTCTCAGGGCTGCTGTAGGTGAGCATGCTTGGGAAATATAATGGATCTTCCAGCAGAGAACTGCCAGTATGCAGTCACTCAGGGAAGTCAGACTGCTGTCAGATTTGCCTGAAATGATCATTGCCTTAGGTTTTGGCATGTTTCACATTCTGGGGGAACAATGAGTCTCGTCACACCAGACGAGCTTGTCCCACGATCTGGGGGAAAAAATGGCTGCCTTTCATGATAAAGCCCCACAAGAAACAACAGTCTTTCATACAGAAACACAAATAAACAATAAAAAACTCCACAGGTAATTAGGATACTTAAATCATCTGCTTCCTTGACCTTTGCCCAGAGCTGGGAACCACTGACTTAGATGAAGTCTACTCCCGGTTAAGTGCAGCTACAAGAGGGGAGAGTTAATTATCAAGAGTATTTTCTGGATAAAATAATTGATAAGGCCCTAGGAGCTATTTTTCAAGACATATTATATGCTGTTGAAAGAATTCATAATAGCAGAAGTCCCCATTTATATAACAACCAATAGAAAAAAACATACAAAGAGTTAGTCTAATCATAACATTTTTCTTAAAATAAGTGTCTCTAAATTACTCAGGTCATTTCTAATTAAAATTATTTCAAATGCATTTCATCCAATATACCCTATTCACCAAAAGCTTTAGAAAAGTGTTGAAAATTTGAGTTTTTATCGTACAGTTATAGTTCAGCAAATTCAGTAGGTGTAAGATTCAATTTTGACCTTTCCTTAAAGCGTACATGTCATTTTCAAATGATCTGAGAGAAAATCCAAAGCTTAGGAACGAAGAAAACATAATGAATCTCTTCAGTGAAAGGGTTCTTCCTTCATTCAATCAGCAAATACTCCTTTTTGTCTTTTGTAACCATTTCTGGAAGCCTACTTGACTAGCTAGGGTTAGCACAATTCCACACATTTTGATGTTGCTTCTGTAAATTCAAGACAAAGGCAGAAAGAGGTTGTGTCTGGGCACAGCTGCATCTCACAGTATGAAACGAAGCCCAGCAGAACGGTCTCATCACCACAAACAGCCAGCACACAACAAATTGGGAGTGATTAATGCGTGATCCACCAACTAGATAGTCTAATTAAATAACAGTGGTTAATTGCTAATTAGTATGTGACTTATGTAGACAGAAGCGCTTAGACTTGTCAAATGTTAAAAAAACCCTGAAAAAATCAAAGTGCTGTCATTTTAATGATATATTTTAAAATGATGCAGCAGAGTTGGAATTTTTTTTGCCATCATCTGTCTAGTCAAAACACATATTGGAAAACTTGTTTTATCTTTCTAAAATGGATTTCTTCCTTCCATTTAAATAATAATGTTACTTTTGATGTTGTGAAAGGCTATAAGCACTAAAATGAAACAGTATTTTGATGTGTGTATAGGGGGGTAGTGTAATTTCTATTACTCATTTAAACGCCAGCATATTTGAAATGTAGCCACTACTATTCACCTGGACACAGCTGGTTCTCACTTCTTAGATATTTATTTTCTGTGTACTTAGAAAGACCTGGTTTCAACCAAAACCCCCTCTATTTAGTCAGCCCAGTAACAGATATTCAGAATATGTAAATCTACCGTTCATGAAATTCACTGTCCTTGGGGGCTAAGGTGGGGCCTGCAGGATCTAAGATTTGCTTTTGAAAACTGTGGAAGACTTGCTTCCACAACTGTGAGATTTGGGAGTGGTGTTTTCTTTCTTTTTTTTTTTTTTTTCTATAGAAAAAAACACCATCTGTCTCCTCATTACCCTTAAAAAAAAAGAAGGAAAAGAAAAGCCTGAGATGGCATACTGATGCCAATCTTTACTTTCAATTATTTATCATCTAAAAAGAACATACATGGAGGTTTCATGAATAATGCTTTCCCCTTTTGTAGAAAGTGTAGTGGAAACGCTACACACATACCCCTAAATGGGCAGATCAGATCGATGCCCATCTTCACTAAACATTATTTTTTCATAACCTCACCAAACAAACCAACTAAATACCTTTCCTGTCTCCTTGGTGATAGTGACACATGTGCTGCCTTAAAACAAAAACCCATAAACAAAAGATTGCACTCTAAAATCACAACACATTCGCCTGAAAGAGGCTTGCGGATGGAGGGCCTACTGCATAATTTATCAGTGTGTGGCCTGAATACCACCCTCCTCAGAATCACACAGAATCACTGAGGATGCTTCCTGGCTCTCACTCTACACCTCTGGGAACCTGCATTTTTGATGAGCACTCCCAGGTGATACTGATACAACCTAACTTTTGAGGGCAATTACGGTGTTTACCATCCAGAGAGGAAGAGCCTTTCACCCACCCATCTTAAGACATTGTGCTCACCCTTTTCCTCCATCCTCATCCCCATGAGCTCTGAAGAGAATAAAGAAAACTGATTTTCAACTCTGAGGAGAGGGATGAATGGTGCTGTTTCCCATCTAGGTTAGAATATTCACGAATTGAAATGTAGACTAATGGAATGAAAGCCCTAGAGAAAAGAAAACTGGATATTCCAGAAATAGTCATTAAGTTAGGAGGACGGAAGTGGCAGTGGGAACCATTCCCAGTGCAGGGGGGACAGAGGGGTGATTGCGGCGGACAAGGGGGTGGTCCGTGCCCTCCTGGGGAGTGAGCTGAATGAACTCCTGAGACTAGATCCAGGACAGTTGCTAAAAGAAATCACCCTTGCAAGCTCGAGGCCAGGAGGAAATAGCTGCACGCATACAGCTGGCTGGACAGATGGCTGCCTCTTAACATAAAGGAAAAAAAGGAAGAAATGCTCCTGAAGAATACCAGGTGGGGAAGCAGAGGGCCCATATGTAGTGGTCATCAGAAAGCAAAGCAGCTAACCTGGCTCCCAGTGAAGCAGAACACAGTCAACCCCACCCTCGGCCACAACAGAAGGGGGGAGGGGGCCAGTGCCAGCAGTCTAGCTAGTGGGGGCACCCGCAGATTAGCAGCTCATTGCTGACGGTTTCTGTTCTATCATTTCTGAAGGAGCAGAGATTGCAGCTTTGTAATATTTCTAAGCCAGTGGGCTACTGTAATTAAATTGACCCCTCGCCCCGCAAAAACCTCTACATTCAGTTTTTCTTAACCCCCTTACATATAAATGAGTTGTATAATTTTACCGGGGCTTTTCTGTTGTTTTGTTATTTTTTCTTTTATACAGCAATCTCAGTTACAATGTGTATTCAATGGACTATTAGGGGTTAACTTAGGAACATATCACTACTCTTTTTATTGATTCTATGAGAAAAATGCATTCTGAGTTCCAAAGTAGTAATTTAAAAACAGAATCTTGGAACAGTACATGTGGGTAATTGAAGACTTCCTGTACAACTAAATTCAGACAAGTTGAATCTCCTGAATAGATGTCTTTGGTACAAGTGTTTATCCACAGTGCCCTCTAGTGGTTTTAATTGCCATTTCAACACACACCAAAAAAAATGAAAAAGTTCTCTGAGCAAATCCTTTCCCATATTTGAAATGGCTATACGTATTTAGAAGTCTCAGAACCATACAATCTAAGAATCTCATATCTGAGAAATACTAGTAAATATCATTTGAGTTTATTATACAGTCAAAATTTAATCACTGTTCACTTGATCATGACACAAAAATATGTTATTTGAGGAATTAATCTAGGTCTCCCTTGGTTTCGTTCTATTTAATTAAGAACATCAGTATGGACACAACAAGCAATTTAAGACAGCTTTTTTTTTCTGATTTGAATTTTCTATTTTCTTTTTGTTTTTTTGAAGTCCAGTTTCCTTTCTTCCGAATGATGCACTATTCCCCTACAAATGTTAAAGCTAGTTACAGAGTAATAACAGCCAAAGGAGAAAAATGTTTTCCATGATAACTTCATCACCTGTGTCTAAAATCTCAGATCTCTGATTTAAACATTATTACTGCAGTCACCCAATTTGCTTTTTTCTGAACTGAGTCTCCATGGTTTTTCAGATAACCCTCAACAAATAAAACCTCCAAAGTGAAGTTAACAGTAGAAATTATGGCAGGCTTTGTGCTGTCCTCAGGCTAAATGCAAGATAATTTACCTTAAGCTTAATTAAATTATATTATTTTCACATACTTATCACTGTATTTCACAGGATACAACAAATAGGGTTTCTAAAGAAAGATCACAGTAAAGAGAACAAAGAAAATGAGGGGAAAAAGAAGACAGCCAACATGAAAGCACAACATTAAAGAAAAAACAGTAATAACCAAGAATGGAAATACAAGTGTTTATTTTCCCTGCAACATCAAGGTGATTAATCAAGTTTCAAAAGATACACAACCCATGGTGATGGGTAGTGCATCATAGCTTTTGATTATGCATTGAGCTACTTATACTTACCAAGTCAAAAGGTTAGGAAGTTGGCTATTACATAGTACTTTGGTTTCCAGAGTGCTCCTCCAGAACCAGCAGCACCAACATCATCTGGGAACTCATTAGAAATTCTCAGGGCCCACCCCCAACACTGTCTAAATCTGAATATCTGGGTCTTCACACACCTTGCAGGTGATTCTGATGCAAACTACAGCTGAGATCCACTGTGATGGTAGATCAAATACTGACCTTAATTGGAAGCGGAATTCAGAAAACCTGTATTAAGTTTTGTGATGATTCTGAGCAGCCTGATCTTAGGCATCAGTTTCCTCATCTTTGTAAACAAGACGGTAATATCCACCTGATGATACAGGTAGCAAGCTCCTTAAGACTACTCGTGCTTAAGCCTACTTACCCATTCATTCATATTTTTAAATACTGATTGAGCATCTACAGTGTTCCAAGAACTGTTCTCTATAGATGCTTGGGATCTATCAGTGAAGAAAAGAGTGAAAAATCTCTGCTTTCCTAGAGTTTATAATTCCAGTGGAACAAAACACACCTTAAACAGTAAACATATTAGTTTCCTAGGGCTGCCGTCACAAAGTACCACAAACTGGATGGGTTATAGAACAGAAGTGGATTGTCCACAGTTTTAGAGGTCTGAAACCTAGCTGTCAGCAGGGTCGGTTCCTTCTGAGAACCGTGAGGCAGGAGTCAGTTCCTGGCCTCTCTCCTTGGTTTGTAGACAGCTCTCTTCCCTGTGTCTCTCAATCATCTTCCTTCCACATGTGTCTATCTCTGTGTCTCTTTTTTCCCTTTTTGTGACACGGGTACCAGTTGTACTGAATTTTGCCTGCCCACTGATCTCATTTAACTCAGTTACCTCTATAAAGACCCTCTCTCCAAGTGGTTACCTTCTGAGGTCTTAATCCTTCTGGGGATTAGGACTCCACCATATCTTTTATGAAGAAGATACAACCTAACCCATAACATGCATTAAATGAAGGAATTCTCAGTAAGTTAGATGATAAAGCATGCTAAAGAAAAAAATCAAGCAGGATATTTGGGTTCGGGAGCACAGGAGTTGAATCAGGATAGAAGTTAAATAAGGCCAAAACAGGCCTCAGTGGTTAGCTGATATTCAAGCAAAGACATGAAGAAGGCTTTGTAGGGATGTCAGAGAAGAGACCCAAGCACTAATAGATGGTTTCTGTGTCCACTCGGTGTCTGATTCATCATTACCCTTTGTCTTATCCAGCTCTTTGCTGTGTGCTGTGCAAAGTGAATCTACACAGGGGATTGGTCTCAATTCCTGGAGAACAGCGCTCCCGACTATTTTTTCTCAGTCTCTTGTTTCGAGAAAACCTGGAGATTTTTGCTGAAAGTCACTTCTACCAATTTCCTAAAAGTCTGAGAAACAAGGATCACTAAACCCAACATATATTTCCCCAGGACATCAAAATGTCATCTTCTGTGAAACCAAAACAGTAATGTTAGGGTCTGTTTCACCATGACTACTTTGCTAGTCATTAATCTGATTCCCTGGAATGCAGCTTATTGTCACCACCATATTACCTACCTTTCCTAAAAACAGAATTTCCTATGAAGTTTCCCTTTCTAAATATTCAAGATTTCCTGAAGGATACTGTTCACCAAATGTAGACATCATTATGAAAAGTTTATATGTTATACCTAAGTTTCACAGAGCTGAGCTTTAGAAACTGAACCTCATATTCTTCCAACCATGTATTTCTACATATTTTTTCATTATTTTGATTTCCTACAATGCATTATAGATGTGCTCTTTACATGACATAAGTGGCTGTGTGTTTCTCCTGAGGAGAAGTGAGGGGGTATGGTAGAAATACTACTGGGTAGCAGAGGGCCTGAGTTCAGTCCCAGCAGTTAATTTACCCTGAGCCCTTAGGGTCAGTTGCCTCAACCTTAAATAGGTAAATAAATAAGGGGAAATCTGTGTAGCTCTCAGACTTCCAGCTGACATCTACACACCTGAAAGAAAGGACACACTTCCATCACTATCAGAGGTTCACTAGGACATTGCATGAGGCTGCAGGTGGAGGTTCAGAGAAGGCAATGACACCTTACTCCAGTACTCTTGCCTGGAAAGTCCCATGGACGGAGGAGCCTGGTAGGCTGCAGTCCATGGGGTCGCCAAGAGTCAGACATGACTAAGCAACTTCCCTTTCACTTTTCACTTTCATGCATTGGAGAAGGAAATGGCAACCCACTCCAGTGTTCTTGCCTGGAGAATCCCAGGGACGGGGAGCCTGGTGGGCTGCCATCTATGGGGTCACACAGAGTCAGACACGACTGAAGTGATTTAGCAGCAGCAGGTGGAGGTTAAGGGTAGAAGAGTTTTATGAAAAATTCCACATAAAATTGTGACATGTTTAAGACCAAGATAAGCTGTAATGTCACTGTTATTTTTCAACACCACCACCTGCCTCTGGTCCATCTAGTCCCTGAGCCCACCCTGAGACTGGTGATTCATGTACCAACGTTACTAGTACCATCACCATCTCCAACAGCCCACTTCTCTATTACCACTGCTCACTGCTATACTATTACTCCTACGGTTAGTGTTGCTTGATAGAGTGCTCATTATATGAGAGCCACTATGCCAAGTATTATGCTTACAATGTTTTAGTCTATAGTCCCATGTGTGCAAAAATATCACTTTATTTTTGTTGTGATAGAAATTCCCACCTCTAACTCATATTCTGCCTGGAAGCACAAACTTCATATTAGTCCTGATAAATGCACCTCAATGGCCCAGGTCTAAGGCCTTCTGCTCATCTTTCTTATCTTCTCAGCCTCCCCATCTCACCTGACCTGTGGAGGGGACATGTCCATATCACTGTCAGAGGCAAGGGCAGAAAGGAATTTGTTATAACAAATTCTCTGCATCAGAGTTCCCACTGGAATTCTATAAGGTCGCCTGCCCATTCACTTGCCTTGACCCATCTACCTGCAAAGATTTCTGTTCTGTGACCACTATGTTCTAGGAATGAAGAGGCTAATGAGCGTGGATTCCCACCTCCTACAATGATTAATACATAGGGCTCCCCTTCTTCAAGGCCCTCGAGTGTGTCTGAGGAGACATGTCTTCCTGTCTACTCCCCTTCAAAGCCTCCTGGCTATTCTCAGTGGCCATCATCCACAGGTGTCTTACTGTCTTATTTCTAATGATGGTTAGTTCTATGAGTCAATTTGAATAACCCAGTTTTTCATACACTATTCTAGGTGTTGCTATGAAGGTATTTTGTAGATGTAGACATAGCATCTCAGAGAAGGCGATGGCACCCCACTCCAGCACTCTTGCCTGGAAAAGCCCATGGACGGAGGAGCCTGGTAGGCTGCAGTCCATGGGGTCTCGAAGAGTCGGACATGACTGAGCGACTTCACTTTCACTTTTCACTTTCATGCACTGGAGAAGGAAATGGAAACCCACTCCAGTGTTCTTGCCTGGAGAATCCCAGGGACGGGGGAGCCTCGTGGGCTGCCGTCTGTGGGGTCACAAAGAGTCAGACATGACTGAAGCGACTTAGCAGCAGCAGACATAGGATCTAAAATCAGTTGTCTTAGTCTCAATATTGTATGGGGGCATCATCTAATGCATTCTTCCTTAAGGCCTTAAATGAAAAATAGAGGTTTTGCTGAAGAAGAATAAATTCTACTTCCTGACAGCAGCATCAGCTCTTGCCTAAGACTTTCCAGCCTGCCGGCCTACTCTACAGATTTGAAACTCACAATCATATGAGAAAATCCTTGGTTGAGTATGTGTGGTGTGGCGTGTAGTGTGCAGGGGTGTGTCTGTGGTGTGTGTGTGCATGTGTGTGGCATATATGTGTGTGTGGTATGTTTTTTGTGTGTGTATGGTGTATATGCATGTAGTGTGTGTGTATGTTTGCAGTGTCTATATGTATTTGTGGTGTGTGTGTAGTATGTTTGTGGTATGTGTGTGGTATATGTACATGTAATGTGTGTGTGCATGTCTGCAGTGTGTGTATGTTTGTGGTATGTGTGTGGTATGTTTGTGGTATGTGTGTGTGGTGTATATGCGTGTGTGGTATGTGTATGTGTGTGTGTGTGGTGTGTGTGTGTGGTATGTGTGTGGTGTGTGTGTGGTATGTTTATGGTGTGTGTGTGGTGTATATGCGTGTGTGGTATGTGTGTGTGTGGTGTGTGTGTGCATATGTTTGTGGTATGCATGTGTAGTATGTGTGTGTATGTGTGTGCATTCACTCCATCCCCCACTGTTTCTGTTTCTATGGTGAACCCTAACTAATATATTTCTCCTCCTACTCTCACTTCTTTAAACTAAAGAATTTTTATTTTAATGTTTGAAAATAGCATTCTATTACATGTAAATTATAAGCTGATCTGGCATCCTAACTACTGTATATGATAGATACTTTTATCCTCACTTTGCAGATAAGGGAATTCGAGCTTAGAGAGGTGAAATAATTTGCTAAAGGTCAGTCAGCAAGCTGCAAGCAAGTGTTGGCTCATCTCCAAATCGCTGGTCTTGCCCATTGGCTGATATACTCTAAAATTAGTCTTTCCAGTGGCTGTTGTTTGGCATAATTTTATGTATCAACTTGACTATATCACAGGGTGCTCAGATTAAACCTTATTTCTGAATATGTTTGTTAAGGTTGTGTCCTGATGAGACCAGCATTAGAACTGGTGGCCTCAGTAAAGCAGATGGCCCTCCCCTAAGTGGATGGACAGCATCCAATCTGTTGAAGGTCTGAATAGAACAAAAACAGCAGAGGAAGGGAGAATCTGTTCTCTCAGCCTGACTGCTTCAGCCAGGGCATCAGGCTGCTACTCTTGGACTGAGACGTGCACCATCAGCCCTCCTGGTTCTCAGGCCTTTGGACCAGGACTGAAATTTACACAGAATGCTTTCCAGCTTATAGACAGTAGATCATGAAACCTCCTAGCCTCATAATCACATGAGCCAATTCCTTAGAATGAATCTCATTTTTACATATATATATATATTTTATCACATATATTATACATAGTTTTTATATTTTCTCATAAGTATGTATTCAGTTCAGTTCAGTTCAGTTGCTCAATCGTGTCTGACTCTTTGTGACCCCATGAATTGCAGCACGCCAGGCCTCCCTGTCCATCACCAATTCCCGGAGTTCACTCAGACTCACGTCCATCGAATTGGTGATGCCATCCAGCCATCTGATCCTCTGTCGTCCCCTTCTCCTCCTGCCCCCAATCCCTCCCAGCATCAGAGTCTTTTCCAATGAGTCAGCTCTTCCCATGAGGTGGCCAAAGTACTGGAGTTTCAGCTTTAGCATCATTCCTTCCAAAGAAATCCCAGGGTTGATCTCCTTCAGAATGGACTGGTTGGATCTCCTTGCAGTCCAAGGGACTCTCAAGAGTCTTCTCCAACACCACAGTTCAAAAGCATAGATTCTTCGGTGCTCAGCTTTCTTCACAGTCCAACTCTCACATCCATACATGACCACTGGAAAAACCATAGACTTGACTAGACGGACCTTTGTTGGCAAAGTAATGTCTCTGCTTTTGAATATGCTATCTAGGTTGGTCATAACTTTCCTTCCAAGGAGTAAGCGTCTTTTAATTTCATGGCTGCAGTCACCATCTGCAGTGATTTTAGAGCCCAAAAAAATAAAGTCTGACACTGTTCCCACTGTTTCCCCATCTATTTTCCATGAAGTGATGGGACCAGATGCCATGATCTTCGTTTTCTGAATGTTGAGTTTTAAGCCAACTTTTTCACTCTCCTCTTTCACCTTCATCAAGAGGCTTTTTAGTTCCTCTTCACTTTCTGCCATAAGTGTGTTGTCATCTTGTATTTCCTATTGGTTCTTCTTCTTTGAAGAAACCTGGCTAATACAGCATACCTACATGCTAACATATCTGCAGTGACACCACAGCTCCCACAGACACACTTCTCCAACTTTCCCATTCAACCCTGCTTCGGATCAGTTTCTACAACCACACTTTGTTTTTTAATGCATTTCAGTTCTTTGACTGAATCTAGGGATCTGTGTGCATGCGTGGTCAGTTACTCAGTCGTATCTGACTCTTTGCGACCCCATGGATTGTAGCCCACCAGACTTCTCTGTCCATGGGATTTCCCATGCAAGAATACTGGAATGGTTTGCTATTTCCTACCCCAGAGTATCTTCCTGACCCACAGATCAAACAAGCATCTCCTGAGTCTCCTGCACTGGCAGGTGGATTCTTTACCACTGCACCAACTGGGAAGCCCAGAGATTTGCAGTGACAGCTATACTCTTGGCTGGAGCTCTGACAACCTTTCCAGTCCTTCCCTTTCTCTCTTCCAATGTCTGGATAACCTTGTCTTCGTAATTCTCAAGCAGTAATTTACATCCTATATTTAGAGCAGAATCACTACGCTCCTTGCAAAGTGATCTGAATATTGTACCAGTTGAGATGGATTTTTATCTTTGATCTTATCTTGACTACTGGATTCCACAACCCTTTTAAACACTGACCCCTTTGGCTGAGCAGTGAGCCCCACTACTAAAAAGAATGGTGTTTAGTCGATAAGTCATGCCCAACTCTTTGCAACCCCATGAACTGTAGCCTGCCAGGCTCCTCTGTCCATGGGATTTTCCAAGCAAGAATACTAGAGTGGGCAGCCATTGCCTTCTCCAGGAGATCTTCTCAACCTAAGGATCAAACTCATATTTTCTGTATTGCAGGTGGATTATTTACCAGTGAGCCACCAGGGAAGCCCTTACTAAAAAGAATATAGTCTCCTTATCATCCTCTCTTTCCCAGTGCAGGTTGAGGGAACCATGCCTACCACTGAATATGTTGTGAGCAGTAGTAGTAGAGTGGGTATAAGCATGGACTTCTAGAGAAGACAGGGTCGAATTCAGATCTGGGCTCCATCAATTATGTATGTGACCTTCAAAAAGGTATCTTTTAAGAGATTCCTCATATGTAAAATGGAGACAACAATAGCAATGGCATCAATTAGAAGAGTAATGGTAGGAGTACCTAAAAAGTCTCATTAATAAAAATTAAATGAGAAAATAACATCAAGTGCCTAAATTACTCCAGGCCCATGACAATCACTCAGCAAATATTAACATCAGTGATGATGTAATGATGATGATGATGATGAAATATCACAGGTTCCATGTAGATGATCTTATTTCTAAAACTTCAGAGTTATGCGGAAATGGGGAGAGCAAAGGAAGAAACAAGAAGCCAAGTATCTTTAATAAAGCAGTTGATAACTAGTCCCAGCTGTGTGAGAAGTAGTCTGGTCATTACTGGCAGGGCATTCATTGACAGTGCTGTGCGGTGCCATGCTAAATCACTCAGTCATGTCTGACTCTTTGTGACCCTATGGACCATGGTCCACCAGGCTCCTCTGTCCATGGGATTCTCCAGGCAAGAATATTGGAGTGGGCTGCCCATGCCCTCCTCCAGGGCATCTTTCCAACCCAGGGATAGAACCCATGTCTCTTACATCTCCTGCATTGTCAAACAGGTTCTTCACCACTAAAGCCACCTGGGAAGCCCACATTAACAGTAGGTGGGAAACACAGAAACACAAAGGCACTTTTTCTTCACTGTTTCATATTCAGTTCTCTGCTCCTGTACCAGGAAAGAAAAAATAAAAAATTAAAACTAAAATTAACAGATGCCTATGTATCATTTCTCCTGTTCTTGCTGCTATTTTTGTTGGAGAGAAACACATGGAAATAGAAGTTCCAGAAAAATCTCTGCTCCAGGAAAACGAATGTTAATTGTCGAGTGTGCAGACCTTGGAGTCAAATATATCTGAGTGCTATCACGATTCTACCATTTTCCAGCTTACCTAAGCTCTCTCAGCCTCAGTTTTCTCATCTATAACCTCCAAGGTTAATGCGCTAGTCAAAATATTTTGTAGAAAGCAACAGAAACCCAGCTTAAATGAGCTCAGGGTATCAATAGAAAGTTAGAGCATATGAGTCATGGGAAGCCAGAAATAAAGATGGGTTTCAAGAACAAGTGAAACTAGAGATGCTGGTGGGGTCCTTTTTTCTGACTCTTGTATTTGCTCTCTGCATTGTCAATTTAATTTTTTCTTACAAAGACCAACAATGGTACAGTGGTAAAGAATCTTCCTGCCAATGCAGGGTTTGATGCATGAGTCAGGAAGATCCCCTGGAGCAGGAAATGGCAGCCCACTCCAGTATTATTGCCTGGAGAATCCCACGGACAGAGGAACCTGGTGGGCTATAGTTCATGGGGTCAGGACGAGTCAGACACAACTAAGCGACTGTGCACACCCAATGCACACAGGACCCAACCAACAAAGCCAGTGAAAGCTGCCAGGGCTTCAGAGCAATTCCAAGTTTAAAAATTTCCTGGGGAAGCACTCCAGTTAGCTGAGTTTAGCCAGTGCACACCTCCAATCGAACCAAATAAGCCAATGGGATATGGTTAAATAAGAATGTGGTTTCTCCTAGAGCAGTGGGGGACTGGGAATAGGAGCCAAGACGATGCTAGGAAGAAAATCTCACAGATATCCACTAAATTTATATACATATATATATATATATATATATGCCTGAACCAGGTCTTAGTGGCCACACGCAGGATCTTCAAACTTTGTTGCACCATGTGGAAATTTTTTTTTAAAGTTGTGGCATGTAGGATCTAATTCCCAGAATAAGGATCAAACTTGGGTCCCCTGCATTGAGAGCACAGAGTCTTCTTATTCACTGGACCACCAGGAAACCCCTAGATTTATATTTTTAAACCCCTTAAATATAAAAATAATACTTATAAAATAATGTTTTTAAAATTTTAATGTACATTTCAGTGAAAAGGGATACATTAAATTTAAGTAAAAATGGTTATAAAATTGAATATAGAGTACAATCTAAATTTTAGAAAACAATATATACTAAAATCACTGTAAGAAAATGCACTAAAATATTAAGTATTTTTCATAGATAACAGAATCATAAATAATTTTCTAAATTTTAGAATTTAATTTTAGAAAACAATATATACTAAAATCACTGTAAGAAAATGCACTAAAATATTAAGTATTTTTCATAGATAACAGAATCATAAATAATTTTCATTTTCATAAAAATGTTTTACTGTACTATATTTTTTCTTAAACAGGACTTATTATTACTTACACAATCAGAGGGCAAACAATAAAAGATTTCTGTTATTATTCTTGCTGTTTTAATATCATCTATTCCATACATGGTTCAGATTAATTCTGCTGTATCTAAGACAAGTTCATACCCAGTTAGTTTACCACCCTAGTAACAACCCTAGAGCCTGAGACAGAAGTTTTATAAACTCTCTTGTGCCTTCTATAGGATTTGTGAAATTATCTGGAGAACATGTACTTATTTAAAGAGAGACCTACAAGATGAAGTTTTCAGAGATGACCCATTACAATCCCATAGGTTGCTAATTTCATAATCTGGCTGTGTATTGTTACCATTATTGCTTTGGTGAGTTCTGAGTTAACAGCCTGGGACTTATGATCATTCAGTATTCTATAGTCCAGAGTACCAGCTAGACTAGCTAATGAGAAGACAACTAACTACGGGGCTGCTTTCCTCTCTGAAGGCTACTGCAGCTCTCCAAAGGGTGTGGGAAAATAGTTTCAGTTTATCTGGTAATGGCACTGTCAGTTTCTGTAAAACCACTAGGCATCTAAAAAAAACCTTCGGAAGACACCAGTTTTCAAAAATGGTTATCTCATGGGGGTTAAACAAAAGCCCTAGAGGTTTCAGAGTCAAAGATGAGGTTAAAGGCCACTTTCGCAAGCCATGTGACCTTCAGCAAATTCCTTAATTTCTGAAGCCTCAATTATCTCACCTATAACAAAGATGCTGCTCCTAATACACAACAGGACTGCTATATGGACTAAATGAGCTAAAACCTGCAATATACATATGATGGACTGGGACACACCAGGCACGAATCAAAACTCCATTTTCCTCCTTCAAGCCCCATCCCAACCCCCTTCCTTCTCTTCTCTCCCAGTCCTAACAAAGGCCACTGCCTAACAATCATATGTCAGATAAGTAAATACAAAATGTGATTTCCTTTGAACACATATATTCATGCTGACAAAGGGAGATAGAAGCCTTTCAATTCATTGAACAGGAAAAGGAGCATTGGAATGTACTATTAGCTAAAAAAGAAACAAAAATATGAGATGGCAGAACCATGTAGCTATTGCTGATCTCCAAAATCCTGGACTTTACTAGTTGTTGCTTATGTGTAGGCCTGTTTGCTTGCTTTCCAATCTCTGGTCCTCAAAAATAAGGTCATCAGGCTTAGGAAGACAACTTACATCTCCTTAATCTAGCTCTCAAAAGAGTTAAAACATATTTAATTGAGCCGAGGTATATAATATTGATAGTAATAGATATCATTAAAATATCCACTGTATAGATATATAATGTCTTACAGGAAGTAGGTAGGAAGTAGCTGAGTAGGGAATACACTCTGGCACAAGGACTACAGTTTGACTAACTGATGCCCTGGAGTTTTATTTGAATACCTTTCACTCCAGAAAGAAAAATCTTCTAGCTCAAGTACTTTCAGCTCTGTGCTCCTTTCTCTGCCTACAAGTCAGGGCACAGTCTTCCCTTTCTGTAACTTTTATCATACTCTTAGTATGAAGCAACAGTTTCACTCTGTTGTATACTGTCATTCAACATACATTTACCTAGTATCTACCATGTGCCAAGAAAAGGACCCTAGGGAAAGACAAGTAAATAAAACATGATCCCTCATCTCCAGGCTCTTGAATTTAGAGGTGGGAAGTGACAAAAAGGTTACTGTAGCTCTATGTGGTAAGTAGGAAGGAATGTAGGAATAAAAGTCTTTGAAAGCACTTTACAGATCAAATTACTTACTGGTAGAGGTGAATAAATTGAACCTTGACAGGAGAGTAGGAACAACGCCTTAGGGAAGGAAGTAAACAGGCTCAGGTGATGGGAAGGATACTGCAGCTCAGACAAGGGGTGGAATGGAGGCCCAGGCCAGACCTGGAGACCTGGAGAACTGCAGACCTGAGAAAGCATGGAGAGCTGACATATCATCTACATTTCAGAATGTGGACTATGTTAGAGGACAGATGTAGTATAGATAAGTCTGAAGAAGCAGTTAGGGGCTGGATCAAGGACACTGTCAGTCATATAAACCAGTTAATACTGAAGTATATGCAGAGCAGTGGCTATTAAGATGGTGATTAACATGCTCAGTTTGCATTTTAATTTCTCTTTTGTTTCTATGTGGGAAAATGGACTGCAAAGGTAGAGGCTAGAAACAGATCAGTGTGGAGGCTACTTCAGTAGTTCCAGTGAGAAGTGATGAAGGGCTGACGTAAGGCAATGGGGTGGAGAACAAATAATTAACTCTCTCTCTCTCTCTGTCATCTTATACATAGAAAACAATTGTCATCCAGTCCATAAGTCATGTCCAACTCTTTGTGACTCCATGGACTGTAGCACGCCAGGCTTCCAGGTCCTTCACTGTTTACCAGAGGATGCTCAGACTCATATCCATTGAGTCAGTGATGCCACCCAACCATCTCATCCTCTGTCGTCCCCTTCTCCTCCTGCCCCCAGTCTTTCCCAGCATCAGGGTCTTTTCAAATGAGTCAGCTCTTCGCATCAGGTGGCCAAAGTATTGGAGTTTCAGCTTCAGCATCAGTCCTTCCAATGAACACCCAGGACTGGTCTCCTTTAGAATGGACTGGTTGGATCTCCTTGCAGTCCAAGGGACTCTCAAGAGCCTTCTCCAACACCACAGTTCAAAAGCATCAATTCGGTGCTCAGCTTTCTTTATAGTCCAAACTCACATCCATACATGACTACTGGAAAAGCCATAGCCTTGACTAGATGGACCTTTGTTGACAAAGTAATGTCTCTGCTTTTTAATATGCTGTCTAGGTTGGTCATAACTTTCCTTCCAAGGAGTAAGTATCTTTTAATTTCATGGCTGCAATCACCATCTGATTTCCTTTAGGATTGACTATTTGATCTCATAGCTATCCAAGTGACTTTCAAGAGTCTTCTCTAGTACCACAGTTCGAAAGCATTAATTCTTCAGTACTCAGCCTTACTTTTTAAAATATTAACTTATTTTAATTGGTGGTAATTACTTTACAATATTGTGATGGTTTCTGCCATACATCAACAAGTGGTCCAATACTCACATCCATGCATGACTACTGGAGAAACCATATCTTTGACAAGGACTTTTGTTGGCAAAACGATGTCTCTGCTTTCTAATATGCTATCTAGATACTCTGGTTTCTCTTCAGAGAACAATAAGAATTGAGATTTATTGAGCACCTACTATATGTAGCAGGCGCTCTCCTATATGTTTTAGGTTTGACTCATTTTGTCTTCAGAACAATTCCTCATCATGAGGAATTTGAGGTTCAGATGAGGAATTTGAGGTTCAGATAAGGAAAATGAGGTTCAGAAATTAACCTGGCCAAGGTCCTCAAAATCAGACATTATCTTCTATTTCTTTCATTATATAACATATAAAATAAATTTGTATACAGGTTACTACTACTAAGTCGCTTCAGTCGTGTCTGACTCTGTGCGACCCCACAGACGGCAGCCCATCAGGCTCCACCATCCTTGGGATTCTCCAGGCAAGAACCCTGGAGTGGGTTGCCATTTCCTCCTCCAATGCATGGAAGTGAAAAGTGAAAGTGAAGTCGCTCAGTCATGTCCGACTCTTAGCAACCCCATGGACTGCAGCCCACCAGGCTCCTATGTCCATGGGATTTTCCAGGCAAGAGTACTGGAGTGGGGTGCCATTGCCTTCTCCGATACAGTTTAATATATACATATATATATGGTGCCCAATAAATATTTGTGCATTGGGTATTATAATTATTCACTAGTGGAACAATGTTTTTTGAAAAGAGATAAGTTTTCATCTCCCAAAGTGCTCAAGCAGAGACTGTGTGATGACTTGTCAAGCATGTTTTAGAACAAAATCCTGCTTTCTATGTAAGCTTCCAGAAAATTCTAAAGCCCCCAATAGCACTAACATTTCAATGACTGTATGATTCAGTGAATTTGAAGGACAAACACCTGCTAGTTAACAGAAAAATACCTGAGCTTGTAAGACTCTCCATTAGTAAGAAAAATTACCACTAATCTCAAACACACTTATAGTCACCATTTTCTCCTCTGTTTACTATTTCTGATTTTTTTTGTCAGTGCTTCTTATACGAGTGGATGAAAGAAAATATCTTACTGTACCAGTATACATAAGGATACTTACATCACACATATTTCTTTGGAAATCCTCTCAAAGTGTAATAGAGAGAAAGAGATATTTTATCAGTATTAAATTCCTCTTAGGTACATTTTAATTTCCTAAAGCACTGGGCATGTAATAATATGCTAATTTTCATAGACAATGCAGCATTTTAGAGTGGAATTAGGAATATATTTTGAGGAAAGATTGGAAATTTCTCAAGTCAGGAAACTATGCCTTTATTGCTTTTCTGCTATTAACTTGCTCTGGGATTTTAAGCAAGTCCCTTAAGCCTCTCTCAGCTTCATTTGTACTTCATTTGTAAAATAAAGACTAATGCTTAACCACTACCTCACCAGGATATACTGAAAAAATAATCTCATACAGACAGGCAAGATACTTTGAGATTTTTGAATCAGAGATCCAGCAGATTAAATTCTAACTAATTTAAATGAATTAAAGATGCATACAAATGAAATAATATACAGCATTATACAAAACTTTTACAGTGTGAGGTATAAAAACATTTAAATACAAGATCATTTTCTAAATGTTCTCACCTTTTAAATTAAAAGCACTCATCTAAATTTCATCTTCTAAAACTCCAGAAGATAGTGAAATAGCTCATGATAGTATTTTAAAAGGAAATAAGGAGTTACCTTGAAGTCATTTTTGGATGATAAAATGGTTTACAATCTAATTTCTGAAACTGCACAGGAAAAGACCTCACATTTGCTTGACCCTCAATACCTACATTTGTCTACCTATGTCATGTGGGTTTAAAGTGGGCAAAGGGTTAACAGCTGCCAGGAAAGCTAGAGCTGTAGACTGAGGGGGTGATGATCCATTGCTCTAACACCCTTCATTCCAAGAATTGCCTTTAAGAGGCTGTTTTGTGTTTTTGTTTTTAATTATTTTTCTTACAATTAACATCTCCTTAGGCAGATCAGCTTCTACATTAGGAAATATTGGCCTTGATTTATATACTAGGTTAAATCTTACCAGAGGGCATGTTTCTCATTTTGGAGATACAGCCTAAAATGCTATCTGAGAGCAAGTATATAATATAGTCATTATCTCATTCAAACATATTGCCTTTAAGGTATTCAGATATAATACAGAAATAAAAATCTCTTTCTTTGGGAGTCAGGAAATGCTACTAATGGTGAAGATAAAAGAGATTTTAATATCTAAGCTCATAAATGTAGGTAAATCATTCCATGTTGACTTTTAAGAATAAAATCTGAGGTAGAAATCAAAATATTATAATAATTGTTATTATTATTAATACTACTAGAGAAATAGAGGAACACATTCTATGGAGCTGGCATTTGCTAAAAAGAGTTTGACATTTTAGAAGACTTAAGCAGCTAAGTGCAGAATCCCCTAACAGAGAGAACAATTGTCCAGAAAATACATATATTCAAATTAAAGGAGGTCATCAATCTGACTGGAATCTTATAAGTGAGAGCTGAAATCTCCAATACCCAAATGTTAAGCTACATTCACATATTATCAACCAGGTTTTGAAAAAGGATAGACAAACCAGCCATGGGTAGAATAAACTGTAAAATAATGAATAAAATTACAGTTAAATAAAATACAGCAGTAGAGAGATTCTAGACCTTACACTTTTGAACCCAAAACTAAATTTCAAGTACAAATGAGTTATTAGGAAAGCATAACTGCAAAACTGCCACCGGCCCAATTCCAATTCCAGTAAGGTCTGAATCAGGGCAGTGACTGGAAAGCAATGAATAAAACAATCATATCCCCAAGAATAACAAATTCTGAAAACCCACCCCAGAAATATGAAAATAAAGTTGGCATGAATAAATTGTGCCATCTGTAATTCTATTTTCAAAATATTTTATAAGGACCAAATAATGAAAAATTGGATGTAACATTTGCTATCTTATTAGCACTTGCAAAAGGGTCAGTAAACACCCACACTGTTGGAAAACGATACTTTCCACTGAGCATCTTTGCTTAGACAGGGTATTTGAATCCTCTTGAAAACATCACCCTCACATAGTTACTACCTATCAAGTGACATTGCTTTTGAGGTGATATCTATTTCCCATGCCCAACTTAGAAATTCAATGAAAAAAAAGTTGCCTATAAGGAAAAAAAGGAATGCTTTTTCATTTATGTATCACACTTAACAAACACTAAAATACATACAACAGTTTCGAAAAATGCCAGTTATGATTCTGAGCAACTTCTAATTGACCTCCCAACCTATGTCCCATGTAATTCCACTGGTAGCTATTGTTAAATATTTAGTGTAGTGCTTTATAGAATTTCTAAAGGCATTATAATGTATCATACTTCCTCATATCTTAAGGTTTTCAGTCAAATCTACAGCAGTTTAGCAATAGCTTTCCTAAAAACAACAAATTAAACACTAATATATTAGTGTAGTATAATTATAAATTATGACACTGACAAGTTTCAGTCATTAAAACTTGAAAAATATATGACATATATGGAATTTATATATGCTAAATCTTGTAACTCACACTCTTTTATCTTGTGAAAAGTAATTCTAAACCAAGGGTTAAACAACACAAGCATATAAACCTATATCTCACTTTTGCAAATGCTGTCAGGCATCTTCTATATTTTTTAATCAACAAGTGAGTCTTATGTGCCCTACTCTGTGGGTACACCACAGAGTATCTTATTTTATCCATTTATAAGAAGATATTTAACTGAAACTTTTTCTATTACATTTCAAGAGTTCATGTTTTCCAAAGCACTAATACCTTTCCTAAGACTAAGATGCTAAAGAAGTTTTAATGGAAAAGGAGTATATTATTTTAGTTGTTACAAAATTAGAATATGGTACAGTATCCTGAGAGATTGAAATTGGTGGTTTTTTATGATTAACTGCAGGTATTAAATACAGTTGAAAACAAGATTCCACCTCATTTTCAAACACTCATGTGTTTTCCTGCCAAATATAGAAATGAACTTTAATTTTCAACTTTCTGGAGGAAGCCAAGAAAGACGTAACTTGTGCATATGACAGTACTCAGAAATGGCTAACACTGAGTCATCAGAGAATGTAGGCTGATAAATGAACTCATTTTGCTTTCAAAAAATAATATGTATACTCACCCTAACTTTACAAAAGAAGAAATGCATGTAGCCAATGTTATGTACGCTAAGTCACTTCAGTCGTGTCTGAGATCTGCAACCCAATGGACTGTAGCCGGCCAGAGTCCTCTGTCCATGGAATTCCCAGGCAAGAATACTGGAGTGGGTTGTCATTTCCTTCTCCAGAGGATCTTCCCCACCCAGGGATTGAATCAGGTTCTTTACCACTAGCGCCACTTGTCACTAAGTGTATTAAAAGTTCTAACTCATTAGTACCTAAAGTAAAACAAATTAAAATGAGATTCAACTTTTGTCCATTGGATTATTATTCTTTAAACTGACCTGAGCACACAAGACTCCCAAGAAACTAATTAAAAACTGTAAGCTGGTTCATCCTACCCTCAACCACCACCAAACACTAATTCAGCAACAATTTTCAGAAAAATTACTTTTGTGAGAAATTCAGAAACTATTTGAAAGGCCCCTATACATCAGAGAATGCAAACCCAGACTTAATGAAGCCAGCTGGGAGATTCTGGATAATCTCTTGTCAGAGTTCTGTCCCTGGTACAGTGCCATATGTTCAGGAAGAGACTCCTAACCCCCAGCTTCACTCAAGAAGGAAAAGGGATTTTTTTCATTTGTCCAGCAGGGCCTTTCCAGAAAAATGATTTCTATCTTGACTGTCAGACTTTGATGTGTTCAGCACAAACTAGCCACCAGGGGAAAACGGAGATGGTGTTTTGGGCTGGTCAACACCATAGATCTTGTCCCTGCTGAGCACAAATGAGTGGATAAAAAAAAAATTCTATCTTTGTTTCCCCCTGGGGAGGGAACTCAACATTCAGAAAACGAAGATCATGGCATCTGTCCCATCACTTCATGGGAAATAGATGGGGAAACAGTGGAAACAGTGTCAGACTTTATTTTTGGGGGCTCTAAAATCACTGCAGATGGTGATTGCAGCCATGAAATTAAAAGACGCTTACTCCTTGGAAGGAAAGTTATGACCAACCTAGATAGCATATTGAAAAGCAGAGACAGTACTTTGCCAACAAAGGTCCGTCTAGCCAAGGCTATGGTTTTTCCAGTGGTCATGTATGGATGTGAGAGTTGGACTGTGAAGAAAGCTGAGGGCCGAAGAATTGATGCTTTTGAACTGTGGTGTTGGAGAAGGCTCTTGAGAGTCCCTTGGACTGCAAGGAGATCCAACCAGTCCATTCTGAAGGAGATCAGCCCTGAGATTTCTTTGGAAGGACTGATGCTAAAGCTGAAACTCCAGTACTTTGGCCACCTCATGCGAAGAGTTGACTCATTGGAAAAGACTCTGATGCTGGGAGGGATTGGGGGCAGGAGGAGAAGGGGACGACAGAGGATGAGATGGCTGGATGGCATCACTGACTCGATGGACATGAGTCTAAGTGAACTCTGGGAGTTGGTGATGGACAGGGAGGCCTGGCGTGCTGTGATTCATGGGGTCGCAAAGAGTCAGACACGACTGAGCAACTGAACTGAACTGAACTGGGGAGGGAAAGTGTTGATCCCTGTGTCCAGTGATGCAACTTCTTTGGGACCACCCAAAGAACTATCATCTGTCTTGCCAATCTTGGAGCTCCAATGAGCTCTGACATTCCAGCAGCCCAGGGGAGAATGAAGGTGACACCTTGGATTGATAGATACCACAGATCCTCCTCTTTGTTCAGCATATCATGAGCAGATGAAAAATCCTAACTCTTAGATTCCCCCCTGGGAGAGAAAGTTGATCCACATCCAGGGCCCTAACTTTTTAAGGGATACCTAAATAATTAGCATCTGTCTTACCAGTTTTGAAGCTCTGACAGGTCAAGCACAGTCTAGCACAGTTTGGGGGAGAATAGAGACAGCAGTTTGCACTGGTAGGTTCTATAGCTCCTCCCCCCACATTCCCTAGTTTACCACAGGACAAGGGGGCTAAAACAAAAGCTGCCTACTTCAACCTCATGAAGGAAACAGTTCATAGAGTCCTCCAGAATCCCTGGCAAGGGTGCTTGATGGGGTCTTTTTCTGTACAAGCCTGCTCTGTGAAGACTGAGATAGGTGTCTGGTTTGTCCACTGCATAGACAACCAACACACAGGGTCAAAAAATAATAATAATAATGAGGAATCAGACAAAGATATCACAAGCAAAGGAATAAGACACAACTTCAGAATCTGACCATAAAAAAACTTGTATGGTTTATCTTACAGATAATTCAAAATGATTGTCATAGAGAGGTCAAGAGAACAAAGCACAGACAAAGGGAGAATTTTAACAAAGAGATGAAAAATATGTTTTAAAATAACCGAACAGAAATCATAGAGCTGGAAGGATGCACTAATTGAAATAAAAAATTCACCAGAAGGTCCAACAGCAGACTAAACAGAAGAAAGAATTCATAAACTCAAAGATGTATCACTGAAAATAATTAAGTCAAGGATAAAAAAAAATGAAAAAGAGTGAAGAAAGCTTAAGGGATCTATGGGACACCAACAAGTGAACTGTTATATTAGATTTTTAGAGTCCCAGAATGTGAAGAGAGAAAGGGAAACATACTCAAAGTAATAATGGCTGAACATATGCCAACTTTAGGAATAAAAAAGAAATCAACACTAAGATATTATAATCAACTTGTCAAAAGTTAAAACACAAAGATTAAATAAATTAAAAAAAAAAAAACACAAAGAGACAATTTTGAAAGCAGCAACAGGAAAGTGACTTTGTCACATACAAGGCAACCACCATAATACTGTAGGTGCATTTTTCAGCAGAAACATTGCATGTCAGTAGTGGGATGATATATTCAAACTGCTGAAAGAAAAACTACCATCAAGGAATGTAAAAAATAAAAATCACGATTGTCTCAACAGATGAGGAAAAGCATCTAACAAAATTAATGATAAAAATCTTTCAGGGGTGGGGGGGAGTGGAGCAGATAGTGAAGCCCATAACACTATGTAAGGAGAAAAAAGACTAATATTATTTTATTTTATTTTTTGGCCATGCTGCATGGCATGTGGGATCTTAGTTCCCCAACCGGGGAACTAAAGGGAGAGAACCTTCACTCCCTGTAGTGGAAGCAGAGTCTTAACCACTGGACCACCAGGTAAGTCCCAGAAAAAGGCTGATTTTAAAATAAAATAAAACTTATGGAAGTGAAAAACACAATCTGAAATTTAAAATTGATAGGTTAAAGAGTAGAAGTTTGGTTCAAAGTTTTGAGAGGTAATTAGTAACCTAGAAAGCATCTGTGGACAATTTACAGTACATCATAGAAAGTCACAAAGATAGAAAAATAAGATTTTCTTATTTTTAAAATGAAATAATTAAGAGGTAAAGAAAATATGATAAAATGGTATAATATATGTCTTATTGAAAGTCAAGAAAGCATATTACAGAAATGAGAGAGAGACAATATATACTGGGATAATAGTTGAGAATTTTCCAAAAATCACAAATATGTTAATTCCATTATTTGGGAATTGCAAAAAATTCTAAACAAGATAAATGAAAATAAATCCACATTTAGATATATTATAGTGAAATGCAGAAAACTTCAAACACAAACAGATTATAAAAACCATGAAGGACACAGAACAATTATTATCTAAAAAAGAATAAAAATTACACAGATATTAGTAACAATAGATATAATAGGACAACAGAATATCTTCAAAGTGCCAAAGGAAAATAACAGTCATTTCTAATTCCATATCTAACTACATCTTCATTCAAGAAAAGAAGGCAAAATTTTTATAAAAAAATGTATTTATAACAAAAAGTTTATTTCAATTACTTCTAAGTACATTAATTGCAGGTGATTTTTGTTTCTTCCTTATACTTTTTGTGTTTTAAAAAATTTCTACAGTGAGCTAATGTTGCTTTTAACATCTAATATTTTAACATTAACAATTACCATTAAACAGAAGCAGCCAAGATGGCAGAGTAGAAGGACCCTAGAGGCCACCTCCTCTCACAAGCAACTAACTGCAGAATTATTAATGTAAAAGACTGAAGCTTACCAAAAAATATCTTCTACAACTAAAAACATAAAGAAGGAACTACAAGATGGGGAACACATGTATACCTGTGGCGGATTCATTTTGATATTTGGCAAAACTAATACAATTATGTAAAGTTTAAAAATAAAATAAAATTAAAAAAAAAAAAAAGAAAGAAAGTGGATATGAGATACAATTAAATCCCACACACCCTGGGTAGGAGACCCACAAACTGGAGAATGATTATATTACAGAGGTTGTCACACAGGAGTGAGAGCTCTGAACACCATATTAGGTTCCCCAGCCCAGGAGTCCAGTACCAAGAAGAGGATTCCCCCAGAGCATTTGGCTTTGAAGGCCAATGGGTCTTGATTGCAGGAGTTCCACACAATGGGGTGGGGGTGGGGGGCGGGGAATAGAGACTTCTCTTTAATAGGGTTAGAGAAATTTCACATGCATCAGGACCACCCCCAGCAAAAAAGCAGTAATTTAATAGGAGCTTGGGCTTCCCTGGTGGCTCAGACGGTAAAGCATCTGCCCGCAGCGCGGGAGACAAGGGTTCGATCCCTGGGTCGGGAAGATCCCCTGGAGAAGGAAATGGCAACCCACTCCAGTACTCTTGCCTAGAAAATTCCATGGATGGAGGAGCCTGGTGGGCTACAGTCCATGCGGTCGCAAAGAGCTGGACACGACTGAGCGACTTCACTTGGGCCAGACCTACCTGCTAGTCTTAGAGGGTCTCTTGGGGACGCAGAGCAAGGGGCTGTGGAGGCAGCTATGATTCACTCTGGGGATAGAGATGCTGGTGGTGAACATATCAGGGAGTATTCATCTGCATGAGCTTTCCTAGAGGCTGACATCTTGGCACTAAGACCTGGCCACATTCAATAGCCTATAACATCCTTTGCTTGGATGCCTCAGGCTAAACAACAAACTGGGTGGGGACACAGCCCTACTCATCAGCAGACAGCCTAAAGACTTTCTGAGTCCACAGCTACTTCTAGACAGAATGCTACCCACCAAAGGGCCAAGACCCAGCCTCACCCACCAGAGGGTAGACCCCAGAAGCAAGAAAACCAGAGTCCTATAGCCTACAGACCATATCCACAAACAAAGGCCAGATGGTTCCTTGCAACCAGGTTGTCCTTGGGTTACGAGAAGGGGCTGCATTGCTAGGATGTAAAGGATATCACCTAGTGAGGGCCACTTTTCAAAGGTCAAGAAATGTAACTCATCTACCACATATGTAAAAATACAAACAGCAATTCACAGAAAATGAGGCAACAGAGGAATATGCTTCAGAGGAAAGAGTAAGATAAAGCCCCATAAGAATAACTAAATGACATACAGATAGGCAATCTACCCAAGAAACAGTTCAGACTAATGATCATGAAGATGGTCAAAGCCTCAGGAAGAGAACAAATACACAGGGTGAGAAATTAGAAGTTTTTAACAAAGAATTAGAAAATATAAAAGACAGCCAAACAGAAGTGAAGAATATGATAACGGAAATGAAAAATATACTAGATGGAATCAATAGTAGGCTAAATGAGGCAGAAGAGCAGATCAGTGAGCTGGAAGACAGAATAGTGGAAGTCACTATTGCTTAACAGAAAAAAGAAAAAAATAATGAAAAGAAATGAGGACAGTATAAGAGATCTCTGGGACAATATCAGATATGCTAATACTCACATTATAGGGATCCTGCTGCTGCTGCTGCTAAGTCATTTCAGTCGTGTCCGACTCTGTGCGACCCCATAGACGGCAGCCCAACAGGCTCCACCGTCCCTGGGATTCTCCAGGCAAGAACACTGAAGTGGGTTGCCATTTCCTTCTCTAGTGCATGAAAGTGAAAAGTGAAAGTGAAGTTGCTCAGTCGTATCTGACTCTTAGCGACCCCATGGATTGCAGCCTACCAGGCTCCTCCATCCATGGGATTTTCCAGGCAAGAGTACTGGAGTGGGGTACCATTGCCTTCTCCGATAGGGATCCTAGGAGAAGAGAAAGAAAAACGAGCACCTAACCGTGTAATGCAAATATTTACTGACATAAATGGAAAACTTGATAATAACACAATAGTAGCAGGGGACTTCAATACCTACCTAAATCAATGGACAGATCATTCAGACAGAAAATCAAAAATAAAAAATTAAGCTTAAATAACACATAGGTCAACTTATTAGATACATACAGAATATTACAACCAAAAGCAGAATAAACATTCTTTTCAAGGGCACATGAAACATTCCCCAGGATGAATATTATTTGTTGTTGTTGTTCAGTCACTAAGTCATTGTCTGACTAATTACGACCCCCATGAACTGCAGCATGTTAGGCTTCCCTGTCCTTCACTATCTTTCTGAGTTTGCTCAAACTCATGTCCATTGATTCAGTGATGCCAACCATCTCACCCCTCTGTTGCTCCTTTCTCCTCCTGCCTTAAGATTTAAGAACTTAAGACTGAAATTATATCAAGCAGCTTTCCAACCACTATGCTATGAAACTTGAAATCGACTACAAGAAAAAATGGCAAAAAAATATAGAAATGTGGAATATAAACAATATAATAGCAAACAAACTATGGATCACTGAAGAAATAAAAGAGAAAGCTAAAAAAATACCAGGGGGCAAATGAAAATAAAAACACAATTCCAAAATCTATGGGATACAGCAAAGGCTGTTCTAAAAGGAATGTTTAAAGACATAAAAACCTACCTCAGGACACAAGAAAAATCTCAAATAAACAATCTAAGCTTACATCAAACAGAGCTAGAAAAAGAAGAACAAACAAAACTCAAAGTTAGTAGAAAGAAGAAAAAAGTAATGATCAGAACAGAAATACATGAAGACTAAAAACAGTAGAAATGATCAATGAAACTAAGAGCTGGTTCTTTGAATATAAACAAAACTGACAAACTTTTAGCCAGACTCATTAAAAAAGGTCCCCAAAATAAAATCAGAAATGAAAGATAAGTTACAACTGACACCACACAAATACAAAGGATCATAAGAGATTACTATGAACAATTATATGCCAACAAAATGGATAAACTGGAAGAAATGGATAAATTCTGAAAAGCATACAATCTTCTAAGACTGAATCAGGAAGAAATAGAAAATGTGAACAGACTAATTACTAATAAGTTGAATCAGTGTTCAAAAACTCTCAAGAAACCCAGAACCACACAGATTCACAGATGCCATCTACGAAACATTTAAATAAGAGTTAAAAATCATCCTTCTCAGATTAGAAAAAACTCATGAGGAAGAAATGCATTCAAACTCATCCTAAAAGTTCAGTGTCAGTCTGATAACAAAACCAAAGACATCACCTAAAAAAGAAGAAAAAGTAAAAAGAAAGAAAGAAAATTACAGGCCAATATTACTGAATAACAGAGATGCAAAAATCTTCAACAAAACATTAATATTAGCAAGGCAAATTCAACAATACATTAAAAGGCTCATGTGGGATTTATGATCAAGTGGGATCACTTCTCATGATCAAGTGGGATTTATCCCAGATGCAAGGATGGTTCAATATCTGCCAATCAATCAATGTGATATGCCATACTAACAAAATGAAGAATAAAAAGCATCTTTCCTTTCAGCAGATGCAGAAATACCTTTTGAAAAAAATTAAACATATATTTATATGACCAACCTAGATAGCATATTCAAAAGCAGAAACATTACTTTGCCAACAAAGGTCCATCTAGTCAAGGCTATGGTTTTTCCTGTGGTCATGTATGGATGTGAGAGTTGGACTGTGAAGAAAGCTGAGCACCGAAGAATTGATGCTATTGAACTGTGGTGTTGGAGAAGACTCTTGAGAGTCCCTTGGACTGCAAGGAGATCCAACCAGTCCATTCTGAAGGAGATCAACCCTGGGATTTCTTTGGAAGGAATGATGCTAAAGCTGAAACTCCAGTACTTTGGCCACCTCATGCAAAGAGTTGACTCCTTGGAAAAGACTCTGATGCTGGGAGGGATTGGGGGCAGGAGGAGAAGGGGACGACAGAGGATGAGATGGCTGGATGGCATCACTGACTCAATGGACGTGAGTCTGAGTGAACTCCGGGAGTCAGTGATGGACAGGGAGGCCTGGCATGCTGCAATTCATGGGGTCGCAAAGAGTCAGATACGACTGAGCGACTGAACTGAACTGAACTGAACTGATACTAAAAACTGTCTACAAATGGGTAAATAGGGAGCATAGCTCAACATAATAAATGTTATTTACACAAACTTAAGGCTAAAATAACACTCAACAGTGAAAAGCTGAAAGTGTTTCCTCTAACATAAGAAATAAGACAAGGATGCCCTCTCTTGCCACTTTTATTCAACATAGTATTGAAAGCCCTATCCACAACAATCAGACAAGAAAAGGTATCAAAATCGGAAAGGAAGGAGTAAAACAGTCACTACTTGTAGATGGCATGATACTATACATAGAAAATCCTAAAGATGCCTCCAAAAGACTACTAGATTCATTAATGAATTAAGGAAAGTTGCAGGATAAAAATGTGCAGAAATCCATTGCATTTCCACCTACTAGTAACAATCTATCAGAAAGAGAAATTAACAAAACAATTTACAATTGCATCAAAAGAATAAAATATCTAGGAATACAAGTAATCCACAAAGTGAAAGACCTGTACTCTGAAAATTATCAGATAATGATGACAGGAAATGAAGACAACACAAATAAATGGAAATAGTCCATGCTCATGGTTTTGAAGAATTAACACTGTTAAAATGGCCAGCTAACCAAGGAAGATTCACTGTAGTCCTATCGAAATACCAATGGCAACTGGCACAGAACTAGAATGAATAATTCAAAAATGTGTATACAACAACAAAAAAGCCTGAATAGAAAAGGCAGTCTTGAAAAAGAAGAACAAAGCTGGAAGGATCACACTCTGATTTCAAACTATAGTGCAAAGCTTTAGTAGTGAAAACAACATGGTACTGGCACAAAAGCAGTCACAAAGATCAGTGCAACAGAATAAAGAACCCACAAGTAAATCCACATTCATAGGGTCACTAAACTACAGCAAAGAAGGTGAGAATATACAGTGGGGAGAAAGACAGCCTCTTCAGTAAATGGTGCTGGGAAAACTGTAAAGGTACATGCAACAGACTTCCCTGGTGGCACAGTGGATAAGAATCTGTTAGCCAATTGATGGGACACAGGTTCGATCTCTGGTCCAGAAGGACTTCACACGCCACAGAGTAACTAAGCTCCGGCAGCACACCTATGGAGCCCACGCACTACAGCCTGCACTCTACCACTACTGAGCCAGCTGCTGCAACTACTGTAGCCTACGCGGCTAGAGGCTGTGCTCCACAGCAAAAGAAGTCACTGCAATGAGAAGCCCACACGCTGCAACAAACAGTAGCAGGGCTGCTCACTGCACCTAGAGAAAGCCCATGCCCAGCAACAAAGACCCCACACAGCTTAAAATAAAAGTAATAACAAGTAAATAAATTTTTAAAATGGACTAAAGACTTAAAGGTAAGACCTAAAGCCATATAACTCCTAGAAGAAACCATAGGCATACTGGAGTAAGTTCTTTGATATCAATCTCAGTAATAGTTTTGGGTGATCTGTCTCCTCAGGCAAGGGAAACAAATGCAAAAATAAATAGGACTATATCAAGTTAAAAACCTTTTGCATGAGAAGATATCTGCAAGATGTGTATGCTGAGAGGTTAATATCTAAAATATATTAATACAAAGAACACACAAAACCCCATATCAAAGAGGTAATCTGACTTAAAAATGGGCAGAGGACCTGAATAGACATTTCTTCAATAAAAAAAACATATAGATGGTCACCAGACATGTGAAAAAATGCTTAATTTCACTAATTATCAGGGATATGCAAATAAAAATAATAATGATATATCACCTCACACCTATCAGAATGGCTATCATCAAAAAGACAACAAATAACAATAGCTGGCAAGGATGTGGAGAAAAGGGAAACCTTGTGCACTGTTATTGGGAATGTAAATTGGTATAACCACAGTGAAAAATCGTAGAGTTTCCTCAAAAAATTAAAAATAGAGGTGCCATAGGATCCAGCAATTCCATGTCTGGGTATTAACACAAAGAAAACAAAGACAGTAATTTGAAAAGATAAATTCATCACTGTTGCCTGTAGCATTATTAACAACAGCCAAGATATAGAAACAACCTTTAATGTTCATTAATAGAAGAATGGATAAAGGAAATGTGATGTGTACATATATGTATATACATACACACAATGGAGTATTATTTAGGCATTAAAAAGAAATCTTACCATTTGCGTTTATGGTTATATGGATGCATATAGGGTATTATGCTAAGTGAAATAAGTCACACAAAGAAGCACAAATTACCGTGTTTCACTTTTATGGGCAAGCTAAAAAATAAAACAAATGTAAAAACAAAACAAACTCATAGATAGGGTGAACTAACTGGTAGTCATCAGAGCAGAGGGAGTTTGGGGATTGGGCGAAATAGGTAAAGGGGAATAAGAGGTACAGTTATGAAATAAATAAGCCACAGGGATGTAATACAGGACATAAGGAATATAGTTAACACTTTAATAACAGATGTGTAGGTGGTGACCACACTTATTGTGGGGATTATATCATAGTATATTCAAATGTCAAATCACTGTTGTAAATCTGAAACTAGCATACTATTGTACATCCACTATATATCAGATAAAAAAATATTAAATGGATTAATAGAAAACTGAATCATTTATGTTTAAATGATGGACAGTCAAGGGGGGTTTTGTATTCAGTTGTTTACTGTTTGGAATAACTTTGCAAACAGTAAAGGTACTTATAACAAAAGCACAATTTTACAAAGTAGAAAAAGAACCTAAATATATAAGTATTCATTCAAAGGCTCTTACTCTTTTCTGATGAAATCTGTTATCCCAAAATGACAATTGAAGACAAGTGGGAGAGTGAGTTGCAATTCAAGTGTAATGGGTTTATAACATTGTATAACAAAATATTATTAAACTAACAAATTATGAAAATGAAAGTCACTTGGTCATTTCCAACTCTTTGCGACACTATGGACTATACAGTCCATGGAATTCTCCAGGCCAGAATACTGGAGTGGGTAGCCATTCCCTTCTCCAGGGGTCTTTCCAACCCAGGGATTGAACCCAGGTCTCCCTCACTGCAGGTGGATTCTTTACCAGCTGAGCCACCAGGGAAGCCCAAACGAACAAATTATAGAAGCTTCAATTTGGAGTGGCCACACTGGATCTCTTCTAATGGTTTGTTCTCCTGGCATGTGCTCAAGTCGCTCAGTTGTGTCTGACTCTTTCACAACCCTATGTTATGGGCTGTAGCCTACCAGGCTCCTCTGTCCATGGGATTTTCCAGGCAAGAATATTGGAGCAGGTTGCCATTTCCTCCTCCAGGGGATCTTCATCACTTAACAGGAATCCACGACTCCTGTGTTTCATGCAGTGGCAGGCAGATTCTTTACCACTGAGCCACCTGCAGAGCCCTCTTACAGCATAAACTGTTGTTTGTGTAGCCGCTTCAGTCATGTCTGACTCTTGCAACCCCAGGCACTGCAACCCACCAGCTCCCCTGTCTATGGAATTCTCCAGGCAAGAATACTGGAGTGGGTTGCCATTTCCTTCTCCAGGGTCCAGCATGGATGAGCCTATTTTATCAGCAGTCCAAAGTGTGGCCCAAGGAGCAAAAACAGGAGTCCTGCTGGGGTTCTATACTCAGTTAATCTTGCTTTGTTTGGGAAATTACCTTGTTTTAATCACCTTCATTTTCAGTTTCTATCATTTGTTTGCTAAAAGCATTTTTTTTTAATTGACGTACCTGGCACTAATTACAAGCTGCCAATGCAAGAGACATAAGAGACATGGGTTCAATCCCAGGGTCAGCAAGATCCCTTGGAACAGGGCATGGCAACCCACTCCAGTATTATTGCCCAGAGAACCCAATGGACAGAGGCGTGTCGACGGCTATGGTCCATAGGGTCACAAAGAGTCAGACACAACTGAAGCAACTTAGCACACACATAGCTCAGCTCTTTCCAACATGCCACATTTTAGAAAAGTATCACCTTTTTTGTCTGACTATTGCTTTCACATGAATATAAAGATTTGACCTTGTAATTTTCAATATTTCATTGCAATTTTACTAGCATTTGGGCTCTGGAAGAATCCTGCTGTTTTCCTTGCAATAAAATGACTTTAAAATAACTTTCCAAACCACACTTTACTTGGAGAGCACAGAAGATGATGGCTCTAAAAAATCTCTAATCAATCTCTAAAGCACTCTTGAGAATTTCAAGTTACTGTTTGAATTCTTTGCATGCAGAGATTTGTAGGAATTTATGAACATTTTCTATTGTTTTCTATCAAATGATTTCCAGTTTATTAATTTGCAATTTTTACTCATATTGGGTAAGTATGAAAAAAATAATCTCAAAGGGAGAAGCTTCAAATAAACTCATTGAGCAGAAACTTATTTCAGTTCAAGAAACTTCTAATAGAAATGCTCTTATTCTGTTGATATTTCCTTAAAAGTCTTTTCTTTTCCCATGTTTAATGGAAAGGTTCCATTTTGCAAATAAAAGAAGGCATTTTGGTATGTGTGCTGACTTTAAAATGAACATTTCATTTTGTACAATTGAAGAAAAATGAGATTAACAAAGAAATAGTAAGAGATTGCGATAGGAAGCTCTCCCCGCACCTCTTTCAGACACCCAATCTGAGTAACAAATGTTTCAGTTCAAACCACAGTATTGCATCCAAACTATTTCAATGCCTCTTTTGCTCTTTATTGGTTTCTAAAAGGGTTTATCAATAAGGAAAATTTATGTTCTAATCTCTTCCACTCTGGAATATCAAATCTTTCCTAAGGTCATGATTTTGTTTAAGTCTCAAAGAAATGTTAGTAGATGCTGATAAAAAGAGATTAACTGCAGTGGAAAAGGTCAGGTGCTCATCACCTGATTAAAACACTATGTCAATGTAATATAGTAGTCAAGGTACACCTTTCAGATAAAGCAGGAATGGGAAATAGTAGTATATTTTTAAATCCCCCTGGTTATGAGCATTCTGGTTTCATACACTCAAGGGAGGCCATATGGGCTAATAGAGTGGCTTGAAAGCGTTTGGAAACCTATCCATTACAAGAATTTTATTATGCATTGTGAACCAACACATAAGAATAAATACAGTTTATAAAAGAGTGCCTATCCTTAATATGTATCATAACTAATATTTTCTATTCTTTTTTTAAAAAATCCTGTGGCACAACATTGTAAAGTTAAATAAAATAAAATTTAAAAATAAATAAATAAAATAAAATTAAGTTAAAAAAATGCTTATTGAGACCACAGACTTATTAGCTGCGACCTTACACAAGGTTTTTAATCTTGTCTTTCTTAATTTCAGTCTTCTACTCCAAGTCACAAAATTAAATGAGATAAAGTATGTGAAGTTCTTAGGACCATGAACTCTCAATGTATTAATATTTTATTTCCTCCTGTCCACACCACACTTTTACTTTCTTTAGAGTCTATGCTCATATTACATTGACAAAAATAAAAAACTAAATGCCTCAAAAATTAAAATAAACGTACACACAAATAAACAACTTAATTAATCACATCTCCTTGCATCCATGACCCTGCATCATCCACTTCCTTACCAACAAATGCCTTCTTTTGACCAATGATTTTAAGCAAATATGACACAAACAGAGGCTTAAAAATTGCTTTTTCATTAGACTTTTTTCCTGCTACTGGGAACTCTCTCTGGCAACTTTTGAAATGCTGCCACCATGCGAACAAGCCTGTACAAGCCAGCTGCAGACTTGTGGTCCAGCTGACAGCAGAAATGAACAAATATATGAGTAAGGTCATCCTAAAGCATGTCAGACTACAGCTGAATGAGATGGGCAAAGGAATATCCACCCTGAATTGCTGACCCATAGATACACAAATAAATAAAATGGCTATTTCATTTAAGCAACTATTAAATAAGTTGGCTTTAAGCCACTCAATTTTGGGGTGGTTTACTGTGCAGCTTTTTCAACTGCATAGTTCTCATTTTTATAGTAAGATTTTAAAAATAAGAACTTGCTTGAAAAGATACACATTAAGAAATCCTTAACCAGGGGAAATGAGGTCAAAGCATGTTATTTTTTTCCAAGAATTCATGTAGCTCAAGTCTTTGACGGCTGATCCTAAATAAAATATATATTAATAATATGTAAATATGCTCTATTTTCTGACTAGTGATATCACAAGAGAAGTAAAAGAAAGACTGTTTTATTCCCAGATTACTTCCAGGAGAGACTGCAACTGAGGAATTTGTGGTGTGATTTTTCCTGAAGAAACACGGCAAAGTAATTTTTAAAAGAAAATAGAGACCTTTCCCTAGTATGAGCAAAGTGAAAAATATTACAAAGGCATTTCAAAACTTGTCAGGTATATATAGGGAAAAAATTTACTAATATACAAATTAAATCATAATAAGTTCACTATTAATTTTTTTAACCTTGTATTTTGTATTGGGGTATAGACAATTAACAATGCTGTGATAGTTTTGGGTGAACAGCAAAGGGATTCAGTCATATGTATACATGTATCCATTCTTTCCCAAACCACCTTCCCATCCCAGCTGCCACACAACACTGAGCAGAGTTCCACGTGCTGTGCACTAGTCCTTATTTTTGGCTATTGATTTTAAACACAGTGTGCACATGCCCATCCCAAACTCCCTAACTCTCCTTTCCTCCCATCCTTCTGCCTCCCAGCAACTATGAGCTCAGTCTCAAAGTCTGTAAATACACCATTAATTTACGAAGAAACTTCACACTGGGCTTCTTGAATACTTTATAGAAACCTGATCAAAATAGGCAATTTTAAAATATGGGTCACACTTATACGTGGAATCTAAAAAAAATTATACAAATGAACTTATTTACAAAACAGAAATAGATGCAAAGACATAGAAAACAAATTTAGAGTTACCAAAGGGGAAATGGGTGAGGGGAGGGATAAATTAGAAGTTTGAGATTAACAGATACAAACTACCATATATAAAATAGATAAACAAGGTCCTACTGTATAGCACAGGGAACCATACACAATATTTACAATAAGCTATAATGGAAAAGAATCTAAAAAAGTATATATATATATATATACACATATATATATATACATATACACACACACACATATAACTGAATCACATTATTATATACCAGAAACGAATACAACATTGTAAATCAACTATACTGTAATTTTTAATTAATTAAAAATAAAAATTTAAAGAATGGGTCATAATAATGTACTTCATGAGAAATCTAGGCGATAAAGCACACATATAGGGTTCAGGCAAAAATAAAAGTATCTTAAAATAACTAACTACAGGCCTATTGGATTTAACTATAACTTGATCCAAGGTACCATCTTTTAATGTGTTTAATTAGAAGGGAAATGGCCAGAAAACAAGAGAGTGTGGGTTTCTTGGTAAGACCTGTCTTTTTTTATACCTAGTAAAGAGGGCACCTGTCAAGTCAATGGGTCCACTGAGTCTGCCTTTTCATACTGCTCACGGGTTCGTGAACTGTTCACAGGCTTCTGAGTCTGTCTAGCAGGCCTCTCCCTTTTGTGGAGATGGAGGCATTAGAACCGATGTAAGTAAACAGTTGTGTACCTACTCCCCTTTGTTCAGTTGCACACTCACCCCAGATCCTTCAGACAATTTGAATTCAATATTGTATTCTTCAGGAAAACTATTTAAGCTGACCCAATTTTCCTACAAAAAACATTTGTAGTTTTGTCCTAAAATAATAAATTCACATTCCTACTTGTAGATTTTTAAAAGTACTGTTTATATAAAGAAAGCTGAGCACCGAAGAATTGATGCTTCTGAACTGTGGTGTTGGAGAAGGCTCTTGAGAGTGCCCTGGACTGCAAGGGGATCCAACCAGTCCATTGGTTGGATCCAACCATTCCTGAATATTCATTGGGAGGACTGATGTTGAAGCTGAAACTCCAATACTTTGGCCACCTGATGCGAAGAGCTGACTCATTTGAAAAGACTGTGATGCTGGGAAAGATTGAAGGTGGGAGGAAAAGGGGAAGACAGAGGATGAGGTGGTTGGATGGCATCACAGACTCAATGGACATGAGTTTGAGTAAACTCTGGGAATTGGTGATGAACAGGGAGGCCTGGTGTGCTGCAGTCCACGGGGTCACAAAGAGTCAAGACACGACTGAGCAACTGAACTGAACTGAACTAGTACAAGTAAAACTACATATAAAATAAATTTTAAAACTGTACAAATTTTAAAAATTAAAAGCTATATCTCCTGAAAAGGTAATTTCCATAGTAGAACTCATATTCCTCCTTATTTAGATGTCATTTTATGAGGCAATATTTTGCTCTGCTGCAAACATTAATGTCTCCTTTTTTTCATAACAATAAAGGATTCTGGACTTAGAAAAGACCTTAGAGGTCATCAGCTTTAACCAGTCACCCAAAGCAAAAATCTTTTCAGTATTCTCCTTGACAAGTGGTTTGCTAATAGCTGTTTGAACCCTGACAGGGAGCTAACTCATTGTTCTACCAACTAAAATAGTCCCTTTAGTTTCAAATGGCTTTAATAGTTTAAAAGCTCTTTCTTATATTAAACCCAAACTGATTCTCTATAACTGTGATTCATTCATCTTTTCTCTTTTCTGTCCCTCTGGCACTTCAAAGATTAAGACTACTCCCAATTGTACATGACAGCTCTTCAAGTATTTGAAGACAGAGATAACATTCCCAGGACTAAAATTCAGATTTAACAGTTCCTCAAATCAAATAGTCAGAACATTCTTTATTAGTTTGGTCTGGTCTCCAAGTACAAGCAGATGGCTGATTAACTTTTTAGTATATGAAATGAGACCTGATCAAAATGTATGAGACGTGGTCTGCTACTGCTTGAGTATGATTCTTTTCCTTATTTTGGAAAACAACTCTACGTATTACAGCATGAGCTATCTTAATAGTCATTTCACACTAGTGATTCCCATTCAGCCTCCAGTCAGCTAAAACCTTAAGAGCTTTACTAAACAAGCTTCCATTAAAAGTACAGCCTGGTACTGATGAAATTATTTTCAGGCATCACTGGAGACACAGATATAGAGAACAGACTTATGGACACAGTGGATGAGGGGAGGAAGGAGTGGGTGGGATGTACAGAGAGAGTAACATGGAAACTTACACTACCATATGCAAAATACATAGCCAATGGGAGTCTGCTGTTTGACTCAGGGAACTCAAACCAGGGCTCTGGAACAACCTAGAGGGGTAGGATGGGGAGGAGGTGGGAGGGAGGTTCAAAAGGGAGGGGATCTATGTATACCTATAGCTGATACATGTTGATGTTTTGCAGAAACCAACATAATTCTGTGAAGCAATTATCCTTCAATTTATGGTATGGGGAGGGAGGAGGGAGGAGGGTTCAGGATGGGGAACACATGTATACCTATGGCAGATTCATTTTGATATTTGGCAAAACTAATACAATTATGTAAAGTTTAAAAATAAAATAAAATTTAAAAAAATAAAAAATAAATAAATAAATAAATTTAAAATTAAAAAAAAAGTACAGCCTGTATTTTTCCCGTAGAATCCAAGTGTAGGATCTAAAGTTGCCTCTAATTTTCCTCTTGTTACTTTCAGCCCATTACTCAAGTCTATGCATACATGGTATGTGCACACTCAGTGGTGTCTGAGTCTGCAACCCCAGGGATGGTAGTCTGCCAGGCTCCTCTGTCCATGGAATTTTCCAGGCAAAAAGTACTGGAGTGGGTTGCCATTTCTTTCTCCAGGGAATTGTCCCAACCCAGCGAATCTGTGTCTTCTGCATTGGCAGACAGATTCTTTACCACTTGCAGCACATGGGAAGCCCAAGGATTCTTAATTAATTTGGTTCAGTTCCTCAGCCTCTTTACCATCATCCACACTACTGATAGGCTGATAGGCCAGGGGAAGACCCAGAGCCCCGTAGCATACCATTAGAATTGCTAAGCATCATCTGGCTATTGATATTTTTAACATGTGCTTCTCCCTGTAATCCTAAAACCAAAACACTCTACATATTTTTTTCAGTATAAGATAATGAATTGTTATCATAAAGGCACTGGGTTTCTGGCAAAAATCATCTTTGTTTAGTTGAGAATGCAGTGTACCATGATAGCCTGCTATAATGTTTTCTATTTAAATCTTTAAAAAATAAATGTATTCATACATTATACTAATAATCACCAAATGAATCCTATAAGGCAGGCATTATTATTTTTATTTTATAGCTGGGAAAACTCAATGTGGCTAAAACTTCAGGTTCTCTGGAGTCAGAAAACCTGTGTTTGAATTCTGACTGTGTCCAACACAATATTAGCTACTTAACCTTTGTTAGCCAACTCTCCTCCTAAGATTTTCATGAGCATTAAATAAAATGATACATACAAATCATGTAACACAGCACTTGGAAAATAGTAAAGTCTTAATAAGCATTATCTATAATTATTATAGCCAAAGACAAGAGAGTTAGAAAAGCATCAGAGGCAGGATTTGAAGCAGAGCTTGACCTCAAAGCTACTACAAATATGCCTAGTCAAGGACACATACAACTAATATTTTTTTTCTTAGAAAATACAACCAGTCTTCCTGATCCTATCATTTGATGTCATAGAAAATAAAAATAGGATTTTGAGATTGGTAAGAGAAACAATGGGAAAAAAGACATAATCTACTTAGAGATTTTATAGTGACAACTTAAGGATAAAAACCAGGCTAAGGTCTAGGCAGAGGAATCAGAAATCAAATTGCCAAGATCTCCTGGATCACTGAAAAACCAAGAGAGTTCCAGAAAAATATCTACTTCTGTTTCACTGACTATGCCAAAGCCTTTGACTGTGTGGATCACAATGAACTGCGGAAAATTCTGAAAGAGATGGGAATACCAGACCACCTGACCTGCCTCTTGAAAAATCTGTATGTAGGTCAGGAAGCAACAGTTAGAACCGAACATGGAACAACAGACTGGTTCCAAATAGGAAAAGGAGTATGTCAAGGCTGTATATTGTCACCCTGCTTATTTAACTTATATGCAGAGTATAAGAGAAACACTGGGCTGGATGAAGCACAAGCTGGAAGCAAGATTGCTGGGAGAAATATCAATAACCTCAGATATGCAGATGATACCACACTTATGGCAGAAAGTAAAGAAGAACTAAAGAGCCTCTTGATGAAAGTAAAAGAGGAGAGTGAAGAAGTTGGCTTAAAGCTCAACATTCAGAAAACTAAGATCATGACATCTGGTCCCATCACTTCATGGCAAACAGATGGAGAAACAGTGAAAATAGTGGTAGACTTTATTTTGGGGGGCTCCAAAATCACTGCAGATGGTGACTGCAGCCATGAAATTAAAACATGCCTTCTCCTTAGAAGAAAAGCTATGACCAACCTAGACAGCATATTAAAAAGCAACCATTACTTTGCCAACAAAGGTCCATCTAGTCAAGGCTATGGTTTTTCCAGTTGTCATGTATGGGCATGAGATTTGGACCAGAAAAAAAGCTGAGCACCAAAGAATTGATGCTTTTGAACTGTGGGGTTGGAGAAGACTCTTGAGAAACCATTGGACTGCAAGGAGATCAAACCAGTCCATCCTAAAGGAAATCATTCCTGAATATTCATTGGGAGGACTGATTTTGAAGCTGAAACTCCAATACTTTGGCCACCTGATGCGAAGAACCAACTCATCTGAAAGACACTGATGCTGGGAAAGATTGAAGGCGGGAGAAGGGGACAACAGAGGATGAGATGGTTGGATGGCATCACTGACTCAGTGGACGTGAGTTTGAGTGGACTCCGGGAGTTGGTGATGGACAGGGAGGCCTGGTGTGCTGCAGTCCATGGGATTGCAAAGAGTCAGACACAACTGAGCAACTGAACTGAAGAACTAGGTCACAAGATCAAGATGAGTTACAAGGTAGACAAGCAGTAGTTCAAAGCAGGACATTCATGAGGCAGTAACAAATTCCTCTGCTATTAAGTATTTGAGGGCAAATATGAATGGCATTTTTATTTTTTGGGTTACCATAAATTTTCGTGACTTCTCTAACCTTTCTGGGCCTTAGACTAAAGCCTAAATTTATTATGGGGGTCTATTTTTATTATAGGATGAGAAATGAGAGATATTGGTCAAAGGATACAAAATTAAAGTTATGCATGATGAATAAGGTCTAGAGATCTAAAGGTTAAGAAGATAAATTTATTATGCATTAAATTCATTATTCATTAGCATGACATAATATTAACAGACATATCAATATTACTCATGATAAAAATCTCAAAAGAAGACATACAAATCTTCAACAAATATGTATTTTCGAACATTCAACATCACTAATCATCAGGGAAGTGCAAATCAAAATCACAATGAGACATCACTTCACACCTCTTAGAATGGCTGTCATCAAAAAGACAAAAGATAACAAGTGTTTTTGAGGACATGGAAGAAAAGAAGCCCTCCTAAACTGTTGTTAGGAATGTAAATTGGTGTAGCCATTATAGAAAACAGTATGGAGGTTTCTCAAAAAATTAAAAATAGAACTACCATTAATGATCCAGTAATTCCATGTCTGAGTATGTGCCTAGAGGAAAGAAAATCATTATCTTAAAGAAATATCCATGTTCATATCAGTGTTATTCACAGTAACCAAGATACGGAAACAACCAAATTGTGTCCATAGAATGATGAATGAGTGAAGAACATATAAATCGGAGAAGGCAATGGCACCCCACTCCAGTACTCTTGCCTGGTAAATCCCATAGACGGAGGAGCCTGATGGGCTGCAGTCCATGGGGTTCGCGAAGAGTTGGACACGACTGAGCGACTTCACTTTCCCTTTTCACTTTCATGCATTGGAGAAGGAAATGGCAACCCACTCCAGTGTTCTTGCCTGGAGAATCCCAGGGACGGGGAGCCTGGTGGGCTGCTGTCTATGGGGTCACACAGGGTCGGACACGACTGAAGCGACTTAGCAGCAGCAGCAGTCACAATATTTATGTATATCAAATCATTACATTGTACACATTAAATATACACATTAAATATAACACAACTTCTGTCAGTTATATCTAAATAAAGCTGGGGAGGAAGAATATAAAAATACAAAAATACGTAATTGTTTACTTTATGGTTTTCTAGTAAAAGAAATATCTATTTCTATGTTGTAACAAAGTTGAGGAGGCTGTATTAAATACATGATAACCGGGATAAAAGACAACAAAAATGTTCATCTGGAACAAGGTAAGGTACGACAGAGGGAGAGATCAAAAATGTGCTTATCTTAGTTACTCAATGAAGAAGACAAAGAGAATTAGGAACAGAAATTCAGTTCTTTCAAGAAAACAGAAAGAAGCATTCTTCTACTATCAGGTATCAGTCAGTCTAATGTGTATTTAAGCACTAAGCACTCTTTTAAAAATATGTTAAAGAATCAAGAACTCAGAAATACAGTAAGTCCATCACAAAGTTTACTTTCCAAAGAATAATTCCAGCTTCATATTCTTTCATTTTAAACAAACAATAACATCAATATTATCCTATAGAATAAAAAGGTTTCTGAATAAAATCAATTTTTTTCAGTTTTTATTTTATTTTTTAACTTTACAATATTGTATTGGTTTTGCCATATATCAAAAATTCTGAAGTTTACGTAAAGTCTTTAATACTGGGACTCAACCAGAAATGTTCAATCAGGGCTTCTCTAGACACTGAGATTAATGACAAAAGACGGTTAAATGCCACAGTTCTGTGTCAGGTGATGTCAGACAGGATGACACAGACAGATCTTTCCAGAGTATAACAAAGGCAGGAAATTCTTCCAATTGTGGCTTCAACTCAAATGACTGAAGGGTATAGAAAAAGTTGCTTTATTCTGTTTAATTAAACCCTATTTCTCTTGGCTGACAACTAGAATGGTTCTGTGGAAAAGACTAGGCTACATAGAATTCTTCTACAAGCCATAAGAATTCTTGTTTAATATACCTAAACTGACAAAATTATGCAAAACTATCTTTTTTTGGCTTTGCAGGTACCTCAATATCAAGCAAATATCACTATTTTAAAATAAGAATTCATTAAATTATGGCATATAAAAATGGAACATAATCTTGATTTAGGAATAGTTTAACAAGTTCACCTGCAGTATTCTTTAAATGCTAGGCATCCAAAGAAGTATCTCAATAAGAATAATGCCATCTCAGAAACTAATCCCAAACCAAGGACCCAAGGTTGCCTGAGTAGGCTTGAATGAAAAGCTCTGCAGCAGTAAGCATATGGAAGTCCCAAAGTACATGCCATTGCAAAGGGCTGCTGGTCTTGTTTCAGAGTTTTACTTTTGATACACTCCAAAGTATTAACTATTTTATAATATGGAAAAAATGATTTCAAAATGTGGTGCTGGAGAAGACTCTTGAGAGTCCCATGGACTAAAAGGAGATCAAAGAGTTGATCTCAAAGGAAATAAACCCTGAATATTCATTGGCAGGACTGATGCTGAAGTTGAAGCTCCAATACTTTGGCCACTTGATGCAAAGAGCTGACTTTCTAGAAAAGATCCTAATGCTGGGAAAGATTGAGAGCAAGAGGAGAAGGGAGCAACAGAGGATGAGATGGTTGGATGGCATCATCAACTCAATGGACACAAACCTGAGCAAACCCCAGGAGATAGTAAAGGACAGGAAAGGGTGGCGTGCTGCAGTCCATGGGGTCACAAAGAATCGGACATGACTTAGTGACTGAATAACAACAACAAAACGTAGTGAAAAACAAACTGCCAACAACAAAATATCATCACTTAAAGGGTTACCTCACTTTGCATTGCATAAACACTTTCAAATCCATCATCATCATCTCTTATCCTTCTCAAAACAAGTCTAAGAGGTAGTCTACAGATATGTACACTGAGGCTTAAAGACTTAAACAATTTGCATAAGCTCTGACAACTAATAAACAGAGCCAAGACTCAAAGCTCCACCATCTTATTGAGAAACTTACATTTGCCCAGTTACAGTTACTTTGTCTCCACATCCCCTAAACCTGCAACCACTGTCCATTATTCCAGCTCCAAAGTCTTATCTTCTTGGTTCCTCTATGCACGCTTTCACTTTCTAAAAAGAGCAAGAAATATATGAAGGAAAATGTAACACTTTCCAAACATGTTTATCTATAACAAAAATTATATTTCTCCATGAAGAAAAAAAAAATACAAGAAAGCCCAAGGAAATGGTCAGAAATCTAGAATCACCACAGAAAATATATCAGAGCACATGCCCTATTTGTGCTCATGGTGATCAAAATGGCCACAAACAAACCTTCTTCTGAACTGCTGCAGTGAGGAGTACTAACTGTAGTTATCTGACCCACACAAGGTTTCCAATTTTGCCCTGCACACATTAACACCATCCATGATCAAGCAAGCTAAAATCACACATGAATCAAAATTAAAAATTGGTTTCACATAGCCAAGTTTGCATCTGGTACCTTCAGACAGATATCAAGGTACACTGATGTGAAATTAAAAAAAAAAAAATGTTGTAAAAAGAAAAAGTATGCATCCATCACTTAACCTGGAATAAAAACTTTTGGCTGAAAAGCAGCTTCATATTTTCATCCTATCTACAACTCCCAGTCATGGAGGAAAGCTGACAAAATATGATAAGTGAGTTGAAAAGTTTTGAAAGGTTTACTAAAGCTAAAGAACTAAATAAGTAAAATGCCAGTAGTAAACACAGTAGTTCTGTAGACACATCACTCCTACAAAAAATCATTCAAAACACATTATTTCATTAACATGTGATCAGCGTATTACTTTTTGATGGGTAAATTAATGCCACAGTATTATGCCCCTGACTTTTCATAAGATTTCCTGTATGTTGGACATTCATTCTCTGGTAGCAATTTAGGCAACTGAGAATTATGTTTTCCATTCACTGTAGTATCATTTAAAATGTCAGCCTTTGTGCATGATTCAGTCATCTCTTTGTGACCCTATGGACTGTGGCCTGCTGGGCTCCTCTGTCCGTGGAATTCTCCAGGCAAGAATACTGGAGTGTGTTCCTACTGGAGGGGGTTCCGTTTCCTACTCCAGGGATCTTCCTGACCCAGGGATCAAATGCATATCTCCTGCAGTGCAGGCAGATTCTTTATCACTGTGCCACCTGGGAAGCTATCTGTGATTCTGTCACCTTTATAGCCTATTTAATAATAAATCTTTTAGAAAGAAAATTCAATAATCCATTCAATCAACAAATGCTCATTGAGTACTTATTTTGTGCCAGGTAGACATCTCACTAGGTGCTGTCAATATCACAGCAAATAAAATAGGCAGAACACTGGCTTTAATGATACATTAGACTGGACTGAATTAATAGGTATATACAGAACATTCCATTCAGATCACACATCCTTTTCAAACATACATAGAATATTCCCCACGATATATAGCATGTTAATTTTTTAAAAAGCCTTGATAAAGTTAAAAAGATTAAAATCTTATCAAATAGCTTTTCTAACCACTATGGTATAAAACTAGAAATCAACTGCATGAAAAAAACTAGAAAAAAACTTCAAATACATGTAATTTAAACAACATGCTAACAACCAACCAATGGATCACTTAAGAAATTGAAAGAAAATGAAGAAATAGCTGGAAACAAATGAAAATGAAAACACAATATTCTAAAATCTATGGGACACAGTAAAGGAAGTTCTAAGAAGGACAGTTTTAGCATTATAAGCCTACCTCTGAAACAAGAAAAATCTTGAATAAACAAACTAAACTTACATCTAAAGTAACTAGAAAAAGAAGAACAAACAAAACCCAAAGCTAGTAGAAGGAAAGAAATAATAAAGATCAAAGAGGAAATAAAATTAAGAATTTTTTTAAAATAGAATATTCAATGAAACTAAGAGCTATGTTCTTTGAAGAGACAAAACTGATAAACCTTTAGCCAAACTTACCAACAGAAAAAGAGAAAGAGTCCAAAGAAATAAAATCAGAAATGACATAGGAGATATGAAAACCAACCCCAAAATACAGAGGATCATATGAAATTACTACAAACAGCTATAAATGCCAATAAAATAGACAATCTAGAAAAAATGAGTAGCTTCTAGAAATGGACACTCTTCCAAGACTGAATCAGAAAAAAAAACCAAAACAGAATATGAAGAGACCATTTACCAGTAAAGAAATTGAATCAGTAATAAAAAACTTCCAAACAGTTCAGGACTTCTTTTACAGAGAAGAATTCTACAAAATATTTAAAGAAGAGTTAATATCTTTCCCAAACAATTCAGAAAAATCAAAGAGGAAAGAAGTCACTTTCAAAGCATCAGCCCAATACTAAAAACAAAACAAAGATACACACATACACATACTCTTACAGGCCAGTACCATTCATGAACACAGATGCAAAAATCTCCAACAAAATATTAGCAAATCAAATCCAACAATACATTAAATGTATCATATACCATAATCAAGTTGGACTTTTCCCAGGGATGCAGTGATGGTTCAATATCCACAAATCAACCAATACAATACATCAAATTTACAAATAAAGAATAAATATCATACAATCATCTCAATGGATGCAGAAAAAGAGCTTGTCAACATCAATTTATGGTAAAAACACTCAATAAAGTGGATATAGAGGGAACATGATGTAATAAAGGCTGTATATGACAAAGCCATATGATGTAATTAAGGCTGTATATGACAAAGCCATCTAGAAGCATCTACTCTAACATCAGGAACAAGACAAAGGTGCCCACTCTTGCCACTTTTATGCAACACAGTATAGAAAGTCCTAGCTACAACAATCAGACAAGAAGAAGAAATAAAAGAAATCCAAATTGAAAAGGAAGAAGTAAAATTGTCACTGTTCATAGATGACATGATACTATACATAGAAAATCCTAAAGACATCACCAAAAAACTATTAGAACTAATCAACTAATTCAGTAAATTTGCAGAATGCAAAATTAATATATGAAAATAAGCTGCATTTCTATACACTAATAACAAACTATCAGAAAGAGAAAAATAAGAAAACAAACCCATTTACAACTGTATCAAAAAGGAAAATACCTAGGAACAACTATAACAAAACGTAGGTTAAAGACCTGTACTCTGAAAATTATAAGACACAGATGGAAAAAATTGAACACAATACATACAAATGATAAGATATACTGTATCCATGGGTTGGAAGAATTAACATTGATAAAATGATAATACTACCCAAGGCAAGTTACAGATTCAATGCAATCGCTATCAAAATACCAGAGGCATTTTTCACAGAACTAGAACAAAATATTCTAAAATTTGTATGGAAATAGAGCCACAAAAGACCCTGAATTGCCAAAGCAAACTAAAGAAAGAAAAATCAGAGGTACCAGGCTCCCTGATACCACCTGTACTCTCTGGTACTGGTACAAAAAGATCAATAGGACAGAATAGAGAACCCAGAAATAAAGCAAAACTACACAGTCAATTAATTTACAACAAAGGAGACAGGAATGTACAATGGGAAAAAGATAGCCTCTTAAATATACATGCTGGTAGAAGTGAATAGCTTTGTGCAAAAAATCAAATCAGGCTACTTTCTCATACCATATACAAAAATAAACACAAAATAGATTAAACACTTTAATGTAAGACCTCAAACCATAAAACTCCCAGAAGAAAAGCTAAGCAGTAAACTCTTTGACATCAATCTAAGTAATATTTTTGGTTATCTGTCTCCTCAGGCAAGGGAAGCAAAAGCAAAAATAAACAAATGGGATTACATTGAACTAAAAATCTTTTGCACAGTGAGGGAAACTATCAGCAAGACCAAAAGACAATGTATTGAATGGGAGATGGTATTTCCAAATGATATGGTCAATAAAGAATCAAGTCCAAAACACTCAAAGAACTCATACAACTCAACAGTAAAAAAAAAAAAAGAAAAGAAAAAAAAACTAATTAAAAATTGGGCATAGAACCTGAATACACTTTTTTCCCAAAGAAGACAAACAGATGGCCAATAGTCACATGAAAAGATGCTCACTTAGTAATCAACAATCATTTGGGAAATTCATATCAAAATCATAATGAGTTACCACCTCACATCTGTCAGAACGGCTATTACCCAAAAGGTAACAAATAACAAGTCTTGGTGAAAACGTATGGTGGGAATGTAAATTACAACTGCTACGGAAAACAGTATGGAGGTTCCTCAAAAATTGAAAAACAGAACTTCCATATGATCCAGCAATTTCACTTCTGGGAAGCAACCTAAGTGTTCATACATAAAAGAATAAAGAAGATGTGATATCTATATACACAATGAAATCATACTCACCCATAAAAAGATAAAATATTTCCATTTGTCATAGCATGAATGGATCTAGAGGGTACTATGGTAAGTGAAGTAAGTTAAACAGAGAAAGACAAATGTCATATGACCTCACTTACATGTGGAATCTAAAAAGCAAACCAAACAAACAAAAAATTAAAACAGAATCAAACAGTTGGCTCCCAGAGGAGAAGCGGGGATGCAAATAGGTATAGGGGATTAAGAGGTACAAATACCTGGTTATAAAATTTTAAAAGTCATGAAGATGCAATTTATAGCATAAGCAATATGATCAATAATACTGTAATAACATTGTATGGGGACAGATGATTACTAGACTTATCATGATGATCAGTTCATAATGTACACAAATGTCAATAAAGTGCATTTTCACCTAAAAAAAATTTTTTTAAACTACCACCCTCATAAAACTCATAATTTGATGGGAAATATATACAAGTAAAAAGCTAATTAAAACACAGTGTGCTAAATATTTTATGATGTGGATGACGTGCAGAGTTATGCAAATATAAGGAACATTTTACCTGACCTTTAAGTGTTAGGAAGATTTTCTAAGAGGATGACATCTAAGCAGAGACCTGAATAGATAGAGTTAGCCAGAGGTGAGAAAGATAATGTTCTATTTACAGAACTAAAAGTTCACTTTGGATAGAACTTAGTCTTTGGGCAAAAGTAACAAAAGAGCATAATGACAAGGTAAGCTGGGGCCATATTATTTTGAGCCTTTTAAGCCATGGAAGAAGTTGGACTTTATTATGAAGACAATGAAAACTGAAGAACTGTAAGCAGGAATATCTGCGTTTTAAGAGGAATCACCATAGTGTGGAGAATATTAGAAGGGGTAGCTGTTGCAGAATCCAAGGAAAAAACCATAGGGGCGGAGGAGTGAGGACAGACCTAAGTAGATCCATTTGAGAGGTATTTAGCAGGTATAATCAAAGAACCTTTGTGACTTATTGCATGTGGGCAATAAGCAAACAAAAGAAAGAATGAACAGTACCTAAGTGCCTGGACTTGGCAACTGGTTAGATACTAGTGCCGTTCACTGTATGGAACGAAGCAGGGCTGCGGTGCGGGATTTAAGTTGAATTCAATTTGGGATTTATCAAGGGTAAGTATTGTTGAGATGCTTGAATGGATATTTATGGCAGTTAAAATGATATGCATCCCAGAAGAAAAATAAGGGATAAATATTTTAGAACTACTGACGTAAGAATTGTCAATCAAGCCAAGAGGATGGGTCTCATACAAGAAGGCTGATGAGAGCCGAAAGAAAACTAAAAGGCAGTATTTGAGAGGAGAGAATAAAAAGAAGAGGGGAGTATATGGACATAGAAACCAAGAATATAGAGCACCTCAAAAAAGCAGAAATAATACTAAGTGCCAAGTGCTGGAGGGAGAGGTCAAAGAAAATAAAGACTAAGAAGTATCCATTAGATGGTTTGACAGGAGGTGATAGGTGACAGTGTGGATTTTATTTATTTTTTTTTTCTAATTTTATTTTATTTTTAAACTTTACATAATTGTATTAGTTTTGCCAAATATCAAAATGAATCCACCACAGGTATACATGTGTTCCCCATCCCGAACCCTCCTCCCTCCTCCGTCCCCATACCATCCCTCTGGGCCGTCCCAGTGCACCAGCCCCAAGCATCTAGCATCGTGCATCGAACCTGGACTGGCAACTCGTTTCCTACATGATATTTTACATGTTTCATTGCCATTCTCCCAAATCTTCCCACCCTCTCCCTCTCCCACAGAGTCCATAAGAATGTTCTATACATCAGTGTCTCGATTTTAGACACACGCGGAACAATGGCAAGATTTACAACAGAGAGCAAGCTGATGAGATGGGTGCTAAAGCCTTTTACATGAATAATAGAGAATAATCAGCAAGTTGCTAGATGACAGGTTGGAAGAATTACAAAGTGAGTGCCAGAAGCCTTGTGGGGGTTTTATATGAGGGCAGGCTATAACTTTAAATTAATTTTTAAAGGCATGATAATAAATTGCAGCCCACTAACAGACATCTATCACAAAGAGTATCTGCTCCCATCTTTACCTGAAACCATTATGTGAATTTTCTGCTTCATTCTGCAAAGTAAAAGGGTATTCCCATGGCTCTGTTGTGCTTTCTCTGACTAGGAATGCTATGACATTGACTAGCTGAAAGTATTTTATCATATCTTTTTATATTTCTGCTTATAATATAATTCTTACTTCCTGAAGTAAAATTCAAACTCATTTCCTGCTAAAAGGATATACATATATATCAGTGTGTCACACAAAGCTCACGAGGAAGTGTTAGGTGATTTTAGCTAAGAATTATTTGCTCAAGAGCAGGCTGCAGTAAAAACTGCCAAGTCTGGAAATAGTTTTAAATATAGGTACTTTCTCATGCCTAACTTAAAGAGCATTACACAATTAGTCCTAAATTAAAGTGGTATATGGCACCTGTAATCTGATGACTCAAAGAATTTGCACTGCTCTAAAGAAAGAAATAGAAAAGACCTGCAGAGTTTTAACTACCCCTATAGTCAGAACGGGATGAGAAGTTGGCTTGAATTAATCTTCCTTCACCAGGTTTTCAAGTCAAATATACAACTTTTTAGTAACAAACACTTAAAAAATATGTTGTCTAACAATAAATCATGGAATTACATAACTGGAAAACTTTATTACCTGACAATTGCTTTTTCCTTGATCACAAGTAGAACTTTATATCTAAGAGAAACCATCCATCTGCAGAAAAAAAAAACTGGCAAAAACTTTTGCCATGATGCTTGATATTGTTGAAAAAGCCCAATAGGCAATACACTCTCCTTGGAAACTAATGACTTCCACTTGGGTGCCACAGCTACAATGAGGTTAGTCCTTAAGACCAGAAATAAAGACCATACTGAGATACTGGGAAAGAATCAGCTCACTAAAATTCATTATTCTAGTTACTATAAGAAAATTACTAGGAAGGTCACTGAGGGTCTTCTTTAAGACAATTCATAGAAAAATTATCTCTGACTTCCATAAGAAGACGAATAGTGCCTCTAAAATCCACCATATGATACACTATACAGTCTGTGCCTGATCAGTTCAGTTCAGTTGCTCAGTTGTGTCCGGCTCTTTGCAAACCCATGGACTGCCGCTTGCTAAGCCTCTCTGCCCACCACCAACTCCCGGAGCTTACTCAAACTTATCTCCATCAAGTCGGTGATGCCATCCAACCATCTCACCCTCTGTCATCCCCTTCTCTTCCTGACTTCGAACTTTCCTAGCATCAGGGTCTTTTCCAATGAGTCAGTTCTTCGCATCAGGTGGCCAAAGTATTGGAGGTGAAGCTTCAGCATCAGTCCTTCCAATGAATATTCAGAACTGACTTTCTTTAGGATGGACTGGTTGGATCTCCTTGCAGTCCAAGAGACTCTCAAAGTCTTCTCCAACACCACAGTTCAAAAGCATCAATTCTTCAGTGCTCAGCATTTTTTCTGGTTCAAATCTCATGTCCATGCATGACTACTGGAAAAACCATAGCCTTGACTAGACATACATTTGTTGGCAAGGTAATGTCTCTGCTTTTTAATATATTTTCTAGGTTGGTCACAGCTTTTCTTCCAAGGAGCAAGCGTCTTTTAATTTCATGGCTGCAGTCACCATCTGCAGTGATTTTGCAGCCCCCCAAAATAAAGTCTCTCACTGTTTTAATTGTTTCCCCATTTATTTGCCATGAAGTGATGGGACCAGATGCCATGATCTTAGTTTTCTGAATGTTGAGTTTTAAGCCAACTTCTTCACTCTCCTCTTTTACTTTCATCAAGAGGCTCTTTAGTTCTTCTTCGCTTTCTGCCATAAGGGTGGTGTCATCTGCATATCTGAGATTATTGGTATTTCTCTCAGCGATCTTGTTTCCATCTTGTGCTTCATCCAGCCTGGCATTTTGCCTGATGTACTCTGCATATAAATTAAATAAGCAGGGTGACAATATACACCCTTGATGGACTCCTTTTCCTATTTGGAACCAATCTGTTGTTCCATGTACAGTTCTAACTGTTGCTTCTTGACCTGTATACAGATTTCTCAGGAGGCAGGTTAGGTGGTCTGGTATTCCCATCTCTTAAAGAATTTTCCAGTTTGTTGTGATCCACAGAGTCAAAGGGTTTGGCATAGTCAATAAAGCAGAAGTAGATGTTTTTCTGGAACTCTCTCACTTTTTTTATATCCAAGAGATGTTGGCAATTTGATCTCTTGTTCCCCTGCCTTTTATAAAACCAGCCTGAACATCTGGAAATTCACAATTCACATACTGCTGAAGCCTGGTTTGGAGAACTTTGAGCATTACTTTGCTAGTGTGTGAGATGAGTGCAATTGTGCAGTAGTTTGAGCATCCTTTGGCACTGCCTTTCTTTGGGATTGGAATGAAAACTGACCTCTTCCAGTCCTGTGACCACTGCTGAGTTTTCCAGATTTTCTGGCATACTGAGTGCAGTACTTATACAGCATCATCTTTTAGGATTTGAAATAGCTGACCTGAAATTCCATCACCTCCCCTAGCTTTGCTTGCAGTGATACTTCCTAGGGCCCACTTGACTTTGCATTCAGGATGTCTGGCTCTAGGTGAGTGATCACATCATCGTGATTATCTGGGTCGTGAAGCTCTTTTTTGTACAGTTCTTCTGGGTATTCTTGCCACATCTTCTTAATATCTTCTGCTTCTGTTAGGTCCATATCATTTTTGTCCTTTATCGAGCCCGTCTTTGCATGAAATGTTCCCTTGGTATCTCTAATTTTCTTGAAGAGATCTCTAGTCTTTCCCATTCTATTTTTTTCCTCTATTTCTTTGCTTTGATCACTGAGGAAGGCTTTCTTATCTCTCCTCGCTATTCTTTGGAACTCTGCATTCAAATGGGTAGATCTTTCCTTTTCTCCTTTGCCTTTAGCTTCTCTTCTTTTCTCGGCTATTTGTGAGGCCTCCTCAGACAACCATTTTGCGTTTTTGCATTTCTTTTTCTTGGGGATGGTCTTGATCACTGCCTTCTGTACATTGTCACAAACCTCCGTCCATAGTTCTTCAGGCACTCTGTCTATCAGAACTAATCCCTTAAATCTATTTCTCACTTCCACTGTATATTTGATTTAGGTCATACCTGAATGGTCTAGTGGTTTTCCCTACTTTCTTCAATTTAAGTCTGAATTTGGCAATAAGGAGTTCATGATCTGGGCCAAAGTCAGCTCCTAGTCTTATTGTTTCTGACTGTATAGAGCTTCTCCATCTTTGGCTGCAAAGAATATAATTAATCTGATTTTGGTGTTGACCATCTGGTGATGTCCATGTATAGAGTCTTCTCTTGTGTTTTTGGAAGAGGGTGTTTGCTACGACCAGTGCATTCTCTTGGCAAAACTCTGTTAGCCTTTGACCTACTTTGGCCAAACTTGCCTGTTACTCCAGGTATCTCTTGACTTCCTACTTTTGCATTCCAGTCTCCTATAATGAAAAGGACATCTTTTTTGGGTGTTGGTTTTAGAAGGTCCTTATAGGTCTTCATAGAACTGTTAAACTTCAACTTCTTCAGCCTTACTGGTCAGGCTACAGACTTGAATTACTGTAATATTGAATGGTTGGCCTTGGAAATGAACAGAGGTCATTCTGTCATTTTTGAGATTGCATCCAAGTACTGCATTTCGAACTCTTTTGTTGACTATGATGGCTATTCCGTTTCTTCTAAGGGATTCTTGCCCACAGTAGTAGATATAATGGTCATCTGAGTTAAATTCACCCAGTCCAGTCCATTTTAGTTCACTGATTCCTAAAATGTGGATGTTCACTCTCGCTATCTCCTGTTTGACCACTTCCAATTTACCTTGATTCATGTACCTAACATTCCAGGTTCCTATGCAATATTGTTCTTTACAGCATCGGGATTTACTTCCATCACCAGTCACAGCCACAACTGGGTGTTGTTTTTGCTTTGGTTCTGTCTCTTCATTCTTTCTGGAGTTATTTCTCCATTGATCTCCAGTAGCATATTGGGCACCTACTGACCTGGGGAGTTCATTTTTTGGTGTCCTATCTTTTTGCCTTTCCATACTGTTCATACTGTGCCTGATATTATCCATTAATTATTTGCTCATCTCTTTGGGACTGCTCTAAAGTCTCCCTACCTTCAACGTGGAAGAAGACAGTCAGAAAAACATAGCTGAAAATAAAATTAGTGCAGATAAAGGTAAAGTGGAGGAAAGCAAAGAAAAAAACTCACACTCCCATACATTCACAGGGATTGTGTGGCCCTTCTGGATGTGTGTGTATGGTAAAAAATCCACCTACCAATACAGGAGGTGCAAGAGATGCGGGTTTGACTCCTGGGCTGGGAAGATCCCCTGGAGAAGGAAATAGCAACCCACTCCAGTACTCTTGACTGGTAAATTCCATGCACAGAGGAACCTGGTGGGCAACACTCCATGGGATCGCAAAGAGTTGGACATGACTGAACGACTGAGCATGCATTCATGGGTGTATATAGCGTTCTTTCTGAATGTTTTCATCACATATAACCCTCTGTTTTAAATAGTGTATTATCTACTGAGGAAAGCAAATTACTCCAAAATGTGGCAATTTAAAAATAGCAAATATTTATTATCTCACAGTTTCTGGGGATCAGGGATCTGAGCACAGTTTACCTGGGTCTTCTGGCTGAGGGTCTCTCACACGCTAGAATCACCATATTGGCTGAGCCTATAATCTTCTCCAGGCTTGTATGGGGAGGATCTGTTTGCAAGCCCACTCACAGTTATGGGCAGGCCTCAGGTCCTTGCTGCCTGCTGTTGGCAGAGCTCCTTGCCAGATGGGCTTCTCCATAAGACAACTCTCAGTGGGGCAGTTTGTTCCCCAGAATAACGACTAGATGGAAAAGAGGAGGTGGGGAGGGGCAGGAAGGGGAGAAGAGGGAAGACCAAGTCTAATCTTGGAATTAACAACCCATCATTTATACATGCTCAATTCATTAGAAGTAAGCCACTAGATTCAACCTACAATTAAGGAGAGAAGAACACAAGGACTTGAATACCAGGAGAAGGGTCACTGGGACCATGTCAGACACTGCTGATTGCACACACAGTTACAATCATATTCTTATATGACATGGACACTTATCTAGTATTACTGGGATCTCGGAGGAGAAAATGGGGCTTTGGGAGTTCCCTGGCAGTCCAGTGAGCAGTTAAAACTCCACCTTCCAATGCAGGGGGTGCAGGTTCAATAACTGATTGGGGAGCTAAGATCCCACATGCCTTGTGGCCAAAAAAACTAGACATAAAACAGAAGCAATACTGTAACAAATTTAATAAAAACTTTAAAAATGGTCCACATCAAAAAATCCTTAAAACAAAAAAGAAAAAAAATGGGGCTTCATAATACTGCCTGAAGCAAAATGGAACTGATTTTAACTTCCTTAAAACTTAGCCATGGGTGCAGAAAATGGAATCAAATTTGTCTGTCAACCCTTAACCTTGGCCTTTTTTTGGCCAATCACCAAGGCCCTTTCTGAGGCTTCACTGTGAATATGGATCCCTATCATTTCATTTTTTGCTTATGATCTCATTCTTACTACATTTTAACCTGATATCCACTTATTCCTGGAAAAGAGCAATGAGATCTTTAATCTTAAAATAATTTCATGGTCCTTATTATAATAGAGAGTGAAAGTTACTCAGTAGTGTCCGACTCTTTGTGACCCCATGGGCTGTACAGTCCATGGAATTCTCCAGGCCAGAATACTGAAGTAGACAGCATTTCCCTTCTCCAGGGGATCTTCCCAACCCAGGGATCAAACCCAGGTCTCCCACATTGCAATGGATTCTTTACCAGTTGAGCCACAAGGGAAGCCTAAGAACTTGACTGAAAATTAGTTCCAACCAGGGATTCTCAGTGCACACATCAAGGCCAAGACTTTCCTCTAGAACAGAGAAGGAAAAATAGAAGTGAAAGAGTGAGGTTCCCATTGTGGACTCTTCCCAGGCTCTCAGTTCTCCAAGCAGAACTACATATTCAAGCAATATTTAACAAAAGTGAAAAGGTTCAGACCACTGAGCAGAATTTGAAAAGACAGATACATTTGGCAAGAAAAATAGCACTTTACGGAAACATTAAAAACAAAGTAAACTAAATTCACAGAAATACACGGGCAAATCTGTTTTGACTGCCTCTTGATCCTTCTGGGCACATGAGAACTTCCTGGGTAAGTACATATAAAAGCAGGCAGAGAAATCCATACAGCAGATGGCTCTAATCCAAGCCAGTTTACACAGGTCACCATTTCTCAGCCCAGTACTTTCTCTGGGCTATGATGGAAGAGATAATATATTACATACGCAACCATGTGATTTACTATCTACCCTGGCTTCAACCAAAGCCAGGGAAGAAGCACTGCTATGTGCAGTGCTATGCCCAGAAGCTTTCAAGCTCAAGCTTAATTTAATTCTTTTTTTCTTTTTTAATTTAAATTCTTCCGCTCTCATGACCTCATCCTTTGCCTTTAGCAAACTCCTCCCCTAACCTTCCCATAAGTAGGCGTTGACGTGAACACATATTTTTCTACTTCCAGTTATTACTTCACTCACACTAAAATATTACTTGCTTGGGAAAGGGACCCTGTTGCCAGGGAAACCAGGAGTGCTTAAGTTCAGCCTCAGTTGGCTCCTCTATACTAACTGATCGAATTCCAGCTGTGTTCTTGACTCATCTCAATTTTGTACACCTAGAATGTAAAAAAATTCCATGATACCTCTGATTTATTATAAATTTTATCAATATCTTCCTAAGATCTCACTGACCTGTGTCTCTTCTCCTGAATTTACTAACTTCCCTCATTTATTTCTATTAAATAGGGATGATATTCAAAGTGTTTAGGACAGACATAGCAAGAGAAGTATCATTCAGAATGGATGTATTCACCAAATTGGTATGTATACTAGCTGTAAAAAGAATTGAACCAAGGCCATGCTACCATCAGTCTAACGAACCTTGGTACCATTCCTTCCTGCTATCAAATAGATTTCTCTTCCAATCAATCATTAACTGTCTGATTGACCATTTAAAATTATCACCATATACAAATGAGTATTAGAGTTTGATGAGAAATTCATCTATGCCTTTTATGTCAAATTACAAGATAATGACTTTTTAATCATTTTATATCTATTCCCTTCACAGGAAGAAAGACACTGTGTTAGAAGGTGGAGAAGTCTATTAAAGGCACTTCATATAGGAAGGATAAGTATGATATATTTTTACTAAGTAGAATTCATTTGTTACTAATACAGACACTAATCTATACTGACCGATACATCTTAGCTTTAAGATCTTTTCCTTAGAGTTTCCTATTTAGTCTCCTAATTCTGAGACACATACTTCAGTGGCTTTCAAAATGAAGTCCATAAACTTCCTCATATTGTACATAAAATTTGAGACTCTGGGAAAGAGGGTCCACAGTGATCATTAGATTCTCCAAAACTCCTGATGTCAGCTCTATCTTGTTGCAGATTTTTTCAAAAACTTGTTGCTGATTCTTAAGTAATCTATACACTTAGTCTACAACCATGACAGGTAATCTCTTGTTGCTGACCTTGACTTGGATCTCCTAGTCCAAGATTCTTACCTTATCTTTGTAACCCATCATCACCCATTGTCTGGCCATGATTAAATTTGTCTGTAACCTGCTTCCTGAACCAGCTCTAGAAACTTCTTTGACCCCAAGGAGATCAATCTCTATAACTGGTGATTGGTACTCAAAGTGAGTGAGTGAGTGATAGTCACTTAGTCGTGTCTAACTCTTTGTTACCCTATGGAAGTACTCAAAAAGTGTATTTTTAAATCAGTGAGGCCAACTTCAGGAAAATTAACAATGTCAATAGTCTGGTTTTGTCTGAGACCCTGTTCCTAAGAAACATAAAGAGAAATGGCTATTGTGAATTTTAATTAAGAACTGTCCCACAGCTTGAAGGTCTAATAATAAGCAAATTCCCTGGAAGCAATTCACCAAATGGGTGCACAAATTTATCTTCTTTACTAGTTTAGGTTACTGAATTTTCATAAATTTACCCTAAACTGACTCACCTGTGGATAGTGTGGTGAAATGATAATCAACACCATCTTCTCCAGACACTTAAATTGTTTAAGATGCTGACTTAGCTTTCTCCTTTCTTCTAAACCTTGATGTGCATTAACTTGACATAATCCCCACATAAATATCACATCTGTTGCTCACTTAACACCTACAAAATCTTAATTATTCCTCGGTTTTATGTACATCCACATATTCAATTAAGATGACTTTGTAAGGTTCATTTTATACATACTGCTGCAATTTCTTCTCCCTGGGTAGTTGTAAGGTTCATTATATACATACTGCTACAATTTCTCTTCCCTGGGTACTCATAACTTTATCTTCAGTGAATTATTTTAGGTACTTAACTTTAAAAGTTTTCATATCAAATTCTCTAATAAAAGTAAATGACTTAACTAATAAATAGATTTGATTATCTAATAATTAACATTTATATATACACATATATGTATATAAGTATATTGAATAATATCTATTATATATAATGTATGTTTTCAAATATATTACAATAACATAATACACATTAAAAATAGTTTATGAAGAAATGAAGCAAACAAATCTATTTATTTTTTGCTAAAAAAATAATCATTTTATATGTGATATATATTTTTTTCTATTAACTGCACATGATGTTGAATATTTTACACTTCTCAATATACTTGAGAACCATCCTCCTAATCTTTTAAAATATGTATTTTTAAGGAGAGATAATTAAAATATTAGTCTACAAAATATAAGTTAAAATCTAACACCTCTTTCTTCAAATTTTTTTATTTTATTGATCTTTTATTATAAATGATGCAATACAGTATTTTTTTATTAGGTAAGAACATTCATTTAATATGTTGCTTAAATCAGGACAGGTCTTTGAGCATCACTGATGAAAAACAAAGAAAAGAATAGCTTGTTGCATTCATAAAGATGTGTTCCAGTAGCATTTGAGCCAGGTGCTATGTATTACATGCACTGATTTCACTTCTAAATCAAGTAAGTTTATGATTATGTATGATGTTTTATGACATAGAAAATTACATTCGATGCACAATACTAGATGCTTGGGGCTGGTGCACTGGGACGACCCAGAGGGATGATATGGGGAGGGAGAAGGGAGGGGGATTCAGGGTGGGGAACGTGTATACCTGTGGCGGATTCATTTTGATATATGGCAAAACCAATACAATATTGTAAAGTTAAAAAATAAAAGAAAAAAAAGAAAACCTACAGGTGACAAGCATTGATTTGGGTATTTTTTATGAAATTGATAGTAATTATTATAATTGATGATAATGCAATAAGATCATTGCCATAAAGTATATCACTTCATTATATTAACCAAAGTACTTGCCGTTATTATAACAACTGATATTTAATGAGAGCTAAGGATTTGATAAAGTGTTATGTTTTTCAATTACTGTAACAGCAACTTGCATTTATCAGGAGCTCATTATATAGCAGGAACTACATCAATTGTTTTGTTATCTCTGATTGTCACAGCAACACAAAGGTAGGTACACATATCCCCATTTTATGTTAGAGGAACTCAGGCTCAGGAAGTAAAGTTTACCTAAGGTGACACAGTTAAAGGGTGTCAGGACAAAAGTCCGTACTCTTTCTACTACACTGCATTGCCTTCGATACCAAGCAAAACTAAAGGCAACCAAGATTTTTGGCAATCTTATGTTTAATTTTATGTCCAACCTAGATAGCATATTGAAAAGCAGAAACATTACTTTGCCAACAAAGGTTCGTCTAGTCAAGTCTATGGTTTTTCCTGTGGTCATGTATGGATGTGAGAGTTGGACTGTGAAGAAGGCTGAGCACCAAAGAATTGATGCTTTTGAACTGTGGTGTTGGAGAAGACTCTTGAGAGTCCCTTGGACTGCAAGGAGATCCAACCAGTCCATTCTGAAGGAGATCAGCCCTGGGATTTCTTGGGAAGGAATAATGCTAAAGCTGAAACTCCAGTACTTTGGCCACCTCATGCGAAGAGTTGACTCATTGGAAAAGACTCTGATGCTGGGAGGGATTGGGGGCAGGAGGAGAAGGGGACGACAGAGGATGAGATGACTGGATGGCATCACTGACTCGATGAACCTGAGTCTGGGTGAACTCCGGGAGTTGGTGATGGACAGGGAGTCCTGGCGTGCTGCGATTGATGGGGTCGCAAAGAGTCGGACACAACTGAGCAACTGAACTGAACTGAATGTTTAATTTAGCTTGTTACTCCAATATAGAAGCATGCATTTCCCCCAGGTTAATAATAATAATGAGGAAGGTGATAACAGTAATATAATAAGAACCCTCTCACAACAACCTATTTCTGAAAAGAAAAAAAGGAAACTAACTTTTTTGAGTTATTTTTGCCAGTAAGTAGCTACAATGGGGTACAATCCAGATATCCGATTCCTGGGTCAGAATTCTTCCTCAGTAACAAGCGAGGATGAGATGGCTGAATGGCATTACTGATGCAATGGACATGAGCTGGGGCAAAATCCAGGAGATGGTGAGGGACAAGGAGGCCTGGCATGCTGCAGTCCATGGGGTCATGAAGAGTCAGACATGACTGAACAACAAAACCAACAAGAATAACAAGCTGATAAACTAACAAGAGAGTTGAAATAAGCAACTACAAACAATGATCACAGAACACCTGGTAAGTGTGTCAAATCAATGTCAATTCTAGACAGATGATAACGCATTCCCATAGAGTAATAAGGATGCAACAGAATAATAAGGAGATCAAACCAGTCAATCCTAAAGGAAATCAGTCCTGAATATTCATTGGAAGGACTGATGCTGAAGCTTCACCTCCAATACTCTGGCCACCTGATGTGAAGAACTAACTCAATGGAAAAGTCCCTGATGCTGGGGAAAGATTGATAGTGGGAGGAGAATGGGATGACAGAGGATGAGATGGCTAGATGGCATCACCAACTCGATGGACATGAGTTTGAGTAAGCTCTGGGAGTTGGTGATGGACAGGGAAGCCTGGCGTGCCGCAGTCCATGGAGTCTCAAAGAGTTGGACACGACTGAGTGACTGAACTGAACTGAATAAGGATGCAAACTTGAGTATGGTTTTCATTATTGTTTTAAAATTTTATCAATTTAACCAACACTAGAGGTAAACCTGTGACAACTGAGACACACTGCACTCTTTTACCTTTATATGAATACTATCAAAACTAAGTAATGTGCAGCCAGTAGTATTAAAAGCAGCCACCTGAGTCTTGCTGCTCTACTGCCTCTGGCTAAATAAGTCTGCTCTCTCTCAATCTCCCTCCCTTTCCCCTTTTCTGTCTCTCTCACCAGCCTCCCTCCCTAGGTCAGCCCTCTTGACCAGACTCAGTCTTCATTTGCATCTTTCCTTCTCACCAGTCCATTCCAGGCAACCAGCTCTGCACCTCCCTCCCAGCCTTAGTAATTAATTGTGCTATTATTGTGAATTAAATGTACAAGCAAGTCAATGTTTAGCCTAATTAAGAGTGAAGCCAACAAATTACCTAAAGCACCACTCCAGCAGAATTTGCATTCAGCCTTATATTAGTAGCCAATCAGGCTTTTCAGCTATTGATTCAAGCACTTCCAGACTTCCTTAAAAGCCTCGTACAGCTAGGCCTTCTCCCCACCCCAGCTCCTCAACCTTACACCAGGCCTCCATCCTTTACCCATCCCTAAATTCAATGTTTTATTACATACCACTGAAAGGAGTCTCAGAGCCCTTTTTTCATTTACTACAGTTTAAATGGATAGCTTTGCACTTAATAATTTTGTCAGTTTAGGTTATAGGAAAACTGTATTGTTTAACATTATTAAAGACTATTTAAATTTTTTCTTGTCATTTGATCAAAATAAATTAATCACCTTTCAAAACAGATAAACAAACTCACAAAAATACTCCTTCCACAGCATGCAGCTACCAGTAGGTCTCCCAACTTTGTATTTGAAGAGCAAACGAAAACCACAGTTCTTAACAATAAAAACATGTAGCAGGGCTCCTACTTCTAGACTACTGGTGACTAGAAAGAAGTCTGACTAAGGAAACTAAACGCTTTAGTGAAGGTTTTAAAAATAGTGAATTTAGTAAAGAAAAAAGTACTGCCTGGAGTAAAAAATTTCACCCTGATTTTTTATATTGGGCTGCAACCTACATCCCTGGCAACAGAAGCTGAGTCTTTTCTGATGCAATGTATGCACACCCTAATGTACCAGAGTATGATCATTCTTAAAAAAAAAAAAAAAAGGATAAGAGGGTGACAGGCAAAAGCCTCGGGCAGCTGCACACGTGGACTATCCAAAGCATTATTAGATCTTGAATGATTTCATGCAACCTACAGACAAGTCTAGGCTAGTCTCTCACTCGTTTCTCTGATTCGTCCTTGCTTGCTTCTGCTGCCCTCTCTATACATACAAGCCATTCATCTTGGATTTTAAAATAGTGTCCATTTTAAATATTCTCTCCTGTCACCTCCCCTCAACCAATTACTCTTACCACATCCCCCTCACGGACAGTACTCACCGTGCTCATTCAGTGAGTACTCCAGATAAGTTCTTACTAAAATGTAAAGAAAGAAAACAGAAGAGAGAGACAAAGTCTCTTCCACTGTCATCACACCCACCACCTAATTCTTACCTCCATTTTCTAAATTGCCTGAATTACTTTGTCTTATTTCTCAAATTCTGTCAGTGTAATACTTAACACATATTAACATATTAATTAATAAATGTAAAACTCCCCAGGAAAAGGTTCTGTATCAGGAAAAATAAAACATTTCTTCGTGATTAACACTAGAAAAGATCAGCTTCTTCATATCCTGTCCTAAATACTATGTACTCTTTGGACACTTATTAGTTCATGGAGGAATTTTTTATCAGTAAGTCAAGTGTCTCATTTCTTCAGTGCTAAACACAATATTTACCCTTGTAACACTAGAATAAGTCCATAAACACAGAAGTGTATGTGTTCACTGAGATGTTTATATGCACTATATTTAAACCTGCTTTAGAACATAAAAGGGGCCAAACACATCACAAAATAGGTACTTATAAGAGAGTTCACTATGTGGATTTCTTAAAATGGCCATTAACCACTGAGAGGGCAAATATTTCAACACCAAGTTTCAAAAATTCAGAAGGAGGAGGAGACTTCTTTTCAAAGGAGTAAACCTGCTTGTGATACATTGAAAACAGGCAGTGAGTGACGAAAACATGCCCTTTGCTGCCATCAAGTGGTCCTTTTTGGAATCTTTTTATATATAAGCCTTAAAGAAATGGCAACCCACTCCAGTATTCTCGCCTAGAGAATGCCATAGACAGAGGAGCCTGGCAGGCTACGGTCCATAGGGTCGCAAGAGTCAGACACGACTTAGTGCACTATCTCAGCTCAGTTCAGTCACTCAGGCATGGGGTTGCATGTCATGCAACCCCATGGCCTGCAGCATACCAGGCCTCCCGCTCCATCACCAATTGCTGGAGTTTACTCAAAACTCATGTCCATAGAGTCAGTGATGCCATCCACATCTCATCCTCTGTCCTCCCCTTCTTCCGCCTTCAATCTTTCCCAGCATCAGGGTCTTTTCAAATGAGTCAGTTCTTCGCATCAGGTGGCCAAAGTATTGGAGTTTCAGCTTCAGCATCAGTCCTTCCAATGAATATTCAGGACTCATTTCCTTTAGGATGGACTGGTTGGATCTCCTTGCAGTCGGGAACTCTCAACAGTCTTCAACAACACAGTTCAAAAGCATCAATTCTTCGGTGCTCAGCTTTCTTTATAGACCAACTCTCACATCCATATATGACTACTGGAAAAACCATAGCTTTGACTAGACAGACCTTTGCTGGCAAAGTAATGCCTCTGTTTTTTAATATGCTGTCTAGGTTGGTCATAGCTTTTCTTCCAAGGAGCAAGTGTCTTTTAATTTCATGGCTATAGTCATCATCTGCAGTGATTTTTGGAGCCCAAAAATATATAAGCCTCAATCTCGGTGCAAATGCTTTGCTTTCCCACCAGTTCATTTCTTACACATTACACATGTGGAAGAAAAGCAATGACAAACCTAAATAGTGTATTAAAAAGCAGAGACATCGCTTTATAGACAAAGGTTCATATAGTCAAGAGTTCATATAGTCATATAGGCAAGAGGAGAAAGGGTCAACAGAGGATCAGATGGTTGGATGGCATCACCAACTCAATGGACATGAGTCTGAGCAAACTCTGGGAGATACTGAAGGACAGGGAAGCCTGGCATGCTGTAGTCCATGGGGTCACAAAGAGTCGGACTGAGCGACTGAACAGCAACACATGTGTTAGCCTTTGAGGGGTCTGAAAAAACCAGGTAATCATTCCGTAAATTAGGGCTTAATAGTTTCCATTCTAAAAAAATTCCATGAGTAAGAAGCTCTTCAGAAAGACAACATTAAAAGGGATTTGAAGTGTCCAAACACCGAAAACCCTTTCCAGCCCTACATGACTCAGTTTCTACTAGTGAGGCCCTCAATCTGGACCGGGAGCACAGCCCTCCATTTCTGCCCACAGAGAATTTCTAATAGATTGGCTTTGACACACCTAATGAACACAAGCAATTTAAAAAATTGGAGAGAGATTCATTTGGAATCATTTTTAATCAAGTCCCATAACTCCAGGAGAAAATGGTTTCCTGTTTCTTTCCTATCAGTGTCTCACTGCCTTGAGGCTTTAGTCTCGTACGTAAAGAAGGCAGCACACCGTGGAATGTGATTACTACATAACCTTAATTTTAACTTGGTTGATTGCTCTGCCCCTTTTTCTTTGAGCATCTTCGTGTTTCTCTCCCAAGAGATAGTTAATTAAATACACAGTTGAATGAAAGGAGAAAGGATAATTGCTATTTTTAAAACACGGCACAATGCCATGGCCGCAGCCCCTTCATTTCTGAGAACAACAGCATTCATCTTAGAGTATTGGTTCTCTTGATTGGAACATGTAGCAGTATGATTTTGGTTATGAAACGAAAAGCCCCAGTAAATCAAAGTGGACACAATTTGAGGAGAGAGGGAATTAAATCGCTCTGTATAAGCAAACAGAAGCATTCTGGAAGTTTTTGGGGGGGTGGGGAGGTGCTCCAGAGAGAAGCAGAAACTTTAAACTGGGAGAAAAGAGCAGCCAGGGAGATTTGGCGGGTGTTCTGAATCCAAAAGAAAATGTATGAGAAAACCACAAATCACACCTATGGCTATGAGTTCTTGGAAGATTTTCTGTGTTCCACCTGTTAGGTAGGTAGAATAGGGAAAAGGAGTCCAAAATGGTGGTGGCTAAAAGACAAGGAAGGTCAAAGGAAGGTCCGAGGACCAGAGTGAAAACTTCAGGCAGAACAAACAACACTCCTGGCTAAGCCCAATTTGCATAGGGCAGGCCCAGGTGGAGGAAAAAACATATAAAAGAAGGAGCCAAAGCGCTTTCTCTCGGACTCTCTCTCCCGCGTGCATGCGCTCTCTCTCTCTCTCTTTCTCTCTCTCACTCTCTCTCTCACTCTCTCTCCCTCCCTCCCCACGCACTCCTCCACTCTCTTCTCTTCAAGTCTTGGATTCTCCTGCTATCTTCTAAATAAAATAGAGCTGTAACACTGATTTGCCTAAGAGCTGTAGCACGGTTTGTCCAAGACCCAAGAGCTGTGACGCACCGAGGGCTTTAATGTCCGTCGCTCCAAATCTTTGTTGTGACGAGACAAAGAACCGAGGAACATACACTCGCATGACACACCCAAGGCCTGCTCTAAATCAAACTTCCTAGATGCTCCCTATGCCAGTGGTTATGTGTTTCCAGCCCATCCTTTTTCTCAGAGGCAGCTTGCAGGACCATCTAATGTGGAGGATTCCATTTCAGTTTCTCACTTATACGACCCAAGTCCCTTGTTTCTAATCCTGACATGAAAGTTAAAACTCAAGTCCTTAAGTCACTGCCTCAGTGTCACTTCATAGACTCACTGTCTTGGTGTTCAGATCCTTCTTTATTATTGGCCTCAGGGTTTTTCTTTATCTTTGGGTAAGCTCAACTATGCACTTATAAAGAGTTTATCAGGGTGTGGGGAAAACTGGACAGCTACAAGCAAAAAAATAAAAGGGGACTACTTTCCCAAACCATACACAAAAACTCAAAATGGATTAAAGACTTAAGCGTAAGACCTGAGACCATAAAACTCCCAGAAGAAAACATAGGCAGTATGTTCGTTTATATAAATCTTAGCAATTTTTTTTTTTTTATCTATCTCCTTAGGCAAGGGAAATAAAAGTGAAAATAAACAAATGGGACTACATCAAACTATGAAACTTTTGTACAGGGAAGGAAACTATCAACAAAATGAAAAGGCCACCTACTGAATAGAAGATATGTGCAAACAATATATTTGATAAAGGGTCAATATTCAAAATATACAAAGAACTCCTATAACTCAACATTAAAAAAAAAAAAAAATTAACAATGGGCAAAGGACCGGAATACACATTTGGTCTCTAAAGACACACAGATGACCAATAGGCATGTGAAAAGATGCTCAACATCACTAATCATCAGAGAAACACAAATAAAAACCACAAAAAGATACCATCTCACACCTGTCAGAATGGCTATCATCAAAAAGACAATAAATATCAAGTGTTGATGAGGAAGTGAAGAAAAGGGAACCCTTGTGCACTGTTGGTGGGAATGTAAATTGGTGCCACAATGAAAAACAGTATGGAGGTTCCTCAAAAAATAATTAAACTAGAACCCACTCCAGTGTTCTTGCCTGGAGAATCCCAGGGACGGTGGAGCCTGGTGGACTGCCATCTCTGGGGTTGCACAGAGTCGGACACAACTGAAGTGACTTAGCAGCAGCAACCATATGATCTAGCATTATTACTTCTGGGTATCTATACCCCAAAAATAAAAACACTAATTTGAAAAGACATATGCACCCCTATCGAAGAAGGCAATGGCACCCCATTCCAGTACTCTTGCCTGGAAAATCCCATGGATGGAGGAGCCTGGTAGGCTGCAGTCCATGGGATCATGAAGAGTCGGGCACGACTGAGCGACTTCACTTTCACTTTTCACTTTCATGCATTGGAGAAGGAAATGGCAACCCACTCCAGTGTACTTACCTGGAGAATCCCAGGGACGGGGGAGACTGGTGGGTTGCTGTCTATGGGGTCGAACAGAGTCAGACACAACTGAAGTGACTTAGCAGCAGCAGCAGCATGCACTCCTATAGTCATTGCCCAGCATTATTTATAATAGCCAATATATGGAAAGAACCTAAATATCCATCCACATATGAATGGATAAAGAAGATGTGGTATTACATATACAATGGAATATTAATCTTAATAAAATAAATGGAACTTTGCCACTGCAACAAAATGGATGGATCTAGAGGGTATTGCACTAAGGGAAATGAGTCACAGAAAGTAAAACACTGAATGATCTCACTTTCATGTGCAATCTTAAAAAACAAAACAAAGACACAAGAAAATAAAGTGAAGACAGTTACAGAGAAAACAATAGGTGTTTGTCAGAGGGGAGGGAGGTGATGGGATTGAAATAGATGAAGGAGATTAAGAGGTACAAACTTCCAGTATAAAATAAATATGCCACAAATATGTAATATAAAGCATAAGGAATATGGTCAATAATACTGTAATAACTCTATATGGGGACAGATGTTACTAGACTTATCATGGTGATCATTTCATAATGTATGCAAATGCCAAATCATTTAGGCAGTACATCTGAAACAGATATAATATTATCCACCAATCATATTTCAATCAGTCAGTGTTAATCACATATAAAAAATAAAAATAAATAATATGAAATGAGAGGGGGAAAAGTCTAAGGCAGTACTGTATTTTTAAGCATCTCTAAATGTCTTTTAGGAGGAGAAGTTTCAGGTTAGCTAGTCGGCAACCTTGTAAAAAGGAAATTGTTTATAGAATGTCTAGATGTAAAACTCTGCCCAGGCTGAGAGCCTTCTCTGCAGCAGAACCCTCACCTACAGTCTCACACATTAATGGAAGATGAACTTAGTTTCATCTTGGTGACTTGAAGAATAAAGAGGTTACCACAGCAGCACTTTGGCAGCAGGAGGTACGGAGCAGTGGAAGCAGAATACTCAAAGATTAGAGGAATAGGGATTGTCTGAACCTGGGTCCCTTTAGCCCATCTCTAACTCTCCTTTTACCCCCTTCATCTCATCACCTCTCAGCTTAGCTCCCCACAGGCAGCTGAAGCCATGAGTGAGTATATAGATATATATATATACCTCAGGGAATTCATTGCAATCAGAACTCTAGAAGCAGGCAACTTGACTCTTATCAAGTAAGCTGTGGCTAAAACTATTGAAGTTCTGATCAGTTAAATCTAGGGATTTTGTTCTTGGTAACAAGGGATCAAGGGACTCTGGTTGAGCCTAAATTTACAATCAATTCTAAAATTGGGGTGGGGGGAGGAGGAAAAAAGCAAATCATTCTAGGGAAACATCTTTTTTTCCTGTCTTAAATCCTAAATTCACTCTTTGTAGGCCTAACAGCTTCTGTTCTAGAAAGGAGTTCTAAACTACATCAACAAAAGTTTAGCCTTCATAGAAAACCCTTGAAAGTCCTCTTTGGAATGGTTCTAAACCAATATTCCTAGAAAGATCTAAAGACCAGTACACATAGGAATCCTCAATGCAAATCAGATACAGGGTAAATAATCCTGAATTCCTCTCTACCACCAGCAATCCTCTGATAGAAAATCTGTCAATCATGATATCTCTGAGCCTGCTATCTTTCCTGTACCCTCTGGCTCCATCATTCCCTGCCTTAAACAGGAGAAGCAATGCCTCAGATAACATGGAGCATCTACCTCAAAGGCACAGTGGTATCCACCCGCTTTGAGAACTGATTTTCCTCAAGGTTTGCAGTCCTACATTAAAGCACTCACTAGTTCAAATGACATGTGTCAAAATAATTAATAATGTATCTTTTATAAATGGAGATTTAATTTTTTAACCTGCAGAAATAAACCATTTTTCCTTTGGTTGGACTTCTTTTTCAGTGGTACCATTAAAAACGTCCTCTCAAGAAAAGATCCTTTTCAACAAAGATGCAGCCTATTGGTGAAGAAGAGTTCAAGAATTACAGAAGAATATGAAATACTATATTTAGTCTGAGAATAAAAGACAATCACCTTCCATTTTACTTAGATAGATACATATAAAAAATTCTAAACTATTCTCTTCCTGCACATACCTACTACTTCTTTCAATTTTCAAATTCCGTTTGAATGATAAAAATACGAAGAAAAAAGGTTCCATATGGTGTTGGAACAACAGGATGAACCATCCCTCAAATGTGTGCTAACCTTAGGGCAGGCTGTATTACTAGAATTCACTAGTTAATGGCTCAACACCTTGTCTATTATTGCTTGAGTGATGAAACCTCTCTGGTCCTCAGTTTCTTGATCTGTAAAATGGAGATAATAAAAAATACCTATTTCAGAGGGGCCTTGTGAGGTCTGAAACAATTCAGGTCTGTTACTGAATGGTCAATTCTTGCTAGCTCTCACTAAAATTAGCTTTATTATTAGCTATGGAATGCTTTACAATGTGCCAGGGAATCTGCATTGCTGCATTTACTACTTTTAAATCTGCTTCTTTCTTCAGAATAAGCACTTTTGATTATCACAGACCTCATTTAGTTCCATTTAAAAAAAAAAAAAAGAGTAGAATCAAGTGAAAAGTCAACTTCTAAGAAAAGGATATATTTTACATACAAATGGTATTTAATATTTTATTTCCAGCAACAGCTTAGAAAGAGTAAGTTTTACATGGATCCCCTCCACTTCTGGCCCCAGGGATGAGAAGGCACAATTCTCTTCAGACTTTTTTTTTTTTTTTAACTTATTTTGTATTGGGGTTAGCCAATTAACTAACAGTATTGTGACAGTTTCAGGAGAACAGTGAAGGGACTCAGCCATACATATACATGTATCCATTCAGAGACTTTCAGCTGTGTTAGGTAATTCCAAGAACACCATTACCCGTTTCATTACACAGGTACTGCTCTAAGGCTGAGGCTTATTCTGACTAGCCATGGGTTAGAATCTGCAATTCCGCTATTTAAAAATAGACCCAGTAGGAATGGCATCATTTGAAGCCCAAGAAATAACTAACAGATGATGGGTTTTAATAGCTTCCTAAAGCCTGAGTGTTTGATCTATTAAACAATCACATTCTTGAATTTACCACTTGTGAGTATGGACTAAAGTATAAATCTTGTGAAATACCTGCTTTTCCTTGACTATTCATCTCCTTTAATGGTGCGGGGAAAAACTAATAAAGTTTTAATTGAGCTATCCCTCTCAGCATTGAAGAGTGGTGGCTAAAATCTATACATAACATCAAAACAATTGCACTATAGAATTGGTCGACAGAAGTGCTTCTACTACATTTAGAAGAAAAGGGTATTAGCTGGCTTTCCAATCTATCAGGGAGAATAGATCAAAACTTTCCTTAGGAACTGTTTCAGTGCACAACAAATATCTAAGGTGGTTTCTTATTGTCACTAATCTAATTCTTAACGCTGTAAATTAAGCCATTCTCCTGTATTGTGCCCTTAAAACTTAAAAAGAGCAAACCAATAATTGGAGAAGTGTAAAAAAAAATCTACAATCTACCTGTTAGCACATCTTCATGCCTTGGTGATTTGATTAGTGATTTGATAAGTATAGATTACAACCCTGGACTTAATACAGAGTGGCCCACTTTTAAAATGGCCCATTTATAACAAAGGTCTCTCTGTTGGAACTGCCAGAGAGTTAAAAAAAAAAAATGCCACCACTATAAAAAACTTTTTTTTAGCCATGCATTGTAGAGCACTGAAATGGTAAACGTGGAGACCTTCATTTCAGCACAGTTCTACTGATTGTGTGACTATAAACAAGTCAAGATTTCCTGATTCTCATAGTCTGTCACTATAGTAAGATGACTGCCTGCTCTCAAACTACCCTAAGAGAAGACCTAAAGAATAAGGGACACAATATAAGTATTATAAAATGCTATAAGCTTCTTGGAGAAAAGGCTCTAAATGTCTTAAGTAAGAAAAATTCATAAATATCTTTTAAGATAGAATATTTGTAATGAAGATTCAGGCTACCACAAACTACAAAATTATTGAATTCTTACGAGTTTCAAATATAACACTCACCACAGGAGAAAGGGGAAAGATAACCTACCCCATTGTCCCATCCATTAGAAGAATCGTGTTGTATATGTGAGAAAAGATGAAGAGAAAGAGAATTGTGCTGAAGAACATTGTCATCCATGATCCATGATCCTCACGAAACATTTTTAACCGGAGCAACTGACCTGCAATATAATTATTACTGGATATCAGTATACATTGCAACTCAAAATACATACAGCATTGTTTTATTTTAATTAATTTCTTTTATCTCACTAATATTCTGAAGTCTTTGCCCCTAGCACTTGTCTTACAGGAGAAACTACTACCTAAGATCCTTATTGCTCTTTTGTAAATAAATGATGAAGTCCATGACAATCTCCACCTCATCATCCTAGAGCAAATACTAGCATGAAAATCTAGTGTACAGAGAGCACTCATTATGCTGGCATGAAAATAAGATTAATTAGAACACTTACCTTATATTTTTTACTTCAGAAATATGTTTTTGGTTCATTTACTGAAACTACTTAAGTAAGGCGAATGGTAAAGATGTTACATAAATTCTTAATTCCCTTTTGTTCCCACAGGCCCATTCCCAGTACTGGTCAGATGATAGGCAAACTTCACTTATGATAAAGTACATGAATATGCGAATGGTAAAAATGAAGTCTCTATCATAAGAGTCAGAAGGCTTATTAGCCTTGCTGCTGCTGCTGCTGCTAAGTCGCTTCAGTCGTGTACGACCCTGTGCGACCCCAAGACAACAGCCTACCAGGCTCCTCCATCCATGGGATTTTCCAGGCAAGAGTACTGGAGTGGGGTGCCATTGCCTTCTCCTTAATAGCCTTACTCGTACCTAAAATATCCATTCCACCTACAGGCTGGTGCACAAGTGTGTGTGGTGTGTGGGGTCTGGTAGCATGTACACGTGTTATGGAGTCAGTGTGGTTCCCAGCAAAACATGATTTCTAACCATGCCTAATATTCACTTACAAAGATAATTACTAAAAATGGAGAGAATGGTCTATTAATCTATGGCAAAGGAGGCAAAACCACACAATGGAGAAAAGACAGTCTCTTCAATAAGTGGTGTCTGGAAAACTGGATAGCTACACATAAAAGAATGAAATCAGAACACTCCCTAACACTGTACACAGAAGTAACTTCAAAATGGATTAAAGATCAATATGTGGAGCTGGAAACCATAAAACTCCTAAAGGAAAGCACAGGCAGAATACTGTTTGACTAAAATTGTAGCAATTTTGGATGTGTCTCTTAAAGTGAAGGAAATAAAAGCAAAAATAAAAAATGGGACCTAATTAAAGTTAAAAGCTTTTGCACAGATAAAAGGTGATGGTGGTGCAGTCACTATGTCCTGTCCGACTCTTGTGACCCCACAGCCTGTTAGGCTCCTATGTCCCTGGGATTTCCCAGGCAAGAATCCTAGAGTGGGTTGCTGTTTCCTTCTTCAGGGGATCTTCCAGACCCAGGGATCGAATCCAGATCTCCTATATTACAGGTAGAATCTTAACTGACTGAGCCAAAGGTAACCACCAACAAAACAAAATGACAACTTGGGAGAAAACATTTGCAAATGATATGACTGACAGTGAGTTAATATCCAAAATACATAAACAGCTCAAACAAGTGGACATCAAAAATTAGTAAATAAATAACCTGATTTAAAAACAGGCAGAACACCTGAATAGATATTTTTCCAAAGAAGACATGCTGATAGCCAACAGACACATGAAAAACTGCTCAGTATCACTTATCATCAGGGAAATGCAAGTCAAAACTAAAATGAGATATCATCTCACATCTATCACAATGGCTATTATTAAAAAGACGACAAATGACAAATGCTGGCAGGGATGTGGAGAAAAGTGAACCCCTTTACACTACTGGTGGGAATGTAAACTGGTACAGCCACTGTGGAAAACAGTATGGAGGTTTCTCAAAAAACTAAAAATGGAACTACCATTTGACTCAGCAATTCCACTCCTGGGTATACAACCAAATGAGCCAAAAAACACTAATTCAAAAACATAATACATGAATCCCAATGTTCATAGTAACATTATTTGCAATTGTTAAGATATGGAAAAAAACCTAAGTGTCCATCAACATATGAATACACACACACACACACACACACACACACACACACACACAAAGGAATAAGGCCATAATGAAGAATGAAATTTTGCCATTTGCAAAAACATGGATGAACTTGGAGGGTATTACACTAAATAAAAGTTAGACCAAAAGATAAATACTGTATGATATCAGTTATATGTAGAGTCTAAAAAATAAAACAACCTAGTAAACATAATAACAATGAAAAAAGCAGACCCACAGATAAAACAAACTAGTAGTCACCAGTGAGGAGAAGGAAAGGGGAGGGATTAAGAGGTACAAACTATTATGTATAAAATAAGCTACAGGATATACTGTACAACACAGGGAATGTACCCAACATTTTATAACATCCATAAGTGGAGTATAACCTTTAAACATTGTGAAACACTACATTTTATACCTATAATACTCTACATCAACCACACTTCAATAAAAAAAGAAAAAAATGTTAAAATGCAAATACTTCAAGGAGGAAAATGTATTAAGATGAATACTAAAGTAAAAACTACTGGTATCATAAATAGGCCAGATAAATATTTTGATTTATGATAAAGAGAACTGAGAGCACTCATATCCTGAAAGGTAAGGAAGATTAAAAAAACAACAAGATTAAGAAAAAATAAACACAGGCCATCCTGGTTTCTCCTAAGAGGAAGTTTATCCAAATAATGAGAAAGAAGATGATGCACATATAGGAACTACAATTAAAATAGGGTAGGTCTGAAATCTTACAATAAAATTTCTCATGAGAGAAAACATTTCTTTTTGATGATATGTCAAAGCTATGGAGAAAATATGTATATTTCCATCTGGAAAATATCTCTCTAGGGACAGACAGTAGCTCTCACATAAGCTTCTGAGCATAGGAAGAAACCATCTTTTAAGATTTAACTAATTTTCCCTCATCCCTTTCTGTTATTAAAATAGCACTTTAGATTTCATTTGGAAACCATTCCAGGCAAGAGTGCTGGAATGGGGTGCCATTGCCTTCTCTGAACAGAAACATTACCCCAGCTAAAACTTTAAATGGAGCAAATATGGGAGATTTGGTTACCTCATCTGGTTTCTTGGCCTGTACAAGAAAAGCAAAGGACAAATCTGAAAGTCAGAGGGAAAGTGAATTACAACTGAGAGAAGAATGTGGAAAATGTTCTACTGAAGCAAAGGATACTGATGCTGCAAATTACAGCATTATACAACTTGTGATAATTGAATCAATAATTATAGAAATTGAGGGAATTGCAAGTCTCCACACAACACCTTGTCGGGAATATTATAAATAGATATTAAACAGAGAATGCTTGAGAGTGAAAAATCCACGCCATAAATATCTTAAAGCAAACTGCAAAGAATATCATTCATTCTTTGAACAGATATTGAATGTGTGTTTTTTACATGCCAGCTGTGGATCAAGGTGCTAGAGGTACAGCTGTGAGCAAGGCAGGAAGATGTTCAAAGTCAACCGTCATTTGAGTAGTTAATGAAAATCTTATTTTAGACTGATGGACTCAGTGTTCCCTTTGCTGCAAGTCCTTCAGCCTTGATCTATTTATTTAATTCAGCGGTTGATATGTTGAAGAACTGCTAAGACCAGAAATTAGAGTTCTTTGAAATTAAAATGTGAATTTCTTTCTTAACATATGCATATGTCAAAAATTTCACTAATGGATATACTTTAAAAGTCAAATAATAATGCCGGTGACTCAAGAGTGCTTTGCAAATAAAATACAGTGGGTTAACTGTACATGACGACTGAAATAATAAAGAGTTAGTAAAATGAGAGATGTGCCAGGATCATTTATGCTGTCATTGCCGAACTCATTGCCTGGCACTAATTTCAGTCATTAGAGCCATTATAATGAAATGGCAGGTTAACACGACTTGCAATTCACTCGAAACACACAATAAAAGAACTTCAATATATGAAGGCCAGATCCAGAGTGACCCAAATGTTGAGTCAAATCATACTAAATAAAAAAATTTCCCATAAGCTACTTCAAGGTTAACTCATTGAGTGACCATCCTAATGCTAGAAATATGTATACACAGACTGTCATCAGCTGACTCCCCATCAATTTGATCAAACCAGGAACCTCAGAGTTACCTAAGGATGTCACATGGAAGTGAACTATCTCCACCCTGTGGTGTGACCACTCACACATTTGTTTTCCCTGGGACAGCAGTGGCTTGTGACTGTTGTCCTGGCATAATTATTAAGAGTGTCCCCTTCCTTTCTGTATTGGTTTGGATAATAAGTTATATGCCACCTTTCTTACAGGTAAAAGAATTGAGAATTTTTTAACACTCTTCTTTAGAGGAGATTCAGGGAGATACCTGAGTGAAAACAGTCAACTGAAATAAAAGACATCACTACGAGGGATATATCACTGACAAAGTGATAAATGACTTTTATTTTAATCCTATGTATATTTGTAAATCTTAGTGTATATTTATGTTACTAATAAAATGTGTCTTGGACTGTATGGGCCATCACCTTTGATATGGTCAAGGTAATTGGAAAACAAATCTTAAAACTATCAGCAGCATTAAAGTGGTACACAAGCCCATGCATTAGAAGAGAGGGTTGGAGGGCACAGTGATTGTTACAAATGTTGGTGCACAGTACTGAAATAGTCTAGAATCTCAGAATCTTTCCTGGAGATACAGTAGGTTTAGAACCACTAAGATTCATAAGATTCTAACAAGGATAATGACCTAAAAGCTAATTTTAAAATAGATGATGGCTCACACGAATTGTGGAAGATGGAAGTAGATAGGTGTAAGAGAATTTAGGGAGAAACTACTTTGTTTCTTGGCTTTTTTTGCTGCTGTGTTCTCATCAGCAAAAGAATAAAAAGGAACATTTGCTCTTTACCTCACAGCCAGACTTTGATGCTAAGTTCTGGGTCCCTTTTCTTTAGAAGTAGTTTTCAGCAGGAGACCTTGAACAAAGAAATAAACTAAACAACCTCAGAGGAGAAGGACTAGAAGCATGTGTGCTTCCGGTTAAGAGATGGGGGTACTCCTGGGAAGTTGTTGAAGCAAGGTTGAGTGGAGGGCTTCTAGATTCAGAGAGGATACAAAGATTCTGGTCTCCAAGGTGGCAAGCCTCACTTAGGTTTGAGTCCATGGATGCTGGTGAAGGCCAAAGTATCAAGGGTCATGGCCTTGGAATTCAAGTAAAGATACTGAGCTGGCCTCAGGGGAAGAGCAACCAGTAGAGCAGTCACCCACTTTCATCAGGAACACAGCAACCTGGGTAGGATTCCAGCAGTCTGTTGGTGGAGGTCATCAAGAGGGCATGACATCTGGCTGACCCAGGAACAGAACCGGGGCAATGAGAGGTTCCTCATCCCCATTCCTGGACTTGGGATATATGCTGCCCACTGGTTCCCCGTGCTTGTATGCTAAGTCGCTTCAGTTGTGTCCAACTCTTTGCGACCTCACAGACTGTAACCTGTCAGGCTCCTCTGTCCTTCGGATTCTCCAGGCAGGAATATCAGAGTGTGTTGCCATTTCCTCCTCCAAAGGGTCTTCTCAACCCAGGGATCGAACCTGCATCTCCTTCGGCTCCTGCACTGCAAGCAGACTCTTTACTGTTGAGCCATGGAGGAAGCCCACACTGTTCCCCTAACGGGAACCATTTCCAAGAACACAGTCTTAAGAGAGAAATGTGTTTTTGAGACCATCAGGATGGACTATGTGACTGAACCCATTGAAGACCTCTGATTCTGGTGTGTAGATGCAGAGATCTTCTGTCTTGCAACCACTCAAGACAAGCCTCACACATAAGTTCCTTTGCTTGCTAAGCCTACCAGTCTGAAGAAGTCTGCTTCATGCTTTGGTTTGTTCCTTCCCTCCTTGTACAGGGCCAGTTTCAGATTTCACCAGGAAGTTCCTGAGGTTGTAAACCTATACTCTTTTAGATGGCATCATTGTGCCAAAGACCATCACCCAAGCAGCAATAGTAGAGGGGAAGCTCAGGTTAATGCAGACTCAAGGATTTATTTCCAGCACCCAATAAGCCTTGGGACTGCTTTGAATTTTAGAGATAAAAAAGATGCTCTGAAAATTACCAATTCTGTACTCTCTGTTCACCTAAGTAGGAAGTCTGAGCAAGACACTTAATTTAGAGGAGAAAATGTGGCATTACGCATACTACCCTGACCAGGAAATATGAAAGGAGGCACTTTCCACAAGAAGATGCCAACCTGAAGCTAACACTACTATTCATTAAGTCTTCTGCTCCAAAATCTCCTATATACAATGTGTCGATTACATACATAATGTCTATGTGCAACTACTTAATGTATACACATATACATAAATATAATTTGCAGTTATTTAAAGGAATGTATTTAATTTGCTGCAGTCAAAATTCAGTCAAAGTCAGCACAGCAGGCATTCTACATAACAGCACGAATATTTTATGTTGCCAGTAACAAAAACAATGGTTCCAAACCCTTGCTTTTTATCACTCAGAATACTTGGGCTTCTGATATACTCCAAAAATGGTGTTACAAAACATATGTTAAATAGACATCATTGTAAAATTTAAATAAATAAAACAGAAAACTAGTATCAGCTTAAATGATAATAAGTTGATCTCGCGGTTTTTCTCGACTTGTGGTGGGAAGCTTAGGGTTTCTCTCAAGTTGTGACGGGGACCTCAGGGACCCGCTCGTGTTGCCTCCGAGAAGTGGGGTCTCTTCTCGCGTTGCGAGGGGCACGTCGGGATTCCTCTCGAGATGCTGCAGGCGAATAGGGCCATGTCTCGAGTTCAGTCGGGAAACTCAGTGTACCTCTCCGGCGGTGACAGGGATCTCGGGCTTTTTATCAAGGTTCAACGAGGGAGTCAGGCCTCGTCTGGTGTCGAGGCATGGAACTCTGCATTCCTCGCGAGTTGTCCAAAGGGCAGGGCTCCGGTCGAGTTCAGGAGGGAAATTTGGGCTTTTTCTAGAGGATCAGCACGGGAGACAGGCCTCCCATCCTGTTGTGTGGGGATACTTTGGCTTCCATTGGAGCCGGTGAAGGGGAATCAGGACTTATCTCGAGCTGAGGGGGCACTCGGTGTCCTTTTTCCTTGAAGCAGGATCGGTGGGGTTCCACTCGAGATTCAACAGGTGAGACAGGCTTCCTCTTGTGGTGTGAGGGGAAGTTGGGATTCCTCTTGAGTTGAAGCAGGAAATGGGCCCTCATCTGCAGATGAGATGGGAAACACGGTGCTCTTGTTTTGTGTGCCCCCTAGATTTATTTTATATTTGCCCAATAAAACCCCAGCTCTGACTCAGAGCTACAATTTGCTTTCTCCAATTTCAGTAAACTTATGCGGGAAAAGCTACACAAATGGGTTGATGCACTACTACAGAATCAAGATCTCCAACTTCTGCTGTTACCACAGCACTGCACATTAATACATCCATTTTAAATTACACCTCAAAGCTCCTACTAAGCCTCTTTCAGAATGAATGTGCCTTAGTCTCAACCTCAAGAAAATATCACTACCACTAAATATGACTTCCTTCAACTTTCTTCCCACTCATGTACATCCATCCACTTATCCACTTTCTCTGCTATTCCTACTATATTCTTTTGTATTTTTCTGTGCTCTTCCTGCAAAAACATCACATGTACTTTTAAAACCATAGGCTCCCCTGTTTTGGTGCCTTGCTTCAGCAACCATCTTTTCTCTCCTTCTTGTGTCCAATCTCTCTCTCTGGGTTCTCTTCCCTCTGCCTCTTAAGCTTCTTAAGTCCATCCTAAAAACAGTGTTTTCTTGACCTCATATCCTTAAACTACCATCCATTCAATTTCCCTTCTCATCCAGACTTCTAGAGAGTAATCTTCATCAGTCCCCCTCATGAGGGGGACATACAATGCAAGCACTATTGAAATTGTTCTGGCAAATGTTAATGGTCCCCACTATTGCCAAATATAGAAGAAATACACTGGCCTTTAATTTACAGGCTGCGTCTGACACAGCAGTTATCCATTCTGTCCTTGCTGATACTCTACTTCTTTGGTTTCCCAAACACCAAATATTCCTTGCACTCTTTCTACTTTCTTGTTTATTCTCATCAATTTGTGGGGCATCTCTTCCACCTGTCACATAAACAACAATGTTCCCCATGGTCTGTCCTCAGTCTTTCCCTTTGTCATATCCCTATAGAGTCTCATCCACTCTGTGGGTTTACTATCCAGTATCTCCAGCATAGACTTTTCCTCCTGAGCTTCAGACTGGAAAAACAATCTACCCGCTGTATTCCTGGATGTTCTACTGTCAATTCAAACTCAGTATACAAGAAAGAATCCAGGATGCCGTGGTGGGCCAGTGGCTAAGAATCTGCCTGCCAATGCAGGGGACATGGTTTCAATTCCCAGTCTGGAAAGATTTCACATGCCATGGGGCAACTGAACCCGTGCACCACACTCCTGAGCCCCCATGCCCAACTATGGAGCCCATTCACCACCACCACTGAAGCTCACTCATCTCGAGCCTGTGCTCTGCAATAAGAGAAGCCACTGAGACTGGAAAGCTTGTGCACCACAAGGAAGAGTAGCCCCCGCCTGCTTCAACTAGAGAGAGTCTGAGCACAGCAAGAAAGACCCAGCACGGACACAAAATAAATAAGTTAATTTAAAAATAAAAGAATTCAAAATTTCCACCTCTTGTCCCAACAACACAATTTACCTATGACTCCAGTCTGATCTTTCCCATCCCTAAATCCACCCCTACTTCTGACTTCATCATCTTATCATTTTCAAAATGACAAGGTTAGATTCATTCTCGATTTTTGATTCCTGCACACCTTCCATTTCAATCAACAGTCTTATTATTTTATAAGCTTCAATGCATGCTCTTCTCCCATAATTTGTTGCAGTGGGACTGTGGCAAAAATCTGACTGATCTTCCTTACTCCAGCCTCTTTTCCCATCTCAATCCATCCACAATAGAGCTAACTAAAATATAACTATGGTCATACTACCCCTTCACTTTAAATCTTTCAGTGATCACTCCTCACCTAAAGAATAAAATTCCAGTTCCTTACCCTGGTATAGAAGGCACTGCTTGACTTGACCCAGGCTCATCTCTCCTCTCTCACCAGCTTTCCCTCTAGTTCCATCAACACTAAACAGACATCAGTTCCCTACGTTCATGCTGAACGCCCTGCTTGGGGTACTCTTCTTCCTCCATCACTTGACTAACACCTATGTTTCCCGTGGGCCCTAAAATTAAGGTCAGACATGATCTCCTCTAGGAAATCTCCTTCACTGTCAAACATTTCATATACTATTCTGGAGTAATAGCCAGAAGAGCTTACAGGATTGATTCTCACAGGAGGTAATAATGCTCCTCCAGTGAAGACAAGGCGATATGGGCCCAAGTCAAGCGCGGGGTAAAGGGGTGGGTTACATGGCTTTTATCTCGAGGACTGTTTTGTTAATGAGAGATAAGTTCAAACTCTGCTAACTCAAAAGTCTTTAGGTTAAAAAAAGGAATCACTCTTACTCGTTAAGAGAAAAAGTATTACTTATTATATTTTATCTATCATTGCATGCCTCTCTAATATATAAAATGAACCCAAGGTAACACACTGATAAGATTCTTTAACATTAATATTTAACATTTTAAATATTAGCATACTTGACAATTAATATGTTCTATTTCTTAGGTCTAGAAGAGGATAAAGGGTAAAATGAAATTGGATCAGAGCACTTAAAATTAATTGAACTTCACTTCCAATAAGACTAAAATAAGTATATGAAGAATTCATGACTGGTTTGTATAAATGTATAGTTTATAAGAAAATGATATTTTAAGATTTACTAATTTTAAAATGCTAACAGATTAAAAATAACAATTAGAGAATTAGTCCATGAATAGGACCCCAACAAAGAAAATTATATAACAAAACACACCAGAATATCATTAGGGATGAAGGCTATTCTAGTTAGACAAACACAATTGTATATAATAAGTATAAAATGATGAAACTTTTCTATCCTAAGGACACCATTTCATTAATATTCAGATCAAATCTCCTTACTTCAGTGTACTAAGAGAATTTAAAAACATTGAACAGATGGCTATCATTCCTTATTAGAAGTAGGTGTTTACACAGAAAATATTTGTGATTCATTGAGTTTGACAGAAAATCAAATATGGTGAGTTGAAACATAATTGTGTGTGAAACTAAAAATCATAATATGCATTATAAGTATAACATGTATATTATAATATGCACTATAATGTACATTTCAAAAGGTTCTAAAAAGAAAGGAGAATCATACCACATGCTCCACCATCTCCCAGAGTTTGCTCAAATTCATGTGCACTGAATCAGTGATGCTACCTAACCATCTCTTCCTCTGCTTACTCCTTCTCCTCTTTCCTTCCATCTTTCCCAATATCAGAGCCTTTTCCAATGAGTCAGCTCTTCGCATAAGGTGGCCAAAGCATTGGAGCTTCAGCTTTCACTTCAGTCCCTCCAATGAATACTCAGGGCTGATTTCCTTTTGGAATGACAATATCATCACTATTATTAAATTTTTTGCATCATCATTATTATATGGACACCAGCTTTGGAAAAAAATAACATTCATACTTTTAAACTAGGTTTTAATTTAGTGTTGGGCATTCTATTGATCCAACTGAAAAAGAAAAATTAAACTGTCAAGACTAATCCCTTGAAGGCTGATCCATTTTTTCAAGCAATCCTGATCAATACGAGGCTCAGACATTGGCTCCTTGATCATAGGTGGTGATGGGACAGGAGGGACTGGCCCTCCCACAACCATACATATTGGGAAGGTTGGGAAGGCAAAATAAAGCCAGGAGCCAAAATTCTGCCATGTCCCCCAGGTTTCCTATTATTTGTATCCATGTATACATGACTTCATCACAACAAACTGGAAAATTTTAGAGAGATGGGAATACCAGACCATATGACCTGCCTCTTGAGAAACATGCATGCAGGTCAAGAAGCAACAGTTAGAACTGGACATGGAACAACAGACTGGTTCCAGATCAGGAAAGGAGTATGTCAAGGCTGCATATTGTCACCCTGCTTATTTAACTTCTATGCACAGTACATCATAAGAAAGGCTGAGCTGGACGAAGCACAAGCTGGAATCAAGGTTGCCAGAGAAATATCAATAACCTCAGATATGCAGATGACACCACCCTTATGGCAGAAAGTGAAGAAGAACTGAAAAGCCTCTTGATGAAAGTGAAAGAGGAGAGTGAAAAAGTTGGCTTAAAGCTCAACATTCAGAAAACTAAGATCATGGCATCTGGTCCCATCACTTCATGGCAAATAGATGGGAAATAATGGAAACAGTGATAGACTTTATTTTGGGGGGGCTCCAAAATCACTGCAGATGGTGACTGCAGCCATGACATTAAAAGATGCTTGCTTCTTAGAAGGAAAGTTATGACCAACCTAGACAACATATTAAAAAACAGAGGCATAACTTTGCCAGCAAAGATCCATCTAGTCAAACCTATGGTTTTTCCAGTAGTCATGTATGGATGTGAGAATTGGACTATAAAGAAAGCTGAGCACCAAAGAATTGATGCTTTTGAACTCTGGTGTTGGAGAAGACTCTTGAGAGTCCCTTAGACTGCAAGGAGATCCAACCAGTCCACCCTAAAGGAAATCAGTCCTGAATATTCATTGGAAGGATAGATGCTAAAGCTTTACCTCCAATACTTTGGCCACCTGATGCAAAGAACTGACTCATTGGAAAAGACCCTAATGCTGGGAAAGATTAAAGGCAGGAGAAGAAGGGACAACAGAGGATGAGATGGTTGGATGGCATCACCAACTCAATGGACATGAGTTTGAGTATGCTCCGGGAGTTGGTGATGGACAAGGAAGCATGGCGTGCTGCAGTCCTTGGGGTCTCAAAGAGTCAGATATGACTGAGTGACTGAACTGATACATGACTTCTGCCTTCTATTCTGAAATTGGTTTTCATTCACAGCTTTCCTCTTTCATTCACAAGTCCTCTAACTCGTTGAGACTGGCTCCTTGTATTTACAAACTTATTATTTTTCTACCCATTCCACTTACAGATTAATTAAATAACAGTGTTAAAAATTTATTAACAGGTTAGCAATTCCAGATATAAGAAGCTTGAAAGTAGCCACTTAACAAGCAAAAAGCTGAACAGACTGAAAACTCAATAACTTTTCTAAGACGTGTAACACAGGCGAGGTCAAACCATTATAGAGGCATACAGGTGAGTACAAAGAGTCACAGCTGATTACAGCAAAAACTTATTAAAAAAAAAAACACACACAAAAAAAACACAAAAAACTACCTTAGAAACCAGGCAGTGCTGGCATAGGAAAGCCTAAACTGCAGGCTCAGTGTGTACAAGTGCTCTGCTGTGCTGTGCTAAGTCGCTTCAGTTGTGTCTGATTCTTTGTGACACTATGTACCATAGCCCACCAGGCTCCTCTGTCCATGGGATTTTCCAGGCAAGAATACTCAGTGTGTGCAAGACTGAAAGTTAAAAACTCCAGACACCTAGCCATGGCAGGGGTGGGAGACAGGCTCATTTTTAAAACGCTCCAGAACTTCTTAATAAGGACTGCCCTCAGGAGAAGATGCTTCACCACACCTAACGTGCTAAGTTTCAATCAGAATCTAAGTGATCTGGAGGAAAAGAAATGCCCAACTCCAGGCCTCTCAAGCTATCCTCTCCCGCCTTAGGGAACTGTGGGATAACTAAGAAGTACATGGAGGTTCAATCCAGAGGCGTAGGCTCACTGAAAACTGAGACCTAATTACAGAACTATAAAATGCCTCCTTTCCTCCACATCTTACTGCCATACTACCAAAGGCCTACATATACCTGGTACATCATGTCCAGCTATTAAGAAAAAAAATTACAAGGCATACTCAAAGACAAAAACAGATTTTGACGTTCATGTTAGTAGTTCATATGGAAAATTCTTCATTTTGTTGGTAATATTTTTTCACAATAAAAATATTTGTTTTACACCTTTGTTGAGCACCTACTATGTGTCTGGTTATGTTATATAATATAAACATAATGTAATATAAATATAATTGTGAAAACATAACAAATGTACATTTTCATGTATTGCAAAGGGACCAGGAAGGAAGAAGTATAGTAAGCTAAAATATAAAGCTACTAGTGAGCACATTTAAAATCTGGTGTTCCTTTAGGGCCATGGCCCATAAGAGAGCTAAGAAAATGAAGTTAAGCCTGGAGATACTACATATTAGGAAATGAACTTGTATCTCTACAGTAAATCAGGATCCTCCAAAGAGTCTACAGTTGTCCTAAAACAATAGTGTCTCCTGGACTCCAGACTTGGCAAACCCAAATGTATTCTAGAGGAAAAGAAACCTAATTTAAATCCTCAGAATTCCCATAGATCATATTATTAAAATATGAGTTCAGAGTTAATATTCACCAAATACAAAAGGAAATGTTACCATGCATGAGTTGAGAGAAACAGCAAATAGAATATTTAGACCACACAAGGACTTCAGATTTTCAATTACCAAACATACAGTATTTAAAATTGGCTGTCTCAACACATGCCAGCATTCCCCTACATTCTTAAACATATGAATTACAGTAATAATTTTTAATATCTTGTTGACTAATTATGTCAACAGTGCCAATTCTGGCTTTGTTCTTTAATTAATTTTTCTTCTCATCATAGGTCATATATTCTTGCATCTTTGCATGCCTGAGAATTTTTTTTACTGAAATCCAGACATTACGAATTTTCATCTTATTAAGTGCTAGATATGTTTGTATTTTTATTAAGCACTTTTGGGTTTTGTTCTGAGATGTATTTAAGTTACCTGGAAATCATTTGATCCTATTGAGCCTAGTTTTTCAGGTTTTTTAGGTAGAATCAAAGAAGCCTTTATTCTAGGGCTAACTTTGTCCACTATCACCCCTCCACTCTACCTGATGCACCATAAACTCCAAGACTGCCTCTCTGACTTGTGGGGACACAAACTATTCTTGGCCCTGTATGAGAGCCAAGGATTTTGCCCCTGATCCTTTAGAGTGGTTCCTTCCCTACCCTGAGTGGTTTCCTCACAGGTATGTGCTCATTGTGACTCAATTGAAGACTTAAGAGAGATCTGCAAATCTCTGAAGTTATTTCTCTGTGCTCCTCTCTTATTGCTGTCTTTTCCTCTTGAGAGATTTTCTGATTTTCAGGGACCATATGGAATACTGTGGCTTATAATCTGAGGCAATCACAGGGTGAGACAGAAATTGAAATTCTGGCTACCAACTACTAGAACACAAGGGATCAACTACCAGAAAAAGGAAAACTCAGAAAGTAAGCCCCCAATTCTAGCACAATTTCCGGTAGTGTATTTGCTGACACCTAAACTATGGTGGGCTGCCATCTATGGGGTTGCACAGAGTTGGACACAACTGAAGCGACTCAGCAGCAGCAGCAGCAAACTATGTAGATGAGAGGTATCAACTACAAATGGGTACTTGCCATGCGCACTTGCCATCTCCCTCTACAAGGATTAAATCATGTGTGCTGCAGCTTCGGATTTTCAACACCCCTTGAAAGGAGTTTAGAGTTGAGAACAGAGATGAGGCATTCTGTGCTCAGAGAAAAACTGGCAAGACAGGCCTTCAGATAGTTAGATATTTTCAGGAGTTGATTTTATGAGCCCAATACTTGTATCTCCTCATCTACAAAAGCACTAAAATCCTTCATGGTGACAACTGTTCCTCATGACCAGAAAAAGTTTCATAAGACTAGTAGGCAACTTCAGGAGAAACAAATGCTCGATTGCATGTGTTCCTCTTCACCAAAGTCACACATCTACTGTCCTCCCCCCACACCTCACTGGGACAGTTTCTCAGCACTGTCTGAGGTGCTGACTTCCGGACTGCAGTCCTCATTTTGCCACAAATAAAACTTAGCTCTCAACTTACATGTTGTGTGTTTTTTTAAGTCGACAGAGGTAAGACCAAGTGAAAAATAACTGATACAAGAAAATCCCTAAATATAGGTTCTAGTAGTCTCATAATGCTGATGAAACAAAAGCTGGAATTCAGGATACACCAAATCAGAATACACCAGGAACTCTGAGTGCAGTCCAGGATATCAGATGTGGTAAATAAAGGGCTGTAACACAAGACGACAAACCAGAAACAGACCAGTCCAAAGTCTAAAACTCATTTTCTGTCTGCATTCAAGAAGAAAATTAAATCTTCCCTAGGAGGATTATATCTTCATGAACCTATTCATGAAGGTAATTCACATATTACCTTTGACTTTCAATTTTTAAAGAAAATAGGTACACAGGAAAATAAGATGAGGAAGATTACTTAAAACCCAATAGGAAAAGACAGATAATATAAAGTGGTTAATGATGCACACAGATATCAAAATAACTATAATTACTATGCTCAAGAAAACAGATTAAAAGATTATGAATTTTATCAAAGAACTGGCATCTATTTTTGAAATCAATTTAAAAGTCAAAAACTAAAATTAATGACTAAAATTAAAAATTTTAAACAGCAGGCACATATGTACACATTGTATAATCCCATTTATATAAATTTCTAGAAAATGCAAACTAGGCAGAAGAGTAGTTGCTTGAGGTTTGAAGGGATCAGAAAAAGTAATTACAAAAGCTCATGAAGAAACATTTATCTTGACTGCGGTGACAGTTTCACAGATGTATACATATGTCAAAACTTACCAACCTGTACACTTACACATATGTACTTTATTGTATGCTAATTATACCTTGATAATATTGTTTTAAAATAAAACAACAAGGGACTTCCTTGAAGGTTCATTGGTTTAGAATCCATGCTTCCATTGCCGGGGGCACAGGTTCGATTCCAAGCCGGGGAACTAAGATCCCACATGCCATGCAGTGCAGCCAAAATAAATTAATTAATTAAATAAATAAAACAATTACACTATCATTTAGGTTTAACACATATGTGGAACTTATGACAAAAATATGTCTAAAGGCAGAGGGGATAAATGGAGTTAAAAGCTATAAAGGTCTTGTAAAGTGTTGACAATATTAATCAAAGGTAGACTCTGATAAGTCAATTATGTATTTACACTGTAGGGTGATCACTAAAAGAATAAAATATGTATAATAAACAAAGAAATAGAATGAGAAGAAATAAAATACAAAAATTGTTTTATTTATTTAAAGGAAAGCAAAGAGGAAGAGAAAAAACAGAAAAATACTAGACAAAAAGCTAGTGTGTAGGAAAATGATAGATTTAAACATGCATATATTGATAATTACACAAGGGCAAATGCACTAAAATTGTAATTAAAAGACAACTGTCATAAGGATTTAAAAAGTAAAGGAAAAATAAAACTTGAGAGTGTTTATCTTCTACAGACCTTCAAAAAATTTCTAAAGGTTGTACTTCAAGGAAAATGAACCAGACTCTGGGAATGACATCATTTCCACAGAAAGAAATATCTGAGACAAGAAAGAATGGTGAGAAAAGAAACTGACCAACACATATCAAATCTACACAATGTTTGTATAATATAATAAAAATATTAATGTGGAATTAAAAAAAAAGAACCAGAATACTCAACAACAATCCCATATAAGAAAATGTTGACTTTAGTTAAAACATTCTAATAATTTTTATCATTTGGGAAGTGCTTAAAACATCGATTAGCTGTAGAGTTGCTAGGTTTTTAAATTTTACTTGAAATAGTGATATTTCAAGGGTAGACACTAAAAGAGTAGGTATTGAGAGTATAATTTATAAACCAAAGGAGGAGTAGAGGAGGGGTAGAAAAGTGAAAGAAACAGAGAAATGGACAAAATTTGTTTATCCTCCCTTCCCAAAAAAAGGACAAAAAGAAGGAAAAGTTACATAATAGGAAAAACACAAAAAAGTGGGAGAATCAGATCACAATATAAAAGTAATATATTGACCATATATAGTATAATAATTGTTAGAAGATAGAAAACTGACAGAAAAACGAAATCAAAGATGAATGCTTGCAAGAGAGACATGAGAATATAGAAAGGTTGAAAACAATAGGTATAAAATTGTGTATCAGACAAAACTAACCAAAAGAAAGCTAGAATGGGTATGAATTCTAGACGAATAGATTTTAAGTGAAAAAATAATATTAGGACTAAAGAGGGTAATTACATAGTGACAAACATTAAATTCTCCAGGTAAATACAATAATCTTCAGGCCGGCACAGTACATCATGTAAGATAAATTCAAACTATATAAAACAAAATCTGATAGAACTAGATGGAGAAATTAAGAAACCTACTGCACAGTGTGAGATTTGAACATCCCTCTGTTATTTATTGATAGGTCATGTAGACAACAAACTTTAACAAACAAACAGAATATCTGAATAATAAAATTAAAACTTGACTTAATAGACATACTGAACTCTGCATATAGCAATTAGAGAATGCATACTCTTCTAACATGCATTGAAAACTTTACAAATTGATCATGTTACAAAAGAAATCTTAGCAAAATTCAAAGATTAGATATCACACAGACCACAGTTCCAAACACAATATAATTAATCAGCAATCAATAAACAAAGTTAATGATTTTTATATCTCACAGTCCAGAAAATTTTAAAACGTATTTCAAAATAATTCACTCATAAAACAAAAATTCTAACCAAAGTGGGGAAATATTTAGAATTGAACAATTTTTTTCAACAGAATTTACTTGTACATTTTCCATTTTCTATAATATTTGAAGACATAGGATAGCTTTGAATAAGCTTTCTACAATACTGTGTTTTAAGCTTATCCAGTAAACTAAAATGCGGTACAACTTTTACACAACTTAGGAGATTAAAAAAAAAAAAATCTCCACAAGAGAAAACAACTGAGCAGCCCTGGTTTAAAACATTTTCCCAGAAAAAAACAGATAAACAATTGCATCAAAAGGCAGTTTTCAAATATTTAAATTACACTAGGACTCCTTTCCAAAAAATTCCATATCAAATATGTAGAATGCCAAAAAAAAGCATTACAAAATCGGAAATTTAGTCACCAATTGCTTACATTACAAAAGAAGGCCTGAACTCACCTAGAAAGCATATTAAAAAGCAGAGACATTACTTGCCAACAAAGGTCCATCTAGTCAAGGCTATGGTTTTTCCAGTTGTCATGTATGGATGTGAGAGTTGGACTATAAAGAAAGCTGAGCACCAAAAAATTGATGCTTTTGAACTGTGGTGTTGGAGAAGACTCTTGAGAGTCCCTTGGACTGCAAAGAGGTCCATTGTAAATGAGATCAGTCCTGAGTGTTCATTGGAAGGACTGATATTGAAGCTTAAGCTCCAATACTTCGGCCACCTCATGTGAAGAAGTGACCCATTTGAAAAGACCCTAATTCTGGGAAAGATTGAAGGCAGGAGGAGAAGGGGACAACAGAAGATGAGATGGTTGGATGGCATCACCGACTGAATGGACTTGAGTTTGGGTAAACTGCAGGAGTTGGTGATGGACAGGGAGGCCTGGCGTGCTGCGATTCACGGGGTCGCAAAGAGTCGGACACGACTGAGTGACTGAACTGAACTAAACTGAGGCCTGAACATCTATAAACTAAATATTCAACTTAAAGAAAAGAGAATATACCTGGAAGGTGATATTAAAGACAAGAACAAATAATAATTAAATTGAAGGTAAAAATAAAATACAAAGAATCTACAAAGCTAAAAATGTTGACATTTTATAAAACACACAACTCTCTTACCAGATTAATGAATAAAAAAAGGGAGATGGCTGAAAAAAGTACTATAAATGAAAAAGGTACATAGTCACAAACACCAAAAAAATGGGATACAAAATGAACAAACTTTTTGAAAAATATTTAATGTGCCAAAACTGATTAAGGAAGCATAAAACTTGAATTATTCTAAAACCATGAAAAAAATTCTTCAGTAGTTCAAATATCTTTCTGTAAAGAGAATGTCATATCTGGACAGTTTGATAAGGCTCTCTTTTAAACATTCAAGTAACAATTAACTTCAATCTTTCAAAAACTCTTTCCTCTAGGACTTTATAGTTCATGAAAATATCTATTTAAAAGAGTAAATATTGACTAAGATGGCTAATGCTAATTTAAACTGGAAATTCAGATGTTGTTATTTTTTCTCAGACATATTCCATAGCTTACGAAAAAAATTTCTCAGAACTTAAGCACTGCAGTTCCTGAAATCCTATAGGCTACAAGCTTGGTACAAACATCCAGTTGGAAGAGGGTAAAAGAGGGCTGAATCTATAGTTACAGAGCACTTTACATAAAATGTAGGAAAAATCAATTATCCATGTTTGGGAGGGATATGCCAGGGTGCTTTTTCCTGAGTTTAGGTAAGAGTTTCATGGTGCCCATTTTAAACTGAAACATTTCATTATCGTATCAAAGATACCTTGACAGGTGTTTGCAATGAATAATTCCAAGACATACAAAACCAAATCTCATTTTTCTCAACGTATATTTAATGAGCACAAAGATCAACAAGGGCTTCCCAGGTGATGCTAGTGGTGGAGAACCCATCTGCTAAGGCAGGAGATATAAGAGCTGAGAGTTGGATCCCTGGGTCAGGAAGATCCCCTGGAGGAGGGCACAGCAACCCACTGCAGTATTTCTGTCTGGAGAATCCCCATGGACAGAAGAGACTGACAGGCTAAAGTCTGTAGAGTTGCAAAGAGTCGGACATGACTGAAGCAACTTAGCACAGCATAGCACATAGGTTAACAATAGTCCAATTTCAGTATTTTTTTCCACAAATATTATTTATGCAGCTCCTAAAAGTACTGGGGATACATTTGTTTAACACATACCATGTTGTGCAGATTGTGGCAGGTGACTAGTTTGAGCCTAAAGCTGGGATTCAGAGAGGTCTGATGAATTTAAAGGAAAAAATTCTAACAACTTAAATAATTTTATCTTCTTGAAATATTCTAGCTGAGTATAAAAAGAAATAGGCAAGACAACACTGCTTCTAAAGCATATATTACCATGAAGCTCAGCCCATGATCCAAGTATGAGCCCTGTGAGACATGGAAGCATCATGCTCTTCGGGTACTTAGGAATAAAATAATATGCAATTCAGAGATGCAAACAGAAACATTTTTTCCATTCTTGGGTGGAAATTGGTACAAATCTAAAAGAGGAAGGATTTCATGGAGTTCATCTTTATTTTAGCAGTTTGAGAGATTATAATTTTGGGAGCACTAGGAAACCAGACGGAGAAGGCAATGGCACCCCACTCCAGTACTCTTGCCCGGAAAACCCCATGGACAGAGGAGCCTGATAGGCTGCAGTCCATGGGGTCGCTAAGAGTCGGACACGACTGAGTGACTTCACTTTCACTTTTCACTTTCATGCACTGGAGAAGGAAATGGCAACCCACTCCAGTGTTCCCTGGAGAATCCCAGGGATGGGAAGCCTGGTGGGCTGCCGTCTACGGGGTCGCACAGAGTTGGACACGACTGAAGTGTCGGACTCAGAGTCAGACTGAAGCAACGCAGCAGCAGCAGGAAACCTGAGGATAGGCATGGATCTCAAACTGAGTAGGTTAAAACATGAAGCCACAGCAATGGAAGCACCAGGCAGTGGACATCAACAGAAGGCACTAAAACAGAATACAGATTCATAAGCCTATATCATATGACCCTGGGGACTGCAAGAAATAAATGTTTGAGATTTAGAAGAAGGCTGGAGTGGATACATGTATATGCATGGCTGAGTCCCTTCACTGTTCACCTGAAACTACCACAGCATTGTTAATCAGGATTGTTAATACAAAATAATTGTACTTTATAAATACAAAATACAAAGTTAAAAAAAAGAAGCTTAGAAATTAGAGGTTTCAAAGAGTCAGTGAAATTGCTTTATGCACATAAATACGACCCTCTGTTGCTGTTCAGTTGCTCAGCTTTGCGACTCTTTGCGACCCCATGGACTGCAGCACGCCAAGCTTCCCTGTCCTTCACTATTTCCCAGAGTGTATAAATATGACCCTCTAACCCAATTTAATACCTTTAACTAAAATAAACATTTGTAAATTGACAGCCAAACTCCAAGGTGGCTCCTACCGAGTCTCACCTCTTGCTAGTTATCCTTTGTGTAGAATCTTCTCACACTGAACTGTGACTGGCTTGTATGACAGGTGATAAATTGTTGAAGTGACAATAAGTGACTTCCAAGACCAGGTGTGAAAGACACTGCAGTTTCCACCTTGGTCTCTCTCTTGAATTGCTCACTCTAGGGGAATCAGCTGTCATGTCTTGGGGACAATCAAGTGGTAAGGAACTGAGGGCTCCAGCCAATAGCTTGCACCAACTCGCCATCCACTTGAGAGAGTCATCTTGGAAGAGAACTTTCAAGACAAGCCTTCACATACCTGTAGCCCTGGCTGAAATAGTCACACAACCTCATGAGACATCCCAAGGTGTAACCAGCCAAACTCCTCCCAAATTCCTAACCCAGAGAAAACGTGACATCAAAAATATTTATTATTGATTTAAGTCCCTGAATTTTTGGATAGTTACCTAGCAAAAAAACTCTAAGCTCTGTAATTATCCTGACAGCTAATAGGAGCCACTTGAGAATCAGAAGCATGGAAATAACAAAACCTAATAAGATATATGATTTATGATGAAAGATCTAATATCACAAAATAGAAAATAATGCTTACTTTACCTTAATAAAGTGTTTGACATTATGATGACAGAGCAAAAGAAACTTTGTGGAAAGAATCTTCACAGCATGAAAGTCTTGATAATTGAGTAATTTTAAAGGGCAACCTTTGGGTAGAAAATGTCACTAATGATATTTTCTTTTGATCGCTACTATAATTCACATGATGTGTCATTTTCTTACCGTATTTTATAACGTTTTAGCCAGAGTTTTGATTCATATATTACCAATAAAATAAAAAAGATAGGAGTTATTTTAAAGGATCTATGTGTGTCTATATTTTAAAGGATCTATTCATTATTATTATTTATTATTATTATTTTAGAGGATTAGTTATTTTAAAGGACCTATTCATTCAGTGTCCATGCAAACTGAATGAATAATAATACATTATAATTTAGCTGTTAGGGGTACTTTTTCATCTTTGAGCATGCAAGCAATATTGCTTTCAAGTTTTAATCTAGTAACGTTTACAATTTATCTCTGATATAAAAAGAATAAACAAGCAAAACAAATAAGGAACCACATCATACTCCGGATTGCCAACAAAATGCATTTTACAGAAAAGAGCTAAACGTATACAGCCCATTAGAATCCACTGTTCCATTCTTGTTTGAAGTCCTACTTCCATAGAATCCACTTTTTATTTAGTTCTTATATAATATGTGGACACATACGTAGTGTTATGGACTTCAAGGCTGTGTTATAGGTATTTTATTAAAGAGTTACTTATGTAGCTTTATTATAAGGTTTGATGGAGATAATTTAATATTTAATATTTATATATTAAATATTAATGTATATGCAAATTTGTATATGTAAATTTATTTCCTATCCTGAACATCACAACTGTTTCTATGACTTAATCACTGTAGAATATCACTGACATTTATTTTTCTGTATGTGAAGGCATGAAAATCTGTGGTTAGAATATTGGTATATTTCTCGATACTTTCAATTCAAAGAACTGTTTGTCCTCAAAGCAGTTCCATGACTATACAAAATGAAACTATTTTTGTGGCATATCAACTTGAAATTATGACAGGAAATTTTGTTTTTAATCAAGTATGCAAACCAACAGTTTCAGAGATCCTGGTAGGAAAATCTTTCCAAATATCTCTTTTGAGTTAGTCTCTTGTACAAACTTGAAAATAGTTATTCTTTAGTGTCTAGGGGAAGTAATAACTTATGATGCATTGGTGATGATGAATACTGATATTGTAACAGGCTAGATGTTACAGTGATTTATCATTAAGACTTAGATAAAACAGTGATACCTATTACAGGAGCATATTGGGAATCATTTGTGTAATTGCAAATGTATGACCAGATGTCATCCTAATTTGCACACCAAATACATGAAAAAAAAATTTTTTAGGTAGTTGTTAAATGCAAAGTAATACCTGAACTCTTGGCTATCCTTTTATTAAATATACCAAGATAAATGTGTTTTCATTGTCCATATCATTTTTCCTAACCACCAACTTATCACAAGAATGTCTATTCCTACCCCAGGTTGTTTCCTTCCAAGTAGAGAATGCTCCACTGGCTATACCACTTCTAACCTCTCTCCACTTACAGGGCAGAAGTGACATAGCTGACTGCTCATTTTGGAAGAAGAAAATTGGCATATACTGTTTAGTGCCTTTTCTCTAGAGACCTGGTTTCTCCTGGAGAGCACAGCAAATTCTGCTCTGCTCCTCCAGGGGAGGCATATCAGTGCAGTACTGCCTGGGACTGGGAAGCCTATAACTCTAGAGCTGAGTGTTGGGAAGTCCCCTCGCCTGCAGATACAAGCTACGCATACTCTCCAGCTCACAGTACCCCAGAATAGAGATATTATCTTGATCACTATAATATTTATGTCTTACTTCTTAATTTGTTTGGAACTTGGGCAGAGATGAGGGGTGTTTCTTCCTGGATCTTCTAAAGAATTTAAAAACATCAGTGATTAGAATAACTAAAGACCCCACAAAATGACAAAATAAAACCATACAGACACCAAGCAGCATTTTCATGAATTCCAACTTTTATACTAATGTAAACTACCTCAGTTGTTTGAGTTACAATAACGAGATTCAGAGAATTTAAGCAAAGTTTACATTAATAAATCAACATGGTTTAACCAAGAAAACTTCAAAGCAAAGCTGATTTCTAGACCAACTGAAACCTAATATTAAGATGATGTCATGCTAACATAAATTCACCAAATTCATCACTTTACTGTAATGCCTTTACTTAAAAAAATCCCACAGACATTTAAATGACTAAATATAATTATGCCTGAGGCACCAATAAGGCTAGGTTTGCCCTCATGTTAATTTCTATAGCATTCTCTATTTTCCATCACCATCAGGAAATCATCAAGAAAGTCCTTAAGTTCAAACAAAAAATTCAAAAGAATTAGGTTCATAATGAACCTCTACAGACAATGAAGTTACTGCTCCATTCTCTATACAGTCCTTCCTACTAACAGAATCCATTGCAAGCATACTGCTTTCTAACACCAAAGAAAGGAATAACTAGGTAAATGTTGATAGAAACCAAAGTTTGTGAGATATATTTGATTCAGTGTTAAATCCAACAAAAAGACTCACTGTGTTTTTCTCTGGTTCTGCTCACAAGAGGTGTTCTAGTGTAGGCAATCTGGAAAAATAAAGATTTAGGACTAGGTACAGTAGAGACTCTAGAGAGTCCCTTGGACAGCAAGGAGATCAAACCAGTCAATCCTAAGGGACATCAACTCTGAATACTCATTGGAAGGAATGATGCTGAAGCTGAAGCTCCAATACTTCGGCCACCTGATGCAAACAGCCAACTCACCGGAAAAGACCCTGATGCTGGGAAAGACTGAAGGCAAAAGGAGAAGAGGACAGCAGAGGATGAGATGGTTGGATAACATCACTGATTCAATGGACATTAACTTGGGCGAACTCCGGGTAATGGTGAGGGACAGGAGGCCTGGCAAGCTGCAGTACATGGGGTCACAAAGAGTTGGGTACAACTTAGCAACTGAACAATAAAACAACAGTAGAGTTCGGGAAGAAAGCTTACCTTAAAAGCATGAGTGTGCAATTTGGGAGATGTGTGAATAACAAGAAGAAAGAGGCCAAACAGAGGAAAAGATGGAGAAGCAACTAATATAAAAAAGTCATTGAATGGAAAGAATGTCAACTGAGTAAAGAGGTAAACCTCATTTATCCAATGAATATTTATTGAACAACTCTCTATGTAGAACCCGATCTTAACTGCTGTATGAATATAAAAACTGTTCCTTCCCTCAAGGTACCTAACATTTAGTTGGGGAGATAAGACACACAGTAACAAAAAGAAAATAACAATTGCATTGTTATTTAATTTATGATAATAGAGAAAAAAGAAGAAAGAATGGAAGACAGTGGGGAAAGCAAAACTTGTACTGATTCTTCTCTTTGCCAAGGTCTTTCACACAATATCTCATTCAAATGTCATAGTAAGCACCACATACGATTCTTCCCCAATAACAGATGAGAAAGTAAAGGCTCAGAGAAATTACATAAATTGTCTAAGATCATGCAAGTGGAAATCAGATATCTTGAATCTAAAGCTAGCTCTATCAGATTACAAACCTCTTTCTCTTTTAAAACAATAATTTTTTAACATAAACTGTATATAAAGAAAACCAAGCACTGGAAAATGAGCAAAATATAATTCATTCATCTATGCATCCACCACGTATTTATTAACTACCTTCTCTGCTGAAGTACATGCATGTGCTGTGCGGAAATGATCAGAAAGAAAACAATGTGCTACATTTTTGGAGTTTCTAGGCTATTGATAGGTAGTTGAGTAGAGACAGACTGACAGCTCAACAAATGGAAATAATGCAGAGCTAAGTAAGAAAAGCACACACACACAAAAAAATATAAAATGCTATAGGGCTCAAATAAGGATAGAGACATTATTTCAAAAGAACCAACTAAGTATAATAGAAGATGGAAAAGTGGGCAGGTTTATTATAACTAGAGTCAAAAACTCCAGTTATGAATGACACCATGAGTAAAAGATATGTAAAGCAAGTACAGATCAGTTCAGTTCAATTCAGTTCAGTTGCTCAGTCGTGTCCGACTCTTTGTGACCCCATCAATCGCAGCAAGCCAGGCCTCTTTGTCCATCACCAACTCCCGGAGTTGACTCAGACTCATGTCCATCGGGTCAATGATGCCATCTAGCCATCTCATCCTCTGTCGTCCCCTTCTCCTCCTGCCCCCAATCCCTCCCAGCATCAGACTCATTTCCAATGAGTCAGCTCTTCGCATGAGGTGGCCAAAGGACTGGAGTTTCAGCTTTAGCATCATTCCTTCCAAAGAAATCCCAGGCCTGATCTCCTTCAAAATGGACTGGTTGGATCTCCTTGCAGTCCAAGGGACTCTCAAGAGTCTTCTCCAACACCACAGTTCAAAAGCATCAATTCTTCGGCGCTCAGCTTTCTTCACAGTCCAACTCTCACATCCATACATGACCATTGGAAAAACCATAGCCTTGACTAGATGGACCTTTGTTGGCAAAGTAATGTCTCTGTTTTTGAATATGCTATCTAGGTTGGTCATAACTTTCCTTTCAAGGAGTAAGTGTCTTGTAATTTCATGGCTGCAGTCACCATCTGCAGTGATTTTGGAGCCCCCCAAAATAAAGTCTGACACTGTTTCCACTGTTTCCCCATCTATTTCCCATGAAGTGATGGGACCAGATGCCATGATCTTCGTTTTCTGAATGTTGAGTTTTAAGCCAGCTTTTTCACTCTCCTCTTTCACCTTCATCAAGAGGCTTTTCAGTTCCTCTTCACTTTCTGCTATAAGGGTGGTGTCATCCGCATATCTGAGGTTATTGATATTTCTCCCAGCAATCTTGATTCCAGGTTGTGCTTCTCCCAGCCCAGCATTTCTTATGATGTACTCTGCATATAAGTTAAATAAGCAGGGTGACAATATACAGCCTTGACGTACTCCTTTTCCTATTTGGAACCAGTCTGTTGTTCCATGTCCACTTCTAACTGTTGCTTCCTGACCTGCATACAAATTTCTCAAGAGGCAGGTCAGGTGGTCTGGTATTCCCATCTCTTTCAGAATTTCCCACAGTTTATTGTGATCCACACAGTCAAAGGCTTTGGTATAGTCAATAAAGCAGAAATAGATGTTTTTCTGGAACTCTCTTGCTTTTTTGATGATCCAGCGGATGTTGGCAATTTGGTCTCTGGTTCCTCTGCCTTTTCTAACACCAGCTTGAACACCTGGAAGTTCACAGTTCACGTATTGCTGAAGCACAAGTACAGATCAATGACTAACAGAAACAATAGTTTAAATGCAGTATAAGATAAAGGAAGCAGGCTACAGGAGGGAAAGCAAAAAGGTAACTGGAGTCAGGCTGTGGGAGACTTCAAATATCTAAGTATTATTTTATCTAAGTTTCATTTTAAAGTATTATTTTATCTAAGTTTCATTTTAAACACAGTGAATAACTGGGTTTTCAAAAAGACAAGAGGCATTCTCTGAGTTATGCTTCAGAAGATATATTCATACAAAGTTATCCACATTGTAAAGAATAGATTTTAAAATGCCTATTGAAAGAGTACAAGTTTGAATTGGTATGATGGCAAAAAGAAAGAAAAAAGGAGGGGGTAGGAAGGGGGTACAGGACATTTAAGGGATAAAATCTATACAATTTGGCAACTGATAGCCTATTGAGTATAAAAGAGAAAGAGGTCAGAGAGTGGCTTCAGCATTTCAAACTCGGGAACCTGGGAAATGGTAATGGCAGTAGCAGAAGACGGAAAGATGCAGAAATGGACAGCTGTCAGAGACAAATCTGGAGTTCTAGTAAAAATCTCAGAATGGAGAGGTCCTAAAAGAGATAGAAATAACATGAGTGACGTTGGCCCTAAAGATATAACCTTGAACTTCATCAAGCCAGAGCCAATCAGTTTATTCTACAGAGTACATAAAGTCAAGAAAGAGAGAACATCCGTTGAGGAAAGAAGAAAAGAATGGAAAGGAGGGCTAGGGACACAGCATGATCTCCAGTGTCTGAATCATAGAAGCTTGAGTTTTTGAATCACAGAAGCAGCTATGTCATCTAGTTCCCTCAGTACTTATAGGAAACTGGAAGATAAGAAACAAAAATGGAGGCAAAAAAGAAGAAAAAGCACAGTAATACAGTAGATAACATTCACTATGGAAATCAAATAAGGAAATATCAAGGAGAGTATGGTGAACAGTATCAAATTTTATAGAAATTAAAAAGAATGAAGATAAAGAGGACTTGGTGTGAAGATAGTCATTTGAGACTGAAGAAAGCATTTCCAGAAGCAGGGTGAGAATGATACAGTGGCTTTGAGTGCTGACTAAGGCAGACAGTTGCAAACTCAGTAGAACACAGGATAATCCCCAGTGTCAAGGAGGCAGGCACAGAGGGAATTCCTGGCCGTCCAGTGGTTAGGATTCTGTGCTTTCACTGCTGAGGGTGTGGTTTCAACTCCTGGTCTGGGAACTAAGATTCTTCAAGCCATGTGGATCAGCCAAAAGAAAAAAAAAAAAAAAATGCATATAGGAGGCTGACACAGAATCAAGAGCAAACAGACCCACATGAAGAACTGCACCAAGCAAGTATCAAAATTAGTTTAAAAAAAGAAGAAAGAAGGGGCAGGGGTTGGGGGGGGGAAGGAAGGAAGGAGAGGGAGAGAGACAGAGAAAGGGAGAGGGAAGGAAAAAAATCAAAGAACAGGTCTAGAGTCCAGAAAGCATTTATCTTGAAATACAGAATCAGAAACAGCTTCTAATTAACTACTCGATTATACAAAGCCAAACAGAAGGATTAGCATGGTGAAATAACCTTTTGTTTAAGCAGTGATTAATTCTTAAGTGAGGCTGGCACTGAAAAACTTTGCTGTTAACCTTAGTAGGAATTTGGCAACAAGTTAAAAAAGAGATTTTTTTTTTCAAAATGCCTGCAAGAGACATTCTAAAAATGTTCTAAAAATAAAACAAAAAATATGATTGCTGACTACATAAAAATAACCATCAACCTTCATCAGACTACACCAGATGGAGCCTGCATAAACAAAAAGGGCACAGTCACTTATTATCAAAATTAAAAAGAAATGCTTGGGCAAAGGCAGAATGATGTCTCTGGTAAGGTCTATGATCTGCCAGGATTCCTACAGCACCATGGAGGCCATAATTTTGTCAAACAATGTGAGTGTGTCTGGCAGTTATGTTCTATCACAGGCTGTGTCCTTGATAAGAGTATTCTGGTGGAGCAGAAATTGAAACTGAAGGATTCCCCTCCTCACTAGAGAAGAGTAAGGTATCTAACAAACCAGTGAGGATGACTCAGTGCCACAGACCAAGAGGCTGGAATAGAGATCAGAGCAGAAATCTAAATCAACCTCAACCAACCAAGGTCTAAAATCACAACCTGTCTATACAACCAGACAACAGGACAAGGGCATTGCTGAGACTCCTCACTCAAGCTAAAACATTCTATGAGTTTATAAGTCCTCATGAAACTTTTTGCTTTTTTGCCTGATAAAAGTCTTAAAAGAAACCTAATATTAGAAGCAAGTAAAATAATTGGCTTAAAAAATCAGGTAAGAATTATGAAATGTCCTGGTTTTATTTTAGCCCGTGAAATTTTTAAAAAGTAAACTAAAAATTATACACATACATTTATGATATACATGATGAGTATATCATGATGAGTAAGAAATATCAATAACCTCAGATGTGCAGTTGACATTACCCTTAAGGCAAAAAGCGAAGAAGAACTAAAGAGCCTCTTGATGAAAGTGAAAGAGGAGAGTGAAAAAGTTGTCTTAAAGCTCAACATTCAGAAAACGAAGATCATGGCATCTGGTCCCATCACTTCATGGCAAATAGATGGGGAAACAGTGGAAACAGTGACAGACTTTATTTTGGGGGGCTCCAACATCACTGTAGATGGTGACTGCAGCCATGAAATTAAGAGACACTTGCTCCTTGGAAGAAAAGCTATGACCAACCTAGATAGCATATTAAAAATCAGAGGTATTAATTTGCCAACAAAGGTCCATCTAGTCAAGGCTATGGTTTTTCCAGTAGTCATGTATGGATGTGAGAGGTGGACTGTAAAGAAAGTTGAGTGCTGAAGAATTGATGCTTTTGAACTGTGGTGTTGGAGAAGGCTCTTGAGAGTCCCCTGGACTACAAGGAGATCCAACTGGTCCATCCTAAAGGAAATCAGTCCTGGGTGTGTATTGGAAGGACTGATGTTGAAGCTGAAACTCCAATACTTTGGCCACCTGATGGGAAGAACTGACTCATCTGAAAGGACCCTGATGCTGGGAAAGATTGAAGGCGAGAGGAGAAGGGGACGACAGAGGATGAGATGGTTGGATGGCATCACTGACTCAATGGACATAAGTTTGAGTAAACTCTGGGAGTTGGTGATGGACAGGAGGACTGGCAGACTGCAGTCTGTTAAGAGTCAGACACGACTAAGCAACTGAACTAAACTGATGAGTAAGGGTGAGGGCTCAAGAAACAGACCATAAAGTCTTGAATTCTGGTTTACTTACTGCCCACTGGGATGACCGACAGCCAGCTATGTAACCCCACCCCACCTCTGGGTCTTCATATGCCAAATGAGGGTAATAATATTAACTGTATCTTAGAAGAAGGCAACGGCACCCCAGTCCAGTATTCTTGCCTGGAGAATCCCAGGGACGGAGGAGCCTGGTAGGCTGCAGTCCATGGGGTCGCTAAGAGTCAGACACAACTGAGTGACTTTACTTTCACTTTTCACTTTCATGCATTGGAGAAGGAAATGGCAACCCACTCCAGTATTCTTGCCTGGAGAATCCCAGGGACGGGGGAGCCTGGTGGGCTGCCGTCTATGGGGTCACACAGACTCGAACACGACTGAAGTGACGCAGCAGCAGCAGCAGGATTGTTAGTACCTGATACATGGCATGCGCTCAAGGTGAGTTATTATTTTATCTCTACATCAGTGAATCACATTTGATCTCTGCACGCAACTCACCACATTTACAACTAGGCATAGAAAGGTCTTAAAAGTGGTTTCAGATAATATGAACATGCTCTGGAAAGCTCCACCCCTAACTTGGACCTAATTATAGCAGCAAAGAAGGATGAGCCACTAGGAGGAACTACAGAGGGAAGTGTAAGCACTGGATGTATGCATACTATGTCGCTTCAGCCATGTCCGGCTCTTGGCTACCCATGGAATGTAGCCCAACAGGCTCCACTGTCCATGGGAATCTCCAGACAAGAAGCATTGGGCGTAACACTGAAATTGTATCAGCCAGAAGAAGCCTATATCTATTTTAGGACAACAAGAAGTCAGAAGGAAGGAGAAGCTTTGCCCAGTATATCTACCTGGCTTATGGTTTAGCCCCTTCAGCCCTAGGGAAAATATGAGTCCTGTGAGGGAGTAAGAAAATTGCTACAGATAATCTTTGACTTCTCAGTCCCAAGAACTGTAGGGAGAGCCCCACCAGGACCCAGCAGTTACATATTCCAGCGGCAGTGATGCAAAACACTTCACTGGGTTCGCCTTTCTAACAATGTAGAAAAATGTAGGGACTAAGATGTTCATATTGGAGTGATGTAACTAGTTTTAAAAGGTGGCATCTCATGAACATCCTAAATGTTCAACCAAATATCAGGGTGCAATAAAGTGGCAAAATCATACAGCCATTAAGATGAGTGCAAAAATGATGTTTAATGGCCTGGAAGGGGTAGGACTATGATAAATATTGAATATACAGTCTAAGTGCACGTGTTATTCATAGAACACATGTAAAAATATTAACAGAGGTGGTCTCTAGATGAAAGATTACAAGAGAAATTTTCTTCTCTGAATCTTGCTGCTGCTGCTAAGTCACTTCAGTCGTGTCCGACTCTGTGCGATCCCATAGACGGCAGCCCACCAGGCTCCGCCGACCCTGGGATTCTCCTGGCAAGAGTACTGGAGTGGGTTGCCATTGTCTTCTCCCTGAATCTTGCTACAGTTTCTAAATTCTATACGATAGTCTTACTTTAGCTTAATAATTTAAGCAATTTTTTAAACAAAATAAAACATTTAACATAGTTTGGGTTAAGTCACTGAAAACATTTGGCAGTGAAGAGCAAACAGCTGGGACAAGGAATCGCCCCTCACGTCTCCATTTCCCCTTGAACCTTTCTCCCTCCAAGCTTTCCCTCTTCTGATGGCCAAAGAGATCAGTATAGTCAGACTGCCCCAAAATATAGCCGGAGAGAGAAGAATGAGTTAGGAGTAGCTATGAATTTAGCCTCCCCCTTTCCCTGACACTATTCACCATAATGGGCACTGGCAGTTCTTTCTCTGGGTCAAACTGAATTGTTAGTGCTGGAGGCAGGAGGTAGCAATGTCTGTAGTAGCAACAGTGAATTGTGGTCATATCCTCCCATTTAAAAAATTTTTCCTTACCCTCATTTCCCCCTCTATGTGAAGATAATATCTACTCAATAAACATTACTGGATTTTTCTCTCCTTCCCCCTTCCCTTCCTGTCCCTTCCTCCCCTCCTTTTCTTCCTTCCTCTCCCTCTCCCTCCCTGCTTCCCTCTTTCCCCTTCCTACTTCTTTTTTTCTTTAACAATGAAAGCAAACAATTCTTTATGCCCCCCTGAGCTATCCTCCAATTAGGCAATTCTAGGGCTAGTAGACAGCCAGTATCCTAGGACAAAGGTGCAATAAACCCTTTTGTGGTCAAGCAAGAGTGTTTGGCTATGCAAAGTTATCACTGATTGGGGTGTGCGTCAACTAGTATAAAAAAATGAATGGAATTTGAAGTTAGAGAGATTAATTGGTCAGGGGACAAAAAAGGGCAATAAAGCTCTAGAAACAAAATTACGGTGAGGCAAAGAGAGCTGTGGGCTGATAAACCAGACTCAAAATAAGATGTCCAGGGTCTATAGAAGAGGAGTGATTTTGGTCTGTCCTCCATTTCCAGCCACCTGTCACAGTGCTTGGACCCCAGGGGGCGATGGCTGGTCACAGGAGTATTAACTGAAGGGGAAAGCTAAGTGTGGATTTCCTTCAGTAAATGTCACTGAGGGCTGGGCCAAACCTCATTCTTAGGACAATGGGGAGGACCTGCACCTTGAGGGCAGTGCAGAACAGGGCTACCTGTGGGCCTGAGAGGGACTGTCATTCAATACTGACAGGGTATGGAAGCAGAAAAAGAAATGGTATAACACTGTTCGAGTATCAGTGCTTTGCTTCGGAGATGAAAGTCAATCAGACCATCCTTTTATAGTATAAGCTGCTGGGGCTCTTAAGCAAATCAGGAGGAGAAGGAAATCCCCAAGGAGATGCTGTATACTTTCTGATATGCAGATGTATAATTGGTTTTAATTTATATTTTCAGGGGGGAAGCGAATTTACATCACTGAGTATTATCAAGTGATCCATAACTATTACATTATAAACAAGTCAAATAAGATCAAATCCCCACTATCAGAAGCTTTCAGCTTCCCCTCCTTTCTATCCCAACATTCCCATATACCCAAATTTTTTTTAGACAGAGCCAATCAATTTAAAATTGAGTTGATTTCACGAATGAGTGCAAGAAGAATAAAGATGAGCCACTACGACTGCCCAGTTTCATCAATCCTGGCACCCTTCCACATGGAGATTGATCAGTTTGAGACTGTAAGAGTAACACATTGTTCCCCATGTTCTCTCTACCATGCATTTAACCAGAGGCCTAGAGCTCCAGTGGCAGGAACTGTGTCTCTTCTGTTCCCCACTGAATACCTAGCACAGTGCTTGACACACAGTAGGAACTCCAGGATGATTTGAGAAATGAATGAGGTAGTTCATGCAATCACCATATCATACTTGCAGCAAGGAAGAATAAGAAGTGATCACAATCTCAAGGAAGAATGAGGAGTGTGTTCATTTTCATTGAGATTCTTAAGAGACCTGCAGGTAGGAGAAGGGGAATTAAAAGACTTACAGAGAAGAAGAGGAGCAAAACCAAATCAGAGTCAGAACAAGTTTACTAACTCCATTTTTTTCTCTGTAGGTACATGTTGTTAGCATCAAGCCCTCCAAACCTATCCTTTCCTTACCCTCCCTTCTGGCTCCAACTCTTCCACACATCAATTATACATCAGGTTGCAGGATCTGGGTTTGCACTTAATTAAATGTAGCCCAAAACTTCTCCTGTGTTCCTCTGTCTACCCCAGGATGCACCGGAGAAACAGTGAAAAGGATAGAGCATTTCTACCTTTCACATCTAGGTACTTATACCTAACATCCCCAAAACATGGGAGAATTAAGTCTATTGAAATGCATCAGTATAAATAGAAGATCTCATGATACCTTTTATCTTATTTGACAAGATATATTTAATATTCTTACTTGCAATACTGCTGCTCTCAATTGTATTTCTATAAACAAATAAAAATAATTATTTTTCTTTTTGCCATGATGGAAGTGAACAAAGTGCTTAATGAAAAACATAAGTCAAGAGTTTCCTTTATTCTCATATCAAAGTATATTGCGTGACTCTGTGCCTTGCACAAATCCAATTTATATTGATTTCTTAGAGATAATATAGTCAAGCAATAATGGCAACTTGTCACACAATGGCAAAAATGGGAAAGATTCATAAACTTAAGAGAACAACTGGGTCTTAGAGTAACAGTTGCACGTGGTCAAATATACCTCTAACTGCTTCTGCTCCCCTGCGTCCAATTCCCATGCAAATGCCATTTAGATAGTCCCAGCTTTCCATAAAGAAAAGTCCTTCTGTTAGCTCCCTTCCCCTTGGACATCATATATGTCCTTTATATTACAACATGACAGGACAAATATCCAAGACAAATTTTATTAACCTTTGTAAACATGTTGATAGTAAAAAGTTTAAAATATTATCATAAAACTATGACTTTTTTATCACTAGACATTATTTCACTTAATATTTGTTAAGCATAAAGCACTTTTCTGTGATGGAAGATGAATCAGAATCAGACACTGAGCTCAAAAATTTGAAGTCTCGTATTATAGTTCTGCCTTTGAAGTCAGGTTATCTAACCAGAGTCCAAGAACCCGTAGACAGTTCATGAATAAGCTTTTGAACCCAAGTCACCTGCACTGCAGGTGGATTCTTCACCATCTGAGCCACAAGGGAAGCCCGAATAAGCTTTCAGAGGCTTATTAAGGCAAACACATTATGTGTGTGTTAAATGTTGGTATGTCCATTTGGCAGGGTCAGATGTTTGATAGGTATCAAATTTTCAAAGGGATCGGTGGCCCCAGCGAGGTTAAGAATGACAAACTTGGAGCTTATATAAAGAATTCCATCTCTCAAAACATTTCCAGTTGCTCGAAACATTTTTTGAACTTTTCTTTTGGGATGTTTCAAAGCCTAGGACATCTTTAGTGAATAATTTCAATGATGCCAAGTTTTCCTCAGAGTAGGGAAGGATAAGTTATTCAAAATCATAGTGAAAAACTATGATCGGTAAACACTTAAACTGTGCAGTTTATTTCTGGTTGAAATGAAAATATAAAGAAATGAGCCTAATTTCCTTGTAGAACAAACAGGAGATGAAAGGCTACATGTTAACTGAAAATCACATGGAAAAGCACCATTAAAACATCAGCGCATGTGCTCAGTCTCACCAACTCTTTGCAACCCCATGGACTGTAAACTGCCAGGCTCCACTGTCCATGAAATTTTCCAGGCAAGGATACTGAAGTGGGTTGCCATTTCCTTCTCCAGACCCAGGAATCGAATCTGCATCTCTTGCATTTCCTGCATTGGGATTATTTACTGTTGAGCCACCGTGGAAGCCCCCAAAACATTAGCACCTTAAGGATAATATTAACCGAGGGGGGGAAATCGTATTTTTTCATTCATTGAACAAATATTTATTGAGTGTCTACCATGTGCTGAGCATTCTTGTCAATGCTGAAAATACAGACAAAAAATACAGACAGAAATCCTAGCCTTCATGGAGCTTCCATTCTACTTTTTTTTTTTTTTTAATTTTATTTTATTTTTAACTTTACAATATTGTATTGGTTTTGCCATATATCGAAATGAATCTACCACAGGTATACATGTGTTTATTTAATAATTCATCTAACATGAACTGATGACACCACCCTTATGGCAGAAAGTGAAGAGGAACTCAAAAGCCTCTTGATGAAGGTGAAAGTGGAGAGTGAAAAAGTTGGCTTAAAGCTCAACATTCAGAAAATGAAGATCATGGCATCCGGTCCCATCACTTCATGGGAAATAGATGGGGAAACAGTGGAAACAGTGTCAGACTTTATTTTTCTGGGCTCCAAAATCACTGCAGATGGTGACTGCAGCCATGAAATTGAAAGACGCTTACTCCTTGGAAGGAAAGTTATGACCAACCTAGATAGCATATTCAAAAGCAGAGACATTACTTTGCCAACAAAGGTTCGTCTAGTCAAGGCTATGGTTTTTCCTGTGGTCATATATGGATGTGAGAGTTGGTCTGTGAAGAAGGCTGAGCGCGGAAGAATTGATGCTTTTGAACTGTGGTGTTGGAGAAGACTCTTGAGAGTCCCTTGGACTGCAAGGAGATCCAACCAGTCCATTCTAAAGGAGATCAGGCCTGGGATTTCTTTGGAAGGAATGATGCTAAAGCTGAAACTCCAGTACTTTGGCCACCTCATGCGAAGAGTTGACTCGTTGGAAAAGACTCTGATGCTTGGAGGGATTGGGGGCAAGAGGAGAAGGGGACGACAGAGGATGAGATGGCTGGATGGCATCACTGACTCGATGGACATGAGTCTGAGTGAACTCCAGGAGTTGGTGATAGACAGGGAGGCCTGGCATGCTGCGATTTATGGGGTCACAAAGAGTCGGACACGACTGAGTGACTGATCTGATCTGAATGTGAATTGATCAGCAGAGACATCACTTTGCCAACAAAGGTCTGTATAGTCAAAGCTATGGTTTTTCCAGGAGTCATGTATGGATGTAAGAGTTGGACCATAAAGTAGGCTGAGCACCAAAGAACTGATGCTTTCAAACTGTGATGCTGGAGAAGACTCTTGAGAGTCCCTTGGACTCAGTCAGTCCTAAAGGAAATCAACCCTGAATATTCATTGGAAGGACTGACACTGAAAATAAAGCTCCAATATTTGACCACCTGACGCGAAGAGCCAACTCACTGGAAAAGACCCTGATGCTGGGAAAAACTGAAGGCAGGAGGAGACGGGGATGACAGAGGATGAGATGGTTGGATAGCATCACTGACTCAATGGACATGAGTTTGAGCAATCCAGGAGATACTGAAGGACAGGGAAGCCTGGCGTGCTGCAGTTCACAGGGGCACAAATAGTAGGACATGATTTAACAGCAGAATAACAACAACTGCATGCATAAGTATTAATAGAAATAAAATAGAAAAAGTAAAATAGAAATAAAAAGAAAATATGTTATAAAGAAAATAATGTTTAGGTAGAAAAGGTAGTTTCAAAATACAATGTAATGCTTAACATACTAGTAAAAATATTTGGTAAAAATGAACAGAATCATTGTAACCACAACACGGAAATAAAGAAATAAATGATATTATGAGCATGATAATGCTAAGAAAATATATTTTAACTATATGCACTCATCTGATCTCAACAAAAGCAATAGAAAAATTTTAGGGATTTGGGAGTAGAGGACCATAAGAAAACATGCAGAGAACAAAAACAATGTTGTCAATGAGAATAGGCTGGAGGCAGAGTTCATGCCTTTCTCTATAAAGAATAAGATGTTAGAGCTAGACCCAGGAGTTCATGGAAATGTTCATGGAAAATGAAAGTTCTTGCTCCAAGCCTAAGTAACTTTCGTAAATTAAATGGATGAATTAGTCTTCATTCTTCTCTAATTTGGACACTTCAGGTTATTTCTTTTTTTTAATTTTTTAATATAAATTTATTTATTTTAATTGGAGGTTAATTACTTTACAATATTGTATTGGTTTTGCCATATATCAACATGAATCTGCTACGGGTGTACACGTGCTCCCCATCCTGAACCCCCCATCTTCCTCCCTACCCGTACCATCTCTCTGGGTCATCCCAGTGCACCAGCCCCAAGCATCCTGTATCATGCATCATGCATCGAACCTGGACTAGCAATTCGTTTCATATATATTATACATGTTTCAATGCCATTCTCCCAAATTATCCCACCCTCTCCCTCTCCCACAAAGTCCAAAAGACTGTTCTATACATCTGTGTCTCTTTTGCTGTCTCACATACAGGGTTATCATTACCACCTTTCTAAATTCCATATATATGCGTTAGTATACTGTATTGGTGTTTTCTTTCTGGCTTACTTCACTCTGTATAATCAGCTCCAGTTTCATCCACCTCATTAGAACTGATTCAAATGTATTCTTTTTAATGGCTGAGTAATACTCCATTGTGTATATGTACCACAGCTTACACTTCACGTTATTTCTAACACACTTACACTATATAGAAAAGGTCGAGACATGGCATTTTTCTGATATTATTCTCACACACACACTTGAATAAAAAATTACAAGTGGTTTTAAAAGTATATGTGAATTGATTTAACAGTTGATGTAATGAGAGTTCTGTAATGGGAGAAAAATCTAGACCCATGGAGTCTGTGAGGAAGAGGAGGGAGATGATCCTGCTCCCCACTCCCCATCGGGACTGCCTCCCACCTTCCCGTCACATGCCTTAAAAACTCAACTGGGTACATACTGGGGATGAGAAAAAGGACAAATATCCTCATGTGAGTACTAAGAAACTCATCTGATGCCCATCAACTGAAGCCACCATTTCAAAGCTTTCACTAAAATTTTAGAGAGCTAGAAATCTTGATATTGGACATACACGCACAGAGAGAGAGGCTTAAAAAACAGATTTTGATGTGTAAATACTGAAGCAAACGCTATTTTTGGAATGAAGAAACTAGAACAATAAAGGGACTAACCCGCTTGGTATAATGACAAGAAGTTGGTTTCCTTGGATACAGTGAGTATTAGCTGTATGATTGCTTTTTCATCTTCAGATGGGTAAAGGATCAGAGAGATGGAAGCTAAGACACTCACCTGGGATGGTAAAGTGGTACAAAAGAGTTGGCCAGGACCTCTCCTATGAAAGGGCATGGTGAGGACTCTAGGACTAGTAGTATCAAAATCTATTTTAATACATGCTATAGGTAATCTAATGTCCTCATGCAATCTTTAGGCCTAAAGTTAACTGTAGGTTAATATATGCAGGTGGAACTGAAAAATATTTCCCTGGTGAGTAAAGATTTTTCTTCAGGCCATGGAAATTCAGTGGCAAATCTAAAATCAAGTCATCATCAACAAATCTCTCTGATTCAAACACATTCTGCTTTGCCATCTAGATTTGGAAATAGAATAATGCCTTCTCTATTTAACCATGACTTTTCCCACTAAGTTCAATGCTTGTTTCACTCACAAATGAAAGGGACATTTTCCCAATCTTTTAAAAACCAATTGCCCACATTATAAATAGTTGCCAGCAATTCAAGGTAATACTGGGAAATTCCCATTTAAAAGATGAAGATATCATTTAAAACACTAATATCACAAAGGATTTTAAATTAAAAAGTTGTTTTTAAGGAAATAAAATTTCTTTTAGTGAACAATTTTAAGAATCTGGTTTATTCTATGATTTTGAAAAAACAATTTCAAATCATTCTTTTTAATTTGTGAGGATGCTAAATCGCTCAGGTAAACTGATTTCAGAAAACCTGAATTGCTTCTTTTCTTAAATTATACTACCTGGCAAGATGATCATGCATTCACTTAGATAAAACATAATGCTCTGTAAATGCATATTATAGTGCATTAAATAGTTTATATCATTAAATATGATAGTGATTAAAGAATTGAGCTTTTGTGGAAGAGAAGTTGAGTACGTAAAGGAGACATTGAGGCAGAAGTTAACACTCAACCACTCTTGGTGGTAGGAAGATTAAAAAGGATAGGATTCTTGTTTCAAGAGGTCAGACAACCAGATAGCCATGGCTAGGCATATAAGTGGCCCAGACTGAGCTGAGCTGCCAGAAAGAGGGTTGCTTGGCTTGAATCACCTCCAAAAAAAATCACCTCCACCGCCTGGCAGAAACTTGTTTTTAAAGCACAGTTATATCAGACATTTTTACATTTTCTGTAATGTTACGGCTCTTGAAAGGCCCATATCTCAGGCTATTAAGTGTTCCCTCATTCCCTTACCACTAACCTTTTCATCTTTATCTAAAAATCCACATCAGTGGGTTATATCTTCCAAGTATTATAAAAATTTTTAATGAAACTGAAAGCACACTATTAATGCAACACATGAAAATAAGTCTAATAAAATTTTCTGCTGCACTGATATTTCCATTTATAAAAAGTGGGATGACTCATTCCAATGTCTCCTCAGCTAATTTTTATTTTTCTCTGCTCTATATTCAATAACTCCCTTTTGTACTCAATTGACCTCAGGTCCTCAACACTCAATTTCTTACAAGTTTTTATTAAAACTGCAGCAGAAGCAGTAATCAGTAGTGTTTAGTGACCTTTTCCCACCCAGTACTAGAGAAACCATATTTTCCTTTTTATAATTTCATGATATCCATTTTCTTTTGACTTGGAGCCAAAAAAAAAATACAATACTTATTCTAAAAAGTACCTGCCAATTGGTACCAAAGAGAGGTCTGATACATATTTTATTCTTGTTCTAAATGTAACCAGACACTAAAAAATCCAGTACATTTCAGGAGATATTAAAACTGGTAAGACTAAAATTACTAATGTCTCAATTTTAAAATTCCATTAATAGTTCATGAGTTTTCCAGAAAAGGTCAACTAGAAAATAAAGGTCTTCAATCCTTTAGTCTGTAATTGAGTAGAAATAATTTATTGGTAGCACTTGTTTTTCTACTTAAAGGTACTGTTGGACATTTGTCCTTGCCAAGCTACTGTTGGGTTTTAATCATTTATCCAGTTTTTCAAGATAATATTGAAATCTAATTTCCCAAATTACAAGCTACTATTTTTATTTAATGTCATTTGAATAGTGAATGGCTTGTTCTCTAATTTATCAATTTAACAGAAGTGTTAAATAGCACTATATCTAGGTCTGGCTCCTCTACATCACCATATATCTCTCTAACTTCTTCTAAAACACTGATAGTCACCTTTGGTGATATTACTGTGGTCTGCCTGCTTCCAATATGCTCCAAACCCATAGGTCCTTTCTGCAGAGTGGGAGCCACTTAATCTCTCCTGGATGTTCAGTCTTACCTTAGGCTTTGGACCAACAGCATCCTTATGAGACAGAAACTCTGGCTCAATGTAGGGCACCAGATATCAAGTCAAGCTTACTTTTAGTCCAACTCTGATAACTGATCCTTTGGCAAAGTTTTAACAATTAGACTTCTGGCTTGTTCCTGAAACCTAGTCCCAATTGATCCTTTAGATGTGGTAACTGGGTCTCTTGCTCACATCCCTCTGTGCCTGGTTTCTCTGTCCTGATAAAACCATTACGTCTGTGCTCTGTATACAACAGAGCACCTTCCTGAATGGACTTCCTCCCAATGTCTGTAGTTATGTCCTGGTCCTATATCCCATCCCAACCTCAACCTCTTCCACTCAAGGGCACGTCTAGTTCCAACTTTCAGATCCTCTAAACTTCTGGTCCAATGGAGTGAGCACTGTCATGCCTGACTCTTCTCAAGATACACAAAACCAACTGTAAATTCACCAACATACTGTTAAAAAGGAAGGCATCTGGGGAAAAAAAAAAAAAAAAACTCTTCTATGCTACTGGTGGAAATGCAACCTATTCCATTCTTTTCAAAAAGCTATTGTATGATTTGTTTTCAGATTTTTTTAAAACATTCTATTATTTTGACTCAAATAATTCCCAAAGAGTCTCCTCTTAAAATGTCAGACATTCAGGCAAAGATTTATACACAGAAATGCTTCATTTATATCAACAGAAAAAAATGACCTAAGTAATCAATGAAATTTGGCTCAATAAATTACAGGATAGCTATATGATAAGAAATCTTATAGTCTTTTTAAATTATCTTATAAAACTTAATAAAATGGAAAAAAATCAGAATCAAAATCGTATTCTGGTTAGTCATGACTGGTGGAATGGTTGTTCAGTAGGTAAGTTGTGTGTTCAAATCTTTGTGACCCCATGGACTGCAGCATGCCAGGCTTCCCTGTCCGTCACGTCCTGGAATTTGCTCAAATTCGTGTCCATTGAGTTGGTGATATCTAACCATCTCATCCTCTGCCGCCCTTGTCTCCTTTTGTCTCCAATCTTTCCCAGCAAAAGGGTGGAATGGTAGAAGAATTTAATTTTCTTTCCTCTCTCTCTCTTGCATGCACATTTGGTTCTATAGATATCAAAAGCTCTATACCAAGTAAGTATTGCTCTAAACCTAGAAAAATATAAAGAATATAAAATATTTTTAAAGCATGAGCGTATCTTCAAGTATAATAAAGAATCTAATTGATTTCTCTTTTTCATTGGTTAACAGGGATGGTTTCCCAAAAAGAGTCACACTCAGTGCTGTAACCTTAATCTGCCTCTGTGTGGTGCCAACTCCTATCCTCAGAACTCTAAGGCTTACTAAGATCTTAGGGATCTTAAGACAAAAGCAGGCAAGAAAATACACCAAAAACACTGTATCTAAATACCTTATTCAAATGTAATACAATGTAGCAAGCTCCAGCTGTCTAATCCCACCAGTAGATTTTTTAGATTTTTACTGCTATTAGGAGAATCAGACAACTTTAGAACAGATTGAGAAAAGTGTAGGTGGGCTCCAAATTTCAAAATAAAAACTCACATTCATTTCTCACCCAAGGGATTAATATAAACACTGAGTGCTATTGATTTGACCAGCTTTATATTAACATACATATGAGGATAAAACAAGTACACATGAATGGTATGACAAACCTCCCCAGAGACAACAAAAATAGCTGTATAAGGTTACAAATCTATACAGTGGTAATCCAGCTCTGATGGCCCCCAAAGCTCATTTTCTTTCTCATACACTACTTAGCTAATGAGGCTACTAATTCGAGATAGAACAAGTATAAAGTACCTTGAACCGTGCTATGCACTGGGCAAGTGCTCAATAATGATAGTTATTTTTACAGCTGCTGAAAATTAGTGATTTTGTACATTCTCACTTCAGAAAGAATTAAAATGTGGTAAAAATATACCTTCTCCAAAAAATATACCTAAAATGAATTTCAAAAGTCTTCTATTCATTGAATTAGCCTTTATTCATTGCAAAACACAGTTTTCCACATGAGTCCAATATGTAAATTTCATTATGTGGTAAATTTCTGTTTATTCAGAATGATCAGGGAATAAGGCTGTTTAGTACTGCTACTTCAAAATGCAAATATAGACTACCAACGTGTTACCCAAGAAAATTCTCTAACATACACTGAAAATAAGTTTGTCTCTTGATAGTCCAGGAGACAGTTTAGAATCTTTCACAAATCATGAAATTGCCACTGTGGTCTAGACAGAGGACCCATCAGTAAAGACATTCAAGAAACCGTACTCTACACAATCCAACTTTCTCTTCATGCCTTACAAAGTTCATTACTATTAGGATGGCTTCAACTGGAGCTAAAAAAAATATTTTCAGTTTCTTAATTAAATATACTCGGTACCAGACTTCAAGCAATATGAGTTTCAAAAAACAGCACAATCATCAACTCTCTCATGTGATTGAATTTGGCCTTGTATTGAATTCTCATTAGTCTGAAAGGTTCATGTATGGGGGCAGAGGCTCCATTCTCAAGGTCTTTTTGATAACAGATATAATGCTTGGTTATCACATATATTTGATAGATACTCATTCACTGACAGCTGCTCCATGCCAAGCGGAAGATGACTGCTGTCTTCTTTGGTGGGACTAAGAATCTGGAAGTTCCTGAATTAGTCAGATAGGTTGCTTTTCCAACTACCTGTAAAGCCGCTTTCATCTTAAAGTCAATTCTACCTTTTGTAGGTCTCAGACTCTCTGGTTCTACTGCAAAGGTTAACAAATCAGTTCAGGAGTTGAATTTCAAGAGCAGTGTTGTATAAGAGAAGCAGTCTGGTAGAGCACAAATAACTACTGTGCTGGACACTGTGAAGTAAGTTATCCAATACCGACATCACAAGGTGCTCTCACCCATACAGAACCGCTGAGGGGACACAGTATTAGGTCAACAAGATCAACTCACCGCTGTGACTCTGCAGTCACTATTTTCCTACATCCTAGAATCTAAAATGGATTATAGGTGAGATGAAAATAGCCTCCCACTCAGTAGACAGATAAAGGCCAGGTCTAGAAATGTGAACTTCAAGTAGGGTCTACTCCTATTAATTATGACTCAAGTAGGGTCTTTTACCAATCATCCTTAATCATAATGTATTCTGAAAGTCTAGATTAACACTGAAAACCTAGAAGGGTATAAATAAAATTCTTGTTATGTTACTAAGAGAAACATAACACTATTAAAAGAAAATAAGAAAGTCATGAGGACTCAAATTCATAGGATTAATTTTAAAATTATCCAGTAGCTGTATGAACTCATCTGGAGGGAAGGATTAAGAATTCTGTTTTGACTAGTTACGTTTCATATGCCAATAAGCAAACAGTGGAATTTAGAAGTCAAGACTAAGGAGGCAAGAACATACAATGGATTAAAGACAATCTCTTTAACAAGTGGTGCTGGGAAAACTGGTCAACCACTTGTAAAAGAATGAAACTAGAACACTTTCTAACACCATACACAAAAATAAACTCAAAATGGATTAAGGATCTCAACATAAGACCAGAAACTATAAAACTCCTAGAGGAGAACATAGGCAAAACACTCTCTGACATACATCACAGCAGGATCCTCTATGACCCACCTCCCAGAATATTGGAAATAAAAGCAAAAATAAACAAATGGGACCTAATTAACCTTAAAAGCTTCTGCACATCAAAGGAAACTATTAGCAAGGTGAAAAGGCAGCCTTCAGAATGGGAGAAAATAATAGCAAATGAAGCAACAGACAAACAACTAATCTCAAAAATATACAAGCAACTCCTACAGCTCAACTCCAGAAAAATAAATGACCCAATCAAAAAATGGGCCAAAGAACTAAATAGACATTTCTCCAAAGAAGACATACAGATGGCTAACAAACACATGAAAAGATGCTCAACATCACTCATTATCAGAGAAATGCAAATCAAAACCACTATGAGGTACCATTTCATGCCAGTCAGAATGGCTGCAATCCAAAAGTCTACAAGCAATAAATGCTGCAGAGGGTGTGGAGAAAAGGGAACTCTCTTACACTGTTGGTGGGAATGCAAACTAGTACAGCCACTATGGAGAACAGTGTGGAGATTCCTTAAAAAACTGGAAATAGAACTGCCTTATGATCCAGCAATCCCACTGCTGGGCATACACACTGAGGAAACCAGAAGGGAAAGAGACACATGTACCCCAATGTTCATCGCAGCACTGTTTATAATAGCCAGGACATGGAAGCAATCTAGATGCCCATCAGCAGATGAATGGATAAGAAAGCTGTGGTACATATACACAATGGAGTATTACTCAGCCATTAAAAAGAATACATTCGAATCAGTTCTAATGAGATGGATGAAACTGGAACCTATTATACACAGTGAAGTAAGCCAGAAAGAAAAACACCAATACAGTATACTAATGCATATATATGGAATTTAGAAAGATGGTAACAATAACCCTGTGTACGAGACAGCAAAAGAGACACTGATGTATAGATCAGTCTTATGGACTCTGTGGGAGAGGGAGAGGGTGGGGAGATTTGGGAGAATGGCATTGGAACATGTATAGTATCATGTGTGGGACAAGTCGCCAGTCCAGGTTCGATGCATGATGCTGGATGCTTGGGGCTGGTGCACTGGGACGACCCAGAGGGAGGGTATGGGGAGGGGGTAGGGAGGAGGGTTCAGGATGGGGAACACAGGTGTGACTGTGGTGGATTCATTTCAATGTTTGGTAAAACTAATGCAATGTTGTGAAGTTTAAAAATAAAATAATAAAAAAAAGACTATGAAGGCTGTGTGCATGTGTGTATGAAGTATATTTAATAGTCACCTTCATAGAGATGACAGCTGATACCATGGGAACAGAAAATAACAAGAGAAAAGTATGAGGAAAGAAAACGAAACCCAAAAGAAAAACCACTGGGAATGCCTGTATTTCATAGGACAAAAAGAAAGGCAAGCACAGAAGGAGATGTCAGGAGAAGGGGGAATCAAAATAATCACTGTTTTAAAAGCCAAGGAAAACATACATTTTTAAGAATGTGGTCCATCAGTTTTAAAATGTAGTGAGAGACAGAAAAATGTGGATTGAAAAAAGATTGAATCTGGCAACATTTTGGTCAAAGCATTTTGGGTTGCAAAACATATTCAAGTGAATGTATGTGATCAAGACCATGAGATCAAGATCTCAGTGATCATCTGAGAGGCAATCTCATAAAGAAAGAAACTAAAGTGAAGTTCAGACTTAGAGGAAGTTGAACTGTGGAACAACTACAACCAAAGCCACACTCTCAGAGTCTCTAATTGTTGTCTCTCTCTTTGGGCACAGACCAATATGGTTGTTTGACTCAAAAACATATTAAATTATAGGGCAAACATCTACCACAAACTGAAACTTTCCAGTCTAAGTGCAAACTCATTAGAAAATCTGAAAGGCTGATAAGCTGGAGTTCAGCTAATGAGTTCATCAGCCTTGGGTCCTGTGCACTTTTCCAAGTCCAAACAACTGCAGCAAGGGGAGAAATGATCACAGGCCCTGGAGACAATCGCAGTCACCAGGGCCTTCAGCAGAGGCCATGACTGAGGCAGAATTCTCCTGTGTAGAAGGCAGGGACCAAAACAGATATGTTTGTTTCTGGCAAACTGGAAGCAGATGTTATAAAGTCATCAGTGTTCCAAAAGGTGGGGGTGCATATATCATAAACTGAACCCAAATTTTTCTTCTTGCTGAAGATCAATAGAGTAGGAGACCCAAAGAAGTTGTAGACAACCATCCAATTACAAACTGTGAACAATACAAAACCTACAATATAAAAATGACAAGATGACCAGAGAAACAAAAATGACTTCATAGAGAAGGTGACATTTTTTCTGACATCTGAAAAATGAGTAGGATTTTAACAAGAGATGGGAAAAGGAAGTGAAAGAGGGATGAGGCCCCACCTAGGAGACACCATCTCTAAATGCTAGTATGAGAATCCCTCGAGGGTGAGGAACATTTCCTGCTCACCTTTATATCTCTAGTGCCTCGTATCTCACAAAGTAGCATCTCAATCTATATTAGTATTTTAATATTAATAAGTATAAACAAAAAGAAACTAGAGGGAAATATCAGCAAAATTATGAGAAAGTTTTTGGGTCTGTTGATAAGACAAGAATACCCAGTACTTAACATGTGAAAAGTGAAAGCACAGTCACTCAGTTGTGTCCAATTCTTTGCGACCCCATGGACTGTAGCTCACCAGGCTCCTCTGTCCATGGGATTCTCCAGGCAAGAATACTGGAGTGGGTTGCCATTCTCTTCTCCAGGGGATCTTCCCAACCCAGGGATTGAACTGGGGTCTCCTGCATGGTGGGCAGATTCTTTACCATCTGAACCACCAGGGAAGCTTTCCACTTAAAAGTGTAATGAGAGGTATAAGTGGAAGGGCAGATTTATGACCATACTATGGAGGGCCTAGGCATTAAACCTCAATATGGTATATCATTGCCCTGGAAATAAACAGGATAAATTACAGGCCTATATCTGCCAGAAGTTCTCTAGACTGGTCCTCATCTGTAATATGAGGATGGCAAATTCTCTCCATACACCTCAGACACGGTTATAAGAATCAGACCTAAAAATGGATGCCCTTGCTGAAGGATGAAGGATGTGGAGACAGAAAAGAGCCAAGAAGAACTGAGGGAGTCAACTAGCCATCTTGAAAATGGATCCTCAAGTCCCAGGGACTCTAGCTGATGGCACACCAGGTGAATGATGTAGCAGAGCCCTTTCTGCATTTCTGGCCCACAAATCATGAGCAACGCAAAACTGGTATTTTAAGTCACCAAGTTTAGGTTAGATTTTTAGGTAGCAATAAAGTAGTAGAAAAAAAAATAGAGAAATCAATCCCAAAGTGGAAAATAGGGAAGCATTCATAGAAAAGGAGTTTTGAAGAATAAGTAACATTTGGATGCAAAAGAACAGTTAAAGGGGACTGTAATTTTCCATAAGACTTGAGTATAAAATCAATCATGACAGTGAGGGGAAATGTATCATATTTAATTAATGGCCAGAGACTTATGCTGAAATAAATATGGAATATATAAGAGGAAATTTTGAGAAATTTTTAGTGGGAATGAAACTGGTTCAAGATCAAAAATGTGTTGAAGGCCAAAGTAAGATATCAGAACTGCATATTGTAGCCACTGGGTGACTGCAGTTCTTAAGAAGTAAACTGTCCTAATATCGTCTCATCACTCCACGGCTCCCTCTCTAGTCCAAGCCTCCAAGACATCTTAAGACTTCTACAACTGAGTGTCCTTCCACTCTCGCCCTAGTTTTTGACAGCAACTAATACGATCATTTAAAAATATAAGTTAGATTATGTTATTCACTGTTCCAAAAGCTTTAAGAAATTTCCATCACAGTTAGAATAAAATTCAAGCTTGTTAACCATGGTCTCTGAAAAGAGCCCATATAATCCAGTTTCTATATCTTCAAACTTATCTCCTTCTATTCTCTCACCTTCACATTCCACTCCAGGTACATTAAACGTGGTGGTTTCATTCTAGGCATTTCACTGGCTATTCTCTATGCTTAGATGTTCTTTTGCGTCTCTACTAAAATTTCACTTCTTCAGACAGGCCTTCCCTTGTGACTCCATCTAAACCACCCACTCTATCTCATTGGTCTTTATCTAATTAAGCTGCTTTATTTTATTTCATAACCTTGATTACCACCTGACATTGTGTTACCCAAAATAGGAATTTTATCTATTTTGCTCATCACTGCATCTCCAATACCTAACACCGTAATAATGCATTTCAGATATTTACTAAGCTTTTAGTGAATGACTGACGTCGGAACTACTCTTTAGGAGGAGTGTGCAGAAAAGAGTTAACATAGCAGTCCTGAACAGCAATCTTTAGAAAGGCCAGCTGACAAAGCTGGCCCTTGGCTGACACATGGGAATTTGGATGTTGGAAGAGTTCCCATCAACTATAACTAATAAGGCTGTCTCATCATAAACTGTTTGCATAAATAATATGACTATGCTAAAAGCATGCTTTCCTTCTGGGAGTCTGGAATTTGGATATGCGCCAGAGGCAGACGGTGCCTATATGACCATCCCTCAATTAAAACTCAGGGCACTGAGTCTCTAATGTGCTTCACTGACTGGCAACACTTCACATAGTTGTTACAACTCCTCTCTGGAAGAATTATGTGTGTTTGCATGCCTTCACTGGGGAAGAACTCTGGAAGCTTGTGCCTGGTTTCCCAGGTTTGTGCCTCACATAGCTCTTCCCCTCCTGGATTTTGCTTTGTATCCTTTTGACATAATCACAGCCATTGAGTAGTACATACTGTGGTCTCTGAGTCCTGGTGAATCATCAAAACTGGAGCTGGTGTCGGGGAACTTCCCAATGAAGAATATTCTGCCAGCAGCTTATAAACTGGACTTGAGGACTGAAGTAACTATGAGCAAAGAGGCCAGTTAGGAAAGAATCTGCTTAAATGGTCCAAGAAAAACGCAAGGTGGCAGCAGTGGAAGCGAAAAGAGATTAATATGGGAGTATAGTTTCCTAGAAAAAAAAATTGCAAACTTTTAAGATAAGACATTAGATTACAAGATTACTGGGAATGGAGAACTAAGGAAGATGGGATACTAGATGCAAACTACTCGGACAATGGAGGGAAAAATTAAGAAAGAATTGTGGTTTTAGGGTAGCCTGACTGTAATATAAATACACACATATATATATATATACACATACATACATATATACGTATGTATATTAAAGTGAATATCAGTATACATGTAGAAAGCTCGAAGATGCAATAGGTATTTCCAAAGAAAACATTTAAGAGATGGAATTAAGAATGGAAATAAGGACTTATTTAGTATAAATGTAAGTTATTCTGTGAGCTCAGTGAGGGCAGGGACTTCACAGGGTTTGTTCTTTGGTATATTCTGAGCACCTAGAAGAGAACCTAACACGTGGTATGCACTCTTCTACTCAAGAAAGATGAGAGGTCATACGAGAAACACACAAAGCTTGAAATATGGGAGGATGCAGAGACATCAAATATAATTATCTCACACCTCTCAGTATAGTAAGAGGCTGCTAGGTTTAGAGGAGGATGGCCCAGGAAAAGAAGAGGTAAGGTCCATGATCAACTCTCGGGGAAAGTCATTAAGAAATCAATAAGAGAGTAACTAAAAGTACTTTCTTTCTACCCAGATTTCCTCTTCAGATAAAAAGAGAAACATGAATCTAAAATACTCTTAGAATATATGTAACATAATATCTAATTGGGCTGAACTGAATCACGGCCTTATTTAATAATATTCATAATAAAATAATCCTTAAAGTCCTTATCCCTAGGCCTAAAACCTGAGGAAAAAAGACACTGGTTTTATCTTAAACGCATCCAGAATGGCTGGACATACAAATGACCTTCATTTAACCTGGAGAGGAAAATAATTTTATTAACAAATTTTCAACAGTGGTCTTCAAAGCAAAACTAAAGTGTGGAAACAGTCAACCTAGTGTAGAAGTTGCAAAGGGAACTGTTACCATTTGAAAGAGAAACAAAGAAAATTAAGCTGCAAACAGTTTATAACTGGTAGGAAAACAGAACATAGGAAATAATTCCATGTGTGCGTGCTCAGTCATCTCAGTTGTGTCTGACTCTTTCTGACTCCATGGACTGTAGCCACCAGGCCCCTCTGTCCATGGGATTTCCCAAGCAAGAATACTGGAGTGGGTTGTCATTTCCTAGTCTAGGGGATCTTCCTGACTCAGGGGTCAAAACCAAATTTCTTGTGTCTTCTGCATTAGCAGGGGCATTCTTTACCACTGAGCTACCAGAGAAACCTGTATTAAATGTTACTTTTCTAGTACATCATGAGAAATGCTGGGCTGGAAGAAGCACAAGCTGGAATCAAGATTGCCGGGAGAAATATCAATAACCTCAGATATGCAGATGACACCACCCTTATGGAAGAAAGTGAAGAGGAACTAAAAAGTCTCTTGATGAAAGTGAAAGAGGAGAGTGAAAAAGTTGGCTTAAAGCTCAACATTCAGAAAACAAAGATCATGGCATCCGGTCCCATCACTTCATGGGAAATAGATGAGGAAACAGTGGAAACAGTGTCAGACTATTTTTTGGGGCTCCAAAATCACTGCAGATGGTGACTGCAGCCATGAAATTACAAGACACTTTCTCCTTGGAAGGAAAGTTATGACCAACCTAGATAGCATATTCAAAAGCAGAGATTACTTTGCCAACAAAGGTCCGTCTAGTCAAGACCATGGTTTTTCCAATAGTCATGTATGGATGTGAGAGTTGGACTGTGAAGAAAGCTGAGCACCGAAGAATTGGTGCTTTTGAACTGTGGCACTGGAGAAGACTCTTGTGAGTACCGTGGACTGCAAGGAGATCCAAACAGTCCATTCTAAAAAGGCCAGTCCTGGGTGTTCATTGGAAGGACTGATGGTGAGCCTCAAACTTCAATACTTCAACCACCTCATGTGAAGAGTTGACTCATTGGAAAAGACCCTGATGCTGGGAGGGATTGAAGGCAGGAGGAGAAGGGGACGACAGAGCATCTGGATGGCATCACCAACTCAATGCACATGAGTTTGGGTGAACTCCAGGAGTTGGTGATGGACCGGGAGGCCTGGCGTGCTGCGATTCATGGGGTCTCAAAGAGTTGGACACGACTGAGCAACTGAACTGAACTCTCCTTTTTCTAAGTTACTTGTCACCGGAAGTGTCATGGATGCTAGGAAAACCAACCAGATCCCCCTTCAAAACTGAAGGATCTGTTTTCCAAGCTGCTGGGAATGCTGTCAGCTACCAGCCCCAACTCTCAACCCTCTCGAAGAATGGTCCTTTAATGAAGAGCTACCTCACCCAGGGAATTGCTCCCTTCCCCACTCTCATCCAATGATTGCCTGGAAGGTGAAAGATTTACCTGTCGTTCTAAGAATGAAATGTAAATAGAATCTTTGTATTACTTTTTTTAAACAATTTTATCAAAGTGGTTATTAAAGTATATCCACCTCCTAAATTTCTTTTATTTAAAAAAATTAAATATGATTAAAGTGCAAAAGCATACACCTGACTTTCAAAACCACTATTTCAGTTCCACCATTAATCCATGTGAGCTTAGACAACTTAAATGCTTTAATTCCCAGTTTCTTCACTATAAACAAAAAGATAATAGCACCTATCTCATCAAAGTGTTCCACAGGTAAACTAAGGGGATATACACAAAAGTGCATAGTAAGAGCTGGACAAATACCTCTTCCCTTCTCTCCACTCATTACCAACAGGGCAGGAGTTTAAAGTTGCTTTCCCATAACAGCCATGCATTTACACCGATGATGCAAACTCCTAATAATTAAGAGCATGCAACTATGAATCATGTGTATAATTCACTGATAATACAGCTGATCATTAAGATATAAGAAAGTAGTATTCATACTATATAGAATCTGATAAAAAAATAGTCACTTAGCACTTACTGAGCATTTACAATATGGCAGGTACAGTTTGGATTGTTTTTATATACTATATTTTATCTTCAAAAAAAAGATACTATGAGGTAGGTATGCCCTTCAGCAATATGAAACTGATGATGCTTAGAGAAAGTAAGTAAATTGTTCAAGATTATCCATCTGTTAAGAGGTAGAACCAATATTTAACTTAATTTTCCTGCATATAGATATTTATATTAATGTATAAGATCTCTTTTGCTTTACTCTTCTACAGATTTGCCCCATACAGACCTCTGGCATACCAGCAATACAAAGACACACAGAGTCATCTTAGAGACCACAGTCTGCAGAGCAGAAAGAAGCAATCCTTAATCCCCAATTTGCTCTTCAATCTACTCTTCAATCCCACATTCCCTCTGCTTCCATGATTAGTCCATGGAATCTGTCTTCTCGTCCCTGTCATCCTTGAGTAGACTGAACTTCATCTGGCCATTGTAGTGTAGTGAGGCTACAGCAGCCCTCACTCTGATCCCAAATGACTATAATTTCTGCTATTCCTTCTGGTCCTCCAGGTCTGGCAGTGAGAGGCAGCTCATTATTAGATCTGCTGGGATCAGAACTGTGGGGACCCCTGTTCTGAGCTCCCTGTCTACACTGGCTCAAAATCCTGGTCACAAGGTAGACCGAACACTAAACAGACTCCAGTTACACCTTTTTAAAGAGCAGATTTAGTTTAGTTTCTTGTAAATGCCCCTATATTTGTCACCAAAGGTTGCCTTCCAACTGTTCAAATTTTCATGATGCTTTCATGCATCATGAAACAGCAACCTGCAACAATCTGTTTTAATCAGTTTTGTGTACATTGCAGAAAATAGCAGGCAGAAAAGTACATTCTTTATTCTTAGCCTGAACTAATCATTACTCTCCCTTGCTATTTACAAGATACCAAATAACATTTTCTCCTAGGAAATCTCCTCCTGAGAACTGGATTCTAGCTTTGTTTCAAGCAGCAGTCCTGACTTCCTGTCATGCTGGAGAATGACAGCAGGGGCAATCATTCAACGCCTCACTGAAAATAGGTGAGTCTCTTCCATCTCTATCAAGAGCAAAACAGTGAGGAGGAGCTGCATCCTGTTCTCTTTGAAGCACTCACGTGTTGACAACAAGCCTATCTGGGCATGGGGCACCTTGATCTCAAAGACTGTCCTTACAGAGCCCGCCCTAACTAGGACCAATACACACAGAGCTGAATTGTTCACACCAAAAGAGGCCAGCTAGCCACCCTGTGCTCAAGTGACTGAGATTGCTACTAATCCATGAGGTGTCTGTTGGCTCACTGCCTCGCTTTCACAAAGGGGATGGGATAGAAAAACAAAAACAGTAGGAAAGGAGCAAGAACATGCGAGATGGTGGAAAAAGTTGCTTGGAAGACTCCACTGAAATGGATACTTTATTTAAAAAAAAAAAATATATATATATATATATTTGTTGTTGTTGTTGTTCTCCTGAAATGACATGGGTCAAGGTCTCTCATCAACAGAAACCTTTACTAGAGGCTACGAAACAAGCATAGATTTCTGGAAACGCTAGACAGAACTGAATAATGGTCATCATTAAAACTAATATTGTAAATTCAAAAGTTGATTTTTTGGGGAAAGTGAGTTTAAACGAAATTCTTATTCCGTTGAGAACTGATCCATCTAGTAAATAAATAGTATGCAATATTAAATAGTGATTTTAAAGTCTGTTCCCACATTGAAATTCATGAAGGCTTTTTAATTAATAAAGCAATAAATGGCAATAATATTTTCATAAGAATGGAACAATTATCTCAGCTCTTTGTTGTCAATATGGGTAACTTCTGTCTCCATTCTCTAATGTGGTAAGGCCAACCTTATGCTTCCTTCTTATGACATATTTGGTTGGCTAGTTCCTCGGTTTTGAATTGTCCTGGTATCTGTGTTATATTTTCATAATCGGAATGGTTTTTCATATAATTGTTGGATTCCAAAAAATGTAATATGTATAAAACAAACAAATTTTAGAAATAGGCTACTAGGGTCTCCAAATGAAAGGAAAATCAAACTGACCCGTTCCCTCCTAGCCATTCTTTATATGTAGTTTCTCTTACATCAGCTTAAAAAGGCAATAAATGCTTTGGAGAATTTTGGTTAGCTGAATGGCTGGATGTTGCCTCATCTAATTGTTCTGCTAGACTTGGTTGAGAAATCTATTCTGTTCTCAGTATTAATATCCCAGTGATCTAGCAGTTATTTTTGACAGGCTTTGCATATGAAATGGGATGATGAAGAGATATAAACTGAATAATTAATCTTCATATGTACACATGATACGTCAAGAAGAAACATTAAAAAGCAATAAATATATGAACCAGACTCTTTCAATAGCTTCCCTTTTTAAAATTTACATCTACAAATAACTAAAATCAGTTTCAGAGAATTTAATATAAATTGTTTGAATCTTTTCTCCCTCCGTTATCCAACAGTGCTTACTTGTTTGGATCAAATAATTTAAACACTCTTGCTTTGCAAATAAAAAGGGCAAAAATATAGAACTCTTTTTATAATAAAATACAAATTATCTCAATTGGAAATTTGAGAAAGGAAAAAATAGCTCAAGAACTTGAATGAGAGCTTTATATTTTTAAAAGCACACCAAATCAGAATGCTATTATCCTGTCTCAACTTCAGTATCACATAACTAAGAAAAATCAGTCCCAGAACTGAAATAAGCCCTAGTTATGAACGAAGATGCTACAGAGAAGTGGACATCTTTATTGTTGGTCTTAGTTTCTTTCTCCAAATGTCTGCAATAAATTACTTGACTATTTCAGGATCTTAAAATCTACAATTGATGGCTGAAATAAGCTGCTATACTCAGTACATTCCACAAGACGGTGCCCTGTCCCTAAGAAGAGCCTCCTTTCTGTACATAGCTGAACTACAGAACGCTCATGCTGTCTGACCCAAAGCGAATTTAAAGTCAACTTTCTACAAATGAAACCTCTAAGAAATTAGCAAGCCCTTGAAATAATGCAATTTTTGATGTTAAACAATGAAAATTATTGCCTTTGGAAATTGCACATCTCCCTAAATTGCTCTAAAATTCAGGGGTAAAATGAGGGAACTCAGTGAAGAGGAGCTAAGCATAATACAACTATCCCAAAACTACTTATAGCAGTACTGTGCAACAGAAGTATGAGAGTCTCACATGTCATTTTATTTTATTTTTTTTATATCCTGTCTCTCTTTGAGCCTCTCATACATGGTGGGTCATTTTCCCCACCAAATGGCTTAACATATAATTCCATATAATGAGAGGCTTCCTATGTGGCATTTTAGTGAATTTCTCAAAGCAAGGATTGAATATCCCCTGTATCAAAATATGATGATGCAAACAAAAGATTTTCTCAAACATTTACTGAACCAAAAATTTAATTTTCTGTATAGGACAACTTTAAGTCCCCTGAGAAGTTTTAAATAACTTTTACTTTCAAGAGAATACACACCCCCTGGCAACCACTAACCTGTTATCCATCTCTGTAATGTCACCATTTCAAGAATATTATATGCAATTGTAAATGTTTTAGTAATCAATCAAGAAAATTGAGTGAAATTGATTGTAATATTATATCTTACTTAATCAATTTATCTGAAATATCATTCTAACATGCAATCAACATAAAAATTATTAGTAAAATATGTTATATCTTTTCTGTGCTCATTTTGGTGTGCACTTTACAACATCCAACACATCTCAGCTTATACCAGCCTCACTTCACATGTTCAACTGTCACACGCAGCTAAGGCCCCCACCCAGGTGAAGGATTGTAACTACAGACTGAGCACAAGATTCCCATAACACTGCCCTATTACCTCACCACCAACCAATCAGAAAAAAGTCACATACCCTGCAGCCCTCATCCCAAATCTTGTCCAAAAGAATTATTCCCTGAAAATCATCAGAGAGTTCAGCTTTTTTGACATGAGCCATAAGCCACCAATTCTCCTCGCATGGCCCTGCAATAAACCTTTCTCTGCTCTAAAAAAGAGAGAGAGAGAATCTAACCAAACAATTTACAATTAAAAAGTTAAACATTCAGCCTATTTTTTAGAGTCAAATAACATATATAAACAAAAATGCAAATAGATTATTTCTTACCCTCACTACTGACACAAAGAAATTAACAAATGCTTTCTTCTTATAAATGATATAAAAATAATTGATCTAAATTCCCTCATCTCCATAAGCTTTGAACTGAAGACTAACTTGTGCACACTAAGTTGCTTAAGTCGTGTGTGACACTGTGCAGCCCGATGGACTGTGGCCCGCCAGGCTCCTCTGTCTGTGAGATTCTCCAGGCAAGAATATTGATTGGAGTGGCTTGCCATGCCCTCCTCCAGGGGATCTTTCTGACCCACGGATCGAACCCGTATCTCTTATGTCTCCTGCATTGGCAGACAGGTTCTTCACCACTAAGGCCATCTGGGAAGCCCAAAATAGATCCTACCCTTATTTAATAATATCTATGTTACTGACATAGCCAGGTATAAAATATATAAGAAGAAACAACAGAGCAAATAGTTGAAAATTCACACATACATAATATGGGTATTACATGTCATGCCTATAATAATAATAAAAACAAAGATCAAGGATTATAAAGTAAATTTAACAAGCATCTTTTCATTATAGGTTGTAGAACTCTCTATTTAACCAGCCCTGATAGTTGGAACTTTCTAGTTCCAGACAGAAAAAAAGCATAAATGGCCTATTTATCAATCCTGATTCTTTTTTTTTTCATAATAGGCTGCACTTCTACATGAAGAATGGGAAGTTGATACAAAAGTATTCTCAACAAAAATGAAAAGGATTGACTTCTCATTAGGACATAAGAGAAGCTGAAACCGTTCATTTTTGTTAAGAATCCTTTTTAGGACCTAAAGTCCTGCCTGAAAGTAGGCTGGGTTTTATTTTTCTTGTCAACAGGAGCACAAGTTTAAAAGACAACCTTGTTTCTTTTACAAGATGGGTTTATGAGCACAGTGAAATACAATCTCTTTGTGAACCTGCAGTAGCAAGAGGTCACACATTCTGGCTCAATGGAAAAGCGCCTGAAGGAAAGCACTGCCTCTGGGCCTGCAGGCAAGTCTTCAGGGACCCTCTGAGCCCAGTTCCAAGACACAACCAGCTGAAAGTGGGCAATACAACTCTTTCCTTAGGATCTGAACATCCAGAACGAGTGGGCACTCATCTGCAGTTCCTCATGCTCCCCAAGCTAATTTTACAAGAAAATTTTGAAATTGGAAATGAGTGACTCCATGCTGATTTTCTTTATGCACAGAAAAAATAAAAGATAAAAATTCAAGTTAGTGAGAAATTAAATTTTTAATAATCCTCTAACCATGTAACATGGTTAGTTACATGTTATATTCAAGTAGTAGTATCAATATATAGTTCAGGAAGTTATCAAAGTAATAAAAAGAAAAAAAAAACTGAGGAAGAAAATAATGCCTTGGAGTGCTATGCAAATTTATAGGAGCTTTTACATCCAACTACTTAATCTTCAAAAAACTGTAGAACTGAAGGCAGTTATTACTTCAGCTTATAAATGAGAAAACTTAAGACTCAGAAAGTCTCCTACTGAAAGCTGATGAAATGAGGAATGTAAAAAATAAAATGCTACTTGAAAAATGTTACAGACACTAGAGGGAGGCACTCCAGTGACTTGAAGGAAGTTTTTTCATTTATTTTCCTTATATAAGAATTCTTCTTCTGTCCTGGTAAAACAGATTTCCTTTCTCAAGGTCTATTACAACCTTCGTGTACATTTTTTCCAGCCAGCCAGAATCACTCTCAATTGAGCCATGGAGGCTCAGCAGCAGCTTCTATAGCAATGTGGCTCTGTGGACCAGCAGGCTCTCAATTATTCAAGATAACACAGAAAGGCTCGGGGATAGATTACCCCAAATGCAGTAGGAACAAATTAACAGTTAGCTGAGTTAAATATACTTAAATAAGTGAATGTTTTAACCTATGCATACTGATAAAATATACATTGATGAAATCTGCAGAGAGGAGTTCAGGGTTCTCCTTAAAATACAGCAAATGGGTGAAAGATGATGATTCAGAATCCAGCCTCTCTATGGAAAAGCCACAGCCCACATCAGACCTGTAATGAGGAATAGGTAAGAACTGCCCCTCTCTGCATGTTAACTACTGATACACTTGCCTCAATGAATAGCAAAACTAACTTATTTACTGCTTGGAGTCCTGTACTGGCACAGCTTGTAAAAGTTTGCTTCAGAGAGATGTGTTACCCTCACTGACCTCACCAAGGAGGGGAGCTGGCAATGGGATTATAGACAGAATTATATACTGATATATATGGTGTCACCAATAACCACCATGGAAGATTTTCATTTCCATTTCACCAATTTCATTGAGTACTTTAAATTTTTTGTTCATAAAGTTTTATAGATGCCTTAAAATTATTGAATAAAAATGTTTTAAAGTTTATTGATTATAAAGTTTTAGAAAATATAAGATAAAAATCTGCCTTATTCATTTAACCTATGTTACAACTCATGCAGGGGCTTCCCTGGTAGCTCAGCTGGTAAAGAATCTGCCTGCAATTCAGGAGACCTGGGTTCGATTTCTGGGTTGGGAAGATCCGCTGGAAAAGGGATAGGCTACCCACTCCAGTATTCTTGAGTTTCCCTGGGGGCTCAGAATGTAAAGAATACTCCTGCAATGTGGGAGACTAGGGTTCAATTAGAGTTTAAGTTCTGAAACTCTTACAGGAGAGGAATAATTTCAACATATACCTTGGATAAGTCTATTTATATGTGCAGCTGAAACACAACCATATTAAAATAAAATAATGGTAGTGTTTGGATCCCTAATCTAATAATGTTTAACAAACTTATTCATTAGTCAGTATGTATGACTAGCATTTATGATCATCATTTATAATTCAGCTCAAATATATTTTGTTTTGGCTAATCAAGAATAAGCACAGCTTTCCAGGGACCCATTTCAATAGATACTTTCAGAGTATCACTTGGTACACATTTCTAAACTGATCATATATTATATTTAAGTCACTGTGCTGTATCTTCAGGGGCTTTCAATTATCAAACTCTTATCCATGAGCAATAATCAATTTTATTTTTTAAATAAAGTAGGTATTTACCTTTGTTCTTTAAATTACTAAAATGTCTCATTTTAAAATGATTTTTCTACAGTACCATTTTTAAAGTACCAGCTTTAAAATTTCTAAAACATACAAAAAATTTTCCCTTTAACTGTTTACTGTTTTCCTATGTAAAAATAAAATTTCAATCAAAATCTCATAAACCTAGTGAGTTACCAGAAGCACAAATTTAGCTACATCTTATTGTTTCTATCCTATTTGATTCTCATATTTTTAGCTGCTACAAAATTTGTTCCTTCCTCTTATCTACCGAAAATTATAGATTAGCTCTAAAAACTTCCTAAATTGATACACTTTTGCTATTTCATCCACTATTTCCACTTCTGAAAAACTGGTTGCTTGACATGAACCAGGCCAGGATGCAAGCAGGTTTTTTCAGCAGTCTTTCTGAGGATGATTGCCTCTGAAAACATCAATAACTGGATAAATCCCAATAGTTTAGCTGTTTCCTGTGTAAAATAATATAACAATTAAATTAACTACAAAAGTCATCCCGACTTCACAGCATACTCTTCAAAGCTCTGAAATTCCTCTGGGGACTGCAGGAAGCTCTCTAGTCTAGAAAGAAGTTTGGATAAAAGTTACAGTGGTTTCTCAGAGCTGTGATGTTTTTCCTAATTTTTAACTTTTTATTACAAAAGTAAAATTTCTTTATTGTAACATGTAACAAAAAGATAACATTTTAAAAGCTGAGTATATCTTTTCACAAGTCTATGTTCAAACAAATTTTAAATATATATACATATAAAGTGTGATTGCTGGAGGAGGGCACGGCAACCCACTCCAGTATTCTTCCCTGGAGAATCCCCATGGACAGAGGAGCCAGGAAGGCTATAGTCCATGGGGTCGTAAAGAGTCAGACACAATTAAGTGACTAAGCACAGCACAAAGTGATTATATGTATATATATATGTGTGTGTGCTTTTTGGTTTTATAAACACAAAATTACACGTACATAATTCTGGACATCACTGTGGGTCAAGAAATATAATTTTAATGACCACATAATACTATTAATCCACATTTGTCAGGGAACGTTTAACAGGAAGATTCCTGTGTGCTGTTTTCTGTCTTTCATAAATCCTCTGTTCCTTATCAGTTCCTGGTTAACGGAACAAGTGGAGCGGCACGCTGCTCCCAGGACCGAGGTCATGAGATAAAACACATGCGTAGATTTCCTTCAGTAAACATTCTCCTTAGGACAAAACTGCTTAGTCATGACCCTCTTTCTTGAGATATGGATTGTCTTCTGACCTTATGACCATTGCTAATTCCTTGTTTCCTTGATAATGGTTGCTGTACATTTGGTTTTCTGATCTTTATCACTGTCAAAAGAAATTCCTTGTATAATAGCCTATATATACTCAAAGAAAGATCATTAAAGCACCCTTCCTCCACCAGAGGCTTGGGTGCCCATGTCTTTCTCTCTCTCTCTCTCTCTCTTTCCCTCTGGCTAATCCTCTGGAGCGTGGAAACCCACCAAGCTCACTCTCCTGCCCGGGCTTTCAAGACCTCCTCAAGAGGATGCCCTGAGCCTTCGTGAGTGGTGCAAGCCCTGCTATAGGGTTTTATTGGTTCTCTGCATAAACCAGGGAATACTAGCTTCTTTCTCTCTTTCACTTTCTTATCATCGACTACAGACCACCAGGTTCCAGTCCATTAAAGGACCACAACACACATTTTATTCAACTTTTTCTTATTTGTTGTCATTCTCATTGATTTCAGCTATTTTCTGCTACAAGTCCCATAAATGTTCAAACATACGTTTACATAAAACCAGTTTTATTTCTAAAGTATAAAGTGTGAAAGTGAAAGTGTTAGTCATTCAGTCATGTCCAACTCTTTGTGATCCCATGGACTACAGCCTGTCAGGTTCCTCTGTCCATGGGATTTTCCAGGCAAGAATACTGGAGCCGGTAGCCACTCCTTTCTCCAGGGGATCTTCCTGACCCAGGGACTGACCCCAGGTCACCTACATTGCAGGCAGATTCTTTACCATCTGAGACATCAGGGAATAGATTCTCCCAATTAATAGGTCAGAGAGTACAGCTGCTTTCTAATAAACATACTTCAAGTTGAAAATAAAGTTTATAGGACAAATAGGACAGATATTAAGATTCCAATATTCTCACCAATAGAATATAACCAGAAATAATCTGTGCCACTTCCAGGCAGAGGTAGTTGCAAATAAGTGTGCCTTTTCCAGGGGCTTACTTGGTAGCTCAACTGGTAAAGAATCTGTCTGCAATGCAGGAGACATGGGTTTGATCCATGGGTTGGGAAGATCCCCTGGAGGAGGGCATGGCAACCCACTCCAGTATTCTTGCCTGGAGAATCCCCATAGACAGAGGAGCATGGTGGGCTACAGTCCATGGGGTCACAGAGTCGGACACGACAGAGCGAATATACACAATACAGCATGCCTTTTCCATCCTCTTGTCCTGTCTGACAGCTGGATATAAATGAAAGGACTGCCCTTGAGACCCATATGTTGAAGATCAGCCTAAGTTCCTGAATGACCTAGAGATGACAGAATACCACCAAAGGAAACTGAATGGACAGCCCAAACCTGCCTGAGGCCAGCCATGGTGAGGAAGAGGTGGAACACTTTTGGTAGGAGCCAACATATGAACCAGTCAAAGACCGAGACAGCCCAATCAGCCACACCTGAATAATCTAAGAGAAACCAAATAATGAGTTTTATCAGCTGCTAATCTTTACCATAAGCACAAGACAGACAAGAACCAGAATGAAAGGGACAAGGCCACAGAGACAGGATGAGCCACTGGACACCATGCAGATCATGAAAGGCACACTCTTCTATCATAATTCAAGATGACATTTTGGAGAGGGAGAGGAAATCTGAAGTAATGAGTTTACCCAAAGGGAACAAGTCAATCAAAACTACCTGAACAAGGCATTTGAATTTGAACAGACTAAAAGTTTAAGCTGTTCAAATTATTCCACATGAGTAAGTTTACCAAATGAGACTAAAGGCAGAGGTTCTAGCTATGCAGTGGATTGGGTCTGTGGATGCACATCATTCTGAAAAATTAATATTAAGGGAAAGAAAAAAGAGCGAGACATAAAGACAAGGCAAAACAGCCTCACATTTTTTCCCTTGCCCATTGTTATCCAAACTCAATAATGGTATGATAATTTGTCACTCTTCCTTTCAACAATAAATAAAGCAGCCCAACATGTTCTTGTTCTAGGCCCTGTCCCAAAATAGATTCTTTGAATTTTAAGCAGCTAGATGATCAATCCAGCCAAAATCACAGTCAAAGGAAAGAGCAAATGAAATAAAGAGACTGAGAAATGAATTTATGAAAGAAATGCTATTAGACACAACTCAGCATGACTTTTAGAATGAAAATGAGAAACACAGAATCCAAATTGAATTGCCTGAGCTACTGAAGCATAAAGCAGTAACATATCTCAGAAGAAAAGATGTGGATTTCCAGTTAAAACTCAATTACATCTGGCCCACGGGTCTGAGCACCCAGGACTATGTTTACTAGGAGACATGCAGCTACTAGATCTCCTAGAAACCTCAGCTTAGCCCTTTTGGCTTATCCTCTTATCCTACTAGACTCTGACTCTGTTTATATACACCTTGTACACCATACCACAGATCAGATCAGATCAGATCAGTCGCTTAGTCGTGTCCGACTCTTTGTGACCCCATGAATCGCAGCACGCCAGGCCTCCCTGTCCATCACCAACTTCCGGAGCTCACTCAGACTCATGTCCATTGAGTCAGTGATGCCATCCAGCCATCTCATCCTCTGTCGTCCCCTTCTCCTCCTGCCCCCAATCCCTCCCAGCATCAGAGTCTTTTCCAATGAGTCAACTCTTCGCATGAGGTGGCCAAAGTACTGGAGTTTCAGCTTTGGCATCATTCCTTCCAAAGAACACCCAGGACTGATCTCCTTCAGAATGGACTGGTTGGATCTCCTTGCAGTCCAAGGGACTCTCAAGAGTCTTCTCCAACACCACAGTTCAAAAGCATCAATTCTATAGTGCTCAGCCTTCTTCACAGTCCAACTTTCACATCCATACATGACCACAAGAAAAACCATAGCCTTGACTAGATGGACCTTTGTTGGCAAAGTAATGTCTCTGCTTTTGAATATGCTATCTAGGTTGGTCATAACTTTCCTTCCAAGGAGTAAGCGTCTTTTAATTTCATGGCTGCAGTCACCATCTGCAGTGATTTTGTAGCCCCCCAAAATAAAGTCTGACACTGTTTCCACTGTTTCCCCATCTATTTCCCATGAAGTGATGGGACCGGATGCCATGATCTTCGTTTTCCGAATGTTGAGCTTTAAGCCAACTTTTTCATTCTCCACTTTCACTTTCATCAAGAGGCTTTTGAGTTCCTCTTCACTTTCTGCCATAAGGGTGGTGTCATCTGCATATCTGAGGTTATTGATATTTCTCCCAGCAATCTTGAATCCAGCCTGTGCCTCTTCCAGTCCAGCGTTTCTCATGATGTACTCTGCATTTAAGTTAAATAAGCAGGGTGACAATACACAGCCTTGACAGACTCCTTTTCCTATTTGGAACCAGTCTGTTGTTCCATGTCCAGTTCTAACTGTTGCTTCCTGACCTCCATACAGATTTCTCAAGAGGCAGGTCAGGTGGTCTGGTATTCCCATCTCTTTCAGAATTTCCCACAGTTTATTGTGATCCACACAGTCAAAGGCTTTGGCATAGTCAATAAAACAGAAATAGATGTTTTTATGGAACTCTCTTGATTTTTCCACGATCCAGCAGATGTTGGCAATTTGATCTCTGGTTCCTCTGCCTTTTCGAAAACCAGCTTGAACATCAGGAAGTTCACGGTTCACTATTGCTGAAGCCTGGCTTGGAGAATTTTGAGCATTACTTTACTCGCGTGTGAGATGAGTGCAATTGTGTGGTAGTTTGAGCATTCTTTGGCATTGGAATGAAAACTGACCTTTTCCAGTCCTGTGGCCACTGCTGAGTTTTCCAAATTTGCTGGCATATTGAGTGCAGCACTTTCACAGCATCATCTTTCAGGATTTGGAATAGCTCAACTGGAATTCCATCACCTCCACTAGCTTTGTTTGTAGTGATGCTTTCTAAGGCCCACTTGACTTCACATTCGAGGATGTCTGGCTCTAGGTCAGTGATCACACCATCGTGATTATCTGGGTCGTGAAGATCTTTTTTGTACAGTTCTTCTGTGTATTCTTGCCATCTCTTCTTAATATCTTCTGCTTCTGTGAGGTCCATACCATTTCTGTCCTTTATCGAGCCCATCTTTGTATGAAATGTTCCTTTGGTATCTCTGATTTTCTTGAAGAGATCTCTAGTCTTTCCCATTCTGTTGTTTTCCTCTATTTCTTTGCACTGATCGCTGAAGAAGGCTTTCTTATCTCTCCTTGCTATTCTTTGGAACTCTGCATTCAGATGTTTGTATCTTTCCTTTTCTCCTTTGCTTTTCACTTCTCTTCTTTTCACAGCTATTTGTAAGGCCTCCCCAGACAGCCATTTTGCTTTTTTGCATTTCTTTTCCATGGGGATGGTCTTGATCCCCGTCTCCTGTACAATGTCACGAACCTCATTCCATAGTTCATCAGGCACTCTATCTATCAGATCTAGGCCCTTAAATCTATTTCTCACTTCCACTGTATAATCATAAGGGATTTGATTTAGGTCAGGAAGGGCGGCGGTGAGGAAATAGCCCTCGTCCAAGGTAAGGAGCAATGGCTGCGCTTTGCTGGAGCAGCCGTGAAGAGATACCCCACGCCCAAAGGAAGAGAAACCCAAGTAAGACAGTAGGTGATGCAAGAGGGCATCAGAGGGCAAACACACTGAAACCATACTCACAGAAAACTAGTCAGTCTAATCATACTAGGACCACAGCCTTGTCTAACTAAATGAAACTAAGCCATGCCCGTGGGGCAACCCAAGACAGGCGGGTCATGGTGGAGAGATCTGACAGAATGTGGTCCACTGGATAAGGGAATGGCAAACCACTTCAGTATTCTTGCCTTGAGAACCCCATGAACAGTATGAAAAGGCAAAATGATAGGATACTGAAAGAGGAACTCCCCAGGTCAGTAGGTGCCCAATATGCTACTGGAGATCAGTGGAAAAATAACTCCAGAAAGAATGAAGGGATGGAGCAAAAGCAAAAACAATACCCAGCTGTGGATGTGACTGGTGATAGAAGTAAGGTCCAATGCTGTAAAGAGCAATATTGCATAGGAACCTGGAATGTCAGGTCCATGAATCAAGGCAAATTGCAAGTGGTCAAACAAGAGATGGCAAAAGTGAATGTCGACATTCTAGGAATCAGTGAACTGAAATGGACTGGAATGGGTGAACTTAACTCAGATGACCATTTTATCTACTACTGTGGGCAGGAATCCCTCAGAAGAAATGGAGTGGCCATCACGGTCAACAAAAGAGTCTGAAATGCAGTACTTGGATGCAATCTCAAAAACAACAGAATGATCTCTGTTCGTTTCCAAGGCAAACCATTCAATATCAAAGTAATCCAAGTCTATGCCCCAACCACTGATGCTGAAGAAGCTGAAGTTGAACGGTTCTATGAAGACCTACAAGACCTTTTAGAACTAAGACCCCAAAAAGATGTCCTTTTCATTATAGGAGACTGGAATGCAAAAGTAGGAAGTCAAGAAACACCTGGAGGAACAGGCAAATTTGGCCTTGGAATACAGAATGAAGCAGGGCAAAGACTAATAGAGTTTTGCCAAGAAAATGCACTGGTCATAACAAACACCCTCTTCCAACAACACAAAAGAAGACTCTATACATGGACATCACCAGATGGTCAACACCGAAATCAGATTGATTATATTTTTTGCAGCCAAAGATGGAGAAGCTCTATATAGTCAGCAAAAACAAGACCAGGAGCTGACTGTGGCTCAGACCATGAACTCCTTATTGCCAAATTCAGATTTAAATTGAAGAAAGTAAGGAAAACCACTAGACCATTCAGGTACACCATACCACAAACACTCCACATATACATATACACATATTCTTCCCCCTCATTCCTTTCAACCCCTTGTCCTGGGGTTTAACAAATGATACAAATAAACTATTTGTATTTCTTTTTTAAAAAATACATCATTTATATAATACCTTGGTGCAACCTGTATCTAATAAATCACTGAGGGTTAACTTGTTTTTCACAGAGGAGAATTATTACAGTTGGTATTAATCAGTCCAGTTCCCTTGAGGATCTTTTATTACTTGAGAAACTAGGAAAGAAACCTTATCAAATATCAAATGTTATTTACTACTGAGAAAACATAAATCCCTCCTGGTTCCCCAGAGTTTAGGCCATCCTGGCATCACTCCATCCCACAAGATCCAATTTGGTATCACCATTACCCTTCCAGAAATTGGAGGTTTGAGTGTGTATTTAGATGGTGACAAAGCCAGTACATTAGACAGTAGCTCAGATTAACTCAACTGATACGTATAGTGGGTTATTTGTGTGCCAAGTATGAACAAAGGACTTAAACTGAAGAACAAGTCAAATTAAGAAGAATACAAAGGATGCAGGATCAACAATCCAAAAACTTGCTTAGATTAAGAACAAGAAGAGGGAATAGAGATTGGAAAAACAGACAAGATGAGGCTATCTTCCAGGATTTAATACTGCTGATAAGTCTTTCTGGCCTCTCACCCCTGAAGAGACAAAGTCCATAATTCCTTCCTATTTATTGTGACAGAAAAGCAGAAGGTTCTCTTTAGTCCTCATTAAGTCTCTCTAATCTTTAGTATTTTCACTTCCTCCTACAGAATTATGAACCAAGAAAAGTTTAGTCCATTACTCCAAAGGAAAAAACGCCAACAATTACCGAAGTGGGAGAAACTAGGATAGGAAAACAAGAGTAAAATAAAGAAATGAAAAGAAGTCAAAACAGATGAAAGGACAGTGTGTAAAGATATGTATGGAATTTTCAGTTCAGAGTAAAAGTAAGCTACTACAAAAACAATTTTGGGCTTCCCTGGTGGCTCAGAGGTTAAAGCGTCTGCCTGCAATGCAGGAGACCTGGGTTCGATCCCTGGGTCGGGAAGATCCCCTGGAGAAGGAAATGGCAACCCACTCCAGTATTCCTGCCTGGAGAATCCCATGGACAGAGGAGCCTCGTGGGCTATAGTCCACAGGGTCGCAAAGAGTCGGACATGACTGAGCAACTTCACTCACTCACTCATTCACTGGCTGTAATGATAAATAAGGAAAAATTATTGAAAGAATAAAGGGAAATAAAGGAGAATGCAAGTATATGAAATTACTTGCAGATAACTTTAAAGTAGAATAAAAAAAAATGCAAGAAACAAAAACAAAATAGCAAAAATTCAAGGACTGATCTTGGTAAAAGGCAAGAGACAAAATTTCACAATGAAACAGGAAGTGACAAGAAAAGGTAAGAAATAAAAGATAACCAAAAAGAATACGGTAAAAATGAGTAGAAAAGTAAAGAAAGAAAAAAAAACTTTAAAAGATTAAAATGAAAATGAGCAGCTTTTCAATGACATAAAACTAACTAAAATGTTTTCCTGCTTTAGTTTAAGTCTGATTTTAGTTAATAACCATGACAAGCAAAAACAATAGCAGATTCAAACTTTTTATTAAATTTGATATGAAAAATAACTGATAATTTAGAGCTTCATCAAAACTGTGAACATCTGAATGTGTTGGATGAGCTTGATTCCTTTATATTACACATTAGAGTTAAACAGATTTCAGATATATGTAGATATACTCTCATATACAAAAAGGTTTTGATTAAAGTAGATCCTTATAATTAACTTTCTAAATAATTCCTATGCTGCACAGCACTTGCTAAATGTGCCAGCTTATACTGTACTAAGAAGCTTCTTTAAAAAGAAATGTAAGATTTTCTTTTATTTTTAAACTGAATGATAACACTCTAAGAATTTAAATCTATAAAGCATTATCATTCCATAAAAAGAATAAAATAGAAGCAGTTTTGATAACAAAGACTGTCTCTATTTTAAACTATCAGCACATTTAATGACTCTTTATTTGCGACATCTTTCTGTCTGTCTTCAAACATTCATCTCTACTGAGCACCCACTTCTTAAATTTTTGTTTCCCATGGCATCTTTGAAGAATTCTCTACTGGTCTTCCTCCATCCTCTTCAGCTACTGCCCCTACATTTTAGACTCTGACTTTATGATCTTCTATTTCAATATATTTTCCAATGCAGTAAAATACCTCATTTGTGTCATCATTTCTTTCCTTCTTTCTCTTTGCCAAAAAGAATCAGAAGAAGAAAAGCAGGCTATAATCTATGGATATTACACAAACTGCAGAATGCTTGCAAGGATATTAAGAATTCAAAGATGGCTAAATTTTACTTCAACATTATTTCTTTGCATCATGGAGCAAGTCACACTGTAATACTTGATGGTAGAGTAGGGAAACTCATTATTATCTTAAATGTCATAATTTAAAGATGGAAAGATTCAAAAGTACCTTTGCAACTGGGGGATTGTCAACAAATCATGCTCAACCCCTTCAAGTAGGTCATATAATGATTTATAATCTTTCATTCTTGAGTAAGCTAGTTCTCTGGTAACATTAAAACACACATACCTGGTAGATAATGAGAAGTATTTGGAATTTTCAACTAAAAATTAGCAAATTAGATGCCTAAAAGAATTTTCTTACTTCTTAATACCTGCTGTGTCACTGTGTTCTCCACTGGCCAAATAGGTACAATGCCTTAGTCACAGGTTTTCTACAATTTTTTCATTTATTTTTAGAATAGTATCTGTGCTCATAAAAATGGTCTGTGCCAATACTGTTTTCAAGCCAATCCTTGATTACTATAGGATATAAGCCCAAAATGGAAAATGATGAGCCTGTGGTTTGTATATGTAGCAGGTAGTTCTGAAGACAGGGAACTTTGAAAAGCCTTAGTCACAACTCATCCCATGAAATAGCAAAGACTGTTACACTCATTTACATCAAGTCTTTAAGAAATTACCACTTATGATTTAATCCCAATTACATATTTAATAATAAACAAATATGTTGACTAAGGAATTAAGGAATTAAGATAGGACCTAGAAAGCTGATAAGGTGCTTTTTTCTATCAGAACAACACCTGAATGAATTGTTGAAGATCCAATAAGACCTAGTACTGTACTCTGAACCCAGGGAAAAAATATCCCTCATAAATGCTTAGAAAAATACCTCTAATTAATGTTTCATGAAACATTAACTTCTTGTTGACATATATCAATTACCAAATCAAATCAATATCAAGTCAACCTGCTCTCAAGTGTTGCAAAATTGCTCTGTAAAAGCTTAAACAGCTGTATTAAATCTTAGTCACTGTTGTGCAGCCAAACTAGACATTTTATTCAGAGTTAATTTTTAGTCTTAAACGCACGATACCAATGAGGATGAAGCTGTAATGAGAAGGTTGCTTCTTTGAATCATCTAACATAATAGACACCTGCCTTCACTCACTCATCTATTCATGTGCTTCAAGAAATGCTTATTAAATCCCTACAATGTGCAATATGCAAAGGGTTTATACAAAGACAAATCAGGAAGGAGGCAACGTTTGAAATAAACTGTGATGAACAGGTAAGGTTTGACATGTAGAGATGTAAGGGAACAGACAGCATGACTTCGAAAGGCAGAAAATGATGAGGCAAGAACAAGGAACAGAAAGCAAGACAACTGGGCCTCATATTTCAGATTTTAACCTATTGTGTTTTACTCTGCAAGCAGAAATAAAATGAGAATAAGACACTGACTGATCACAGTATCAGAGTACACATTTGAAAGCATGATTCAGTTTGCCCACAAGTTTCTGTCACTTGTGGGAAGAAAACAGCCAGGTTCTGTTAAGGTATACAGCATATTTGTAGAAGGTAATCATTCCTGAAATTCTCCTTCATCTCTCCATGTCCTTACCACAATAAACATCTGACATTTTATTTTGGTTTGCAAAGCTCTTGGAACAATGCCAGGCACATAACTACTATACAAGTATTAAATAAATGAATGAATAAATCCTTGAATCTCTCTTTTGCGTACAGAATAACACCAAGTCCTCAAGGCCACAAGAAATGGGAACATTTAACCCAGGAAATTTCTTTGTGGACAGACTTTTAATAATGAATTCAATTTATTATATCAATATAAAAGTTATTCAGATTATTTATTCTTATTTCAGTTTTGTTAAACTAAGTCTATTAAATTTATCCGTTTCTTTTGTGGGGTTTGGGGGAAGTTTATTGGCATAAATAAATTGGTATTCCCTGTATTTTAACATGTTTAGAAATTGTAGTGACATTCCCTCTTTAATTTTTGATATTGGTAAACTGTTTTCTATCTTTGCTTCTTGATCAATCTTAGTATAGCTTCAACTCTTATTTTGTCAAGATAATCAACTTTTGGCTTTGTTAAATTTGTGCATCGTTTGTCCTTTTTCTCTTTCTTTTCTGCTCTTATCTTCACTATTTTCTCCTTTCTAGTTATTTTTTGTTTTTCTTTTCCTAACCTCTGAAGGTGGGAACTTAATGCAATGATTAAAAATCTTTTTTTCCCCCTAATATAAGCATTTAAAATATAAATTTACCTCTAACCATTACTTTTGTTATATCCCATAAACTTTGATGTTATATTTCACCATCATTCAGTTAGAAACATTTGCTAATTTCCCTCCTAAATTCTTCTTTGATCATACGCATTTAAGAATGCTTTTAAATTTCCAAATCTTTTCTGATTTCCTGTGTGTGCACTGTGTGCTTTGTGTTTTTGTTTATTTCTAATTTCACTGTGATCAGAAAACATACTCTGTACTAGTATCTTTTGAAAATAATTTGAACTGTTTTACATTTCAAATAGTAAATGAATTAAATAAATAAAAAATCCTTCATTCTCCCTTTTCCTTAGAGAAGAATAAACCTTGGTGACTATTCCATTCCACTTGAAAAGAATGTATATTCTGATGGTTTTTGTTTGATGCTTGATATTAGTTTTAAAATAGCTTATATTTTTATTAAATATTCTAATTTAATTCTATAAATTATGAAAAGAACAATAAATCTATACAACTTTATTTACAGTTTTGTTTTCCTCCCTTTAATTCTGTTAGTTTTTGTTTCTGGTGTTTTGAATCTCTATACTTGGGTGCATATATATTTGCTGTATCTTCTAGATGAATTGATCCGTTCATCATTTTGAAATGTATGCCCTGGTTCCTCTGTCTGATAGTAAGACATTCACACCAGTTTTCATATACTGTCTAGATGATGTATTCATTTTCCATCCTGTCAACCTCAATTGCTCTATGCCTTCATACTTAAAGTACCTCTCTTACAAACAGTGAGCACATGCTTGGAAAAAGCTTTTTAAATTCAGTGATGACAATCTCTGCCTCTTAATTGGAGTGTTTAGCCTTTTTGCATAGAATCTAATTATAGATATCATTGGGTTTAGGTCTACCACTCTGCTATTTGATTTATCCTTACCCCACCTGTATACTTTGCAACTTCTTTCCTGTCTTCTTCTAGCATAATCAAAAATTTTTAATTTTAATTTACTTCCTATTTAGATTTCTCACCTATCCTCTTTGTATTATTTTTCAGTGATTGTTCTAAAGATTGCAACACAACTTCTTAACTTACTTACCATAGTCTAAGATTAACACTGTGTCAACTCATGTAAAATATGAGAATCTCACTACAGTATAGTTTCATTTACCTCCATCCTTTGCATTATGAGGACTTCCCTGGTGGCTCAGACGGTAAAGAGTCTGTCTAGAATGCGGGAGACCCAGGTTCGAGCCCGGGTTGGGAAGATCCCCTGGAGAAGGAAATGGCCATCCACTCTAGTACTATTGCCTGAAAAATCCCATGGACAGAGGGGCCTGGTAGGCTACAGTCTATGAGGTCACAAAGAGTCGGACACGACTGAGCAATTTCACTTTTTGTGTCATATATTTTATAAAGTTTCATAATATTATATTTCCTTTATATATCCAGTTTTAAAGAAATTAAAAGTAGAAAAATAGTCTTCTAATCTATCCCCATATTTATGATTTCTAGTGCTCTTCAGTCTCCTATAGACTTTAGTGTCTGTCTGCTTTCACTGCTTTCCAAGTTAAAGAAGCTTCTTAAGCATTTCTTATAGGGAAGGTCTGCTAGAGATAAGTGTTTTTATTTACCTTCATTTTGGAAATGTATGTCAGCTGGATTGAAATTTTTATTTCAGTAAAGATATTTTCTGGTCTTGTTGGCAACAAGAAGTTAGCTATCATTCATACCATTATTCCCCTATATAAAATATGACTTTATTCTCCAGCTGCTTTCAAGATTAACATTTTATCTTTGATTTTAGCAGTTTGATTATGAACTTGTTAGTGGTCTTCTTTGTATTATCCTGCTGCTGCTACTGCTGCTGCTAAGTCACTTCAGTCGTGTCCGACTCTGTGTGACCCCATAGATGGCAGCCCACCAGGCTCTGCCAACAAACAATGCACAAACACTGCTTTAAAGTCCTTGTCTGCTAACTTAGTTCTAGGTAATCTAGGTATCTGTTTCTATTAACTACTTTTTCTTTGGACTATGGGTAAAACTGTGCTGGGGTTTTGGTTTTATTTTTGTAAATAAAATCAATTTTTATTTTATACTGGACATTATACATGATACATTGTAGAGACTCTGCATTCTGCTATCTTCCTCTAGAGTGTTGATTTCTTGTTCAACCATTCACTTAAATTATTGATTAATTATCTTGAACTTGTGTAGGTTTGATTTTATACTTGGATAGGATGGATCTATGTTGGTTTCCTCCTCTGGTCTGAGGCAAATCGTGTAGCCCTAGGATACAGCCTTTTAAGGGGCAGCCCTTCTGAAGTTTCAGTGGAAAGCCCAAGGTGTTTACCGATTCTTCTAACTTCAGTTCAGTTCAGTTCAGTCACTCAGTCGTGTCAGACTCTTTGCGACCACGTGAATCGCAGCACGCCAGGCCTCCCTGTCCATCACCAACTCCCAGAGCTCACTCAGACTCACGTCCATTGAGTCAGTGATGCCATCCAGCCATCTCATCCTCTGTCGTCCCCTTTTTCTCCTGCCCCCAATCCCTCCCAGCATCAGAGTCTTTTCCAATGAGTCAACTCTTCTAACTCAGCAGGACTCAAATTCCAAACTTTTTATCCAGTGGTGGACAGCCAGTAATATCTCCATCCAGCTCTTTAACCCACCAGCTACAGTGCTTTTATTGGGATTTTTGAAGAGTCCTCCAAGAATGTACAGCTCAGAGTACATTCAAGCATAGTTTACACATAAAATACAGGGCATGCCACTCTGTGGATATGACTTTTCCAGGATTTTCCTCATTACATTGCAACTGCTCTATCAGCCCTGAATGGCATATTTTGAATTCTCAAATCCAAAGAATTGTGTCTTTCTACTGGAGTTATAGCTCTTCCCCCACTTAACAGACTGAGAAACACCTTCAGCATTAAAGCTATATATACATGGATCTCACCAGTATGGCTCCCTTTTATCAAGATTAAATCCTCTCTGTTTCTGCCTTCTTTTGGTAATTCTCCAGTGACTTAAAATAGTAGTATTGGGGGAGGAGGAAGCATAAAAAGTTAGAATTTCTATCTGCAGGAAAGTTAGTCTGATATAAGCTACTGCATATTACTAGAACTGGAATCTCAAACACACCCAACGTGTATTGAATACATATGATTATAGATAGGCATTTCAAACTCAGTGTGTCCAAAACAGAGACATGATTTTTCATATCCAAATCTTTTATTCTCCCAATCTCCCTACCTTATTAAGTAGTGACACAATCTACCCAGTTACTCGAAAATGTACACACACACACACACACACACACACGATCCCTTTTTAAATCTTATGAGTATCACCCACATTCAATCTATCATCAAATCCTATAGAGTCAACCTCCAAAATGCATCCTAACCCCATCCACTTCTATCTCCATACTACTGCCCTGACCCAAATAGTCACTATAAAAACCTAAATCAGGTAATGTAATTTATCTGCTCAAATCCCTATGCTGGCTTAGTCTTAAAATGAAATAAAATTTGTAGACTTTTGGATCGCAGCCATTCGGACTGGTGTGAAATGGTACCTCATAGTGGTTTTGATTTGCATTTCTCTGATAATGAGTGATGTTGAGCATCTTTTCATGTGTTTGTTAGCCATCTGTATGTCTTCTTTGGAGAAATGTCTATTTAGTTCTTTGGTCCATTTTTTGATTGGGTCATTTATTTTTCTGGAGTTGAGCTGTAGGAGTTGCTTGTATATTTTTGAGATTAGTTGTTTGTCAGTTGCTTCATTTGCTATTATTTTCTCCCATTCTGAAGGCTGTCTTTTCACCTTGCTAATAGTTTTCTTTGATGTGCAGAAGCTTTTAAGGTTAATTAGGTCCCATTTGTTTATTTTTGCTTTTATTTCCAATATTCTGGGAGGTGGGTCATAGAGGATCCTGCTGTGATATAACCACTATGAGGTACCATTTCATGCCAGTCAGAATGGCTGCGATCCAAAAGTTTACAAATAATAAATGCTGGAGAGGGTGTGGAGAAAAGGGAAGCCTCTTACACTGTTGGTGGGAATGCAAACTAGTACAGCCACTATGGAGAACAGTGTGGAGATTCCTTAAAAACCTGGAAATAGAACTGCCTTATGATCCAGCAATCCCACTGCTAGGCATACACACTGAGGAAACCAGAAGGGAAAGAGACACGTGTACCCCAATGTTCATTGCAGCACTGTTTATAATAGCCAGGACATGGAAGCAACCTAGATGTCCATCAGCAGATGAATGGATAAGAAAGCTATGGTACATATACACAATGGAGTATTACTCAGCCATTCAAAAGAATACATTTGAATCAGTTCTAATGAGGTGGATGAAACTGGAGCCTATTATACAGAGTGAAGTAAGCCAGAAGGAAAAACATCAATACAGTATACTAACGCATATATATGGAATTTAGAAAGATGGTAACAATAACCCTGTGTACAAGACAGCAAAAGAGACACTGATGTATAGAACAGTCTTATGAACTCTGTGGGAGAGGGAGAGGGTGGGAAGATTTGGGAGAATGACATTGAAACATGTAAAATATCATGTAAGAAACGAGTTGCCAGTCCAGGTTCGATGCACGATACTGGATGCTTGGGGCTAGTGCACTGGGACGACCCAGAGAGATGGTATGGGGAGGGAGGAGGGAGGAGGGTTCAGGATGGGGAACACATGTATACCTGTGGCGGATTCATTTTGATATTTGGCAAAACTAATACAATTATGTAAATTTTTAAAATAAAATAAAATTTTAAAAAAATGAAATAAAATTTATTTACCATGACCTGCCAAGTCCTACAACATTAGCTCTTACCTACTTCTTCCTTCTCCCTCTTCAGCCTCCATGAACATCCTTGCTGTTTCTCAAGCATACCAAAAGAGATTTTTTTTCAATTTTTGATTTTTTTATTTGCTGTCCCTTTAATTTGAAGTGCACTGCTTCCAGATTTCCCTTGGCTAGCTCCCTCTCAACATTCAGGTCTTAGTTCCAATCTAACCTAGTCAAGGGGAGCTAATCTGACCACTCTATTTAAAGCAGGCTCCACATACAGCCCAAGCATTTTCCATCAGCTCTCTGTCTTGTTTTCTTTATAGAATTAGCATTATTTGAAATTATCTCTTTGTAAAATTGGGTTTATTTTTAAATTACTATATCAGTCAGGTTATGCAATGACAACAAACAACTTCAAAATTTCAATGGCTTAAACACAAAGGTTTATTCCTTTCTCATACTACATGTCCACTATGGGAAAGCTAAGAGCTCTATTCCACACTGCCTTCACTCTGGGACTCTGAGCAGCAACTGCCTGGAAGGCTGCTGCTTGCTCAGGAAATGAGGAAACAAAGCCGGAGGGTCTTGCATGTGCAATCAAATGCTCTAGATCAGAAGTGCTACACATCATGCCTGCTTACAACTAACTAGTCAGTGTTAATCACAAGAGTTATCACAGAGTTAATCACAAGACCGCAAAGTACAATCCCAACGGAGAAGGGTGAGACAGAAGCATCTGATGAACTGCATGAATGACCACAATTGTTTCTACCCCACCAGAGTATATGACATATGAGAAAAAGAATCTTGTTTTCTTGTTCCTATTATTATTCACCATTGTATCCCCAGTGCCTAGAATTGGGTCTCCCACATAACAGGCACACTAGAAATATCTTTTGAAGGGATATATAACATCTCTTTTATCAATCTCTCTTGGTTATCTAAGGCTAGAAAATCTAGATTTGCTCAAAGTATTCTGTCTGAAAATCTTCCTCCACCCACTGCTGGTAGTTTCCTGAGAAAGAGTAAAAATAGTCTTCTTTCATTTTCAATTTGATCTACCATCTAGAATTTGGCGGTTAAATAAATTCTCTGTCTTGGTTTAAACAAACGCTTATGTTTACAAAATTCAGTGATCTGTTTAGGTTCTCAATAGAAGCAGGAAAACAACCTAGGAATAAATGAGTAGGGTCATTTTTCATGTGACTAAACCAACAGACTTATGGCTGGGGTTATAAAGCAGAAAAAACCTGGGAAGGGCTGTGAACCTCCATCTCTACAACACCCGACCCCCTCATATGGACAGAACATCTATTCATCCCTAGAGAAAAAAAGATGCTTTTTCTTACTCTATGGGGGAAATATGAGAGTTAGGACAGACAGTTGGGACTGCCTCACAACTGATGCCTTCAGTAACATCTTCTCCCCCATACTGCTAAAAACACTACTACAGAGTTAACACTGCTGGCAGAGGGATACGAACAGGCACGGAGTTGGTGGTGTTGAGTGGCTAAGACGTGTCCGACTCTTTGCAACCCTATGGACTGCAGCACGCCAGGCAGAGTAGAGTGCCTTTAAAATTACTTAAAAACTCACCCATCCTTTTAAAAAAGCAGCGTTCTTCCTTTCTATATCCCACTGGAAGGGGGGTGGGCACCCCCATAAAGAAGCATAATGGAGAGTTCAGAAGAGTAAAGAAATTGACAGAACAAAAGTCACTAATTGTGCAGTATTTAACAAGCAGCAGGGCTCAAGAGTTTCATTAAAATAACAATTTTAAATACAGTATATCTATATTAGGAACAAAATTCTTAAAGCTACACTGATGTGTTTGCTTATTATCATTTCCCGTTTCCTTAAGGGAAAAGGGCTGTTTACAATGAAATGACTGTAATCTTGTCAGTACATGTCAACCCCACTCCTATTTTCTGCTCACACTGCTCAGCCTCTTTGCCGCTCATCAAACACTCAAAATAACCTACTGCCTTGGGGCTTGCTCTGCTCTCTTCTTTTTTAGTTTCCTCCCCAGAAAGCTACTTGGGTTTCTCATTCACCTGTTTCAGGCCTTTGCCCAAATGCCACCTTTACAGAGAGGGAATTTCAGCAACTTCCCAAGCCCCTCCCTAAAGTTCTCCTGCTTTATTTGTTGCCACAAAATTTATTGCCCTCTGACATAATATGTAATAACTTGCTTATTGTACATTCTTCCCCCTAGAATCTAAACTCAATCAGGGCAAGGACTTTGTATTGCTCAATGCTGGATCCCCAGAGCCAAGACAATGCTCGGTAAGCATTTACTGAACGAACAAAATCAAGCCCTAAATAATTAAGGCTGTCACACTTTTCAAGTGAATTGAGACAAATCAAAGAGCATGATTTAAAAAAATAGACAACAGCAGGCAAACACTAAGCCTCAAAACAGAAATTCAATGCTGTATCTTCACAGTTTTATTTATATATATATATATATATATATATGTATGTATATAAGCATAAATCTGCTTTTTCCTAAAGGTCTTCTAGTGTTACAAATAACCAGAAAAATACATTCATTTCTTTCAGTAAACTGAGAAAAGAAGGTAGGATGATCTAATGATAATTTAAGTTTTAATCTTAGAAATGGATCAATATGTTTTATGTTCAATAAATGACGGGGCATGGACTCAGGAAACAGAAGTACTTAAAATGAAGATTTTATTTTTAAAAGGAAAAGAAGAATGAGCGTGCTAGGACTCCCTTCACACCCTCTCCTCCTTCCTTTCCTGATACTCCATCTTCATTGCCACTTTTAAACCAAGCCTTGCTTATCTGAGTTCAGGTGTACCCGAGCCCTTGCAGCACACCTCCTGCCTCAAGGCCAGCTGATCCTGTGTTCATCTTCCTACAACAGTATCTTGATCTTGTCATCTTGTCATCAAAATGTTTGATTTTCTTCTTTGATTTCACATATTTTGGGAGCTGGGGTTTTTCCTCACTACAATATTACACTACTTTTGTAATTTAAAATTAAAACAGGCTGGACATGCTCAGGGAGGCCTGGCGTGCTGCGACTCATGGGGTCACAAAGAGTTGGACACGACTGAGCGACTGAACTGAACTGAACTGAACTGGACATGCTCCATGACTTGCTATGGTTCCAAAATAAATTTTAAGTTTCTGAACTTTACATTCAATATTCTCCACAATTTGCCTTGCAACTTCCCTTTCCTGCCTCCAGTCAACTCACATCTGCTGCTGCAGATTCTCATTCTATCTCAAAACCATTTGTCCTTTTCCTCACCACAACTTTGTGCTTGCCCAGCTTGGAATGCCCTCCTCCATCCAGTAGAATTCTACCGGAAGTACAAGGGAAAACTCAAGAACTGTTGTACAAACGTGGTCAGATACACACTTTCTGAGAAATGGTGAGTTTGCCACTATTAGAGATGCTCAAATGCTGGCTGAAAATATAAAAAGGATGCTCTTACTAAGTCCATTCACTCTGAGATGCTATGGTTCCTGTGAATTCCGAATTCTATTACAAAGATTTATTTAACCATTTATGTTTAGAATAGACTGTTCTGTTTAAAATCAGATCAGATCAGATCAGATCAGTCGCTCAGTCGTGTCCGACTCTTTGCGACCCCATGAATCGCAGCATGCCAGGCCTCCCTGTCCATCACCAACACTCGGAGTTCACCCAGACTCACGTCCATTGAGTCAGTGATGCCATCCAGCCATCTCATCCTCTGTCATCCCGTGCTCCTCCTGTCCCCAATCCCTCCCAGCATCAGAGTCTTTTCCAATGAGTCAAGTCTTCACATGAGGTGGCCAAAGTACTGGAGTTTCAGCTTTAGCATCATTCCTTCCAAAGAAATCCCAGGGCTGATCTCCTTCAGAATGGACTGGTTGGATCTCTTTGCAGTCCAAGGGACTCTCAAGAGTCTTCTCCAACACCACAGTTCAAAAGCATAGACCCCTCAAAATAGACTGCCCATCTTGCTTACATGGCAATTATCACATGCCAGCACTGACGTTATAGTACAGCTGTATTTTTATATATGTGTCTAATCTCTTAGCTCATTGCAACCTCCTAAAAGACAATGTTTCATGGCATCTTGGAGAAGGAAATGGCAATCCACTCCAGTGTTCTTGCCTGGAGAATCCCAGGGACGGGGGAGCCTGATGGGCTGCTGTCTATGGGGTCGCACAGAGTCAGACACGACTGAAGCGACTTAGCAGCAGCAGCAGCATGGCATCTAGCACTGTCCTTTGCAAATGATAGGTACTCGGTGTTTATTACTGATGATGCTGAAAAATGGTACAGTTCATACAGGAAGAAAGAGTGGATAGGTCAAGAAGCTGCAAGAAATCCCATTTTATATTCTCTCATGAGATGGTTAGCCAGGTGCAGTCACAATAGGAAACACAAGGAGAGACACAGGAAAACATCATACTCACATGTTCCAGACGGACAGTCGCTGCACGCCACAAGGGGGCCACACAGGGAGAGGGGCATGGAAGGGAGCAGGCTCAACCAGCCAGGCAGGGAGCGGAGAAGGACCCATGGGCAAGTACCTTTACGGGGGTTGGGGTCAGGTACACAAAACATGTGATGGATTTTATTGGTGTGTTTGAACGTCACTAGGGCTTCCCAGGTGGCTCAGTGGTAAAGAATCCACCTGCCAATAAGGGAGATACAGATTAGATCCCTGGGTCTGGAAGATCCCCTAGAAGAGGAAATGGCACCCCATTCCAGTATTCTTGCCTGGAGAATCCCATGGACAGAGGAGCCTGGTGGGCTACAGTCCTGGGGTCGCAAAGAGTCAGACACAATTTAGCAACTGATCATGTGTTCATTGAATGTCACTAGGTCACAGTTTAGGGAGTTCAAAAAGAGGGACTTGTGGCAGAGGCCAGCCTCCTCACCCTGGTGCCCCTGGTCACCTAGGTCAGGTGTTTGTAGGAATGTGGCAGTAGCAGGAGAACATGAAGTTTAAAATTCACAAACAATCAACTTACAATACAAACACTCTGGGGCTGGTGGAAGGGAAGTTCTGACTCACTCTCCCAAGTTTACATGTCTGCTCACGCACTTACTCTTAGCGGGCCTATCCATTTCGATGGGCATATTCTCAAGAACACACAAAGAATCATGCAAGCACGGACAAGGGAAATCCTGACGTGTAATCACATTCCCCTGGAATCTGGGGAGGAAGTAAAGTCCAGCAAGGCTGTGAGATGACTGATGGCTACATGAGCAGAGACCATCGTGCTCAGATCTTCCAGGTCAGCACCAACCACAGGCTCTTCCCGGAAAACTGCACGACATTCTGCGGGGTCAGCTAAATGACATTCTTCGTCCAAAACAGAGGGCTGGTCAGGCAGGAGGGGATGCCAGGAAAGATCCCTGCACACGGGCAAAGTGGAGCGAAGCCATGGGGAGTGGCTCTGCAAAAACCAGTCCTGAGGCAGGCGAGGCTTGCAGGCTGTCAGTTCACCATCTGGGAACCTGAATAGGCGCATGTCCGGGCACCAGGAGACTTCAGTTTATGTTCCAATTTTACAACTGGCTACTGTTGTGACCTTGGAGCCAAGCTAATCAACCCTGAACATTTCTGTTTATCCATCAGCAATAAGTCTGGGTCACAGCCATGATAAAAATAAAAACCGAAAACAACAGGACTACTTCAACCACCACTGATATTCAAAATCAAGTGTGCAGCTTCAAGTCTACCACTGAAAGCAACTAGAGTTTGTCTTTGGCAAGGCTATGCACCTCATGTTCCAGCCTGATTCCCTGTGTTCCTCCAGTTCTTCTTTTCTTCTCCCCTTCTACCTAGAACTCTGCACAGCAACACAGCTACCACATCAGGACACTCTCCAGCATTCTCCCATCCACCAGCACTTATCTTCGGAACCTAGATCTCCCAAGGATGTCCACTGTTAACATCTCTGTTAGTTCATCACCCTCCCAAGTAGCATAACACTTCGACCCAGTAAAAAACCTTCAAGAAATGATTCTAAGGTATGGGTATTAATAAAAGAGAAAAGAAACAAACGAGGGGAAACTTTTATTTGTCAGTACTCTTTCAAATCACAGTCCCCTCCCACCCAGGACTATTCTACTATTTGAAAAACAAAACCTCAGCAGTGTGATTCTAAATGAAAAGTGATCAAGCACTCTTCACTTCAAATTTTACTAAGTATTGTTTAACTGGTTAGTTACATTTCGCTCATCGGTGGAAGCAGTTTCTCTTAGCACCATGTGTGTGTGGGGGGAGGGGGTCTCTCTGCTGCAATCAATTCCATTTGATAGATGCTTTCTTAAGAAATTTCTACCATTACCTCCCATAAGTAGGAAATGAGAAGAGAAAGTGGAGGCCACTATTGACTCTGGAAAGGAAAGGGTGCCTTGGCCCCTGAATGACTCATCTCTACCGAGTACAGTAAAAAGTACCTAGAAAGGTACTTGGTTAATAATTGCTTAATTACCATGCCCTAATCTGAATTAGTTCTAGGAAGTCCTTGAGGTATCTTTTATAGTGTTTGTGTCCTCTGTCCTATGGGAAGCAGAGCAGCCAGAGGATCCTAACACATTGGAAGCTGCGGCTGATGCCCTTTAGTGCTAATGGATGCACAGCTGGCTGCGCTGCAAACTAACCGAAGGCACCTAAGAAGCAGGTGTGGGGAGAAATGGCCACAGACTTGCAGTTTCCAGCCTCACCTTCCTTGCCTTCTCAAAGACAATGAACATTAAAGTAACAGGAGAAATTTTTTGGAAAGGGCTGCCAAGTTTAATAACTCTCAGACATCAAATTCCCCTATGAAGAGGGGTGTTCCTTGGGGATTATTTTAATGCTAAATGTCAATCATTTTCCTAGCTTACATTTCCTAACTTCACATATCAAAACCCTTTGCTTTTTTCCTCCCATATTAAATGCCACTCCATGCAATGGTGTAACATTTTCTTCAATATGAACTCTGTGGTCACTCTGAAATTATTTTACTCTACAAAAAGGAATCATGTGCTGACAATTCAAGTGTCTAGAAAAATGAAGACTCTGGTACTGTGTATACACAGTTGAGAACGAAGATGGTGATAAACATTTAAATAGTATCTATCATGAGTATCAAACATGATCTTGTATCTTGAGAAGACAAAGCTTAAAACTATGGATATTCTATGTAAATAGCATTTTGTCTACATATATGGCATTTGTTCTCCTCCAAAATGAAGTACGTAGCATCTTGAGAATGCAATACTAAAAATAAGTCAATTGGACAATCACTTTGGGTAATAATAAATACACATATTTTTAATGTACTATAAACTATCGGAATAGTTATTATCAACTTTCAGGGTCATTTATACTATTCAGCTATTGAGATCTCAAATTAGCACAAAAGAGATTGGATCATATTAACATCATTGCATTAAATTAATAATTTTTCCTTATAAGATATCTGATTAAATCTGTTCATGTTTGACATTCCTGTATCCCGAGGACTATCTTATCCACACTTTCTGAAATGTCTGAATATTTTCTATTTTGAAATGATAAAATCATATGTATAACTCAAATACAAAGAAAAAAATTTCAAACTAGACTTAAAGCCAAAACAACAGAAAATAAACAAGCCTTTACCTTTATTAAATCCATTAAGTGACAAAACATTGTTGAGTTACTTGGTATTTTATAGGTGACAGGCTTTTGTTTAAATAAAATGAAAGGAAAAAAATTCCTAGAATTTGTCTCCTCAAATTTCTAGATGTTTTGAGAATGCTGTATTTAGCACTTCCTGTTTAAAACTAAAACAGACCTAGGTACACAGAAGACAGCAAACTCTTAATATTTTGCCTAATATAAACACAGGAAAAAGAAACCTTCAACATGTATTTTTCTTTTGTTTCTTATCAGTCAAATCATTACTTTTTTCATCACAGCCTTTGAAAAAAGAATCATGATTTCTATGCAGATAGATACCGTGAGGAAACCAAAGATTTATATGAAACTTTGCTTATAGTCAAGTACAGATCCATTATCCAATTTCTGTAATTAAAACCAAAAGACTCTAACTTTGCAACCGATTTACTAGCAAGACCTGACCAAATCTGAATTCTTGTTGTTGTTCAGTTGCTAAGTTATATCCGACTCTCAGCCACCTCATGGATTGTGGCACTCCAGGCTCCTCTGTCCTCTACTATCTCCCAGAGTTTGCTCAAATTCATGTCCATTGAGTTGGTGATGCTAATTAACCACCTCATCCGCTGCTGCCCCCTTTTCCTTTTGCCTTCAACCTTTTGATTGAATTCACTTAGCAGCAAAACCTAACCTGAGCCCATCTGAGCGGGTTTATAGCCTTTATACCACTTCAAGTGACTACATATACATTCAGCTACAGATATATTGATGTATTTGATGATGGAGTATATCTTCAGTCCTGTAGGGCAATGAAGTCACTCATCTATGTCCGACTCTTTGTGACCCCATGGACTGTAGCCTACCAGGCTCCTCCGTCCATGGGATTTCAAGGCAAGAGTACTGGAGTGGGTTGCCATTTCCTTCTCCAGGGGATCTTCCCAACCCAGGGTTCAAACCCAGGTCTCCTGAGTTGTAGGCAGACACTTTTACCCTTTGAGCTGCCAGGGAAGTCTATTACCATAAGTACAAACACTGAAATCTTAAACACATCTGGTCTCCAGGTTTGGGTAAGCAGTGGTGGGCCTGGATTAAGATATGTGAATGCAATCTGTGCTTACTGAGTACAGGTCAAAGTAAGTTGGGTTTTGCCTTTGTTCTTATTACCTGAACCTATCATTTACTGAACTCATTATCTCTAACTGGATTCTCCTAATGACTTTCTTTTTTTAATAAGATTATCATTCCCTTAGTCAACAATACCAGCTTTCCTAGATCCCCATTACTTCACCCTTACTCTCACCTCCTCACATCTCATTAGCTGTGGAATCTGCAAAAGGTTCCAGTACCTCCCACTCTGTTGCCCACTATCTCACCCCTATGCCAGACCGGCCTGAGTGAGAAGTCTCAAGCATGAGGCTCCCAAAATACTTTCCTACTCCTTTCAGTTCAGTTCAGTCGCTCAGTTGTGTCCGACTCTTTGTGACCCCATGGACTGCAGCATGCCAGGCCTCCCTGTCCATCACCAATTCCCAGAGTTTACTCAAACTCATGTCCATCGAGTTGGTGATGCCATCCAACCATCTCATCCTCTGTCACCCCCTTCTCGTCCTGGCCTTCAATCTTTCCCAGCATCAGAGTCTTTTCCAATGAGTCAGTTTTTCGCATCAGGTGGCCAAAGTATTAGAGTTTCAGCTTCAGCATCAGTCCTTCCAATGAACACCCAGGACTGATCTCACTTAGGATGGACCAGCTGGATCTCCTTGCAGTCCAAGGGACTCTCAAGAGTCTTCTCCAACACCACAGTTCAGAAGCATCAATTCTTCTCCTACTCCTTTCTACTCCCCTAATCTCTCTCCCTCCAATTTCCAGTAGATTCTGCTTCAAGATTAATCCTGTAATCATCTCCCATCTGTTTGGATACTTTCCTTGATTCAAATATTGCAGTGATAAAGTCCAAAGTCTGAGACCACCATATAAGACAAAGAATTTAGACTCAGCCTATCTTTCCACTGTATCTCCTGTTCTTTCCTAACACAAACCATTCACCCCAGTCAAAATGAGTATGACCTCCTCAGTTTTGCTCCACTCTAAAAAAGAGCTAAATTGTTCTCATTTCTTTTGCCTACACCATCTACCTCATGACCTGAAATCTGTAATGAATCCTTTGCTTCATATTTGATAATTTTAAACTCACTCATGCTTCAGACTCCCTTAAATCCCACATTGGCAGCAATTTTCTTTCCCCTTGTTGGTCCACTGTGACCTCCCTTTTTGAATTCTCACAGCTCTCACTATCTGTTCTATTCATTTGATACTTGATATGCATTTCCTGTATTATCAAAGTAATTAATTTTTCATGCATACGTATCTTATCTTTAACCAGACTTTAAATTCCCTGAGAGCAGGGGCCATGTCTGATATCTTATAAATGAACAAATGAATACTCTTCTATAGCTTACAATAAAAAGGCAACACTGGCAAAGATAACATGTAAAAGACAAAAAAAAATTAATGTATTTATTCATTCAGATTTATCAAATAATACTATGTTCCAGGCATTGTTTTAGGCACTGAGGATTAAATGATAAGCAACAAAGCATTATTCTTGACCTTGTGAGGCTTATGGTATGGCTAGGAAATAAAAAATTAATAAATAATTTATACAAATTATGTATATGTGTGTTTGAAAAAAGGAACTAGACAATATTAACAGGCCCAGAATCATTTTTATACACTATACTAGTCAGTTCATTCTTAGTCGACCTGCCCTTCACCCACATTGCCTGCCCTTCATCCAAATTAAAAAGAAAATTGCAACGAATAGGCACTCTGCAGATGTTAGAAAACAAAAAGAAACAAAGGAATACAAATAGCAGGAGCAGTCTGTTTGAGAAATAAGTCTATCACAATCTTGATGTTTTAATATCCATCCCTAGATAAAGCTATTCAATCAGAAGGTATTACTTAGACTGATCACTTCTTAAAAGTTATACTCTAAACCTTTAAGAAAGTTCATTTTAAAACACAAGAATATGAAATCTACTTCTGCACTTGCCACCTCACCATTCAGTGTTTTCTATATTAAAAAAAAAAAAAAATCTCCTTACTAGAATTTAGGGCAAGAAATTCCAGAATTTACTGCACAGAAAGATTCCCCTATGAAATTCAATCTGCATCGTTTCTGTCATTTTGGATATCCAAAGCTATGTGATGTATCACACACTCCCTTTTGTCCAGCCTCTAAGGAAGCACAAAACCTACAAGGGAGCAAAACTCATGAAATCAAAACATATTTGATTCTATGGAATCATTTTCTACTCTAGAAACATATGTGCTAAACACAAATGCTTTGTAAATCATTTCAATTCCTTTTTTGGAATAAAAATGATTTCTTGGATAAGCTCAAAAAATCAAGTTCCCCTTTTCATATGTTTTGTTGTTGCTGTTCACTTGCTCAGTCGTGTCCAACTCTTTGCAACTCCATGGACTGCAGCACACCATGCTTCCCTGTCCTTCACATCTCCCAGAGTTTGCAGCATAATAAGCCTTACTGGCATAATAATTTCAGGTTTCTCTATTGATGGATATCTCAAATAAACAATTCTATAAAAGGCATTATTTAAATTCATGCTTAATTTTTTAAACAATGGAATCATCCAAAAAAATGGAAAACAGAGGCACTGGAAAAGTACAAACTGATAGTCCAATGAAATCCAATTTTTGTAAATCCTAATATAATACCTCAACAAGATTCAGTGTTAAAACTAAAGAAATTTAACTGAAATGTATTAATTCTGATTTCACATGTGCTCTTAAATTATATTCTACATTTGGGAAATTTGGGATTTGTGACCAGTCTGAAATCTTACAAGTTTAGTGCTAATATGTAGGAAAACCAACTCCCTCATTTTATTCCAGTCATACAGCACAGGTGAGAGGGGGATAGTTTTAAATGCATGTAATCATTTCTGTCTCTGATAAAAAGCAGTTTCCAATTTGCAAGAGTCGGTATTTTAATTTAGGACAAATCCCACTACAAACTATAAATCATGACAGGGTTTCATGTTATGAACTAAATTGCTTATAGTTTTCATGTCTCATAAAAATAAGATTTATATCCAATGAACTGTATTCAATTGTGTGCTCATACAATCATTCACTCTTCCTCACACACACTTTAAAATGCCAATATTGTGTTGACCTTCTAAAATATACTAAGAGAAGACTTTTCATAATAAAATAAATGAGGGAAAAGTCAACAAATTAGTGAAATGAAAGGGGGAGTGACATTCTATTTAATATTTTTATTTCATTAAAGAATTACAAAAAAGGAATCTGTTTACTTGGTCAAGCAATAATTTTGATTATTTTGTAAACCATCCCAATTTCTATAACAAAAGTGTCTGTGCTTGTAGTGAACAATCCCATAGCTCTTAAGATACATAAATCATCATCACCATTACCACCACCTACCACAAGCTTGCATCTACAAACTGCTAAAGGTTTAAATATGGCCTTTTAAAAAAATGAATTATGTACAAAAGGGAACAACGATGAAAACATTCATCACATTCCAAACCAATGCAGGTGCCTGCATTAAAATGTGGATTCTTTTCCACAAGGCTGCATGGCTATCAGTTCCAGAGTTTCCTCCTGTATGTGCTTTGGTGCAAATGGACACAGTGGGAGCTGAGAGAAAACAACTTCATCTGATAGGAGGGAGTCAGAGAAAGTATCACAGAGAACATAATACTTGAACTTGGATATGAAGGAAAAAGAGAAATTGGCCAAATTAACAAGAAGGGGACAAGCATGATGAGCACAGGGAGCACGCATGCAAAGGGACAGAGAATTGAGAAGACAGCAGGTTTGAGAACTAGCAAACAATTCCATAGCATGTGGAAAGAGACCAGGTTAAAAGTCAGGCAGGAGCAGACAATAATGTGCTTTGAAGTTTTGATTTTTTCCTGTAGCTGATAGGAGCCATTTACCCATGTTAAAAATATATATATATATGTATATATATATTCTAGTAGCAAAATCCAGAATGAGTTGGAGGAGGAGAGAACTATTAGGAGAAAATGACCAATAAGAATTTGTGAGTGAAAGAAGAAACAACAGCCATGGAGAAAGAAAGGAGGAGACTAGTTTGGAGTTCAATAAAAAATTAAATCAGGAGTCCAGTTATCTTATCTAGTAATCACCAACAGTTGCTGAAGATTATTATCCCTTTTCTAATACCCCACATAATTTCATAGACTTTTAATAAGGGGAGAAAAGAAAAAAGTAACTTACCAAATAAAAGTGATAAAGCTGACTATTCTATAAAATCTTATCTATTGTAAGAAAAAAAAAAAGAGGACATACTTTTGCATTATTTTAAAATAACTTGTAGTCAATAAACTACATGAAATCTAGAGTGATTTTTTTTCAGGGGTGAATGATATCAGTAAGCAAATTAAAAAGCCATGACTAAATGTAATTTTAGTATAAGAGATAAGACCACAAAAGAGTAACTTAACAAAATGTAATAATTACAAAGCCAAATTATCTGCCTGTATTATTAAAACCATTACCTTCACCTAAATTTTCTTTTTTTTTTCACCTTATGATTTTCATTCAGTCTTTTATACATAGGCAGATAATCTGGTTATTGGATATTCTGGAAAAACTGGATGTTCTAGTCTGAATTTGCATTAGTTTTCTATATTGAGCAAATTTATGGAATGGGTTACAGATACATCCAGCCATTGCTTATAACTGACATCTATTGTTCTGCTTGTCTAGCACCCTTCACCCATCTTTAAAAACTGATCATCTCCTGCTTACCCTTCCTCTTGACCTCTTATATCCATGTGATTAGTATCATAGCACCACACCTGTTCAATGTTCAGTGGATGGCCCAGCTCATATCCAATTCCTAGTTATCCTTCGTATCAATGACCCATCTCTCCATTTAACTTTAGGATCCACTATCTTCAGAACATACCCTAGTTGAGAATCACCACTAACGAATGGCTGTATTTCTGCTACAACATGCCATCTAACCACATCCATCAGTCCTTCCCCTTCTCTGAACAGGAGTTGTTCATCAGTTAGGTTTTGTCCACATCTTCAGGCCCCTGTCCACTCCTCCCAAACCATTGTCTTCCCCACCTCCTTTCCACGTCCAGCCAGAACCCTCTGCTAATCATATCAACAACTCTTTCCCTAGAACTTTCCATTTGTTTTCCATCCTTTGTTTCTAATACAGCAAGCCTGAGCATTCCCCAACCAGATGAATCACTCAAATTCTGTGCCAGGTAACAGAACTCTCACAGAGAAAGCTGCGCCACTATTCAGATTGCTGTCATTGAAATTTATAGTGACTAACCACCACAGCCCTTGGCAATCATCAGTAAACCCTGTCCTAGTCAGTTCACATCCACATTCCCTACTGTAACTCTTTCAAACGTTGACCACTTTCTGGGATAAGAATCCACCTTCCCATGCATGGGACATGGGTTTGATCCCTGGTAAGGCAACCAAGATCCCACATGCCTCTGGGTAACAAAGCCAGCCCATGAGGGACAACTAGAGAGAAGCCCACGCACTAAGACCTAATGCAGCCAAATAAATAAATAAGATTTCTTAAAAAAAAAAAAATGCTGACCACTTTCTTAAGCCCTTGTTCATCAATCCCTCTATCTTTATCGTAAGCTCTTCCTTCCTCATAGTGAAACAGAAATCTCGAGGTGGGAGGACACTCCCCTCCCCACTCCTCTGCCTCAAATATACCTACTAGAGTATCAACCTTGATCTCACTCATGATTATCTCTGAGGAACTAAGTCTCTCTTACTGTCCTAAGACCACTATTTGTGCCTGGGTCCTAAGTCACAAACCAAAGAAACCTTCAGAGATACTGTCTTCCTTCTATATCTTTACCTGTGCTTCAATCTAACTTCTTCCCCCACAACGACAAGCAGGTCAATTAATCTCACCTCTCAAAACCACCATCACCTGAAATAAAAACAAAATCTCCCCTTGGCCCCTTTTCCAGTTTTAGCTACTTCCCATTTCCTCATCAAATTTCTTGAAACCACATATTTTATAATAAATATAAAAGATATACATTTTCTATGTTTATGTAATAGAAACAGATGGCTACAGTTTGAGGAGTAGAGATTGAGAAGAATATACATGTAACATTATGTGTATATAGGTACATATATTTTTGTTTATTTCCTAAACCACTGCCATCTGTTTCTAACCAAACTTCTAGACTGAAAATAACCACACTGTTACCTATGATCTTATAATTGCTAAATTCAAAGTTTCATTGCTAAATTGTCTTCCTAATTGACCCAGGAGCATTTAAAACTTTATTTCCCCCCACAGCACTTACCACCTCTTTGCATTTTATACATTTATTTGATTAGAACATTTCTCCCTTCTGTAGAATGTGTTTATGAGGGTAGATACCCTGCGTTTTCGATTCAGAGTCTAGAATAGTGCCTGGCATAATAAGTAACCAATGAATTTGTTGAATAAATAGTACCCACCTCCTGGCCAAAATAGTTTGGACCAGAGGTAGGAACCACATCCAAACTGAGTCAACTTTGTTTAAACCTAAGAGTTTAAACTCGGGGACAAGAGTCAAGACATTCTAAGTGGATATAAACTGACCTTAAGGGTGAAAAGAAAAGAAAGCAGATATGATAGAGAAGTTGAGACAAAGAACATCCTTTGTCTCATCATCCAGATAGAATTCAAGCCTCGTTTCCATTTATCCCAATTATCAAAACAAATTCTATCCCTGGTCTCTGTGAAATATCCCAAAATCCATATAGTAAGTTATTTTTAAACATAAACTAATTTAGTCTCTTATTCTGTTGCTTACTACCAAGAGATTCCTTACTATAATAGTGGTCTCTGGTTGACCAGGATGCTCAAAATAAACATCTAGAACCAATGTTCAAAATTACAAAAACAAAAAGGAAAGAAATGAAAGTAACAAGTTAGAGTTCCCATTCTAATTCCCTGAATGAACAATAGGTGTAAATATATGGGCAATGGTTAGCCTACTTTAATGATACGGAATCATTCTGTTTATGATTTACAAACCCTTTATGACATTACACTTAGGTACTACTTCTGGGAAAAGAGCTATTTACACATCTTCCTGAAGTAAGATTTCACACATTCATTTTAGATGTAACAACTTTTTTTAAAAAATTAAGTTTAGAACTAATTTTATCTCATGCTAATATTCCTCAGGCAATAGACAAGTACACCATAGACAAGTACAGGGAATATCTGAAGAACCAGAGCTACCAGAGCACACAGCAAATTAACGCTGGAAGGCAAATGAAATGCATTCTAAACCGGCATTTAGAAATAACAACGCTCTATCTTGGAGAATAGAATTTAATAATTACCTACATTACATTTCATGGGTACTTACCAAACAAACGCCGATGGAATAGAAATTTGCCAGCTATTAGTCCTATGAGAATGGCAAGTAGCCATAGAAGCACCTTCAGAAGCCTCCAGCCAACTCCTCGAGGATATTTATTTGTTACAAACGAAAAACAGTTTCCAACAACAATAACATTGGCTTCTGTTTGGCTGTGAGAAACTGGGTCCTCCGCAAATATTAAGAAGTTAAAGAAGATCACCAAGTAAGCCACGATCATGCGAGACCAGGGGTGCTGGAAATAATAACGGAAGTCTTTACCCATCCTTCAAAACTCCACTTCCACGGTTCACCTGCAGAGAAAAGATACACGGCGTTAGAGCAAAAAACAAGTAGTCCCTCTCTTTCTGTTACCCGTTCAGATTCACAACAACTCAACAAAGAGGGATTTGGAAAAGATCAATTCCTAGTTATGGTACCAAGACAAGTCTGAGACTGAGAACAGTAAGTACTGTCCCTTCCCTGTTACCTCATCATACTTCTGATCAAATGAGGACTTAGGGAAGTAAAAGAGTAGGGAGAGAGAAAGGGATATGAGAGGGCAGACTGTGGTCTGAAATTGGAATGATGACTCTTCCTATTTTAGATAATCATTTTTATGTTTTAATCATAAAACAGATCATTTAAAAATTAAAGAAACACAGAGGTAAACTGATCACCAACTAACGAAAAATAAATATCCTCTTCTACCCAAATCCTTCTCCTTGGAGTTAAGATCCCTTAATAATTTTGTGCCTATACTTTCAGATCTTCTTTTTTTTTTTAACATTGAAAAATGTGTGCACATGTACAGACTTTTATAAAAATGTTCAGTCTTCTTTGTCAAATAATTTCAGCACAGAATAAGTTTCATGAAATAGCTAAGTCTATGGCAGAGTAGTTGCAGGCAGGAGAACTTGGGGAACTCTGCTTGTGTGAACTGAGAAGGAAGGCAAAGATTTCGCAGAGGAAGACAAACTCAAATTGGAGTTTGGAGGATCTATAGAATTTTTTTCCCAGCGAAGAATGCACATATGCTTAACCTAGGTGCATGCAAGGGCCTAGAGGCACTGCAAAATATGTAACATGCCTAAAGAGCAAGGCCCTAACACAGATGTGTACTTCAAGTACAGAAGCTTTCTTAAAATGCTGATACTCAGGCCCCACCCCTAAATCTTGCTCAGCTCCTCTGTTTTTCCTCTTTGGGGGCCAGTCTGCCCATAGGAACAAAAGCCTTTCTAGGTCCTCCAGGGCTGGGTATGGGTGACTAATTTATCTAATTCTGGGGTTCAGTCTTGGTGAGCCCATATGGTGCTCACACTAAGCTGTAACTCTTTTCTTATTCAGCAATAAAGCTGATTAAATTTAGGATAATAATAAAATTCTCATTTTACACGTAGCTAAAGATACAAAGATCAAGTCACAAGCCTGAATTAACTTGAAGTTAACGGAAAATCTGAGAATAGGCTCCAAGGCTGCCTCCCAAGTTCCAGTCCAACATTCTGGGCAGATGAATATCAATTAAGACCACAAACTAAGCTAATGAAGACTTGGCTTAATTATTTAGAAAAGTTATGGAAACACACAAAAAGACTGGCAGTAAAATTTAGCAACACAGACAGTCATTGTGCCTTCTATTCATAAAACTTTTAACCAATTTCCTTCTTCATAAATACTCTGAAATATCTGTTCTTAGGGGCTGGAGTTCAGATCACTAAGGGATGGCATTTTTTTTTTTCACATGAGATTCATCACCCAGTTATAGACCTACATTGTTCTCACACCAAAGAATGTAGATAAAAGTAGTTAAGAACAAAGACAAACATCATGCATTTTCACAGTATTCAATACGCAAGAATGCCAGAAGGGGCCAGCTGTCAACTCAATTTCATGCAAAATCTTTGGAAGTGTCCAAAGACCACTTTTAGAAGAGAATACACAGAAACACCTCAAGGCCAATGAGTCCTGAAGCAGAAACAGTTGCTATATGCCCATCAGAACTGTACAGGGCTGTCAGCTAAGAAGTTAGTTTCTCTGAAACTTCTACCAGTGAGGAATTCTGGTGTGGTTCCCCCATCAACTCCCTTCACCACCCACACACAAGCAAGGCAGCCGCATGTAGACAACTAAATACATATAACTCTGACTCATTTTTAAATAAGTGTTTTGTGGAAAGTAGGCATATATTTATTTTATTGTTGTTATTTTTAACTTCAGAATCTTGCTTTGTGGGCTCTGTAATTTCCACATGTCCAAACTGAGTTATAACATTCAAAAAAATTTGGAGGTAGCTGTTCCTCTCCAATATTTATATTGTTTCAAGAGAGAACTGTAGTACTGAACAACAACCCTGCCTTAGTACAGGTCCCAACTCCCACAGCCATGCTATGCATGCTACTACCACTCCCTTATGAATGATAAGAAAACAAAGAAGGGACTTCCCTGGTGCTCCAGTGGTTGGGAGTCCACCAGCCAACGCAGGGGACGTGGGTTAGATCCTCGTTTGGGAAGATTCCACAGTTAAGCCCATGAGCCACAACTACTGAAGCCTGTGTGCCTAGAGCCTGCGCTCTGCAACAAGAGAAGCCACCGCAACTAGAAGCCTGCGCTGCAATGAAGAGCAGCCCGCTTACCGCAACTGGAGAAAGGCTGTGCACAGCAACAAAGATCCAGTGTGGCCACTAATAGATTCATATTATAATAATAATAACAGAAAACAACGGAACAGAGCAGGTGCTGCCTATTTAATTAACAGATCCATGAGCAGAAGAGCCAGGACTTGAATCAAAAGCCATTCCTGGCCCTTGATCTCTCTAATACACCCCAACAAATCTGGAAATGTTTCAAAAAATATTTCCAATCATGTTTACAGCTTAGTCTTCATTTCCTCTAACAGATTCAGTGACTTAGACACTAGCCGAGTGAATAGGATAATCTGGTCTTATTCTTTTATGGTAAACATGTTTACATATTCTTGTCTCATACTCCAAAGTGGAATCAATGTCTCCTAGTGGGCCCCAAATTTCAAAACTTACATAACCTGAACAACAGCGCTCATCTCTGCTTCCTGACTCCCTACGTGAGGAGGCTGACAAAAGTTTGCCTAGTGATACCAGCCTGTTGTCCAGACCACCAAAACTGCTTTCCCCTCTGTACTTCCCATAAAGCATTCTGATGATCAGTACAAACGTTCGGTGACTGTACTGTTAACCCAGGATTGAGGCTGTTCAAACTGACTATGCTACAGGGTATACGCAGTCTAAAAACATTTTAACTTTTTAAAATTCAATTCTGCTTCCATATTGAGCTTTTATCTTAAGTAAAAGTGCTTTTATCTTAGCACTTAGCAGATCATAGTAAAATTATCTGTTTATGTATTTGTCTCCCTCTCTAGATCACAAAGTCCCCAGGGAAAGGGCTGTTTACTTTCAGGGCATAGCACAGTGCTGGCCTCATAGTAGGCAACCAAAAAACTGGATAAACTGAGTGGAACTACAAACGAGAAGCCCCCTTGTATAAATGAGATGAGAAGAAGGCAGAGCAACCTGCCATTCCTTCCACTAAGGAAAGGGAAGAGCAGCTGAATCCAAAGACTTCAAGGATGATGGGCCAGTAACAAGCACTGATACACCCTCAACCCCATCCCTACAGCTACCATCCCATTTCAGCACCAGGTTCTGCACTGTTCTCATTATTACTAAGGCTAACATTTATTAAAGACCTACCACTTTGCAGACACTATGCTAAAGGGCTTTATAAACATCTCATTCAAATTTCATAGCAACCTAATGAAGAGATACTCTATCGGAAGCAATGTTTAAACTGAGTTTAGTAGATTGAATCAAAGAACAGAACAAGCCTACGCCAGAGCCAGGATTCAAATTCAAGCCAAGTGCCTTCAACATTCTATACTACATCTTCACCACACAAAGCCATAGATTCCAAAATCTTGCCTTTTTTCATGTTGTTTAGAAAGTTCCTAATAATAAAGCCAATTGACATAAAAGATTCATACTACTTCTAAGATAAATGAATCTACTATTACTATTCAAACTGACTTGATACCATGATTGGAAAGAACTGGGATCATGTGACTGACCAGGACTGCTCTAATTTTTTTCCTTCTCCTTTGAGCATCAGTATAAGTAGTTGAGTTGATCTGATTGTCCTTTTGCAATGCATCACTGACATTCATTCTGATTTTCCAACTCTACTTATACAGAACACTGCACCTCTAAGAACTGGACTAATTCACACTATTCAATTTCCTCTCATAATAATAAAATCATGAGCTAGATGCCACCATCAGTATCTTGGAAGCCGCTGCTTTCACCAACAGCAGTGACAGGCTGAAACTTTATACTTTGCCTGATAATCCACAGGCCTTCAGTCATGGTTTATACACTAGAGGGACTGGTATTTAGCGTAGATATCAGAAATGTAATGCGTTTTACTACAAGCCAGTATTTTACCTGGTGAAGTAAAGCAAAAGTGTTAGTTGCTCAGCTGTGTACGACTCTTTGGATCCCATGAACTGTAACCCTCTAGGCTCCTCTGTCTATGGAATTCTCCAGGCAGGAATCCTGGAGTGGGTAGCCATTTCCTTCTCCAGGGGATCTTCTCAACCCAGGAATTGAACCTGGGTCACCTGCACTGCAGGCAGATTCTTTACCATCTGAGCCACCAGGGAAGCCCCATTTCACCTGGTACTCACAGCTAAGAATGGAAAAATGGAAAGTAGGTAATTACATGCGAGTTGGGAGGAGGAGCTCAGGAAAGGACGTCTGGGACAGACATAGAGACGTATCAGTAGTTCTGTGTGGCTGGAACACAGAGCACTTGGGGGTACCCTCGGATAGTTAAGGATAATCTGGGGCTATTTTAAGGAAGATTACACAAAAGTAATGTTCTTTATTTTACTGATTGGAGACTATAGAATCAAAGTTTTCAAAGCAGAAGAGCAGTACAGTTGCTTGCAGCAGGGTTTTGAAAGATTTCTCTGCCTACTTGGAAAAAGACAAACTGCTAAGAGGCATGATGAAAATGGCAACGCTAGCTGGGAGGCAACTCCAACAGTTTACATTAAAGATAAGCAAGTACTGGACCAGGGGAACATCAAAGCCCTGCTAATTGTTTTAATCATTTACTTGATTGGACCAAAGCACCCTGCCTTCCTTACTTACTGGGGTTTTTCCAAATAAGTGAAAATCTCAAGGACTTCAAGAGTACAAATTTCATGTTTCCCTCAGCAGGAACCCTGGCTCAGGTTATGCTTTATGCATAATGACAAGTATGAGCAAGATGGAGTGTATCACTTTCATTAAAAAAAAAAAAAACAAGTTCATATGGCAAAGTCCTTGATGAACTAAAAAATTATGCTATACAAAAGACATTATTACTAGCGAAGTGCCCCCAAGGTCCAGCTCTGCTAATGCAGGTCTTAGCATCTAGTGATACCTAACCAGGTAATATGAACATCATTTGCACTGAGCAGCACTGTGCTAGGATTAAAAAAAAGAATTTCTCCAAATGTTTTGAAGCTCCTTGGTATTTATGTCTCAAAATTCACCTGGAACTCTTCTTAACTCTTGTCAAAGGGCTTATTAAAGATGACTGTGCCTGTACCCTGCCAAAAGTGTGAACTTTATTTCAGCACCTTGAATCTAATTTCTTGAAAAATAATTGTTAAAAAGATTTCTTGTACTTTGTTTTTTGTGGTATGCACTTTGTGCTTCAGACAGCTGTGTGTGGGATACTTCTTGGCTGTTTTAGTACAAGACAAAGTTAAAGGTTATTTACTTCAGTTACCTAGCTATAGTATTATATTAATGTATGTAAAGCTCTTTGCAGTTGACAGAACACTGTTTATTGATATAATCGTTTCATTTACTCCCTGGGAAATAATCACTTCAAAAATTGCCTATCAAAAGGGCAGACAGAGCTTTAAATTATTTAATACTATTTCCTTAAAAGATAAACAACAACAGCCTATGTTTATATCACATTTTACCTCTTAATGTTTTTATCAGGTGAAGTCACATCATTAGAAAGACTTTACACAAACAATCAAAAGCATCAGGAAGGCAAAATAAATGGTGATGGGAGAAATATGGTCCATTTCTACCTGACCTGCTGCTGCTGCTGCTAAGTCACTTCAGTGGTGTCCGACTCTGTGCGACCCCACAGACGGCAGCCCACCAGGCTCCCCCGTCCCTGGGATTCTCCAGGCAACCTGACCTGCTACTCACTGCTGCTGCTGCTGCTAAGTTGCTTCAGTCGTGTCCGACTCTGTGCGACCCCATAGACGGCAGCCCACCAGGCTCCCCCGTCCCTGGGATTCTCCAGGCAAGAACACTGGAGTGGGTTGACATTTCCTTCTCCAATGCATGAAAGGGAAAAGTGAAAGTGAAGTCGCTCAGTCGTGTCCGACTCTTAGCAACCCCATGGACTGCAGCTTACCAGGCTCCTCCGTCCATGGGATTTTCCAGGCAAGAGTACTGGAGTGGGGTGCCATTGCCTTCTCCGTGCTACCCACTAGCAAATCCTTAACCACTCTGAGATTCCACTTCTTCACCAGGAGAATCCTAATGAAAATACTTTCCTCACAGGGTAGTAGTGGAGACTAAAGGATATTTCATTTGTAAGTGCCTGGTCAGTTTCAGACATTGCCTTATCTGAGGACCACTATTAAAATGCAAGTGACTCCTGGTCATTCCCATTAAACATGAGCATGGAAATAACATCAACTCTATATTACATTTACTAAGTGGTTTTTATATGCTATTCTCAGTGTCTCGGGATTTTACTATAACAACACAAGGATGAATATCATCCTATTTTACAAATATTGAAAATGAGGCTCAGAAAGCTCAAGCTACTTGTCCAAAATAATATATAGAAAGTGGTGAAGTCCAGATTTGCTAATTCCATACTAATTCCATAACTTCATCATTCACTTGTTCACTATTCACTATTCACATATTCACTGTTGCATATTTGTGCCAAGCACTGGCCTACATGTGAAGGTTACTAACAAACAACACCCCTGTTGCCTTGAACCTTAGGATCTAGATTGAGAGGAAAAGACATTAAACAGAGAAAAATGAAACAGACAGTATTTTAGAAAGTTATAAGTTGATGGAGAAAATGAAAAGTTAACATGGGTGTCAGGGACGTTAAGACGGTCTCACTATAAGGTGACAGTTGCAGACGTGAAAGAAGGAAGTAAAGCAAGCAGACATCTGAGGAAAGAATGATCCAGACAAAGGGAAAGGCCTGAGCTGCACATGATTAGTGCATTTAAGGAAAAGCCAGGAGGCTAGTGTGACGGACAGCATGTGCGTGCAGGGGAGTACAAAGGGACTAGAGATCTGGGAGACAGTATCATGATCAGGCCTCGAGGCCATCCTACCACATGGGCTTCGCTCTGTGCAAATGGGGGACAGAAGAGTGACGCAATCTGACCTGATACTTGGAAATGTACCAGATTCTGGATACATTTAAAAAAGAAGAGATGACAAGATGCACTGATGGACCGGATGTGGACATGACCTGACAAACCCCAGAATGGATTTGCCATTTCCTGAGATGGGAATGCATTTCCTGAGATGAATACCTCTGGAACAGATATAGGCAACATAATAACTAACATTTTAGAGTGCTTTTTATATTTGGGGCTCTTGGCAAGTACTTTTCATGCATTATCTCAATCAGCCCTTAGACCTAACCTTTGGATTTACCAGTGAAGAAACAGAGTTTTTAAAAGGTTATCTGCCCAAGGTCATACAGCTACCAACTGGGGGAAGCAAGCAGAACCACCTCTTTATGACCCCAAAGTCAATACTCTTAATTATTATGTATTTCCTACATTGAAAAGGATAACCTAAAAAGTTCCAATGGGAAGGAAGCAAGGGTAAGAACTAGGTGGTGACTTATACCTATAGGGCACTCAAAAAATCTTTGCTGATGGATGAATAAGTGAAAAAGTAAATGTGTGGATGACAGTTGAGTAACAGACCAGACTTGTGTGAGGGGGAAAAAAAAGCACTGAAGATTCTATACCAGACAGAGCAGACTCTTGATAATGGGATATCCAAGTCTGTAAAAAGAAAAATGGCAGAAGGTGAGAAAACCAAATATATATATATTTGCCTGGACCAGTCCTGAGGTAAAAATAGGTCTTAGTTTACTATTTAAATTGTTGGATGAAAAGGCAAGCATGAGGAAATGACATAGTATTTTACATAATGCAAGTGTTTAATACAGGTTTTAATAATACAAAGAGCAATAATAACAGAAGTAAAGTTGGAACTTCTCATTTTTTAGTCCAATACAAGAGACCACACAGCCTTTTAAATAAAAAGCAACCTTTTAAGTCAATCAATGAAACCACTATAAGTGGCTTTGCACAGATATCGGGTCTGTACTTGTGGTACCCTAGCTAATTTAGAGGATCACATCCATAAATCACTTCCTAGACTTTCTCTTCACATTGTTCCAATATTTAAATTACTTTTTTTCCTTGTTATTACCCTCCAGTCTTTGGGATAACAAAGCACTGAACCAATGCAAGTTTTTAAAATAGAAAACCTGAAAGCAGAGCAGGTCTGAGGTTCCCTCTAAACATGACATTAGCCAACTTTCCCATCAAAACGGCCTCTTCATGTCCTAAGTTGAAAAATCATCAACAATTAATTCTTTTAAAATATTTAGACTTTCTCTTCAGTGACGTGTTGATAAAGAATTGTCATGATCATATTCCAGACACAACGCCAAAAAAAGTAAGAGTTAATGAATAAAATAAAATTTACTCATATCTGAAATTGCTTTTTAACTGACCGACAATATGAAGAAGCAAATTAAATACAATAAACAAGTACTGGTTTCTGAATATAAGGCTCAGATGAAGGTGGAGTGGAGTGAGAATAAGTATCTGAGTCAAAATGTCAAAATTCATAATAACCTTTAAAGTACGAAGATTGGGGAAGGAAGAATAGAGTTAGAGAGTATAAACATGATAAAAATTCAGTGTTTTACAACAGAAATAGCTCTTACAGGGACTCCACTACGCTTTATACTCAATAAACTGGAAGAACTTTATTCTGAAGACGAAACAAAATTCTGAAATCTTCCTAGAAGTTCTTCTCTGGATTTCAAACAATGTATCATTTATAACTAGAGGGAAAACACATTTATTCAATGTACTTTAACTCAAAAAACACTTTGTTGATCATGAGACTTCTATCTACACATAAATACTAAAACAAGCATGTGATGTTTACTAGCATCTCTCTCATACACACACACTCGGTTATTGTTCCACAGCGGGTAGAACGAATAAGGGAGCCAATGTGGACCCACATGGGTCAAACACACTTGTGGGCCTCCGGCATTTTCAGAAGTAGGAATAGATAAATAGCTTTATTAATCATGATGAAGGTGGTAAACACTCAAAGGTGCTCAAGTTTTGTGCGGTCTGGGGGGTTTTGTTTTTAAGGAGAACAGTCCTGAACTACAACCTGTTAATTTAATTAACGCACAATACTGGAGCTTTCACTCTGTTCGCATCCCAGGAATCACTGAAGCGAGGAAAGTTCGCCGTCCATCCTGGTGACGTCCCTCACCCCCCGGAGCCCGGGAGTTTCAGAGTACCCCCTCCCCAGCCCTCCCCCGAGCCTCCTCCGCCCATTCTCAGGAGGCAGGTGCGCGCTCCCCTCCCGGCTACTTCACCGACCCCTCGGCGCGCCAGCCCCGGGAAGGAAGGAGAGGAGGCGCGGGGCAGCCGGCCGGGGGCCGCGGCCGGGGCCGCAGTCGCGCGCAGGGACGAGGAGGCGGCGCGGCTGCGGGCGGCCGGGCCGGGAGGGCTTCGCAGCGGCGGGACCGACAGGCGGGGTAGGCGCGCCGGGCGCCCGGGCCGCGTACTCACCGAGGGGGCCGCGCGGACTCTGGGCGTCCGCACTCGGGAGACCCGGTGGAGCGAAGCCCTCTGCCGCGCTCGCGGCCTCTCTGGGAAGCGCGGCGAGACGGGCCAGCGGCGTCGCTGCCGCGGCTGCTGTCACCGAGCTATAAATACTGGCTCGGCCCACACCCGCCGCCGCCTACGCCAGGCGCCCTCCGCAAAGTCCGCCGGCCGCGGGCCGGGCAGCCAGAGCCGGAGCGCGAGGGCGACGGCGCCGCGCCGATGACCGCGCCGGCTCCAGCTGTGCGGCAGCCTCCGCAGCTGGAGGCATGGCCTCCCGCCGCCCCTGCCCCCGCCCTCCCCCTCCCGTTCCCTCCCCTGGCGCCCGCGCCGCGGGCCGAGCGCCTGGGCCGAGCTGCCCGGCCCGGCCCTCCTCTGCAGAGAGCGCGGCGGCGAGCGGGGGCCGACTTTGGTACCCAGAGCAGTGCGGGTGGCGGCCGGGGGCAGCCGCGCTCCAGCCTAACCTGTCAGCAGCAGTCCCTTCCCGGGGGAGTCGGAGATTTCTTATAAAACCCACCATCCTGTGGAGAACCAATGAGGTTCCCAGGTGGAACGTCCTCTTAAGAGCTGCAAACTTTCTAAAGCAGTCAGGTCACAGGGCATCCTTTCTGCTTTTGTCTATTGGTGTGGAGGAGTGGGGATGGGGAGAGACAGAGACCACAAGGATGTGACAAAGTCTCAAACTTACTTTCCAGCTTGTCTGGTTTCTCTCTCTTGCTCTCTCTCTCTTACACACACACACACACACACACACACACACACACACACACAAAGGCTAATATATTCACACATGCATACACATGTTTATAAGCACGCATACATTCATACAAACATAGAAATGAACAGATAAATGTACACATGCATACATATATATTCATATATATACACATATAAATGCATAGGCACATTTACACACACATGTATACAGAAGCACACACAAGCACAATTTTTAACGTTTTTGCAGCCTGAAGCTCAGAAAACTAACATTCTGTGGTGCTTAAATGATTCACTTGCAGCATGCAGGAGGAAGACCCCCTTACCACATTTGACCGGTTCCTTTCTTCTTTCCTACTGTATGTACGTGTGGCCTTTGTTTCTCTCCCTACCCAATAACAATTGCTACCTCAGTTTACAGGTTGCTTATAATGTATTAAAAGATGCTGTCAGGGATACTGATATTCTATGCTAATGGAAGTGATCACTAGTTTGTCTAGTCAAATGGAAAATGGGACAATTTATAGCTACTTCCCAGAGAAGGCAACGGCGACCCACTCCAGTACTCTTGCCTGGAAAATCCCATGGAAGGAGGAGCCTGGTAGGCTACAGTCCATGGGGTCGCTAAGGGTCCCACACGACTGAGCGACTTCACTTTCACTTTTCACTTTCATGCATTGGAGAAGGAAATGGCAACCCACTCCAGTGTTCTTCCCTGGAGAATCCCAGGGACAACAGAACCTGGTGGGCTGCCGTCTATCCGGTCGCACAGGGTCAGACACAACTGAAGCAACTTAGCAGCAGCAGCAGCATAGCTACTTCCAGTAGCAAACTTGGGAGGAGAGTAGCCTCTCTCCTGGACTATCAGCATGATTCAGGAATTGATTGGGCAGCAAGAGGGAGAGCTGAGATGTCAGCAGATTTTGAAATGGGATAGAGAGAGCCATTCCCAAGTCCTGCAGTGTAGCTAGCGTATACAGGGTTCACTGGGCGTCCACTACCATACTTCTCACTGTTTGACATGTGTTCTGCTTCTAAGAATGAACACATAAATCCCCATTGTAGTCAGTTTGTGATCATCTTATTGAACTCTCAGCATAGTGAAGCTTTCACAAGTTTCCCCAGGAATAGCTGTTTCCTATGCTTGCACTTTGTACATTTTACTGTGACATTTTTACATGTGCTGTACTTTTTTATGTCTTTTCCTCCCCCATTAAGCTATAAATGCTTTTGAGGGCAGAGACTAAATCTTACCATTGCATCCTCAATACTGAACATACCGAGTTATGGTAATGGCTCAATAAATAGCAGATTAATTCCACAGTTTAACCATTCGAGTCTACCATCCTTTTATATTTAAAAAAAAAAAAAAAAAAACTTGTTAAACCATGTAACTAATTAACATGAGCTCCATATGCTGTATCTGGTGCTTCCCAGGTGGCAAAGAGGTAAAGAATCCTCCTGCCAATGCAGGAGACACAAGAAATACGGGTTCAATCCCTGGGGAAGGAAGATCCCCTGAAGTAGGAAATGACAACCCACTCCAATATTTTCAACCTGGGAAATTCCATGGACAGAGGAGGTTGGTTGGTTACAGTACATGGGGCTGCAAAGAGTCAGACATGACTGAACAACTGAGCACACACACCATATGCTATATATACATATATATATATATGCCACTGTACCAGCAGGAAAGTCCTATATTTTAACTACAGTTGATTTATAATATTATATTAGTTTCAGATGTGCAGCATAGTGATTCAATATTTTTATAGATTATACTCTATTTAAAGTTGTTATAAACTAAGGGCTATATTTCCCTGTGCTATACAATATATATTTTAGCTTATTTATTTTATAAGGTATGAACATACTAGTTTATACCTCTTAATTTCCTACCCAATGTTGCCCTTCCCTCCACCCCTCTCCCCACTGGTAATCACTAGTTTTTTCTCTATATCTTTGAGGCATTGTTACATTCATCCGTTTGCTTTATTTTTTAGATTCCACTCCATGTAGGGGTGACAGCATACAATATTTGTTTTTGTTTGACTTATTTCACTAAGCATAATACCCTTCTAGGTCCACCCACGCTATTGCAAATGGCAGAAATGTGTTTTTTTTTTTTTAATAGCTGAGTAGTTTACTGTTGTAAATATATACCACATCTTCTTTATCTGTTGATGGACACTTAGGTTGCTTCCATATATATCTAGGCTATTGTAAATAATGCTGCTATGAACATTGGGTTTCCCTGGTGGCTCAGATTGTAAAGGATCTGCCTGCAGTGTGGGAGACCTCGGTTCGATCCCTGGGTTGGGAAGATCCCCTGGAGGAGGGCATGGCAACTCGCTCCAGGATTCTTGCCTGGAGAATCCCCAAGGACAGAGGAGCCTGGCAGGCTGCAGTCCATGGGATTGTAAAGAGTCTGACATGACTGAGCGACTAAGCATGCACATGAACACTGGGGTATATGTAACTTTTGAATCCATGTTTTTGCTTTCTTCAGATACATACCCAGGAGTGGGATTAATGGATCATATGCTAATTTTCTTTTTAGGTTTTTTTTTTTTTGAGGAACTGTTTACTATAGTAGCTGCACTGATTTACATTCCCACCCACGGTGTAATAGAGTTCCCTTTTCTCCTTATCTTCACCATGTGTTATGTTTTCCTTACATCTTCATTTAGAGCAAGAAGTCTTCAATCAATTAAAACTGGAAAATCTTAAAACTTCAAGAACTGTGCAGCATAATACTGAGGCCTGTGGCTTATTAACTACCCCACCCCAAAAAACAAGCCAAATGAAAACAAAAGGCACCTTTCCTATCCCTGAAAGATAGTGTGTACAACTCGTTGTATTTCAAAGGAGAATGAGGTGAAAATCATTGAGCAACTTCTCTTCAGATTACTTGAAAGAGAGAACTTGCTCCACTCTATGACTGGTTAAATTACACAGGTGTCTACTAGAATGAACTTCAGTTAATCAGAACTGAAATGTCTGGCCTCTTTACATGGTGCTGTTACCCTACCTTTAGATCCCTATCTTCTTAACATATGGTCTGGCTTCCTTTAATAATAATTTTAAGAATAAGCTTAACCAATATTTACTAGTTGTTCTTAACTGAGAGGTCTCAAGTTTTAAAGAATACAGTTCTCCAGAACCACTTCAAGGCAAAATATTGAAATGAGCAGGATTTTCTTCAATAACAATGTTCCCTTTTTACCACTGATCAAGAGGCTTGTGTCCTTTGCTTTGGTAAGCCAGGGTCTTACCTGGTGGCTCAAATTGTAAAGGATCTGCCTACAAGGGTCTTACCCACCCAGGATCTCCAGTTCAGCCCTAACAACCAGACAGGGCAATAGCCTCTACATTTGATCTTTCTCACAATAACATGCAACAATAAAAGCCTGATTTATTGACGGTTTATTGTGTACCACACCCATTTCATGTATTAAAATGTTAAAATCTCTGCAACAGGCCTGTGAGATAGATAGCTGCTGTTAGTTTCACTTCCAAGTTTACCTTTGAGGAAAGATACTCAAAAAGACTGAGCAGTTCATACAGGATCTCATGACTAGTCCAAGTGGTGGAGTAAGGATCAGAAACCAGTTAACAGATCTCATCAGCCCACATTTCAGTCTCTCATCTCATACTTCCTCCTGTGTATCTCAAAAGGGATATGGGTTTTTACAGTTAGAGATCTGGAATAGGGACTATTGGTGTTGAATCTGGTTCCACTACAACCCTAGCCACACCCTGAGCAAATTGCTACTATAAAATTACAGTAAGAATCCCTATTGCTTCTTTTCTTCATCATTAGGTTACTGTTATCCTTATTCTCTAGTCTCTTTCCATCCCAGTTGCTACCTACCACACAGACCTACTGGGAGTTTTAAATGCCTTAATATGTATAAGACACCTATACAATACCAGTTACATAATGGGTGCTCAATAAAGGCCATTCTTCCTTCCCATCAAACTTTATTGTGCTATGAAAACCTTCTTTCAGGTCAAAGTCTATTGGTCCAGTACACAAATGATGATTGCTTACTCACAGAAATTAATCATTTCTCTAGTGTTGGCCAGCAGTGTTTGAAAATGGTATAGACACAAGCCCCAGAAAGAAGCCAAGATGGCAGGGCTATGTATCTCCCATTAGCCCATCCATATTTTAACCAAACGACTCCATTTCTTTTTTTATAGGCAGCAAACTGACTCCAGTTTCAGACAATGTCTGGGCAATGATAGAAACAGTGGAAGTAGGAAACTCTTAAATGAAAACTCTCCAATCATCTGCCTACTCCACCTCCTCAAGCAGAGTCAACCCTGCCGATAGGCTTAAAATGTGTCTTGTTTACATATAATGTCTTTGTAAAATCCAACCGAGTGCAGAAATTAGAAGTAACCACATGAGATTATGTTTTACTGTTTACCTCATCCCATTAGACTAATAATAGAGCTATACTCCATTTGAAAAAAAAAAAAGACAAGCTCAATATACATTTCGAAATTTGGTGAAAACTTTTTATCACACCAAATGATCCTCTCTAAATGGACCTTTGAAACCAAAAGGAAACTATAGGAGGAAGCCTCTGTAATCCATACCAAGTGTACCAGGAAACCCTTTCATCAATGATTTGATGAACTCCAAGCAAAACTATTTTTAACTTCCAATAGGTCAGTCAGAATGATATTAATTGCACACTCCAAACATAAACAGCACAATTTCCTTGTTGCCAAAGAGGCAAGAATAGAAGTTTGAAGCTGATCCATAATTTTCTTCTGGTATTTAAAGGCCAGTGACTCTATTGCCAGGATTCTTCTCAGCAATCCTAACTGTGAATGTCTATCCCAGCATGCAGCATACTCTGATATATTTTAGTTAGTCCGCATGTCCTGAATTTTGCTTGGGGAAAGATGATCATCACATGTCTACTGCTTGGACCATTAGAGCCTTTGCTGTGGGATCCTGGTTCTGCCCAGATAGTGGCAATGTGATATTAAGCCAATTACTGAACGTCTCTATACATTAGTAGTACTTGCCTTATAGGCTGTTAGAGGGATTAACTAATGTGTCTTACACTTTTAACATTTGGCCTGGTTCATATTAAGTTCTCCATAAATGATCTTCTTATTATCATAATTATTTATCTCCTCCCTGCCCTGCTTATATTTCCATGGAGTTTCTTTTACCAAATGACTGATTCACCTAGCCCCCACTTTAGCCTATTAAGGGCTTGGCAGAGGGATTTTTCTGTACAGGTTTTAAAACAAGAGTCATGCAAACAAAGCGTAGACTAGCAGTCATAGGAAGAGTAGAGCTGTCACCTGCTTAGTGGCCAGCATTTGCCCTGTCTTATGCCCATCCTGAAGAATCTGCATAAATGCAGCAGTTCCTTCAAAGGGCCATTTCTTCTACGATGACAGAGAGGGTCAATTGTTTCACTGCCCACCCACTTTAGTTCTTTTTACTGCCTCTTCTTGATCTCTCCCCTCTGCCTCACACCCACTCTTACATATACAGAGGCCCTAAGAACTGACTAGCCCTTCACTTCCAGGAAGCAGTACTTGACTGAGGTTGGGGATGACTTCATCCACAGGAATGTGACTGCTGGTTTTAAATGGCAAATTTGCCTTTGGGAAGTTTTGAGCTGACTTTCACTTTCTTCCTGCTTCATTTCTCCTAAAACAAATGGCTTTTTTTTTTTTTTCTTCTTCAGACTGTTTCCAGTAGATCCACTTAGACAGGTTTCATAGACAGCCCAAGGGGGAGAGGCTAGATTTGAGGGACTTCGAAACTCTTGATTAGCAGCTTCAGCTGCATGCAACAAATTCTGATAAATTCTCTTTTCTTTTTTATTCTGTCAAAATATTTTCTAATTTTCCTTGTTATAGCTTCTAGATACACCTATCATTTTAGAGTGGATATTTAATTTCCAAATACATGTTTTTTTTTAAGTATCCTTGATATTAATTTCTCATTTTGATACTAATTTCTCATTTAAATGCTTTCTTCCCTGCAATCACCCTCTGTGTTTTTTCAGCCTTCTAACTTTATTGAGGCTTTCAATAGTTAACTCAAAGATCTCTCTTGGTAAGTGTCACATTGTACTTGAAAATATGTGGGTTATTTTCAGATATCTTTTGATATTGATTTCTAACATAATTCCACAGTGATAAGAGAACAGTTTCTGTTTGATTTCAATACCTTTAGAGCATGAAATTTTTGTACCTTGTTTTATGTCCCTAGAGATGTTCCAATGTCTCCTGGTTTACAGTCTGTGGGAACTTGAACAGAATTTGTATCCTACTCTTGTGTGAAAATTGTATAAATCTTAACTATGTCGAATTGGTTCACAGTGCTTTCCAGATCTACTATATCCTTCTAATTTTCCAAATATTCATTCTATTAATTTTGAGAGTTTGATATTGAAATTCCAACTAAAAATCTTAATTTATCTACTTAAAATAATGGTAACATATAGTGGAATATATGTGACTATGTTCTGTATTTTCCAAGTCTCCTGTAAATGTGTTATCATAATTTAAAAAACACAAAAGAAAGGAAAAAAATGAGGAAAAAAAACCCTCTTGATTTCATGTAAAGTACCAAATACACCACCCAATCTATAAATCTATCCAAAGCAACTAGTCCATTAAAGCACTCTAAGGTGCTGAGGTTTCAAAGATAAACACAGCATGTCTGTCTCCGCAGGAAACTCATCATGTAAATAAGCAAAGAAGAGATGGATTAAAATCACCATAAATACTAATGAAAGGTGACATGTGATGAAGGCCAAATGCATTCAACTTGACCATAAGGTCTATACAAATTTGAAATAGAGAAAAAAGCCATCCTTATGAATTGCTGTATCACACCAGATGGAAGAAGATGTTTGAAGCAAACAATGAAGGATAAAGAGAATTTAGATAAGCAGAAAAGGGAGAAAGAAGAAATGCCAGGCAAAGGGGAATACACAGAAACAGTGCTCATTACTCATAAGGTTTTCAGTCAGTACACACTGAACCAGGGGAGAAAGAGAGAAAAACCAGGAGGAGAGACAGTGGGAAGAAGGGATATGGAGAAGAAGCTGGAAGAATCAGGAATGGTATGGCCCATTCACAGGAAAAGGTTGTATGGGATAGTGAATAATGTCTTTGAAGAAGTAGGGAAAGCCAGTTTGTTGAAAAAGGACTTTTCAGTTCCAGTTATTTTAGCGCTAAGAGCCTCAGGGCAGGAAGATAGGATACGGGAGACTAAAACAAAAGATAAGAGAAATAATTAGCAGCAGGAATTTTTAAAATTAAGAAATGAAAATGATTTACTTCTGTATTTGAAGTAAATACAGAATGTAGCCAAGAAATGAAAAACAGTAGCTTAACTCTGCCCATAGACTAGAAGGGCTGTTCTCCCTGCCTCCTTTAAGGGTTAAGGGGAGACATCCCCACCACCCTCAACTGTCTCAACTTTTGGAAAAATAAGGAGGGGCTTTGCAAGCCTTTTTTTCAGTGCCTAGGTCCTCTCTTCCATCATAGCTGCTCAGCCCAGAGGCCTGCCTGGCCCACTCCTCTGAGTTTTAGGATATCATTAAAAAGATAGGTCTGTGCAAACAATGACAGGTAAAAGTGTCACTATTTAAGGATGACATAATATTCCATATAGAGAACCCTAAAATCTCCACCCAGAAACTATTAGAGTAAATGAATTCAGTAAGGTTGCAGGATACAAGATTAATATATAGTAATCTGTTGAATTTCTGTATGTGTGTATGTGCTCAGTCACTTCAGTCATGTCTGACTCATTGCGACCATTTGGACTGTAGCCCACCATGTTCCTCTGTCCATAGGATTTCTCAGGCAGAAATAGTGGAGTGGGTTGCCATTTCCCTCTCCAGGGGAATCTTCTCAACCCAGGGATTGAACTCATGTCTCTTATGTCTCCTGCATTGGCATCTGGGTTCTTTACCACTAGCGTCACCTGGGAAGCCCAAATTCCTGTATACCAATAATGTAATATCAGAATGAGAAAAAATTTTTTTATTTTAAAAATCACATCAAAAAGAATAAAATTTCTAGGAATAAACCAAGGAGGTGAAAGATCTATACTCTGAAAATGATAAAACACTGATGAAGGATATTGACAATGATATACAAAATGGAAGATAACCTATGCTACTGGATTGGAAGAATTAATATTGCTAAAATGGCCATATTTCCCAAAGCAATCCACAAATTTAATGCAATCCCTATCAAAATATCCATGGCATCTTTCATAGACTATAATAAACAATCCTAAAATTCACATGGATAAGAATATATGATATGCATACACAATGGGATTTTAGCCATAGAAAGAATGAAATTATGCCATTTTCAGCAATGTGGATGGAGATGTAGGTTCCATCACTGGGTCAGGAAGATCCCCTGGAGTAGGAAATGGCAACCCATTCCAATATTCTTGCCTGGAAAAATCCCACAGACAGAGGAGTCTGGTGGGCTATATCCATATGGTTGCAAAGAGGTGGACACCACTGAGCAACTGGGCATGCACATCCCTTACATGGGCCTGTACACTGTAGAAGAGAATGCTGAAGCCTTATGAGGTTAGACTTTAATTCTATACTCAGGGAAATAGGTTGGACAGGGAAAGACAAAAACTGTATGATATAATATATGTGGGTTAAAAAGTACAAATAAATGTATATGCAAAATGGAAACAGACTCACAGACATGGAAGACAAACTTGTGGTTACCAAAGAGAAGAGGGGAGGAGAAAGGACAAATTAGGAGTATGAGGTTAACATACAAACTACTACACATAAAACATAAGCAACAAGGACATATTTCATAGCACAGGGAATTATAATCATTATCTTGTAATAACCTAAATGGAGTATAATCTGCAAAAATACTGAATCACTATGCTGTGCACATTAAACTAATATAATATTGTAAGTCAACTATATTTCAATAAAAGTAATTAACTTTTTAAAAAGGATAAGTCTCACAGAAAGCATTATCTTCACTTAGTCAATTAGGTATTATGATACTTAACTTCAAAATATTGTAGACTAATTTATATGGTACAATCCACATCCTTTTATCTACAAGTAAGCAAATTACCTCCTGTCTTCATTGTATTTGTTTCTTAGGCTGCTGTGACAAATTACTACAAACGGTGGTTTAAAACAACAGATACTTACTTTCTCATAGTTCTAGGGCCCAGAACTCTGAAGTCAAGGTGCCATCTTGACTTCAGGGTCTTCTCTCTCCAAAGACTCTAGGAGAGAATGTTTTCTTACCTGAAACTTCTAGTGGTTCCTGGTGTCCCTCAGCTGGTCAGCTCTATTACTCCGATCTCTGCCTCCATCTTCATGGCCTCTTCTCTCCTGTGTCTTTGTGTCCAAATCTTCCTCTCTTTTCTCTTATAAAGATACAGTCATTGGATCTTTATAAGTGAAATCTAAAAAGAAATGATACAAAATGAACTTATTTACAAAACAGATACAGACTCACAGGGTTGGAGAATGAATTTATGGTTGCCGGGGGGAGAGATAGGGGATCAACATGTATATATGTTTTCCATGAAATGGATAACCAATGGGGTCCTACTGAATAGCACATGAAACTCTACTCAATGTTATGTGGCAGCCCGGATGGGAGGAGGGTTTGGGGAGAATGCATACATGTGTGTGTATATATATATATATATATATATATATATATATATATATAAGCTGAGACCCTTTGCTATTCACCTGAAACTATTACAACATTGTTAATGAGCTATACTCCAATATAAGACGAAAAGCTTTTTAACATATAAATAAATCAGATACAGTCATTGGATTTAGGACCTGCCCCAAATCCAGCATGATTTCACTAATTACAACTATAAATACCTTAGTTTCAAATATAATCACTTCTGAGTTACCAAGTAAATCTGAATTTTGGAGGAATTCAACCTATTATAATTATATTCACAAATAAGCAAGTATCCCCTGTCCAAATATCATGGTTTTACTTGCAGTACTGGGTTATTCCTCCAATATAGGATAAAAATACATGGGAGAAGTCATTTACTCAATGATAAAATGTTTTTTGTAAATATCCCTCTGAATAATGTTATCCAATCTCTCACATTATGACTTCAGCATTGTACACCCCTGGGTCTTTTTTGCTTCTATTTGGAGAGGTATATTATGCCTCTAAATGCCAAAGTGCTGAATGTTATTTAAGTTTCCATTCCAAAATGTAAAACCATCATTTTCAGGAAATTCTACTGTGTCAGATACTTCTCTTGATGTGGTGGTTAAAAAAAAAACAAAGCTTATGCTCTCATATAGCTTGTTTCAGTGAGTGTATAGGTGGTTAACACAAAAGGCATAATGGTAAAACTTCAGGCAGTGAGAAATGCGATTAAGAAAAGTAGGTAGAAGTGGGAGGGCCAAATTAGGGGCATGGGATTAAGAGATACAAACTACTATATATAAAATAGATAAGCAACAAGAAGATACTGCATAGCACAGGGAATTATAGCCATTATCTTGGTAATAACTTTTAATGGAGTATAATCCGTACACATACTGAATCACAGTGCTGTACATCAGAAACTGATACAATATTGTAAGTCCACTACACTTCAATGGAAAAAAAAAAAAAAACGGGAAGAATCAGAGCATAGAGAAAGATATGGAAATTTTGGAAAGGGTGGCCAGGGCAGATTTCTCTTGAGGGATATTTGTGCAGAATACTTAAGGTAGGTCCTTGCTGCCACAACCTTCTGTCTATTTCCTTCATTGCATTTTTGCTAGAGGTGCTAAGTAATCCACATACTACATTAAACATAATGTTCCTGCAACATAGCAACAGTTCTTCATGTCAAAGGGGTTTTCTGTGTGGCCAACCTAGCACAGATCGATACATCTGTGGTGTACATATTTGCAATCACTGCACTGTTCCAGGCACTTTTCTACATGTAGGCAGAAACAGAAAATACACAGCAAAACTCTTCTGTATCATGTAACTCCCCTAGAATGATGGGAACTTGCCTTCTAGCATTTGACACAGAAACAGAAACCTGGGGTTTGATCTCCAGCTCTCCTACATCCTTCTTACCCTTAGAAAGCCACTATATACTCCTAAGCCTCAGTTTCCAAGTCGGTAATATAAGGAAATTACACTAGACAATCTCTGAATGCCCTCCCGACTCTAGCACTGCACTGTTTTAGAGGAGGTAGCAACCTGATTTACTACACCATAGTTAAAAATTATTTCAATTCAGGCAGTCATCAATATCCCTGGAATCCTAGATCCTAGGGGGATCCCTAGCAGGGATCCTAGATCCTGGGATCTGTAGTTAGGTGGGTGGTATGATTGTGGGAGGAAGATGACAATATCTATTTTGAAGCAGAGGTCCCAGTTGGCAACCGGTTAGATGGGGAGCAGATTTAGCCTCATGGAGTTATGGAGCTGCCAAAAACTAGACACAGAATTCAGTGGCTTCAAGAAAAGATTGGGTTAATACATATGAAACACTTAGAATAGTGCTTGGCACAGAGTAAACCTCAATAAATAAAGTTATTATTATTGGCTTGTCCCAGAAGAACTAGGTTACACTTAGAAAGCCACAGGAGGATAGTTGAGCAGACATGACAAAGAGCTGGATAGGAAAGCAGCTGATTGGTGGGCATGCTGTTGCCCACCAAATATAAACCCTTGCATCCTGAATGCTAGTCCCTACCCACCAAAGGTACAAATGCAGATTTCTAGCTTGGGCAACTATGTTGATGATGATGCACTTTAGTGAAATAAAAAAATAAATCTGCATGCAAGCTTTAGAAAAATAATACATTTGGATTCAGACAATAAGCTTGAGATATCCAGGTAAAGACGATGGAGATTTCCAGCAGGCAGTTGTGTATGCAGACCTATAACTTAGGCAAGAAACCCAGACTGAAATAACAGATGTGCCAGCCAACAGTATCCATTATGAGTCAGTGTTTCTAAAGTGTGGTCTCCAGACCATCTGTGTTACAGTAAACTAATGTGGGTGTTAAGAGCAAATTCCAGAACCCACCAACTGAATCAGAATCTCCTGCAGTGTGTTTAGTAATTTTAATAAGCTCCTGAGTGATTCTTATGTACAATTTAAGTTGGAGAAACATAGGTAGAGGGAATTATTGAAGTTATGGCTCTGTTGGTGAAGTCGCGTAAGAGAATGCAGGAGAAAAGGCAGCCAGGGAAGCCTTGTTGATACAGCCTTGCAGCACCTGGAATTCCATCACTTCATGCCACCTATTTTTTTTTTAATTTAAATTTATTTATTTTAATTAGAGGCTAATTACTTTACAATATTGTATTGGTTTTGCCATACATCATGTATCCGCCACAGGTGTACACGTGCTCCCAATCCCGAACCCCCCTCCCACCTCCCCATGCCACCTATTAAGTGAGTAGGGCTCAACCTCAACTTCACATTAGGGTAATCTGATGCTTGGGACTCATCCCAGACCAATGAAATCCATCTATCAGAGGGAATGTGGCAGGTCCTTTCCCTCCAAAGTCCCAAATAGTTGCCCTATATCAAAGCTTGCAAACTGGTGAACAATTAGGCCTGTTAAATTATTTTCTTTGACCTCACAATACTCTAAAATTCTAACTTGGGGTCCAGCAACTAGGACCCTGTGCTTCCAACAGCATAGGGCACAGATGCATCCCTGGTTAGGAAACTAAGGTCCTGCATGCCACATAACAAGGTAAAACAAAACAAAACAAAACAGAAAATTCTAACTTAGTTGCAAATATTTAAAAACAAATAGATTTCACATTTAAAAAAATGAAAGCCTAGCTTCTCAGAAAACTTAAAGAACTGGCCTTGCTGTGCCTATATTCTTAAATGGCAAAACAGCTGCTCCAAAATGGCCTTCTCTAGTCATTTGAGTTACCTGCCTGGACCCCTGACCTCTGAAGGCATTTGAGTCCTATAATATACTCAATCGAGGGGCTTTATCGTCTCAGTTTTCCCCACCCTCTGCATACCAGTCCCCTCGAATCCTAAGTACCTCTTGTCACTGACCCCAGTCCCCCTGAGCATGGCACAGAGATAGGAAAACCACATAAAACAGGCCCTACCTCACCTTCTGGTTTTACCCTCTGATTCACAGGCCACTTCCTGGAGCTGGAGTCACCAACATCTCAGGTCACATGGAGAGAACTGGGGCAGCTGTTCTGGGAGCAGCACTCACCTCAGGCCAAGGTGAAGTCTGACACCGACACTGATACCACTGCTTTCTACAGGCAAGGCGAGGCTCCTTGCTGCCACGAATCAGCAACACCTGAGTTCCCAGAATGAACCCTCACCTCAGTAAATCACTCTTCTTTGGGATGGAGCAGCGCTGGTTTCTTTATCCAGAAAGCTTCCTTAGGTCCCTGGAAGCCTAGATTCAGTAAGAGAAATTTGAGAAGCGTGGCCTGCTCGGTGATAACGAACTTCCTTAAATCTCTTGTTTCCCTTATATCCACAAATACCAGCAAACGGATTAGTCATTACTTTTGAAAGTAGCAATACTGGACATCAGCATAAAATTTTTAGTGTTTTAGTGCTGTGAGGATATATATATTAATATAAGTAATTTGTCACTTAAAACTGTTAAGCTGGCACAAAGTATTTTCTATCTGCAATAACAGGGAAAAACTTGAAAATTAGCATGTAAGCTGATGTGCAAAGTGTTTTAACTAATTTGTCAGATCAGATCAGTTGCTCAGTCGTGTCCAACTCTTTGCGACCACATGAATCGCAGCACGCCAGGCCTCCCTGTCCATCACCAACTCCCGGAGTTCACTGAGACTCACGTCCATCGAGTCAATGATGCCATCCAGCCATCTCATCCTCTGTTGTCCCCTTCTCCTCCTGCCCCTAATCCCTCCCAGCATCAGAGTCTTTTCCAATGAGTCAACACTTCACATGAGGTGGCCAAAGTACTGGAGTTTCAGCTTTAGCATCATTCCTTCCAAAGAAATCCCAGGGCTGATCTCCTTCAGAATGGACTGGTTGGATCTCCTTGCAGTCCGAGGGACTCTTAAGAGTCTTCTCCAACACCACAGTTCAAAAGCATCAATTCTTCGGCACTCAGCCTTCTTCACAGTCCAACTCTCACATCCATACATGACCACAGGAAAAACCATAGCCTTGACTAGACGGACCTTTGTTGGCAAAGTAATGTCTCTGCTTTTGAATATGCTATCTAGGTTGGTCATAACTTTCCTTCCAAGGAGTAAGCGTCTTTTAATTTCATGGCTGCAGTCACCATCTGCAGTGATTTTGGAGCCCAGAAAAATAAAGTCTGACACTGTTTCCCCATCTATTTCCCAAGAAGCGGTGGGACCAGATGCCATGATCTTCATTTTCTGAATGTTGAGTTTTAAGCCAACATTTTCACTCTCCACTTTCACTTACATCAAGAGGCTTTTGAGTTCCTCTTCACTTTCTGCCATAAGGGTGGTGTCATCTGCATATCTGAGGTTATTGATATTTCTCCCGGCAATCTTGATTCCAGCTTGTGTTTCTTCCAGTCCAGCGTTTCTCATGATGTACTCTGCATAGAAGTTAAATAAGCAGGGTGACAATATACAGCCTTGATGTACTCCTTTTCCTATTTGGAAGCAGTCTGTTGTTCCATGTCCAGTTCTAACTATTGCTTCCTGACCTGCATACAAATTTCTCAAGAGGCAGATCAGGTGGTCTGGTATTCCCATCTCTTTCAGAATTTTCTACAATTTATTGTGATCCACACAGTCAAAGGCTTTGGCATATTCAATAAAGCAGAAATAGATGTTTTTCTGGAACTCTCTGTTGGCAATTTGATCTCTGGTTCCTCTGCCTTTTCTGAAACCAGCTTGAACATCAGGAAGTTCACGGTTCACATATTGCTGAAGCCTGGCTTGGAGAATTTTGAGCATTACTTTACTAGCATGTGAGATGAGTGCAATCGTGCGGTACTTTGAGCATTCTTTGGCATTGCCTTTCTTTGGGACTGGAATGAAAACTGACCTTTTCCAGTCCTGTGGCCACTGCTGAGTTTTCCAAATTTGCTGGCATATTGAGTGCAGCACTTTCACAGAATCATCTTTCAGGATTTGGAATAGCTCAACTGGAATTCCATCACCTCCACTAGCTTTGTTTGTAGTGATGCTTTCTAAGGCCCACTTGACTTCACATTCCAGGATGTCTGGCTCTAGGTCAGTGATCACACCATCCTGATTATCTGGGTCATGAAGATCTTTTTTGTACAGTTCTTCTGTGTATTCTTGCCACCTCTTCTTAATATCTTCTGCTTCTGTTAGGTCCATACCATTTCTGTCCTTTATCGAGCTCATCTTTGCATGAAATGTTCCTTTGGTATCTCTGATTTTCTTGAAGAGATCTCTAGTCTTTCCCATTCTGTTGTTTTCCTCTATTTCTTTGCATTAATCACTGAAGAAGGCTTTCTTATCTCTTCTTGCTATTCTTTGGAACTCTGCATTCAGATGCTTATATCTTTCCTTTTCTCCTTTGCTTTTTACTTCTCTTCTTTTCACAGCTATTTGTAAGGCCTCCCCAGACAGCCGTTTTGCTTTTTTGCATTTCTTTTCTATGGGAATGGTCTTGATTCCTGTCTCCTGTACAATGTCATGAACCTCATTCCATAGTTCATCAGGCACTCTATCTATCAGATCTAGGCCCTTAAATCTATTTCTCAATTCCACTGTATAATCATAAGGGATTTGATTTAGGTCATACCTGAATGGTCTAGTGGTTTTCCCTACTTCCTTCAATTTAAGTCTTAATTTGGCAATAAGGAGTTCATGGTCTGAGCCACAGTCAGCTCCCGGTCTTGTTTTTGCTGACTGTATAGAGCGTCTCCATCTTTGGCTGCAAAGAATATAATCAATCTGATTTTGGTGTTGACCATCTGGTGATGTCCATTTATAGAGTCTTCTCTTGTGTTGTTGGAAGAGGGTGTTTGTTATGACCAGTGCATTTTCTTGGCAAAACTCCATTAGTCATTGCCCTGTTTCATTCCGTATTCCAAGGCCAAAAACTCCAGGTGTTTCTTGACTTCCTACTTTTGCATTCCAGTCTCCTATAATGAAAAGGACATCTTTTTGGGGTCTTAGTTCTAAAAGGTCTTGTAGGTCTTCATAGAACCGTTCAACTTCAGCTTCTTCAGCGTTACTGGTTGGGGCATAGACTTGGATTACTGTGATAATGAATGGTTTGCCTTGGAAACAAACAGAGATCATTCTGTCATTTTTGAGATTGCATCCAAGTACTGCATTTCAGACTCTTTTGTTGACCATGATGGCCACTCCATTTCTTCTGAGGGATTCCTGCCCGCAGTAGTAGATATAGTGGTCATCTGAGTTAAATTCACCCATTCCAGTCCATTTCAGTTCACTGATTCCTAGAATGTCGACATTCATTCTTGCCATCTCGTTTGACCACTTCCAATTTGCCTTGATTCATGGACCTGACATTCCAGGTTCCTATGCAATATTGCTCTTTACAGCATCGGACCTTGCTTTTATCACCAGTCACATCCACAGCTGGGTATTGCTTTTGCTTTGGCTCCATCCCTTCATTCTTTCTGGAGTTATTTCTCCACTGATCTTCAATAGCATATTGGACACATACTGACCTGGGGAGTTCCTCTTTCAGTATCCTATCATTTTGCCTTTTCATACTGTTCATGGGGTTCTCAAGGTAAGAATACTGAAGTGATTTGCCATTCCCTTCTCCAGTAGACTACCTTCTGTCAGACCTCTCCACCATGACCTGCCCATCTTGGGTTGCCCCACGGGCATGGCTTAGTTTCAATGAGTTAGACAAGGCTGTAGTCCTAGTGTGATTAGATTGACTAGTTTTCTGTGAGTATGGTTTCAGTGTGTTTGCCCTGTGATGCCCTCTTGCAACACCTACCTTGGCGTCTTACTTGGGTTTCTCTTACCTTAGGCGTTGGGTATGTCTTCAGGGCTGCTCCAGCAAAGCGCAGCCATTGCTCCTTACCTTGGACGAGGGGTATCTCCTCACCGCCACCCTTCCTGACCTTCAATGTGGGATAGCTCCTCTAGGCCCTCCTGTGCCCGCGCAGCCACGGCTCCTTGGATGTGGGGTTGGTCCTCCCTGCTGTCGCCCCTGGCCTCGGACTTGGGTTGCTCCTCTCGGCCAGTTCACAAAAAATAAATTTTGTTTTAAATATTTATTTTTAAAAATAAAACTTATTCATACAATTTTGTTTGAGATGGTTTTTCTGCCTTACTCAAAACAGTGTTTTTGACCATCTCACCTCCTAGTTTGAGTAAATAGGTATTATGAAGAAAAAATTAGTAGAGTTTTTGGAGCTATTAATAGATATACAGGCCTGAGTTCAAATCTTATTTTTGCTATATACTTTATCTAAAACAGATAATCTTGTCTAAAATATTTAGCTAATAATATGTAAGTTATGGAACACAGTGAATTAAACAAAACAGAAAAATATCTGGCATATTCTGGTACATCTATTATCTTCTTTTTAAGTTTCATTTCCAGGGATAACAGGTCTCATGAAAAGCCTCACATGTTTACAATATAATTCCTATATGAATATCTCACCAAAATTTTAGTGGAAAAGTTCATCAATGCCTTTGAGTCCATGACTTTCACTCTAATACATTTTATGGGTTCAATTGTATAATAGGCCTAATATTGTTATAATTACCACTACTGAATAGAATTCTCTGTACATAAAATGACTGTCAAATTTCAATGGATCACCACTTCAAACAATATTTTAATTCATTCTTCTAGCAAGCATTTACTGTGTACTGTAGAAACAACTAAGATAGCATTATCTTACATAAGATGTATTATATAAGAAGCTCATCTTTTAAAGAAAAAGACCAGTATTATTATCATTCTATTACAACATAGAACCTGAGGAATAAGTAGTCTATGAACCACTAGCTTTGCCTAGAGACATAGGACTCACAGAAGTAGTAACAGGTGATATTACAAGATTATTATGCAAAGAATTTTATCATTACAAATAGAGAATATTTTAATAATATGTTACTTGTACATTATTTTATATTAATTTGTTTTCTTTTCTATGAACCCACAGATTGCTTTGTGTATGAATGCCTTGTCCCTAAATAGATTTACTGCATTTGAGAGAGGTAAATCCAGGGAACTTATAAAAAAGATTCTATTTTCAAAATATCATACCATATAACTTTTTCATAAAATATTTGTTAAATATAATAAAAATGTTACAGTGCTTTTAAACCTTTAAGAATTTTATAAATATTAATTATAGCTATTTTTAAAATTATTAAAGTCCATTTTATCATGTAACTGACTTATGTTACAATATTATCACTACTGAACAAGCAATAATCATGAATTTACCTGAATCTACAAAACCAAAGTTTTTGTTACTTCATATGAATTTCTCTGTAAGACTTAATAGCAAGAAAAGAAAAATCTTGTTTTAATGTGGGTGTGGGTGATTATCTGGGTTCACACAACCCAGATAGCTATGTGGCTACCTTTCCACAGCTGGCCTCTCATAGAAGTCAGCTCACATTTGTCCCTTAGTAAAGATACACATGGGGCTTCCCTGGTGGCTCAGTGGTAAAGAATCCGCCTACCAAAGCAGGAGACACAGGTTCAGTTCCTGGCTTGAGAAGATCCTCTGGAGGAAGCAATGGCAACCCACTCCAGTATTCTTGGCTGTGAAATCCCATGGATAGAGGAGGCTAGCGGGTTACAGTCTATGGGGTCTCAAAAGAGTTGAACATAACTTAGTGACTAAACAACAACCAAGATACACATAAGCACGTGGGCTGAATCTTGTGTGCTCAGAGAGAAGTCTTGAATTCTTGAGTATCAGTTCCATATCCACAAATGCCCAGCTCTCTTAAAGTTTATGGAACTTTATGAGGCTCAACATCTTTTACTTCTTTGTAGTTGTTCCCATGAAAGAGACAAACAGAATCATGCTAAGCCCGCACCCACACGGGGGCACCCACAGCTAGTTCACCCACCATGGTCTTCTTCTATACCCTCATGGCTGACATTTAAGAAATACACAAAATAAATTACTAGAAAAATTTATCTTCCTTGAGGAGGTCCAAATTCCTGTCCTTCCCCACTAGTGAAACACCGTGATTTAATAATTCAGTAGTCTTGCAAATAATCACATTTGAAGTATGACAAAGGAGAATTAAAAGGGGAGTCAGGGGACTTTTCTGGTGATGCAGGGGGTCCGGGTTCAATCCCGGATCAGAGAACTAGATCCCACATACCACAATAAAATATCCCACATGTAGCAACTAAGACCCAGTGCAGCCAACTAAATAAAATAAACCAAAAAAAAATTTTTTTTAAGATACATCCCTTTAGGAAAATGGCATTGAAACATGTATAATATCATATATGAAAGGAATCACCACTCCAGGTTTGATGCATGATACAGGATGCTTGGGGCTGGTGCACTGGGACGACCCAGAGGGATGGTATGGGGAGGGAGGAGGGAGTAGGGTTCGGGATGGGGAACACGTGTATACCTGTGGTGGATTCATGTTGATGTATGGCAAAACCAATACAATATTGTAAAGTAATTAACCTCCAATTAAAATAAATAAATTTATATTTAAAAATTTTTTAAAAAGAAAGGAAGGGAGCCAAGAAAGGTGGGTTTAGTCAGCTCTGCCAATGCAGATACTGCCAATCTGTATCACCATAGATAAATTTATAAATCTCTGTGCCTTAGGGCCTCAGGGCCTCAGGGCACCCAGGTTTAGAATTTCATGTACTTATGTATACTTTTACTAATATACATACACAAGGTTTCTTCATGTGAACAATAGGGGTATTGGACACACAGACAATTGAGCTTATTTAATCTGTAAGATTCTATAGTTATAAATAATTTATACCAAGTGGTAATAAATGCAAATTTTATTTATTTTGTTTTTCAAAACATCTCATAGATAGACAGGTTTGGTAAAGATTTAAATCATTTATTTGTCACTCTGTGTTTTTGAGGTTAATTTGTCTTATATTTATGGGAGAGCAGTGTTCTTCCTCCCAGTGATTTTTTATTATGAGGACAATAACATGGGCAAGATGCATGAAATTGCATATCTGCAAAATAAAGAATGCTTGTTCCTTATTTTTCTACAGCAATGCACTGATTCTACATGGATTCCTTTAATTACATGCTCGTAAGAACTAGAGAGCTGGAATATCTGAAAAATATGCAATGGATAAACATAGGCTTTTTCTTCTTTTTCTAATTTTATCTTACCATACTTATGCAACTGCCTTTATCTAGGAAATATAAGCTTAGATCGCTTCCATATAGAAAAGGATAACAAGATGATTAGAATGACAATACAACTCTTTCTAGAAGTCCCCATCAGCCTAAAGAGTTATGTGCTGTAACGATGCATATTTCAATTTAACCACCTAGTCACAACTAGGATAATAGAGAAAATCAATGCTGTTGGATTAAACATGCCTTCTGAAATATCATTAGGGGAAATGCAACACTATTCCAAGAAACAAGATAGGAAAGTTCGTCTTACAGTGAAGTCTGCCACCAATCAAGCTTTAGAATTGAAAATCAGAAAAACCTGCATGCAGTAGATACTCAGAGACAGGTAGAGGCCCGTATTCTTTTTTTCCTTCACTAAAGTTAAGAAAAAAAAAAAAAAAAAAGTAAAAGCATGGCATAGACTGTGTCTACACCACTTCATAGAAAGTGAACGATTAGGTCAACAAACTAGTTCAACAAAGACTCCTCCCCCAACTTGTTTAGTGACTTAATCAGTAGCCGTGACCTAGTGCTGCCTCTCCCTCTACAATTCAGTCTTTGGCTTAATGTTAACCTCGTGTTCTCAATGTATGTGGTTCATTATGGAGAATTAAGGAAACCCCATACTGAGAGGTAATTAAAGTTGAAAGAACAAATGACAAAGCAGGAAAAGGAAAATGATGAAAAAATATCAAGAATGGAGAGATGTTATGAAGATATGTAGTTCTTTAAAATATCATGGACATACACATACCTCTGATCTCTATTTCTCACTCCATTAAAAAATAAATCAAAATCTGAACTGAGCCCACAAAGGTGGTATTAAAATGTTAAGATTAAGAGAATTGATAAACAATTAAAAAGAGAAGGCTAAGGTGGAGAGGAGGGAGCACAGACTCCTTATAAATTAGAAAACATTTGTTTAAAGTTCATTTTATTTTTAAGTAAATGTAATGTTGAAAAATGTCAGCACATACTTTTATGTACTTTCTATTCCCCATAGGAATTTTGATTCACTCAAATATCTAGAACTAAGCATGCATAAATGGGTAGAAGTGAGAATCTATTTGTATAACCTTATCTGCAAGTTTTAAAATGCAAGTAGGGAAAAAAATCTAAGTCCTAAGTGCACTCTTAAGGTGGACTTCAGAGTCTACAAATTCATTAGAGAGGCATCTTTGAAAAGCAAGACCTTCTTCTCCTGTATTTTGAGCTGCTAATTAAATGCAAGCATATACCTGTTCTCTAAGTACACATCTTTAAGAAGATAAGCCAAAGTGGCCATAAAGTTTCTTTGCTTATATGTTTTTTTAAATAACATCATCACTCATGAGATAAACTGAGAAGCAGCTCTAAATTTAGATCACAAAACTAATCTCTCTAAAGAATAAAACTCTTATGTTTGCATTAATATAGCTGATACAAGTAAATTTTATGCTAATGGGAAATAAGGAAATAATTCAGTGTTCAGCCTGAGTTTAGGAAAAACTGTGTTTTTATAAATTCTGCATTGGTGCTAAGCAGAATCAAACAATTTAATGAGTGTTCCATCCAAAATACCCCAAGACAATTGTGTTCATATACTAACATAATTTATAGTCTGAAAAATAAAACTTTTAAAAAAAGCTCAAAAGAATGGTGTAGTCCTTGTCCATTGACTCTAAATTATTTAAATAGTTTCCACTGCTTTCAGGAGGAGTGGAAGCCTTCCTTAGTTGCTGTCTAAATTCATGAAAATCCTAAGCCCATTCCAGTCCTTTAAGGCCATAAACTCAAATTTTGCTCTTGTGAAGTCAGAACTTCAAAAGGAAATAAACAAATGTACATATTCTTCTCTATCATAAAACAACCTCGATTCTTCTTCCAAGAGGACTTTTTATTCAATAATTACTTTTTAAGCATAACTCTAACAGGAATATATTTCCCTTATCAGCTTGTTATCCTTTCAGGTAAAGCCAGTGCCTTTGATAGAGATCCATTAAAATTACTTTCTGAGAGTAGGTTAACAGTTACACTGTCTACACAAATTGCTTTTTCCAGCAACTTAAAATTATATAAATTTGTATTCAATTGAATCAATTAGTCTTATTTTTAAAGAGCATATTTGAACCAATATTTATATTCACTTACTTATTGAATTTTGAAAGGCCCTTTATCTGCTCAAGTGCTCCAAAATCCAGTGTGCTCCTTGACAACTGAAAGGGTTAGGGAAACTAGGCTGTTTCTGTATCATTTCACAGCTCCTAGCTTCTAGATAACTTCAATTTATTTTAAACTCTTCATGAATTTAGGTTTTGTGAAAGTTCAGTTATACCCTTTTGCAATAAAATTAATATTAATATATATCAGACATCAGAGAAAATAATCCTTACACCATATCACAGTTTGGGTTTCAGAAAATTTATTTTCGGTAATTTCAACAACATTACCCTAGAGGAAGAAATGGCAACATATTCCAAATACTCTTGCCTGAAAAATCCATGGACAGAGGAGCCTGGTGGACTACAGTCCAAAGGGTCTCAAAGAGTCGGACACGGCTGAGGCACAAGCTCAACAATATTAATATGTTTCTTTAACTCTTTAGTTCATGATAGGTAAGTCACTTTTAAAAAGTAATAATCATAATGCAGCTAGTTTTAGAAGCTTAAGAAATCTGGAGAATTTGTAAGACACTGGCCATTTGATAGCTAAGTCTTTTCTCTCTTTGCAACTAGCTTTTAAACCCAGGGTTCACCAAAATCACTGTTACCTCAGCTACTCTTTTATCTCAGTCATCTCCCCAGAGTTCTAGGCTGTCACGGGTAATGCGCAGGAGGTGAATACTGTAGAAGAAGAGAGAACTGTGGGATGACAGTGCATGTAATGGGGCAGAACGCACAGCCCACTGTTATCCCTCACCATCCAAACAGCATTTTGTTTACCTCCTCCCTTCCCCCAAAGCTGACAATCCCAGATGACTGCTCAAAAGCCATCTGAAGTGGTAGACCCCGGCTTTGAGTTTAAAATCCTTTACAACCTGCATACAGAATAAGTATTTAGAAATTTCTTTTATAACACAGAAGCATCCTACAAGAGTAGGAGGCTTACTCAATGTATGAAGAATATGCAAACAAGCAGATGTTTCATTTAGGCATTCTGAAATTTGACACACTATAGCTTGAGGCCATAAACAGTTAAAAAGTACAATACACTTTAAGGTGGCAAACCGAATAAATGGAGAGCTTTACTACCACTTTCTCCCACTGCCCTCCTGCCCTTTATATAACCAGCTGTCTGGTCTCTTGATTTAGCATTGTCCTCTGTTCAAAATGATGCTGTGGATGGCTGATGGTGTTGTTTTGCACGTGTGCAAGTGTGGCAAAAAGACACTGCGTGACCAGCAGTTCTATCCATCGGGTGTATGTGGGAAGGCAGCCATTTGGTTTACGGCTGTGGTAGCAATTTTCACAGCCTGTTACTGTTTATGGCTTTGGGCTCTTCACCTTGCATGCTACCTGACACCTTGACTCCAAACAAGTGACCTATTTTTCTTCACTTCATGATCTGCTGTTGTTGTTTCCTGACATTTTAGAGCCAGGCTGCCTCATTAGAAAACATACCTCTGTGAATCCTTATAACACCTCTCCTGTCTTCAGCAATCCACTCCGCTTCAGTTCCTCAGACAGCTGATACTTGGGTATTCTAGCATCAGAACTCAGACAACTGGTGTGGGTGGGAGGCAGGGAAAGACTTCTGACTCCCTAAATGTATCTCACAAGCTGTCATATGACTCATTATTGCTAAGGCACTGGTGATTTACATCCAAAGTTAAAGTGTTAAAGGTCCCCATAAATGATATCTGGAAAGGATAACCAATAATATCATAAAAGTCACTATGCCTTTAAAATCTACTCTGAGCTAGCCACTGTACATAGTTGTCCTTAAAACCCCAAAACTCCTGCAAGCAGTTATCATTGTCTTGTATTCATTATACAGATGAGGAAAGTGAGACTTCCAGAAGGGCTAAGTAAATTTTTTCAGGATGATATCTAGCAAGTGACAGGATGTGATTCAAACCCAGGACTGATTGATCCAAAGCCCAAGGCTGCCACAGGATACATTGATAATGCAGCTGAACAGCCCTGGTCAGTCATTCACACTGAGCACAGGAGCTGGGCTGCTCTGTAAATGTTTAATGAATCTGTGAATGAGCACCTTGCTGTGAATTAGTTTACCGGGCTGGCTTCCGGTTACCTGGCACGTATTGTGAACAAGTGACAGCCTGGACAAGTTCACTGGGTAGGAGGAAGGAATAGCCCCCCAGAGCAGAGGGCCCAGCACCAGTAGGCTCGCATGAGACACCCTCCAGAGAAACCAGGGAAGAATCACAAAATTACTGCAATGTTACAGGATGGCAGTGAGGAGAACAGAAAGAAAAAAAAAAAAAAAAAAAAGCAAAAATAAGAAAGTACCAAAACAACTCGGGGCTCTGTTGTAGCTCAAAGACTACTACAGGGCAATCACCCTTTCTTACCTGCTTCAACGTCTCACTTTCTCAATGTCTTGAACAACTTCAATGTCTCACTGCCATCACACAGTGAGGCAGTCATGGATGTGAGCTTCAAACCAGAGCTTTCCCCTCTGGGAAATACAGCCTCCCATATGCGCATTCAGACTTTAAATTCTTAAAATGCAATTTACCTCACTTTGAGCTGTATTTTTCTCATGCCCATTACCATTATCTCAATGTATTTCTCTTCTGGACTTGAATTGTAGAACAGAAAGATCTATATCCTCTTGAACACCATATAATCAGGTTACCCAAGGTGGCTGTTTTCTTGCTCTTTGTACACTCCTGCTTGACCAGACCTTACCTCACCTACACCCTACTCACAGGGATGACCTTTCCTCTTTAACCATAAAGCCTAATTAGTACATGCTGACATACTTGCTCTTGGCCCCAGCTAGAGATATTTCTAATCTTTAGATCAGAACGTCTCCACCATGATAGCTTATCAAAGGCAGGGGTGAGGGGCCTGCTCCTCTACTGGTTTTCCTGGTAACTGAAGAGTCAACTTGACATCAGTCCCCCCATAACTTCATCCCTCCCTGGTAGCAAAGACTGCCATCATATCCTGCCTGCTATCTGTGGTAGATGTTACTCCAAGACCTCACCTCTGACACGTAAGCTCCTCCTACTCATGAAACTCGGCTCTTTCACTGAGTCTAGCCCTTCAGTCTTGAGGCTGAGGAATTACGGGACTTACAGTGTGCAACGCTTATTCTAGCGCCAGAGGATCCACTGGGGAAATCTCTATTTCTCTTCACTGTTAACAAGCTAGGATAGTGACATGAAAACATCAGGGCACTGACAATGGCTGTGGGAGGAAGTAAGGGAAGGAAGGCAGATGGGATGAAAGGCTAGAAGGAGGGAGGAAAAACAATTTTTAAAAATGAACAGGATTAAAGGTAAAGTGGGTTGGAGGTTACTGTGTCTAGAGCCAGGGAAAGTGAACCGTGACTTAACTGGACCTGTGCTGTCATCCTGTGAAAGAATGGTTCAGGAAGAAACAGCAGCTAGTGAATAAGGGCTGTGAAATGAGCTTCTATGAGAGGGAGCCTAACGAACCCTGACAGGAGACATGGACTGATGAGGGCTCATGTGAGCTGCCATGGCAAAGGGCTACAGTACAAAGAAATAAGCTGGGATGTTATTTCTAAGGCAGGGGAAAAAAAAGAGCTCATGCCATGAAAGGTGAGAAGGAAAACCAGTTCAGAAAACCTGAATGAAAGCCAGCATCATCGGGAAGCCTGGTAAAAGCATTATTGTGAGGGCAAGAGGGATGGACACTGAGCCAGTGACTCATGTGACTCCAAGTAGAACAGTTCTATAGCGAGGCTGAATGAAGCCGGACCTGGGAACCAAGTGGCAAAGTCAGCTTCTTCTTAATGACAGACCAGCCTAGCCCTAGGATCAAAGTAAACCAATTTAAATAAGATTGATCAGGGAATCTCCTGGCGGTCCAAAGCTTAGTACTCCCCGCTCTCACTGCCAAGGGTGCAATCCCTGATCAGGGAACTAAGATCCCACAAGCTGCACAGTGTAGCCAAAAAAGCAAAAAAAAGTGAAAGGGCTAGTGACGGACTGGCAGGTAGGAATGAGAAGTACATGGAAGGATCTATTAACCAGTGAAACCTTGGCCGACCTAATGACTGAATAGTAAGCACAAAAGTAAGAATTTGCCATTTCTTTCTCTGGTATACCAATCTACCCTTCACTTTCCTTTTACTGTATTTAATCCAAGGTGCACATAACTTGTATTAAAATGTGCTGCACGGCAGTGAGCAAAGAGAAGGAAAAAGGATGAATCCTCACATCTCTGAGGAGTCCTTGGTCCCATTCCACTCAATTCTGCCTGCAATGCAGGAGACTCAGGTTCAATCCCTGGGTCAGGAAGATCCCCTGCCTGGAGAAGGGAATGGCTACCCACTCTAGTATTCTTGCCTGCAGAATCCAATGGACAGAGGAGCCTGGCGAGCTACAGTTCATGGGGTCACAAAGAGTTGGACAAGACTGAATGATTAACACACAGACACATCTTGTGGTTACACAGCATGTAGAATACCAACTAGCGATAATATCACCTTAAAATTATCTGTATCCCTTGCTTTCCAAATTCTCACTAATTGTTACCCTAAATTCAGGAACCAAAGGAATTTAGATAACACCACCTCTCACTTTACAAACCTGCTATGCCAGGTCTCAGTGAACTAAACGAAAGAGTTTTGGTGAAACGAAGTGTCTCACTTATGAAATACATTTGGCTGCTAATAATGAAGACTGGCAATAACAGTGGCTTAAATAGGAAGGAAGATGTTATACTTATATGTAAAGGAAGTCTGAAGGTAGGCATTCTAGGTCTGATACTAGAAAGCTACAGTCAACAGGAACCCAGGCTCCTCTCCTTCTTTTCAACTCTCCAAATCTGTGGCTTTTTTCATCAAGGTTACCTCAAGTCCAATACAGCAGCTAAAGCTTCAGTTATCATATCCTCATTCTAGTAGGAAACAGGAGGAAGTGGGAAATTAAAAAGGGTTCTCACCAGCTATTTGGCTTTGGTTTAAGAAGCCTGTCAGGACTCACCCAATAGCTTTTCTATCTCATTGGCCAGAATTTAATCACAAAGTCACATCAAGCTGCAAGGAAGATGGAAATGCAAATTTTATCTGGGTACCTAGCCATGTCAATAAAATCTAAACTTTCTTGTTAAGGAAGAATATTGTCTAATACCCATCAGTCTCACCAAAATATATTATTAATGCATTAAAAATACATATGATCCAATATAATTATTTTAATGACTTTTGAACAATCCCTTTCCTGGAATTCATTGTATGACTGTTCTCATCATTAACATATAAAATGTTAGTTAACGCCCTGCTGCTGCTGCTAAGTCGCTTCAGTCCTGTCCAGCTCTGTGCGACCCCATAGACGCCCTAACATCCCTAAATAAAGCCACTACATGGACTTAGTCTACCACTAAAAAACAGAATAGATGCACTGAAGCTTTAGTATAAAGTCTTTGTTATGGAACTGTACTTAGTAAAAAGTTAATCCATTTTGGATTCCAACCAGGAAACTATGGTTTTCACACACCTCCAAAGGGTAGTTAAGAATGTGGGTGAAGAGGCCTTAATTTTCCCATAATCTTGCTCAGCTCCAGCTCCACCCGTCCCCCAATTATTTGATATGAACAGTTTTCTCAAATTTATTTCACACACAGAAACACACACACAAGCACAAAACCGACTGCTAGTAAGTTCAACTTCACAATCCCTTGCACTGCTTTCCAGCCAGACTGCAGATTCCAGCCCTAAATTCCTCTAATATGGAAATGTTGAAGCTGCCTCTGTTGTGACTACAAAATTACTTAAAAGGACATAGATGGTTGTCCCCCATCTAGGAATTAGTATTAGGCTTTCTCATGTGTGCCATTAAAATGTTAGACCAGCTTTTAGGGGTTAATTAGAATCACCAGCAGACAAGGCAATGGCACCCCACTCCAGCACTCTTGCCTGGAAAATCCCATGGATGGAGGAGCGTGGTGGGCTGCAGTCCATGGGGTTGCTAAGAGTCGGACACAACTGAACGACTTCACTTTCACTTTTCACTTTCATGCATTGGAGAAGGAAATGGCAACCCACTCCATTGTTCTTGCCTGGAGAATCCCACGGACCGGGAACCTGGTGGGCTGCCGTCTCTGGGGTCGCACAGAGTTGGACACGCCTGAAGCAACTTAGCAGCAGCAGCAGCAACAGAATCACTAGGAAAGACAGAGAAACAGGGAAAGAAAGAGCACTTTATTTTCAAAGGAGTCTGCAAATACTCCCATTAGCCATTTAAACCATCCTACCCACACGAAGACATTAGAGATAATGAGAATGAGGTTCAAGATCCCATTGCTAAGGCACTTCTTCAAACTGGGGTGAAAATCCCACTATAAATAATGCATTAAAAAGCTGGGTGCTTTGTGCTTCCCTGCACTTTGATTCCAATATGGATCCTTATTATAAACAGCTCTTTTGAACCTGAGTGTTCACTGTTTCTTTCATTAGAAAGTGCTTAAGATTACTTCAGCCTAGATTTCACTCAGGGAGACTGACAAAGAGATATTATTTGCTTGAACTGATCTTTAACCCAAACTATTCTGTTTCCTTGGTGATTCATTCAAACACAGAGCCCCACTGAAATGGAAGAACCTTCTGTAATATACTCTATTGTGTTCAAAGTTTTAGCAATCTTGCCAGGTGTTTATTACAGATTGTTGGGGGTTATAATTACATGCATAAAAAATTGTTTAATGCTTAAGCCTTATTTTTTTATGACCAAAGTTTTTCTTTTTCTTATTTGATGCTGTATAACTCTAAGGAAATGTAAATAAGACAAAGCAGTTGGTGATACTGTGGTTTTATGGACCTATGTAAGAAAACAAGATGGATCAGTGGGTAAAGAAACCACCTGCAATGTGGAGACACAGGAGACGCAGGTTCAATCCTTGTGCTGGGAAGATCCCCAGGAGGAGGGCATGGCAACCCACTCCAGTATTCTTGCCTGGAGAATGCCATGGGAGAAGCCTGGCAGACTACAGTCCATAGGGTTACAAAGGGTCAGACATGACTGAAGTGACTGAGCAGCACTCATAAGAAATCAATACTGGATCAGTACTTTTGATGTTTGAAAATTCAGTATAACTTTACTTGCCCTGTTTTTAATCACATTATTTTGAAACATACTGCATGTTTCATACTATGCTAAGTCACTTCAGTCGTGTCCGACTCTGTGTGACCCCATAGACGGCAGCCCACCAGGCTCCCCCGTCCCTGGGATTCTCCAGGCAAGAACACTGGAGTGGGTTGCCATTTTCTTCTCCAGTGCATGAAACTGAAAAGTGAAAGTGAAGTCACTCAGTCGTCTCCGACTCTTATCGACCCCATGGACTGCAGCCTACCAGGCTCCTCCATCCATGGGATTTTCCAAGCAAGAGTACTGGAGTGGGGTGCCATTGCCTTCTCCGATGTTTCATACTATATGCTCTAAAACTATAGTACTGTGTTGAACTTAATTCCAACTAGCAGATATGAAACCTAACATATGTTGAGCACCTAATATATGTCAAAAGCTTTATAAAATCATATGTCCATGACAATCATGAGACATTGATATTGGCATAAGAGAAAAATGAGGATCAAGTTAAAAATTTTGTTCAAGAACATATAGATTCTGTATGGCTCTTCTCCTAAAACAAGGTTTGTTCTTTAGGAAGTTCAGTTCAGTTCAGTTGCTCAGTCATGTCCAACTCTTTGCAACCCCATGGACTGCAGAACGGCAGGCTTCCCTGTACATCACCAACACCTGGAGTTTACTCAAACTTATGTCTGTTGAGTCGGTGAGGCCCTCAACCATCTCATTCTCTGTTGTCCCCTTCTCTTCCCACCTTCGATCTTTCCCAGAATCAGGGTCTTTTCCAATGAGTCAGTTCTTCACATCAGGTGGCCAAAATATTGGAGTTTCAGCTTCAATGTCAGTCCTTCCAATGAACATTCAGGACTGACTTCCTTTAGGATGAGCTGGTTGGATCTCCTTGCAGTCCGAGGGACTCTCAAGGGTCTTCTCCAACACCACAGTTCAGAAGCATCAATTCTTCGGTGCTCAGCTTTCCTTATAGACCAACTCTGATATCCACACATGACTACTAGAAAAACCATAGCCTTGACTAGAGGGACCTTGGTTGGCAAAGTAATGTCTCTGATTTTTAATATGCTGTCTAGGTTGGTCATAACTTTTCTTCCAAGGAGTAAGCGTCTTTTAATATCATGGCTGCAGTCACCATCTGCAGTGATTTTGGAGCCCCCCAAAATAAAGTCAGCCACTGTTTCCATTGTTTCCCCATCTATTTGCCATGAAGTGATGGGACCAGATGCCATGATCTCAATTTTCTGAATGTTGAGTTTTAAGCCAATTTTTTCACTCTCCTCTTTTACTTTCATCAAGAGGCTCTTTAGTTCTTCTTTGCTTTCTGCCATAAGGGTGGTGTCATCTGCATTTCTGAGGTTATTGATGTTTCTCCCGGCAAGCACAATTCCAGCTTGTGCTTCTTCCAGCACAGCATTTCTCATGATGTACTCTGCATGTAAGTTAAATAAGCAGGGTGACAATATACAGCCTTGATGTACTCCTTTCCTGATTTGGAAGCAGTCTGTTGTTCCATGTCCAGTTCTAACTGTTGCTTCCTGACCTGCATACAGGTTTCTCAAGAGGCAGGTTACGTGGTCTGGTATTCCCATCTCTTTCAGAATTTTCCACAGTTTATTGTGATCCACACAGTCAAAGGCTTTGGCATAGTCAATAAAGCAGAAATAGATGTCTTTCTGGAACTCTCTTGCTTTTTCGATAATCCAACAGATGGCAATTTGATCTCTGGTTCCTCTGCCTTTTCTAAAACCAGCTTAAACATCTGGAAGTTCACAGTTTATACACTGTTGAAGCTTGGCTTGGAGAATTTTGAGCATTACTTTGCTAGCATAGAGATGAGTGCAACTGTGCGGTAGTTTGAGCATTCTTTGGCATTGCCTTTCTTTGGGATTGTAATGAAAACTGACCTTTTCCAGTCCTGTGGCCATTTCTGTGTTTTCCAAATTTGCTGGCATATTGAGTGCAGCACTTTCCCAGCATCATCTTTTTTTTAGGAAAGCCTAAAGCAAATAGTGCAGCTCTTTATAATAAATTATCTCACAAAGTGAAGAAGATTTGCTTTCGTGAAGTTTCTTATTCAGAGACAAGGTAGATGAATGATGCTTTATGCTTTATTTGTATACCCAGCATATACAAACGCATGGACTACACACATTAATGATGTACATATTGTTTTCTCTTTCATTGTATAAAAACTTCATGGAGGATGTGAGAGCTTGTATGTCATTATGTGACAACTGACCAGACAGATCTAGGTCGGAAGTCCTAAACTACTGGCAGATAGGTCAGCTATGACCCGCAGTCATGGATTTTGGTTTGCTTTTGTTTTCTCACTCATTTGGGATTTAAAAAAATTTAAACAGGAACTTTATATAAAATCCCAATTTCTGAGTTTCCTTGAAAATCAGAAGATTGGTTATCTGGGCCCAGACTCCCATGGAGCATCAGTCAGTTGAAACTGAGTATTTGCAGCTCCCTTTAGATGGAGCCTGTGCTCCATCTGGGTCCTGCAGCCTCCATCTGTCAGTTTTATTCATTTATGTTATTTAACTGTCCTTGGGATGCTATGAGTTTGTGACTTCTGAGGTTCTAAGCACCAGCTCCACCAAATTTTAAAAAGCAGAAATTCTAAGATTGTCAAATCCAAGATACATCTCCCCTCTTATAGTAATTGCATTTCATTCATAAAACAGTGTGTATTGGCTAAACTAGCCAACTTGGCCCAGGACGATTTGATACCTAAGCCAAGCAGGCTTAATCATATGCTCCCCTAGGAATCTGAAACTTAGAAACAACTATTTAATCTCTGCATGTGGCTAGAACTGTGACTGTAAATTGGGAAGGGCAAGGTGGTCATACTCTATCATTGAGTACATAGAGAGATCCCATTAGGAAAGAGAGTGAAAAAGAGAGAAGCAGAAATGAAGCCAGGCCCTGTATCCTTATAATAAATCTTGTTATTTGCATACATTGTCTTAAATGGTTTCCGTCTCTTAGAAACATTTGCCCTAGTCTTGAAAGCTGATGACTTCCTCTCTATGCTTCAATTTTCAAATTTCTGAAAGTTAAAAAATAAAACCTGAGAATACATCATTCAGCCTGTCAGACAGGATTATTTCAGTGCTCAAACAAGGTTATATGTTTTCTTTCAAAACTTTAAGTGTCAAACCATTAGTCACTCAGTCGTGTCCGACTCTTTGCAAGCCCATGGACTGTAGCCCACCAGGCTCCTCTGTTCATGGAATTCTTAAGGCAGAAACCCTGGAGTGGGTTGCCATTCCCTTTTCCAGGGGCGAAGGGATCCCTTCTCGACCCTGGGATCGAACCTGGGTCTCCTGCATTGCATGAATATTCTTTACTGTCTGAGCCACCAGGGAAGGCCCTTAAAACTTTAAACCGTTATACAAATCTAAGAGACTAGTATCATGACAGTTCTGATAAATGTTAAGCAACTGGAGACTTAATGGATGAGAAAAAGTGGGAAAATATTCATGGTTAGAGCAGAAGATTCATATATATAAATAATAAGAATAAGAATACATAATTTGACAGGGCCAACAATAAGGTGCCACTGTTTTATATCAGTTAGTTTCTAAAGAAATAGGTAGCATTAGAATATGCAATTTTTATAACTGTCTGAGTAGTCATTGCTGAAAACATAATTACCATAAAAACACAGGTTTTTTAAAAGAAGAATCTTACAATACAGATTTTTCAAAAGAAATTTCATTAAATTGCATACACTAAATGGAACTGTCTCCAAACAGTTGTTTTACTGAGTAGATATACAATCATTTTAATTACCAAAGAACCATAAGGTTTGATAACTTAAAAGAACATCCCTGAGAAACTGCTCAGCACTCATATTTTGCAGTTCCACTGAGGATCAGTGACTTAGCAACATTCATTTCCACATGTAAAATGAAAATCAAGATTTTTTAAATTCCAGAAATGTTTACAAACACAGTGATCATGATTATATCCCCAATTTCAGAAACAATGTAATGAATGAAAGGACAATTGAATGAATGAGTAACAGATACATGTGAGATGCAAAAAGCAACAAGATAAAGTCCTTGGACTACATGGTCTAATAGGAAGATGGGTCAGTTCACATGCATCTTTGACTACAGGAAAGAGTAAGAGAGGTGCTAGAACAGACACATGAAATGCTAAAGGTATTTGAAGACATAAGACTTCTTATATATTAGAGATTGAAAAACGGCTTCTTGGAAGTTGATAGGACTCCAAAGGGTGGGTTAACTATTAAAAGGTAGAGACAGTGGAAACTGGGCATATAGCTAGAGAGTGAGGGGTTGTCTTCCAGATTAGTAAAACAGCAGAAGACAACATGTAATGTGGGCCATAGGCCACTGTTTGGAAAGATACTGCAGAGAGCCTTGGGTGCCAAGATGAGGAGTTTGGACCATGTTCTGTAGGCAGTGGGAGCCAAAGAAAATCAGCATGTGGGAGACTGACCAGTTAGAAAAGCACTTCAGGAAATGAACTTGACAACTGAATGTGGATTTGTTCATGTAGGGCCGATATAGAAAATAAAGCAAGGTAAGAAGAGTAGAGCAACAAGACACAAAACAAAGGAATCCAAACAAACAAAAAGGGAACCTAAAAATGGGTTCTGCTTTCAGAAGCAAAACCAGCTGAGTCTGTAAGAATTGGAAAATAATTGACAAGTTGAAAGATATATAAGTGAGGGATTCCCTGATGGTTCAGTTGGTACAGAATCTGCCTACAATGCAGGAGACCTGGGTTCAGTCCCTGGGTCAAGAAGATCCCCTGGAGCAGGAAATGGCTACCCACTCCAGTATGCTTGCCTGAGAAATTCCATGGACAGAGGAGCCCGGGAGGCTCCAGTCCATGGGGTCACAAGAGTTGGACATGACTTAGTGACTAAATAACAACTATGTTAATTTTGTATGGGATACCTGCGACGTGGTTATTATAAGCAAAGTCTCCTAGGTCTGGAGACAGCTGTGTGGCAGGTTAGAAGGACCTGCTTTTAAGTGATGATATCACACTGAGAAATACTGAAGTCTAGAGTAGGGCTATCTTGATGAAGATATAATTAATTCATTTTTCATAAATATTGACAAATGAGGTAAAGACGACAGAGGAGTTAAAGGGTATTAGGGTTCTCCAGAGAAACAGAATCAACAGGATGTATGTATACATGAAAGGAGATATTTATCTTAAGCCAATGGCTTAGGCAATGGTGGCGACTTGACGAGTATCAAAATTTCTGATGAGGTAATCCCACAGACTGGAGATTCAGGGGGAAGTTTCCATATAAATCCAAAGGCAGTTAGATTGCAGAATTTCTTCTTGTTCTAGAGTTTAGTATTTGTTCTAATAATGTCTTCAACTTATTGCATGAGGCTCATCCACATTATGGAAGACTATCAGTTGTATCAAAGTCTACCTTCTTAAATGTTAATCTCATCCCCACAATATCCTTACAGTAACATCCAGGCTGAAGTATGACAATAATACTATGGATACTGTGGTCCAGCCAAGTTAAGAAGATCAGTTAAGTGCAGTGTCAAAAAGAAAAAGGAGTATATCAAGAAGAAGCAATCATCAAGAGTATCAGAAGCCTCAAGCATTTATAGTGGACACTCCAAAATATATGGCTACATCCTAATTTTGGAACCTGTGAACGTTACTTTATTTAGAAAAGGGATCTTTGCAGATGCAATTAAGTTTATTGAAATGAAATTATCCTCGATTATCTGCTGCTACTGTTGCTGCTGCTGCTAAGTAGCTTCAGTCCTGTCCGACTCTGTGCGACCCCACAGACGGCAGCCCACCAGGCTCTCCCGTCCCTGGGATTCTCCAGGCAAGAACACTGGAGTGGGTTGCCATTTCCTTCTGCAATGCATGAAAGTGAAAAGTGAAAGTGAAGTCGCTCAGTCGTGTCCGACTCTTCGCGACCCCATGGACTGTAGCCCACCACGCTCCTCCATCCATGGGATTTTCCAGGCAAGAGTACTGGAGTCGGGTGCCATTGCCTTCTCCATGGATTATCTGAGTGGGTCTTAAATCCAATGGCAGGTGTCCTTATGAAAGTAAGGCAGAGGAAGATTTGATACCCCAGACGAGGAGGAAAGCAATGTGACCACAGAGGCAGAGATTAGAGTGCTGCTGCTGCTGCTAAATCGATTCAGTCGTGTCCGACTCTGTGCGGCCCCAGAGACGGTAGTCCACGAGGCTTCCCCATCTCTGGGATTCTCCAGGCAAGAACACTGGAGTGGGTTGCCATTTCCTTCTCCAATGCATGAAAGTGAAAAGTGAAAGTGAAGTCGCTCAGTCGTGTCCGACTCTTTGCAACTCCATGGACTGCAGCCCACCAGGCTCCTTCATCCACAGGATTTTCCAGGCAAGAGTACTGGAGTGGGGTACCACTGCCTTCTCCAGAGATTAGAGTGATGGGGCCACAAATCAAGAAATGCTACCAGCCACCAGAAGCTGGAGAAAGTAAGGAAAGATTCTCCCCTAGAGTCTCAAGAGGGATGGCAGCTATGATTTTGGACTTCTGGCCTTTAAAACTGTGACAGAAAAAATTTCTGTTGTGTAAGGCAGTCTACTTTGTGCTAATTTGTTCAGTTCAGTCGCTCAGTCGTGTCTGACTCTTTGCGACCCCATGAATTGCAGCACGCCAGGCCTCCCTGTCCATCACCAACTCCCGGAGTTCACCCAGACTCACATCCATCGAGTCAGTGATGCCATCCAGCCATCTCATCCTCTGTCGTCCCCTTCTCCTCCTGCCCCCAATCCCTCCCAGCATCAGAGTCTTTTCCAATGAGTCAACTCTTCGCATGAGGTGGCCAAAGTACTGGAGTTTCAGCTTTAGCATCATTCCTTCCAAAGAAATCTCAGGGCTGATCTCCTTCAGAATGGACTGGTTGGATCTCCTTGCAGTCCAAGGGACTCTCAAGAGTCTTCTCCAACACCACAGTTCAAAAGCATCAATTCTTCGGTGCTCAGCCTTCTTCACAGTCCAACTCTCACATCCATACATGACCACAGGAAAAACCATAGCCTTGACTAGACGAACCTCTGTTGGCAAAGTAATGTCTCTGCTTTTGAATATGCTATCTAGGTTGGTCATAACTTTCCTTCCAAGGAGTAAGTGTCTTGTAATTTCATGGCTGCAGTCACCATCTGTAGTGATTTTGGAGCCCAAAAAAATAAAGTCTGACACTGTTTCCACTGTTTCCCCATCTATTTTCCATGAAGTGATGGGACCAGATGCCATGATCTTCGTTTTCTGAATGTTGAGCTTTAAGCCAACTTTTTCACTCTCCACTTTCACTTTCATCAAGAGGCTTTTTAGTTCCTCTTCACTTTCTGCCATAAGGGTGCTGTCATTTGCATATCTGAGGTTATTGATATTTCTCCCGTCAATCTTGATTCCAGCTTGTGTTTCTTCCAGTCCAGCGTTTCTCATGATGTACTCTGCATATAAGTTAAATAAGCAGGGTGACAATATACAGCCTTGAAGTACTCCTTTTAGTAGCTATAAGAAACTGATTAAAATATCTGAGAATAATACAGTTGATTTTGCTAACAAGAAGAAAGACATGATGGATGAATGGATAAACAAAACATGGTATAATACACACACTAAAATATTATCTAGCCTTTAAAAGGAAGGAATTCTACATGCTATACATGGATGAAACTTGAGGACAGTTTGGTAAGTGAAATACGCCAATCACAAAAAGATAGCTACTGTGTGATTCCAATTATATGAGGTACTAAGAATAGTCAAACTCATAGGGACAGACACAGAATGATGTTAGCCAGGGCCTAGAGGTTGAGTTGGAATGGAAAGTTATTTAATGTTGATATAAAGTTTTAATTTTGCAACAGGCAAAGAATTTTGGTGATTGGTTGCATAACAGGCGATTGTATTTAACATGACTGAATTGAACATTTAAAAATCATTAAGATGGGAAATAGTATGTGTATTTTATCACAATTTTTTAAAAAAGATAAGGTGTGAAGTCATGTAATTGGTATCACATTAAAGATGCAAGCAAGAGAGATTAACCAAACAAACAAGATTTCTATCATAATCTAGTCTCTTAAATAGGTAAAATACAAGAACCACTAGCAGTCTACGTACTCAATAAACCATTTCTCTAAAGTTAATACAATAACCTAACCTGAAATGAACAGCAGACATAATAAATTATGAAATTTAAGTGTACTGTCAATATTGACCAGAAACATTTTCATAAAACATCCGATGAAGGCATCAAGAATCCATTTGCTAAGGAAATTATCTGACTACATGTAGAAATGCTGATGGACAGTTTAAAAAAAAAAAAAAAAAATTTTGGCCATGCTGTTCACATCTTAACAAACATCTTCCCTCCTCAGATTTCCTGTTTTGCTACAGGAATTTTGTTGTTTCATAAACAATGCAGAAAAGTCCCTTGCAGTTTTAACTCAAACTACTATACTGGCAGAAAAAAAAGCATTATCTGGCAGATGCTGTGGTGGTCTTATCCAACCTACCTGGACTTTCTTCCTCTTCAGGGTTGAACATACAGGGATCTTTTCTAAGGATCAATATGGGAAAATTAATTTTTCTCATCTGTACATTTGAGTAATGTCAACCTCCTTAAGCAATTTTCCCTACTCACCAGAACATGAGTCAGTCAACAAATTGCAGAGGCACTCTCTGTGCTCAACAATGCTATGAAAACTGGTAAATCAGGGTGAACTGTCGTGTCAGGAAGAATTTGGTTAGAATGGAACTCCTCCTTACGTTTTTTAAATCCAAACAAGTTATAAAGCTCAGATTAAATTTTGGTTATAAAATATGAAGATGTTTTGTCTATGAGACAAATATGTCTATGAGAAATAAGAGCCTAAAAAACAAGGAACAGAAAACAGCAATCTATTTTGCTGTGAACCCCATTAAGAAAAGCAATTACCTACCGGCTAATTAAAAATGTCACATTTCAAAAGTGATTTTGTTAACTTGACCTTGTATTATTGGTCTGTACAAAGTATTTGTTGATAATCAGATTGTACATTTTTATACTTGTCAGTTCAAGGCCCTAAAAACAAAACACCTAGCTTTCTACCTAGAAAATTATAATCCAGGAGTCCTAGAAAAGTAGTACAAAAATAACCACCAAGATTATCCTTAGAGGGATTTCCCTGGTGGTACAGTGGAGAAGAATCTGCCTGCCAATGCTGGTGAAAGGGGTTCGATCCCTGTCCAAGAAGGTTCCACATGCTGTGTGCCCATAGCTTGCACACCACAAGCTTGCACACCACAACTACTGAGCTCACACTCTAGAGCCCACGAGCCACAACTACTGGAGCCTGAGCAACCTAGAGCATGCATGCTGCAACTTCTGAAGCCCATGCGCCTTAAAGCCTGTGCTTCGCAGCAAAAGAAGCCACCACAATAAGTCTGTGCACCCCAACTAAGCTACGCGCAGGCTCCGCCCCACAGCTAGAGAAAGCCCATGGGCAGCAACAAAGACCCCGTGCAGCCAGAAATTTAAAAAATAAATTATACTTAGACATGGAAACACATATTCATAAAAGCACAGAATGGAAAATAGTTTTTAATAATATGCTACAACTTTATCCTCACAAATGAATCTTGAATGATGGAACTGACCACAGAGGAGTACTCACGTCAGCTAATCTTTTTACTTTCAGTGGCTGTTTCTTTTTGGAATGAAGAGAAAGGAAAACCTTATCTCTAAATGGGCCCAACTAAAGAAAAAAAGGTAAGTCTGAAATTAATTTAAAAGCCTTTCAAATTTTGATGGGAAACTGCCTATTAATTCTTTTTTAAAAATCGGGAGGTGCGGGACCCTTTACATTAAATTGTACACACAGCAGAAGAGTAAACCAAGAAGGATATCTTGCACATCTTTTTAAAGCTGAAAACTTTTCAGTAAAACGTTCGTTTCCGTTTTTGAGCATCCTTTTGCTGAACCAGTGAAAGGCGCTGGCAGGGCAGACCCCAGAAAGGAAAGCTATCTTGCCAGCCCTGTGGTGCTTCACGGTTGTGGAGCCGGAGAAGCGGCGGCAAACACCGGGGACAGTGACCCTCGGCAGAAAGCTGGAGCAGCTGGAGTTGAGGGCCGAAGGTGTGGACCTGCAGTCCCGCAGCTGGGAGACGGTCCGGGTGACCGGAGGCGGCGGGAGCGCCGGGGGCGCGCAAGGACGCCGGGGGCCTAGCGGGGCGGGGCGGCGGTGGGTCGCAGGCCGATGACGCGCCGGGGCCGGCGGAGGAGCGGCCACTTCCTGGAGCCGCCGGCCGGGGCCGCTCGCTGCACTCAGCGCTGGAGCCGGGAGCCCGCGGCCGCCGCCATGTCCCACCAGACCGGCATCCAAGGTAACGGCGCCGGCGCTGCCCTTGGGGACGGGGCTCCCCGAAGGCCCCAGGCAGGCCGGGCGGGGCCGTAGTCGGGCCCGAAGCACTGGGAATCTGTGTCGGGGGCGAGCCGGGCCTCTGAGTCTCTCTGCGCTCCCTTGTCCCGGGCGCTCTCGGCCTGCCTCCGTCCCTGCCCGGGCCCGGCCGCCGCCACGTTGCGGACGGACCCGAAATTCGCCGGAGCGAAGGAAGTGGGTCTGGCGGCAGCCGGGGTGAAGGGGGCGTGCCTGCAGCCGCAGCCGACCTTAACCCAACTTTACGGGTTGGGAAGACCTGGAGCCGTGAAGGTGACTGGGGTCCCTTTATTGTCGAGAGACAGGCGAATTTTCTTTTTCACGATCCAGAAGAGTTGTTACATGATTTGAATTATAAAAAAGAAAGATGCGGGAATCTTTTTCATTTCTACTAAGAATGCTTCCCAAACTCTTCCGCGCTTTCTTCCAAAAATGGGAACATCAGCACCGTTGTATATATCCTAAGTAGGAGGTGTCTTGGTCGTTCTTAGGTACTCCTCAGGGAACTGAAAAGTCTGATCTGTGTGGCATCGTATAATTATCCCATTCAGGCAGTTGAATGTGCAATTTTAATTGACCTGTGTTATTTCCTGGCTTGCGAATGGGCAGTTTGAAAGCTCTCACCTCATCAGAATCAAATAATATGTCCCGGGGTTACTCGCGATCACTTAACGAGTTCTAGTGTAAACACAAGATCTTCCTGTTAATAGACAACGAATCTTTTCCCCAGATGAACATCTAATTGTGTTTTGTTCGTAAGTCTTTGACACCACCCATACCTCCTCCTGCACACACAAAGAAAAGCAAAATAGTCTCGAATCTAAAAGCACTCTTTTATTTGCGTTAGTTTTGATGCATGGATATCTAATTACTGACTTTGATGCTTGAGTCTAATAGCAAGCACTATTAAAAGTGGTTCTTGCTGTCAGTATACACCCCAAGAACAAAATCAGAACGAAACTGAAGTTTTAATAGCACAAGGGAGAGGTTATTAAGTATACATTTGCTCAGTGAGATTACTCCAGCTTTTTGAGAAATACGAGTCAGAAAAGTGTGATCACAAGTATAAACTTGAAGGAATTTTATTGACTTCAATCAGGATAGGGCATTTGATGTTTATTGTCATCTTTAAACATGAAAATGTAGAAAATGAATTGATGAAGAGGGTGTTTTTATTTATCATAAACTTGAAATTGGACCAGAAGAGAATGAAAGCAGATTTTCAGCATTTTCAAACAATCAGTAAAGGTATTTCTCAGATTTGTAATTTGTTCATTATTGGGTTTGAGAAACTTTAATATATTCATTCCCAATTCTAACATAGCTAGAACAGGTTAGAATTAATACACTTTTAAAACATACTTATGTTTCTTAGCTGAATATGGGGCTTCGCTGGTGGCTCAGTGGTAAAGAACCGACCTGCCAGTGCAAGAGATGTAGGTTTGATCCCTGGATGGGGAAGATCCCCTGGAGAAGGGAATGGCAACCCACTCTGGTATGGTGCCTGGCGGGCTACGGATTAGGGGATCGCAGAAGAGTTGGACATGCATGACTTAGCGACTGAACAACAACAGCAACAACAAAAGCCGTGTTCAGTGTCTGGTATACCTTTTAAGTTTTATAATTTAAATTACTGTTAATAAGAAAATATTGCATACTCAAGATTTTTTCTTTGTATTATATTTCATGTTTTCCTTATTCAATTAGCATTATTATTGTAGCATTAGAAAGTATTAATGCATAAATATTACTTTTCGGTATCTTTTTGCACAGCAAGTGAAGACGTTAAAGATATCTTTGCCAGAGCAAGAAATGGAAAATACAGACTTCTGAAGATATCTATTGAAAATGGTTAGTTAAACCTTTTTTGTTCTTGAATTATTGGGTGTTATGTTTTGAAGCTAAGTCATTCTCAGTGATTTGGACTATTCATAAATGTGAAGCAGGTTCAGAGCTTGCCTTCAGTTAACCTGGATCCTCTATATTTTGGGCATTTCCTGAAGGCCCCTGCTTACCTTCTGAATTCTCTAGTTGACTATCAGGGAAACAAAAAGATGTTGGTTTTGGTGTGACATATTCCTCTCACTTTTTTGTGTCTCAATTTCTGTATTGCAATCTGTATCTAATGTCAGTGCTTGCATCTCTGGAATGAAAATCAGTAACAGGCAATTATCTGAAAAATAAACAGTTATTTGTGAATTATTTTTCAATAAAGTTAGTTTGAAGTAGAAAGAAAGGGTTTTAAACTGCCTGTTTTCTCAACTTGATTGTAATGTTTGCTGCAGAAATGATTCCCTTTTCTTGTTATGGGAAAAAGTTCTGAGAATATAACAAAGTGTAAATTGATCCTTTCAAAATAAAGCTGAAAGGGAAATTAATTGGGTGGGAGAGTCTTTTAATTTGCCTGGTTTGAGTATGAGTAATTAAATTATAATTACTTAATCTCAAATGAATATGTTAAAACATCCCATTGGCCTAATTTCTTAATTACCTTGAAATATTTTGCTTTGGAAAAATACCTTGTTCTTTCATAAACTGGAAGTAAATCTAATTTGGTTTCCAGTTTCTCTTATATGTTAAAATAGTTTGAAAAATATGCAGTTCTGCATATGTTAACACACTCAATGAGAATAAACATATACTGTAAAGTAGTCTGTTTTAGAACTATTGAACTAAAATTTTAAGTGTTATCACTTTCTAATTGACTTAGTCAAGTAAGTAAAATGGAAAAGTTGATATAACTCACATCTCTACAACAGAAAAATGACAATATTTTGTCTGTCACTTCTCTGGTTTTTTGTTTTGAGAAAAAATTTTAAATAAGGAAATTATGAAGAATAAATGACAAATACTTCCATCCTTCTTAAATTAATAACTGCTAACATTTTATCAATTTGCTTCAAACCCTTTGTAATTTGATGTTTAAACAACTGTACTTTCCGACCTTCTCCTGAGGAAACTATATTAGGAACTTTTTTTGTATGTGCAATCCCTAAATAACATATAGTGCTGTTTTTGAGTTTTTAAGTTGATATGAACTGATGTCTTTTTCTGCATCATTCCTTTTCTGTAAATATTATTTTTATAATTAGTTTTGATAGAGGCTCATTAATTCTTTTTAAATATGAATAGAATTTTATCATATGACTGCCACATATTTTATGTCCCTTCTCTTACTGATGAACATGTGGGCTATTTTCAGTTTCCACTGTTATTTTATAGTGCTGCAGTGAATACCTTTGTATATATGTGCAAGAGATTCTCTATGCAGAATACAGTCTTGATTCTCAAATAATGTCTCAAGGTGACTGTACCAATTTATGCTTGTGGACAGATTTTTAAATTTGTAGTACTGTGGCCAAGTAGGAACTAAACCTGTTTTTATTTAGTATTTCTTAACTGTGCAATTCAATGTTAATTTCAGAAATCACACCTTTGAGTGGTAGTAAGCTTAGTTAAATACATTTTGTTGATACTTTATAACAAACATTTGGAAAATAGACTATAACTACCCTTTCTTCAACCATCCAACTCAGCTATTTATAATCATTTTTGTCTGTACCTTTCTTGTTTTTTTCATAACATTATTTTACCTATGCTGGTCATAATTTTTACTTTTTAATACTACTTTATATTATATTTTTGTATATACTAATATTATATACTCCTATATATTGTATTGTTACAGCCAAGGTCCTTTTCATATATTGATGTGAATAGACCAATTAATAATTACATATTAATTTATTCTTCTATTCTTCATTATTCTACCATTTGGTATTTCAAACCATTTATGTGTCTTAAAAATTGTTCTTCACAGAGAAACTTGTGATTGGGTCGTGTAGGAAGCCTTCAGATTCCTGGGATCAGGATTATGATTCCTTTGTTTTACCCCTGTTGGAGGACAAACAACCGTGCTATGTATTATTCAGGTTAGATTCTCAGAATGCCCAGGGATATGAATGGATATTCATTGCGTGGTCTCCTGATCATTCTCATGTAAGTAATTTTTGGTAACATGTTTAACATTAAATGGAGAGGGAAATGGCAACCCACTCCATTATTCTTGCCTGGAAAATCCCATGGACGGAGGAGCCTGGTTGGCTATAGTCCTAGAAGTCTAAAGAGTTGGAGACGACTGAGTGACTTCACTTTCACTTTCACATTAAAAGCTAGAAAATTTTTTTCTGAAATATTCCTAGGCCAAGAAAAAGTTAGGAAGCAATAGTCTTTCTCATAAAAGGGAATGATGATGGAAAAAAGTCCTTGGATTGGTAATGTAGAACCAAGGATAATTTACTGAGATTCAGAAATCTTGACCTTGATTGAAATCAGAAGAATTATTATTGGTTTTAAATTTAAAAATTTGTGGCTATTATAAATGACTTTCTGGACCTCTCTGAAAAATAAAGGTTGCTATTTTGCTCTGAGCATAATAACAAATAATTTTTACAGAACTAACTGAGCATTATATGAAATATTCTTAATAGCTACTATTCAGGTGATGAGCATACATACAGATAAGTATTTCTTTTAGGAAAGTTGAGTGATGGTGGTTTAGTCACTAAGTCACGTCCGACTCTTGGACTCTTGCGACCCGTTGACTGTAGCCGGCCAGGCTCCTCTGTCTATGGGATTCTCTAGGCAAGACTACTGGAGTGGTTTGCCATTTCCTTCTCCAGGGGATCTTCCCGACCCAGGGATTGAACCTGGGTCTCCTGCATTGCAGGCAGATTCTTTACCAACTGAGCTATGAGGGAAGCCCTTAAGTGTTAGAACAAAAAAATTAATATATGGATACAGTCCAATATTTTAAAGACTTAATTCTTTCTTCTTATAGAAAAATAATAATTTTAAAGTTTTGTAGATATCATTCTCAAAAGTCATCCCCTCCTTTAACTCTATATATCTTGTTTGAAAGAAATACTGAATTTGACAGTGCAGAATTATGAAATGATTTCTATTTTGGCAGTTATCTTTAGTAGTTCCCTGTAGATGCTATAAATATCAGACTCCTTAATAATAGTATATTGTGTAATTCTTTTCATCTTTGTCCCTCATAGAATGTTTTATGCCATAGTTATGCCATGAATATTTGATTTTTAATTAGTAATATCTCACCGAGACTTGCTTTGAGTAGAATGTCACTATCAAGATTACTTTATCTCAATGACTTTAAAGTAATGTTTTAAGTAGCTTCTTTTAATTATTGAATTCATTTTATACTTTGAAAAAATGAAGAATTTTTTAAAATTTAGCTTTTTCTACTTTTTGAGAAATGGCTTATAAGTTGAGATCTACCTTAGTAGCTGTTGATGTTTTAGATGCCAGTGTTATGATGCCTGTCTGTATCCACACATTTTAGCATGTTACACTTGATGGACTTTGTCACAGTTTATTTTTAATGTGCTTGACGGTTTTAAAACATTCATTAAATGCTATTTTTGTAATGATAGTTTTCACCTGTAAACTTACAAGTAAACTTTCACAATTGCTAGGTTCGTCAGAAAATGTTGTATGCAGCAACAAGAGCAACTCTGAAAAAGGAGTTTGGAGGTGGCCACATTAAAGACGAAATGTTTGGAACAGTAAAGGTACAAAACTTATATTTTATATGGAGTCTATGTGTTGCAGTTAAAATGCTTAAAGAACTTCTAGGTAATGGGGTAATTAATGTGAATTCTGATTGGTAAATCTGTAAACATAAGAATAAGAGAAAACGTTTCATATGATATCCATATTAACTGAAACATACAATACTCACCCTTTTAAAATATGTTGACATCTCAGTTTTCAAATGCTAGAATCTCTCTTCGAGATCATTTAGTTCAACCCCTCATTTAGTTCAATCTTTTCATTTTAAGGACGAGTTAATAGGCTCAGAAAAATGAGCCTATTAAAAGAAACAGTAGTTAAACTACTTAAAAGAAACAGTAGTTTTTAGGTATTTTGAACATTAATACTCATAATATGGAAGCAATAAATATATTATTTAAACTGGAATATTGAGAGGTAAATTGATGATTGGGGTAATTGTTGATTAATATGTATGTTATGATTAAGAATTTACTTCATTATAGAATTTGTATGGTAAATACATGTATTTGTACATATACCCCCACATTCAGAAAATCACACTGTATTTTTTGAACAGATTTTTTGTTTTGTTATTCAGAGCTTTTATTGTGATTCAGTGAGTATTACATTCTGATGGGTAGAGCACAAGACTAGCTGGGAATGCTTTGCTTATTCACACTAGTTGTGAAGTGGTCTGGTTTCTCAATTCTAGTTTCAGTCTTAAAACCACAAAATGTTGATGAGAAGTAAATTTATTTGGAGTAATTTTTCTTTTAAATAAGAACTATAATTATTTTCTATAAATAATTATATAAAATAAGAACTATAATTATTTTCTATAAATAATTATAGTACAGAATTCATAATCTGAGGATGTTGATTATTAAATAATTATGGGGAAGGCTTCCCAGAAGGTTAGTAGTAATTGTCCTGTAGACTTGAAGCATGATCAGGTTCATCATGTGTCTGGCATTACCACCACCACACTCATTCAAAAGAGTAGTAATTATAAAGCTTTAGGAAATGAAGCATAGCTACTCTCCTTAAAACTTTTTGAAAACTGTAGAATAGAATATTTTTTAAAATAGAAAAGTAGTAAGATTCTTGTTACCATTTATTTTCAATTAAAATATTTTTTGTTAATAATTTTGTTTTTCCTAAAGTAGCCTCACCGGAGAAGGCAATGGCACCCCACTCTAGTACTCTTGCCTGGAAAATCCCATGGATGGAGGAGCCTGGTGGGCTGCAGTCCATGGGGTCACTAAGAGTCGGACACAACTCAGCGACTTCACTTTCACTTTTCACTTCCATGCATTGGAGAAGGAAATGGCAACCCACTCCAGTGTTCTTGCCTGGAGAATCCCAGGGACGGGAGAGCCTGGTTAGGCTGCGTCTATGGGGTTGCCCAGAGGCCGACACGACTGTAGTGACTTAGCAGCAGCAAAGTAGCCTCACAACTAGTAACAGTCAATTTCTGTGCTTACAGGAAGATGTATCATTACATGGGTATAAAAAATATTTGCTGTCACAGTCTTCTCCTGCCCCACTGACTGCAGCTGAAGAAGAATTAAGACAGATTAAAATTAATGAGGTATGTTACCATTTTGAAATCTTGCAAGAGTTGAAGTGCTTAAAAGTATTGTTATTTTTAATTAATAGATGAAGAGGTAACTGGAGAATAAGTTGAATAGCTAACATTCTGTTCCATTTAGAGACAAGACCATGTTCAGTGTGTTTTTAGGAAAAAGTTGGAAGTAAATATTAAACTTCATGTCAGTTTCATAAATAGCTTTCTCCTGTCTTTATAATGTATGGGTTAGATGAGTAATCCTGTTAGAAGTACAGCTGTTCTTAATTTCATACTTTGAATTCTAAATAAGTGGGAAAAGCTTATGTTACTTACATAGTGTGAGGTATATGATGTCTAATAAGGTTGCCTGAGGAAGGTTTGTTTTGTTATTTCAGAGAATACTAATGACTAAAGAGAGTAAAACATGTATGCTATAGTGTGTTTAGGATTTCTAGAGGCTCTGTAAGTTGTCTATGGGCACTGCCTGGATGGGTGTGTGCATATATATATATATATACACGTAGGAGATGGTTATATGAGTACTTGTTTAGCACATGGGTCAATAAATTTCATCCATATTATAGTTTATCATTTCTAATGTATTTACTGCAGCAATTTTAACTTAGAATAGCTACTGTATTTCTACTGGAATTTTACAGAAAAGAACAAGTAGCAGAAACTACTGTTTACTTCTCTGAGTAACAGACTAATAAGAATCAGTCTGGAAAATGAGTATTATTTATATTGACCTGATAGCAAGGATCTATCATTATTATTTTAGCTCAGGTTATCAGAGTATGGACTTTTACATGACTTTTTTTAACAAGTTTGATAGTTTGTTTTATTCCTTGCAATCAGAACCCAGAGGATCTTATTGGGGTATGCATTTGCATATGTTCTATAATGTTTTCATTATCCAATGCCATTTATGCTGTAGAATCTCCATTCATTTTTTTTTAAGTAAACTTTCAATTTTGACTTTGTTGCAGTACTGCAAATGAGACCCTATACTAAAATATCATTTATTGAGTGTAAAAGTCTTAAATATGTGCATTGAAAGCTTTCTTGAAGTACTCTTCTTCCAATACATGCACACCCATGTTCTTAGGAATGAAAGCTCTCAAGTCTGGAACTTCTGCAGTAGTACAATTTGTTGAGCTATGTTGTGTCTTTGTATATTGTTTGTACTCCTTTCAACTCTGCATGGTGTTTGTGTTGCACTTTATGTCTAGAGGAACAAAGTTCTATATATATTGTATTTATATCACAGTGTTCATAAGTTTTATCAAGTAAAATATTATAATTAAAAGTATAATCTGAAGATACTTCAAAGAGCTTGTGTGTAGCTCATGGCAGTTGTGCCAAACCAAACATATAAACAAAGTCCTGCTAACATTGCACACTCACTCAGATGTTCACTTTTGGCATTTTCATCAAAATGTGGCATACACTCTGCATGTTGACAAAGTGCTAGCAGAACCTGAGATGAATGTGAACAATTTGCCTTCTAAGTTCATGGTGTTTTAAGTGTTACTTTTAATTATATTAAAATGGGCAGAATTAATTATATTAAAAGGGTGGAATGGCACTCACTCTGTAGAGTTTAGGTTTTCTTTGCCATCTGACACTGCTTAATGCTAAAATTCATCAGTAAATTGAATCTGTCATACTAGGTACAAACTGATGTGAGTGTGGACGCTAAGCATCAAACACTACAAGGAGTAGCATTTCCTATTTCTCAAGAAGCTTTTCAAGCTTTGGAAAAATTGAATAACAGACAGCTGAACTATGTACAATTGGTAAGAGACATATGATTATTATGAAGTGGCTTCTCTCTTCAGTACCTTTGGCTTGTATTAATATAAGGTTTGTTTTTAATGGATTTTAAGTCTTTTTTTTTATTCATTGTTTTTAAACTTAAAAAAGCAAATATATTCACTGGAAAAAGTGAAATTATGTAACTTTCTCCTTATCTCCTTGTTTTTTTAATTATAAATTTTAAATTTCTGTGTATCTATTTTAATAAGTATTTTGTTTCTATTGACAGGAAATAGATATAAAAAATGAAATCATAATTTTGGCCAACACAATAAATACAGAACTAAAAGATTTGCCAAAGAGGATTCCCAAAGATGCAGCACGTTATCATTTCTTTCTGTATAAACATTCTCATGAAGGAGACTATTTGGAGTCTATAGGTATATGGTACTTTTTTTTTAACATGTTGCTTTTTGTTTGCTGATTGGCATTTCATCACTATATTCTTTCTTATTTCTTGGCCAGAGGGCTTAATTGTAGTTTTACAAGATTTAGTATTTGCTTTAATTGATATGCTGCTAATTGGATTTATTATTATTTTAATTTACAGTTTTTATTTATTCAATGCCTGGATACACATGCAGTATAAGAGAACGAATGCTGTATTCTAGCTGCAAGAGCCCTCTGCTAGAGATTGTAGAAAGACAACTACAAATGGACATCATTAGAAAGGTAGTTACCTAATTATTTATCTAATTTATTTTACCTAATTTATCTTATTGATATATTTAATACCTATTTAAAATTCTTCAATTTTTATTACATTTTTATTGTTTTCATGTGATTCATGATGTACTGTAATTTGTAAACAAAAAGGTTTTTTTTTTTTTCCTTGTTCTCATCATGAATCCTTAGGAAATCCTCTTAAGTGCTTGGGGATGATCTATTATGATCCCAGCCTCCCTGTAGATCTAATGTTTAGCCACAAGGTACATGTGGCTATTTAAATATAAATAAAAATTAAATGAAATTTAAATTTCAGTTCCTTAAAAACACTAGCTACATTTCAGGTGCTCATTTTAGCTAACGTGGCCAATGGCACTGTATTTGGTGCAGAATTTCGAGGATAAGTCCACATTGCAGAAAGTTCTGTTGGACAGTGCTACTAAAGCTGCATGTTTCTTATTTTCTCAAGACTTTATTAGTAAGAAACCACAGTCTTCATTTATAACTGAGTCATGGGATGTTGAGAATCTTTCCAGTTGTTGGGAAAGAAGAGTATGGGCATAACATAAATTTGGGGAACTAAGTTCAAGTTTTCTTAAATGCAGGTGAGTCATGGGGAAACATATGGTTTATTCTTGACCTCTTCAACTCTTAAAACACAGGTCCTTAGAAATTACCAGTGTTTTAGATACTGAGCATTCTAAGAGCTTTTAAAGTTCTTAAGAATCACCTATAGCAGGGGCTGGCTCACTCTTTCTACCAGAAGACCAGATAGTAAGTATTTTAGGCTTTGCCAGACCACATATGGTCTTTTTCACATATTCTTGTTTTATTATTTTGTTTTTTACAACCCTTTAGAAATGTAGAACACACTCTTAACTTGAACAAGATTTGTCCTGCAGGCCACGGTTTGCCAACCTGTGAAACAGAGTGATTTCAAGTGACCCAAGTGATGAAGGCTCCATTAGTAATGTTTCTGGAAAATATATAGTGTACTAAAGCAGAACAACTTAAGAATATAGTGATGATTCCTACTATACTATTTTTAAACATTAGTTAAAATGGAGAAGAAAGAACCAGACATAAAATAAATATAGTGGATTATATATTCAAGCAACTCTGTTTAGCTCCCACCTCCTCCCCCCAAAAAAGAGTCAAGTGAACTATTTTCATATGGTCCTAGGTTCTTTCTTGCTGGAATGGGTATTATGTATTTATCTGTGATCATTCACACCTGCAAACGTTGTTTGTATTAGGTTTTGAATGTTGTGTTTTTTCATACTGCATCACACTTTGCTAATTTCGCCTCTTACAGATCGAGATAGACAATGGGGATGAGTTGACTGCAGACTTCCTTTATGAAGAAGTACATCCCAAGCAGCATGCACATAAACAAAGTTTTGCAAAACCAAAAGGCCCTTCAGGAAAAAGAGGAATTCGAAGAATAATTAGGGGTCCAGCTGAAACTGAAGCTACTACTGAATAAAGTTATTATAATACTAGTTTTTTAAGAGTCCAGCTTTTAGTACAGGAGAACTGAAATCATTCCATGTTGATACAGAGTAGAGGGGAAAATTGTACTTTTTGAAAATTAGCACTTTTCACTTCTGTATGTTTATAAAATTAATGTTAAAGAAGACTTATGATTTCTGAGTTAAATCTAGAAAAGAGTTCAATATAATGATGTTTAATTTCATCACAGTTTTCATAGAGTGATTATTCCACAGTTTTCATATAATTCTTAAAATTTTTATACAGTTGGGCCAATTCAGAAAAGGCTAATGTCCAAAAGTAAGATACAAGTCTTATTACTGTTTGATGATACATCTTTTTTTTTTTTTTTTTTTTTTTTTTTAAGAGAAAGACCTTAAAATATTCATTCCACTTAATGAATACGTTAAGGACCAGGTTAGGTTATTTTCTAAGCTGAAAACTTCATGTGCCTAGGAAAAAGTGGAAAGTTGCTTGCTCTGAAGAGCAGTGCTCACTCAGACCGTGGGATCATATCTGCAATGTTTAGACGGTGCTTTATTGCAGCAGTCTTTTCTATTTGACTTTCTGGTTTTTTAAATGGCTTTAAAGTTGCAGAAGATCAGCTCACTCTGAAGCCTTAAGGGTACTAGATATTTTCTATACTATAGGACTTCTGATGATGTTGAAAGACATGTTTAAATACCTTTATTAAATTCTCATTCTAGTGCTATAAAATTTTTTCCATTTCAAAAGTAATTCATTTCATTATATGTAGTGTGAGGCAAAATATTTATGTTTAATTGAATATCAAGTTAATATTCGAAAGAAAACAAAACCGATGTCAACAATATTGAAAACATTTTAAACATCACGATTGATTTGTCTAAAACCATACACTAATAGGCAAATTGTGTTCTTTATCACTTTTGAATGAATGTCCAGATTTAAAGTCCTGGTACTCATCAGCCTAACACAGATTAAGAATATGTTTCAGTTTATATCATATTTCAAAACACATTTAACTGTTTCCTAAAGCTTTACATTTTTAGTTACAACCTCCAGAGATTTTGAGCCTCATTTTCTTCAATACTTGAAATAGAGGGAGCTAGAACACTTCATCATGTGTAATCTGATAAACCTGCTGCAAGAGCCATAATTTTGAGGACTTTTCTAAGTGAATTGTGGGGATCCAGGATTTAGAATTTCTTGATCTAAACTTGCATAAAGGAAATACCAGACATGCACATTTCATAGTATGAAATAAGAAAGTCATTTTTACACTTTATTATCTAAGGTAATATATGCACCTTTCAGAAATCCAATGTGTGTTCAACTAAAGCATGTTAGAATAATTATGAGTTGACAGATTTTGTTTTCTTCCTAGAATTAAGAGTATTTGTGTGGGGTTTTGTTTGTTTACAAATAATCATATTTGCATATTTAAACATGCAAAGTAAGTACGGTAATGTTGCACTTTTTTATGAAAGAGTTAAGTTTTTCGGTGGGTGCACAGACACAAACACATACACACTACTGCATCGAGAATCCTGGAACTGTTGACTAGAGACCAAGCTGCTGACGCTCTTCTTTTCAGTCGGGAAGAATGTTAACCTGTCATATGGTATAAAATAATTTAGTAGTGAATGTTTTTCTATACCATCCATGTGCAATTATACTCTTAAACTCTATTACACTACATGCAAGTGAACATTCCAGAATATAGATGTGATTATATAATCTTTAATTATTAAACCAATGATTGTTGAAAATCAGTGATGCATTTGTTATAGAGTATAACTCATTGTTTATGTTTTGGGTGATGTCATAACAATAGAAAGTGAATAAAGTATTCCCAGTAAATTTATATAGCAGTGAAGAATTACATGCCTTCTGTGGACATTTTATAAGTGCGTTTTATATTGCAATAAAATTTTTCTCTTTAAATTGCATCCTAAGTTGATTTTTTAGTATAACCTTTCTTTTTTAATGTTTGGACAAGTCTACATAATGCAATTGGCTTCCCTGGTAGCTCAGGTGGTAAAGAATACACCTGCAGTGTGGGAGACCTGGCTTCGATCCCTGGGTTGGGAAGAGCCCCTGGAAAAGGGAATGGCTACCCACTCCAGTATTCTGGCCTGGAGAATTCCATGGACTGTATAGTCCACGGAGTTGAAAAGACTTGGACATGACTGAGCAACTTTCACTCAAATAATGCGATACCTGTTGATGGGTTAGAAATCCATTCATCTGTTAATTAACCTATCTAAATCAAAAAGGATTTTAACTAGTTTGAAACCTAAGCAGGTTGTATCAATGGAGTGCTTAATAGATGAGAATTTCCCACTTTTGCAGCAATAATGGAAATGCCATTATCAGTTACTTTCTACTGTGATAGCAGCCACCCAGAAGAGTAGGGTGACCAACAGACTTGACAGTAAGCTGTTAAGAGACATTCATCCAACAAATACTGAGTGCATTCTAGTTTGCAATAAAGGATCAAATCGATCCTTTTTATTAGGGCTGTATTACAAACTGGATGTCTTTGGTAGCAGTTTTATCACGACAGAATTTCATTAAAAGGGCTAATTTTGAGAACTATTTTAAAAGTTAAATTCTTTAAGGCATTTCTGCTCATTTCTGCCTGAGGTTCTTATACTGGAGTTTGGTATATACATTCTTTCACGTGTTTTCTTTGCATATATGATCATACGTTAGAAAGATTGGAGGGGTTTTTGTTTCTGTTTTTAAAAAAACACTGATTCTAGGGCTTCATCTCCAGAGATTTTGATAAAGAGTAGGTGGGCGCAGGAATCACAGTTCCACAAATGATTCATGGGTAGCCATGACCGGGATACAGTTTGCCTTAAATGATATAAATTGAATGTTTCCCTCCATTCAGTCCACAAACTATTCCTACCTATTGGTCTATAGTGGTTATGATTAACAGTGATGATTGGCCCATGGCTGTCTCCACATCCCTTGATCAGTCCAATCAGCTCAGCTGCTGGCAGGACCGCTGAAGGACCAAGCATGTGGCTGCTGCCTCAGGAAAACTGTGCTGTTGCTCGCCCCCTCTCTCCCAGTATCTACGTGCCTTACGCCCTCAATGCAGCCTCTGCTCAAGTGTCACCTGCCTAGAAAGGTCTTCTCTGGCCTCCCAAGTCTGATTGTACTTCCTGTCCTCACACCTTAAGCGTGCTTTATTTTTCCTCAAAGTACTTAAGAAATATGTATCTATATTGCTTGTCTCCACACAAGTTTGATGGCTTTTACACTGATACATCCTCAGCACCTGGAACAGTGTCTAGGACATAGTGGATACTTCATTTGTTGAATAAATAAAATGAGATTTTACCTTTCCTTGGACAGTGGGGAAAGAAGCACATTGAAGCAGTTATAAGTTCAGCATGGTGGCACTGGCCTCCACTGCTGTATTTCTGGGCAGGGCAAATGTCACTAGCACTTACCCAGCCTCTTGCCTTCAGAAGACCATAGTTTCTACCCCAGGAAACTCCAGTATTGACCCATTCCTGAGTGGACTGTTCTGTGAAGACCAATTTCTACTCAACAGCTAGTGCTGATCCATTACATCTGTGTTTGCTAGAATTCAGTCAGACTGTTCAGTTCAGTCACTCAGTTGTGTCCGATTCTGTGACCCCATGAATTGCAGCATGCCAGGCCTCCCTGTCCATCACCAACTCCTGGAGATCACTCAAACTCACGTCCGTCGAGTCGGTGATGCCATCCAGCCATCTCATCCTCTGTCATCCTCTTCTCCTCCTGCCCCCAATCCCTCCCAGCATCACAGTCTTTTCCAATGAGTCAACTCATCACATGAGCTGGCCAAAGTACCGGAGTTTCAGCTTTAGCATCATTCCTTCCAAAGAACACCCAGGACTGGTCTCCTTCAGAATGGACTGGTTGATCTCCTTGCAGTCCAAGGGACTCTCAAGAGTCTTCTCCAACACCACAGTTCAAAAGCATCAATTCTTCGGCGCTCAGCTTTCTTCACAGTCCAAGTCTCACATCCATACATGACCACTGGAAAAACCATAGACTTGACTAGACGGACCTTTGTTGGCAAAGTAATGTCTCTACTTTTGAATATGCTATTTAGGTTGGTCATAGCTTTCCTTCCAAGGAGTAAGCGTCTTTTAATTTCGTGGCTGTAATCACCATCTGCAGTGATTTTGTAGTGTCTTATAAACCTTTTATTTATATTTTAAAAATCTCTTAACTGGTATCTCTTCCACCTTTCCACTTCTAGAGACTTGAGACGGAAAAGAACAGGAACTTCAAAGATCTACTCTCCACATACAAATAGCACCCACACCAGCAAAGGAAGTGAAAGAGGAAGAGGTCTGAAGGATCCGCCAGGTCTGGGTGAGGGAGAGGGGAAGGAAAGAGGGACAGGCTGAGGGGTGGGTCTCTTAAGAAAGGAACAGAGATGGGGCGACAGAGATGTCTCTTAGTTTGAAGAGGCTGGAAAGTTCTCTGAGGCCCCTCCCCTTCTCTTCCGTCCCACTCGACCAATGCTGGTGCTAGGGCAGGGGGTCTCCTTGTGCCCCCTCCACATTCATGGCTTCATGAATGGAGGTGGGGTTAAATTAATTTCTTAGTCTCCTATTATCAAGCTGCATGGATCAGAGCACACAGGTCATGTCTTTGTGTGTGTGTGTGTATTTGTGTGAGAGAGAGAGATGCTGTCACATCCTGGCCTCATGACTGCATCAGTTATGTATTGCTACCATACTACATGTAGCTACAACTGCCCCTAGATGAAGTGGTTTAAAATAGCAATTACTTTCCACAAGTCTCCTGGTTGGCTGACCTCTCTCACATCCGTGGTCTGCTGGCAGGTTGGTTGGTCTAGAATAATATCAGCTGAGATGTCCTTGCTCAGTACGGTCTCAGCAGCAGCCTGTTAGCCCTGGCTTGTTCTCATGGCAGTGGACAATGATTCAAGAGACAGAGAAGAGAAAAGTAGTGCACAGGGGCTCTGGAGACCCAGGATTGGAACTGATATATCACTTTGTCTACAGTCTATTGGCCACAGCAAGTTACAAGACCATTCTGAATCTGAGGACCAGAGACATGAAATTTACCTCTTCATGGGACGAATTATAGAAGTATATTGCAAAGGGCGTGGGTCTAGGGAACAGTGGAGAATTGCTGTCTAGCACAATGAAAATGAGTGAGAAATTACTTAAACTTGGCATCAATTTTCTCAATAAGAAAACAAAAATAGGACCTACATTATAGAGCTATTAAATGTGATCCTGCTGTAGACATAATGCTTGGCCTAACAGTTCAGTTCAGTTCAGTTCAGTCTCTCAGTCGTGTCTGACTCTTTGCAACCCCACGGACTGCAGCATGCCAGGCCTCCCTGTCCATCACCAACTCCTGGAGGTTATTCAAACTCATGTCCATTGAGTCCGTGATGCCATCCAACCATCTCATCCTCTGTCATCCCTTCTCCTTCTGGCCTCAATCTTTCCCATCATTACGGTCTTTTCCAATGAGTCAGTTCTTCACATCAGGTGGCCAAAGAATTGGAGTTTCAGCTTCAGCATCAGTCCTTCCAATGAATATTCAGGATTGATTTCCTTTAGGATGGACACGTTGGATCTCATTTGTAGTCCAAGGGGCTCTCAAGAGTCTTCTCCAACACCACAGTTCAAAAGCATCTTCGGCGCTCAGCTTTCTGTATAGTCCAACTCTCACATCTATACATGACCACTGGAAAAACCACAGCTTTGACTAGACGGATGTTTGTTGCCAAAGTAATGTCTCTGCTTTTTAATATGCTGTCTAGGTTGGTCATAACTTTCCTTCCAAGGAGTAAGTGTCTTTTAATTTCATAGCTGCAATCACCATCTTCAGTGATTTTGGAGCCCCCCAAAAATAAAGTCTGTCACTGTCTCCCCATCTATTTACCATGAAGTGATGGGACCAGATGCCATGATCTTAGTTTTCTGAATGTTGAGCTTTAAGCCAACTTTTTCACTCTCCTCTTTCACTGTCATCAAGAGGCTCTTTAGTTGTTTTTCACTTTCTGCCATAAGGGTGGTGTCATCTGCATATCTGAGGTTATTGATTTTTCTCCTGGCAATCTTGATTCCAGCTTGTGCTTCATCCAGCCCAGCATTTAGCATGATGTACTCTGCATATAAGTTAAATAAGCAGAGTGACAATATACAGCCTTGACATACTCCTTTCCCTATTTGGAAACAGTCTGTTGTTCCATATCCAGTTTCAACCGTTGCTTCCTGACCTGAATACAGATTTCTCAAGAGGCAGGTTGGGTGGTCTGGTATTCCTATCTCTTTAAGAATTTTCCACAGTTTGTTGTGATCCACAGTCAAACAATTTGGCATAGTTAATAAGCAGAAATGGATGTTTTTCTGGAACTGTCTGGCTTTTTCGATGATCCAACACATGTCAGCACAACAGTTAGCTCTCAACAAATGACAGGGAAGATGATTATGATCAATATGATGACAGACAGCATAGTAAAGTGCACAGACCGATGTCAGATGTCTGAGTTAAAATTCCAGCTCTGCAATTTACTAGCTGTGTAATATTGGGCAAGTTACTTTTCTTCAATTCCCTCATTTATAAAATGTGGATAATATTATCAAATTCACAGGATTGTTATGAGGATTGTTGTTGTTGTTTAGTTGTTCAAGTGAAAGTGAAGTCGCTCAGTCATGTCTGACTCTTTGTGACCCCATGGACTGTAACCCACCATGCTTCTCTGTCCATGAGATTTTTAGGCAAGGATACTGGAGTGGGTTGCCATTTCCTTTTCCAGGGGATCTTCCCAACAAGAGATCAAACCCAAGTCTCCTGCACTAATAGGCAGATTGTTTACCACTGAGCCACCTGGAAAGCATATACTTATTATGTATTATAATATTAGGGATAATATATTATATATTTATTGTTAAGATTATATATCAATATAATTAACATTACTATCTAATATATATTATCCTATATATAAGTATATATTTAATGGCAAGAATACACAGAAGAACTGTACAAAAAAGATCTTCATGACCCAGATAATTACGATGGTGTGATCACTGACCTAGAGCCAGACATCCTGGAATGTGAAGTCAAGGGGGCCTTAGAAAGCATCACTATGAACAAAGCTAGTGGAGGTGATAGAATTCCAGTTGAGCTATTCCAAATGCTGAAAGATGATGCTGTGAAAGTGCTACACTCAGTATGCCACCAAATTTGGAAAACTCAGCAGTGGCCACAGGACTAGAAAAGGTCAGTTTTCATTCCAATCCCAAAGAAAGGCAACGCCAAAGAATACTCAAACTACCGCACAATTGCACTCATCTCACATGCTACTAAAGTAATGCTCAAAATTCTCCAAGCCAGGCTTCAGCAATACGTGAACTGTGAACTTCCTGATGTTCAAGCTGGTTTTAGAAAAGGCAGAGGAACCAGAGATCAAATTGCCAGTATCTGTTGGATCAGTGAAAAAGCAAGAGAGTTCCAGAAAAACATCTATTTCTGCTTTATTGACTATGCCAAAGCCTTTGACTGTGTGGATCACAACACACTGTGGAAAATTCTGAAAGAGATGGGAATACCAGACCACCTGATCTGCCTTAAGAAATCTGTATGCAGGTCAGGAAGCAACAGTTAGAACTGGACATGGAACAACAGACTGGTTCCAAATAGGAAAAGGAGTTCATCAAGGCTGTATATTGTCACCCTGTTTATTTAACTTATATGCAGAGTACATCATGAGAAATGCTGGACTGGAAGAAACACAAGTTGGAATCAAGATTGCAAGGAGAAATATCAATAACCTCAGATATGCAGATGACACCACCCTTATGGCAGAAAGTGAAGAGGAACTAAAAAGCCTCTAAAGTGAAAGTGGAGAATGAAAAAGTTGGCTTAAAACTCAACATTCAGAAAATGAAGATCATGGCATCCAGTCCCATTACTTCATGGGAAATAGATGGGGAAACAGTGGAAACAGTGTTAGACTTTATTTTTCTGGGCTCCAAAATCACTACAGATGGTGACTGCAGCCATGAAATTAAAAGACGCTTACTCCTTGGAAGGAAAGTTATGACCAACCTAAATAGCATATTCAAAAGCAGACATTACTTTGCCAACAAAGGTCCATCTAGTCAAGGCTATGGTTTTTCCTGTGGTCATGTATGGATGTGAGAGTTGGACTGTGAAGAAGGCTGAGTGCCGAAGAATTGATGCTTTTGAACTGTGGTGTTGGAGAAGACTCTTGAGACTCCCCTGGACTGCAAGGAGATCCAACCAGTCCATTCTGAAGGAGATCAGCCCTGAGATTTCTTTGGAAGGAATGATGCTAAAGCTGAAACTCCAGTACTTGGCCACCTCATGAGAAGAGTTGAGTTATTGGAAAAGACTGTGATGCTGGGAGGGATTGGGGGCAGGAGGAGAAGGGGACGACAGAGGATGAGATGGCTGGATGGCATCATTAACTCGATGGATGTGAGTCTGAGTGAACTCCGGGAGTTGGTGATGGACAGGGAGGCCTGGCGTGCTGCCATTCATGGGGTCGCAAAGAGTTGGACATGACTGAGCGACTGATCTGATCTGATCTAATCTAAATATATATTTAACACAAAAGCATTAGTGGTGGAACTGAAGGACTATGTAAATACATATACACACATATTTATGTATATCCTGGATAATATTTTAATTTCCTTGTCATTTCTTTAGCATATTTTTTAAGTTATTCTCTTAGTGGTATCCTGGGGATTACAATTAACATCTTAATTTACACAAAAATCTAGTTTCAAGTAATATAAACCTTATTTCAATAATATACAGAAACTTTGTTCCTGTGTAGATCTGTACCAGCCCCCTTCTTTGAACTATTATTGTCATATAAATTACATCTTTATGCACTGTGTCTGCCAACACAGATTTATAATTATTGCTTTATGACATTTATAATCATTTGGTTTAGTCACACACACAATACTTGTGATGCCTCTTACATTTACGTGTATAATACTTTTACTGGTGTTTTTATTTCTATTTACATGCTGTGGATTATAGTTAGTCTCTAGTATTCTCTCATTTCAGCTTGAAGGATTTCTTCTTTTCTCAAACGGCAGAGTTTCTTCTGATAAATTCTCTCAACATTTGTTTATCTATCAATGTCTTATTTTCTTCAATATTTTAGAATTGTTTTGTTAGAATTACTGGTTGACACTCTTTCTTTCAGTCCTTGAATGTCTGTATTTTCTGCTGAAGAATTAGATAATGAGCTTTTTGAGGATTCCTTGTATCTGCTAAATCTCTTGCTTATTGCTGCTCTCAAGATTGTCTTTATGATGATGTATGTAGGAGTAAGATCTCTTTGAGTTGATTCTTCTTGCAGTTCTTACTTTCTCGGTTGAGTGGCCTAACGTTTTTCATCAAGTTTAGTGAGTTTTTAACTTTTCTTTCTTCCAATATTCTTTCTAGCACTATCACACCTCTCCTTCCGGAACTCTCACTATACATACTTTGGTCACCTTGAAGCTGCCCAACAGATTTTTGAGGATCTGCTCATTTTTCTTCATTCTTTTTCTTTCTGTTCCTCAACTGATTTCTCTTCAAGATTGATGACTCTTTGTTTTTTTCCTGCTCAAATCTAGTTAAACCCTCTCATGGATTTGTCATTCCAGTTATCATACTTTTCAACTTTGGGATTTCTCTTTGCCTTCTTTTCATGATTTATATCTCTTCATTGATGTTGTGTATTTGGTAGGACACTGTTCTCACATTCTCCTTTAATTCATTATACATAGTTTCCTTTAGCTCTTGAACATATTTAAAATACTGATTTAAAGTCTTTGTCTAGTAAGCACAATATCTGGGCTTCCTTAGGTACAGTTTCAAGTGACCTTTTTTCCCCAGATATGAATCATACTTTGCTGTTTATTTGCATGTCTAGTATATTTTTACTGAAAGCTGGGAATTTAATATAATATAATGTGGAAACTCTGGACATCAGGTTGTCTCCTCCCCAAGGTTTGTTGTTGTTGCTAATTGTTTGAGTTGTTGTTTATTTAGTGATTTTATGAGCTAATTTTGCAGAGTTTGCATTCTTCATGATATGTGGCCATAGAAATCTCAACCCAGCTTAGTCATCAGCTGATGAATGGATAAAGATTGCTTGATGTCTGACACCAATAAATCCCCCAGTTTTTGCCACAGGCTCCGTGTGCACCTTGAGACACATCATCCACACTCAGTCAGGCAGTTTAGACTCTGCTTTAGTTTTCACTTCCCGCTTGTCTACAGCCTGAAGGTCAGCCAGAGGTTAGAGCTTAGGCCATCACAGATTTTTTGAGCATGCACACGGCCTTTACACATGTGCATGGCTTTCTGCGTCCCCAAGGGTGTGTTTAAGACCTTTCAAAGCCATAATGGAGGTCTTCTCCCTCAGTTTTTCCTTTCAAGCATTTTAGCCTATTGTTTGCACCAGTGGTTATTCATCATTTCAGGCAACTGTGATTAAAACATTTGCCAGCTACCTGATTTAGACAGAGAAGCCTGGCAGGCTACAGTCCATGGGGTCACAATAGTCAGGCACGATTTAGCAACTAAACCAGTGTGTGTGTGTGTGTGTGTGTGTGTGTGTGTGTGTGTATATATATCTCAATGCTGCTCCCTCATTCATCCCCCACCCACTTCTGCTTCCTCCCCTGTATCTGCTGTATAGTACAGGGAGCTCAGTTTGATGCTCTGTGATGATCTAGAGGGGCAGAATGGGAAAGCGGAAGAGAGGCTTAACAGACAGGGCATACGATACAGCTGACTCACGATTTTGTATAGCAGAAACTAATACAATGTTGTAAAGCAATTACATTCCAACAAAATAAATAAAATATACTAAATTGATATATAAATTTCCCAGTAAATGGTTTTGACAATGACTCCACATAAAAGCTTTTAGTGATACGTTAGCTTTAGTCACATCAAATAGAGGTAAACCTTTGAACAGAGTCTTTCAGGGAACCGCAAGACAGGTTAAACAATTGTAGTTCTTTCAGAATCAGGCTGTGAAGAACTGCAGTTCTGTTCTGTTCTGTTCCATCTGGTACCAAAAATGCGGGCTATTTTTTTAAGTTACTACTGAGCTAGGAAGCAGGGGATGGGAGTAGGGTAAATTAAAATGCCACAAAGTTTGTTGTCTTTACTGAGATTCAGCTGTTTTCCTTGAATAAATGCTCATGGGGTTGCTGCAAGCCTTTGATTAATTTCCAGTTCTGAAAAAGTCAATTCTGACAATTTTTGCTGGCCTTTATTTTTTTTATGGAGAGAAGAATTTTTAAAGCTCCTTTGCCATTTTCTAGGCCCGAATATTCAAGGGCTGATGCTATTATTCTTTCTTGGCAAAAGAATAATCTTGGTATGGCAGGGCTTCCTAATATGTCAGAGAGTAAGTAATAGTATGTTCCCTTCACTAACTTATGAATTGATTTAAGAATATTTGACCAATGAATGCCAACAATGGAAGTGATATTATTTTTAAACAGATATTGGTCAGCATATCCATATTTCTAAGGTCAATATTCATTAACTTATAATAGTCAAACTCTGTTATGGTTATAAAGGATGCTAGTCTTTGTCTAAAATATATAATGGGATATGATTTCTTGACAATAAAAGTTCTATCATTATTTACACATTTTATAAAGGAGAGGATGGGCTGAGGATGGGCTAAGGAGGTAGTCTCCATTTAATTTTTTAATTCTTTTATTTTCCAAGTTTACTGAGATAAAGTTGACACATAACGTTGTATAAGTTTAAGGTGTATAACATGGTGATTTGATACACTTACATATTGCAAAATGATTACCACCATACTGTTAGCTCCTTTCTAATTCTTAAAAGAGGTAAAGACACTATCTGGCTGTTAGAATGGCTATAGCAGAAGAAGGGGCCTGTCACAATCTAGAGTTTAGATATCAGTATTATGGAACAGCCTGAGATGATCAGTCTCTGAAGATTTAATTCATACCACCTAATTTTCAAAATACTTCATTATAAACCAGAATGTGATTTTCCTAATCATAAAAATACATTCTGGACATTGCTGGTGGCACAGTAGATAGGAATCCATTTGTCAATGCAGGGGACACGGGTTTGATCCCAGTTCCGGAAAGATTCCACGTGCTGCAGAGCAATTGAGCCTGTGTTCCACAACTACTGAACCCACATGCTGCAACTACTGAAGCCCGCGTGCTCAGAGCCTGTGCTCTGCAATGAGAGCGGCCACCGCATTGAGAAGCCAGCGCACCAAAACAAAGAGTAGCCCCCGCTCACTGCAACTAGAGGAGGCGGCTCACAGCAACAAAGACCCAGTGCAACCAAAATAAATAAACGAAACTAAAAAAAAAATTCTACAGTAAAAACTGATATGTAGATTACCACAGTCTTTGTCACTGTACATTATCTTCCAAAAGGTGAACCCAGACCAAAAAATCAAAATTAAAAAAAAAGACTGCCAGATAAACATGGCATTAGTGCAAAGCAAAGGATTCCCAGGTGGCTCAATGGTAAAGAATCCACCTGCCAGTGCAGGAGATACAGGAGACATGGGTTTGATCCCTGGGTCAAGAAGGTCCCCTGGAGAGGAAATGACAATCCACTTCAGTATTTCTTGCCGAGAAAATCCCATAGACAGAGGAGCCTGGCAGGCTACAGACCATGGGATTGCAAAGACTCGGACATAACTTAACAACTGAGCACACACGCATACTGCCAGGCAAACAGATTAGATGACCTTAACTACTATCTTCTCCAAATTACCTTGATGCCTAAATAGCCAGAAGAGGAAAACATCTGACATAATCTGAAACACAGTATTCCTTTTCCCAGGATAATATTAGTAGTAGAAACTTTATAACAAAATCTTCTTGGCTCACTGAGACCCAGAGGTCTCTGATAACACAGCCTAACACACACAAAAAACTGATTCAGTTTAGGTTTTTTATTTTCTTTTTTAAAGTTACAGTACATTCTAGTAACTTCTAAGACTTACACTGGTAGCCTCCTTTCTTTCTTTCTTTCTTTTTTTTTGAGCTTGGGTGTTGTTAAATGTTCCTTGTGAAGGAAATCTAGGACAACACAGAGTGTTAATGTTTTCTTAAGAGTTCTCATTACCTGATGCTGTTTTATTTATTTACTTGTATGTTATCATTATCCAAACACAGAGTTTCTCTTGAGAACAAGGACTTTGGATATATACATTGCTTTTTTAAGTGCCTGTGCCTCAGAAAACAATCAATAATCGTTGAACTTAATGATTTTTGTTTTAGGTGAGAATATTTCATATTTTTTCCTAATTTCATCTAAGCATTAATTTTGGAGATTCATTATGGTTGCCTCCATACTGTCTATTATGGAGACTAGAATGTGAGTGATTAAAAAGTCAGTCTTACCTGTGTCCATTCTTATAGTGGGATAGTACAAACTTTAGAAGGAGTATGGGGAGAGGTTGGTCAAAGGGTTAAAGTTTTGGTTATAAAATACATAAGTCTGCAGGCTCTAAAGTACAGCATCATGACTAAAGTTAGTAATACTGTATTATATACTTGAAATTTGCTAAAATATTAGATGTGAAGTATTCTCACCACACCAAAATAACTAAAAAGGTTACCATGTGAGGTGCTGGATGTGTTAATTAGCTTGACTGTGGTTATCATTTCACAATGAACAATTGGGCCCCTCTACCCATGGGTTCTGCATCTATGAATTGAAAATATTTGGGAAAAAAAAATTCCAGAAGGGTCAAAAAAGCAAAATGAATTTGCCACATTGGCAACTACCTACCTATTTACATTGTATTTACAACTATTTATATCATGTTTACATTGTATTAAATAAGTAATCTAAGGATGATTTAAAATATACAGGAGGATGTACATAGGTTATATGCAAATACTGTATCATTTTATAGAAAGGACTTGGGAATCTATGGATTTTGGTATCCACGGGGCCATGGAACCAATGCCTTGGGGATACTGAGGGCTGTATATCACAGCATCATGTTGAACACCTTAAGTATACACAATTTTTTCAACTATACTGTCATAAAGTTGGAAAAAAATAGAATAAATGCTTACTTTGTTGCTTATTTAAGTTGGCGTAAAACTCAACATTCAGAAAACTAAGATCATGCCATCAGACCCATCACTTCTTGGCAAATAGATGGGGAAACAAATTTAAAGACTTTATTTTCTTGGGCTTCAAAATCATTACAGATGGTGACTGCAGCCATGAAATTAAAAGATGCTAGCTCCTTGGAAGAAAAGCTATGACCAACCTAGACAGCATATTAAAAAGCAGAGACATTATTTGGCAACAAAGGTCCGTCTAGTCAAGGCTATGATTTTTCCAGTAGTCACGTATGGATGTGAGAATTGGACTATAAAGAAAGCTGAGTGCCGAAGAATTGATGCTTTTAACTGTGGTGTTGGAGAAGACTCTTGAGAGTCCCTTGGACTGCAAGGAGATCCAACCAGTCCCTTCTGAAGGAGATTAGCCCTGGTATTTCTTTGGAAGGAATGATGCTAAAACTGAAACTCCAATACTTTGGCCACCTGATGCGAAGAACTGACTCACTGGAGAAGACCGTGATGCTGGGAAAGATTGAGGGCAGGAGGAGAAGGGGATGACAGAGGATGGGATGGTTGGATGGCATCACGGACTCAATGGACATGAGTTTGAATAAGCTCCAGGAGTTGGTGATGGAAAGGGAGGCCTGGCATGCTACAGTCCGTGGGGTTGCAAAGAGTCAGACACGACTGAGAGACTGAACTGAACTGATGATTATTTTGAAAATGAAAAAAGGAATTATAGATAGCTGGGACCTATAGTCATTTTATATAGCTATAGAACCAAAAGCTGAACAGAGCAATAAATGCTTTGTGTTTGCTTAGTCACTCAGTTGTGTCTGACTCTTTGGGACCCAATGGACTACAGTCTGCCAGGTTCCTCTGTCCATAGGAATTCTCCAGGCAAGAACACTGCCTGATGTGGGTTGCCATGCCCTCCTCCAGGGGATCTTCCCAACCCAGGGTTTGAACCCAGGTCTCCCACATTGCAGGTAGATCTTTACCAACTGAGCCACCAGGGAAGCCCAATAAATGCTTTAGAATGTCTTAAATCTGTCTTAATTATATGTCAGGAAAAGTAAAGAAAAACATTGACTATTTTTTTCTATTATCTGCCTGTTCCTCTTAGAATCTAGAGAAATTTAGAATTAAAAATTTAGGTGGCTAGTTGGCAAAATTCAATGGGTCAAAAATACAGGGAAAAAAGCAATTGTTCTTTCTGGTAATGGGGCAGGCCATTGGTTCTCAACCCTGCTCTCCTTACTTACTGGTTTGCACAATCAGTTGTTGGAGGCAACACGAAAAGTTCACATCAAAGTCTCCACCAAACAGTTTTTTCAAAGATCTGATTTTTTCTGTTTCTATAAAAGATTAGGGGGAAGCATATTCCAAAGGCAGTTAAGAAAATACTTCGACTAGATGTCACTACAGGCCATTAAATCTGCCTTGAGGAAACAGTGAAAAGAGCTTGTACATTACATTGTTCTTCTCAGAACTTTAGTCAAGTCCTGTTCAGCTGCGAGTTGAGGGCGACCTCTCTGTCATTCATTCCCAGAGCTAAGAGTCACACAAACTCAGGGGTCCACCATGCAGCACATAACCATCGGGCATGAAACAGCGCAGAATCTTGCTTTGGAATCTTGGATATACTATACTGCTGCTTTCAAAATAGTTAAGACACAGTCTTAACCTGAGAGAGAAGCCATATCTAATTTTGGTAAGTCTGGTATCAATTCCACGTAACTGAATGGAAATATCTACCAAATTATATCGTGAAATTTTCAAAATCAGTGAAATGGGTTACTCATTTAAAATTTTTTAATATAGTTTGGACACAGTCCATAACAACTATATACATGCTATTTTATACATATGCTTTTTTTTTTTCCTGGAGGAATGAAGATCAAATTCTAATATTTCAATGCCAGCCAAACTAGAGAAGGCCTATTGAAGCTGAAGACGACACCAGTGTTCTTGGCATTTTTACTCAGAAGAATTTATATCTGTATAGTTAGTGTTTTTCTGAAAATAAATGATTTCCTGACTTTTCCCCAGCAGCGTTGGAGATCCTGCTCACCTGATTAGTAATAACATTTGTTTTTATTTAACCAAGCAATGACATTCATTTTTATTTGACCAAGCAATTTTCTTATTTACCTTTCCTCAACAGAATCCACTTTGCTCATGAGAAGAATAGTGGTGGAGGAGTTCCTATTCACTTTTCTGCTTTTTTTTTTTTTTTTTTTTTTGCTGACAATATGATTTTATATATAGAAAACTACAAAGGGTCAGCAACAATAAAACTCTTGGAACTAATCAACAGTTTTAGTGAAGTTGTAGGATACAAAAGTAACATACAGAAATCAGCTGCATTCCTTTACAATAATGATGAACCACCTGAAAAAAAAGTAAAACTATCCCATTCACAATAGCATCATAAATAAAACATTTAGAGTTAAATTTAACCAAGGAACTGAAATATCTGTATAATTAAAACTCTAAGATTTGCTGAAAGAAATCAAAGAAGACACAATTTTTTTAAACCCCATGTCCATGGAATCAGATCCGATCAGTCGCTCAGTCATGTCCGACTCTTTGCCATAAAATGTATAAGCTTTAGAATTTGAGGAAATGGGGTGAGCATCCCCGCTCTGCCCCTTGATTAGCTGTGTGTTTTTTAACAAGTCATTTCTCCTCTCTCTGCCTGCTTTTTCATTTGTAAATCACAGTTAATAGACTCTTTCTTATAAGACTGTTCTGGATATGGAAGCAGATAATCCAGGGAGAGCATTAAGCACAGTTTCAACAACAAAGAAAACTTCCTGAAACATCAGCCAAGCCACATCAGGCAACTGGCCTATATATAAAGGAAATGCTGAGCACAGAGTAGATGCTTATGAAATTATTTCTGACTGATAAATAGGGTAAAGGGAAGGTAACCTGTCACGTGAGAGCTCTCAGAGAACACAGTGGAGGAAGCCAACTTAATAGAGATTGAGTGTGATGGAGCAGATTAGGTACTCTGTGCAATCTTACGGAACTAAGAACATCACTTCTGCTACCTTTTGGCTCTTCCCCTGCGGAGAGACAGGGTCTTAGCTAACAACGCACATCCTTCTCTTCTCTCTGAAAGCCCATTTCCTGAGCAAATGCATGCTTTGGAGAGGTGGTTAGTGAACAACCCAGATCCCAGGTTTAATGGACAATTTCTTTAGGGTGAAAGTGAAGGGTGGAGCATCATTTTCTGTCTTTCCTTTTCACCCCTCCCCCACCTCTCAAACAACCCATCTCACAGTCATTAACATCCCAACCGTGCAAGAAATCTCAACTGCATGCAACACGAGAGCTTGCTACATCTATACTGTGGGTATCCTCTTTTTTTTTTTAATCCTATTTTTGATTTCTAACCACTTTCATTTTGCAAAGACTCCTTTGCCAAAGGCAGGATAAATAAACTTAGACACATACTGTCTCTTTGACATCTTTGTTTATCCATAAACTGTCAAAAATACAGATGAAAATCCACTGAAGAGTGCATGAAGCGGTTAGACAAAGGCCAAATGAGACTTGCATAGAAGCTTGATGTTAGGGAAGATATTATCTAAAATGATACCAAGCCAGCTTGGTATGATGACATGAATAAAAATTAAAGTTACCAACAAAAGATGACCAACTAACTCAGTTAAGAATAGACTCAATTGTGTAAAAAAGTAATCATGGAAAAAATCAATGTGAGAAAGCCTCTGTCTAGTCAGTAGGAAACTGACTGCACCATTCAGTTGCTCAGTCGTGTCCGACTCTTTGTGACCCATGAATCGCAGCACGCCAGGCCTCCCTGTCCGTCACCAACTCTCGGAGTTCACTCAGACTCACATCCATTGAGTCAGTGATGCCATCCAGCCATCTCATCCTCTGTCGTCCCCTTCTCCTCCTGCCCCCAATCCCTCCCGGCATCACAGTCTTTCCAATGAGTCAACTCTTCGCATGAGGTGGCCAAAGTACTGGAGTTTCAGCTTTAGCATCATTCCTTCCAAAGAAATCCCAGGGCTGATCTCCTTCAGAATGGACTGGTTGGATCTCCTTTGGGATCCCAATAACCGTGAGTTAAGTTAGTTGAGAGGTGGAGGAAGACTGAGGAGAAAGAGAGAACACTGAGGGGTTAAGAGCATAGACTTAAATATGAGAGTGGATTTGAAACCTGGCTCCTCGTTTACCTTTTTATTTCAAGAAATAATCAAATTCTCATTATATTTTCAAACAGCATAATTTTCAGTTATAAGCCATACTGGACCTCAAATTATGTGGGTTCCTAGTGAGACTGTTATTAAGTGATTTTACTTATTTTCCTTTTCCACTAGCAAACATTTCTTTTTGCTTAAATGCTTAGTTTATAAAGGTGATTTGAAAAGTATACTATCTTTGTTTCCCAAGAAAGCATTTAGGAAAGTCTAAATAATATAGAGGACAATCATCTTCTACTATAGCTCACTCTGCCCATTCTTGAGAGGGTTAATGAAAGAACTAATGATATCAAGATTATTGAATGAATAATTGCAGATAACCTGGTATTGTGGATATAACCTATGAACATGGTGCAATGTCCCCATAGGAGAATCATGGGAATCTATATTCATTTTCTATTGCTGCATAAAAAAATATCACAGACTTAGTAGTTTATAGCAACTCATTTATTATCTCACAATTTTGTATGTCACAAGTCCAGGCACAGAAATCCATGTTTGCTACTGAGGGTCTCACAAGGCTGAAATTTAGGTGTCAGCAGGGGTTATGGTATTATCTGAAATTTGAAGTACTCTTCTAAGCTAATTCAGGTTTTTGGAAAATTGAGTTTCTTGGTCTTACACAACCAAGGTTCCAGATTTTTCTTGCTGACTGATAGCTGGAAGGTAGCTCTCATCTCCTAGAGGCTACCAGTATTTTATAGCCAATGTGGCCTTCCTATAACATGGTAGCTTACTTCAAGGTCCACAGGAGGATCGCTCAGACTTCTTGTAAGAGCTTACCTTATTAGGTTAGGCCCCTAAAACAGCATCTTCTTATTGATACTCAAAGTCAGCAGATGAAGGACCTTAACTGCATCTCAAAACACCTTCAAATTTGCCACATAACATAATCTAATAATGGCCACATGATCATGGGAATACCATCAGGGCATAACTGGCTTATGGAGAATGATTGCTAATGGCACACTGTGAACATGACCCTATAAACAAATGAAAACTGTAATAGGATTTTATAATTATTTATATAAACATTAAATTTTATATCCCTTTACAAGTTACAAAGTGCTTGTACATACTCTGCATCATGCCTACCTGTTAGAGAGGCACAGTAGATATTAATCCAATACTATATGTGAAAAAAACAAAGCTCAAAGCAGCTAAGACATTTCCCAAATCTTTACAGAAAATTAGAAGTAGAGTTAGGCTTCAGCACAGGGTCTTTCCACCCTATAGTCCTGTCCTCTGTTTAGCTAATTCTGAGTTTTCAACCTGTGTTTGCTGAGGTTCCGAGGAGATATCTCAGGGATTACTGTAAGAACTTAGAGTGACTCTAAGAAAGCTGGGTTAAGCGCTGCAACAGTGGTTCGACTATAGTTTGTCCTCTATATTGTGAGTTCTACATAAGCTTTAATAACCACTGCATTTCACCATGCTGCCTTATAAAAGATAAAGAATACTTACAAAAAAACCCTTTAGTTTAAAAAATGATTTAGATAGCTGTATATAAAAATCCAAGAGTCTATTCCAGTAAAGTTTTAAGAACCTGTCATTTCTTCTAGCAGCTGTTGAACCTTTTATAAAGAAAGAGAAAACAAACACATTAAATAATTGATTGGAAATGTACACGTGGGAAAAAATGACAGACCCCACCTCCTTCACATTTTAAATACATGTAAAAATGAATACCTTCTTAATGTCTGGTCTCTTATTTTTCTTTTCATGCAGACACTGACTGGCAACAGAGTACATAGTTTCAATGGAAGTGGAATCAATGTCATTCATCTTCTTATCAACATAATCTTCAATTGTCTTTTCTTCATCTTCAATTTCTTCTTTAATATCTAGCTTTAAGGCAAAAGTTAAAACTTTAAAAGTTTCAAATAAAAGAGAAACAAATCAGGTAAATTCATAAATGTATTTATAAATAAATACAAATTATATGTATAACTAAATTAATATTACTATGTTATAAAATAATACATTTAAATTACTTAATCTACATTATAATAACATTTACTCATATTTACTATCTGCTGTTGTAACCTTATTAAGAATTAAGGACATCTAGGACAAACTCTATTTATTTACTTACTTATATTAATACATACACACATATCTCCTTCCTAGAAATGTTTAGCCATTTGCCTTCGGATTTTTGTGTTTATGTGTATTCCTCTCACATGCTCATTAGCAGCCCTTACTAGGCTTCCAGCACAGTGAGGTCTACTCCTCTGCTGTGCTCCCAATGATGCAATTCCAACTCTGAATGCAGATCTTCCTCTCTGCACAAGCACACTGCTCTATGGGTACTCACACTGTTGAATCAAGAGAAAGAGGGAGGAGGAAAAAGGGGGCAAGGCCACGATGAAAAGGTAACGAATACGGAGAGAGGTGGAGAACGAGAATGCTGTAGTGGTTGAGCAGTGGTCCCCCAAAAGAAACGTCCAAATCCTGATCCCCAGAACCTGTGACTATAACTGTATTTGGAGAAAAAGGTCTTTGCAGATGTAATTATGTTAAGCAATTCGAGACGAGATGATCATCGGAGAAGGCAATGGCACCCCACTCCAGTACTCTTGCCTGGAAAATCCCATGGAAGGAGGAGCCTGGTAGGCCGCAGTCCACGGGGTCGCTAAGAGTTGGACACGACTAAGCGGCTTCACTTTCACTTTTCACTTTCATGCATTGGAGAAGGACATGGCAACCCACTCCAGTGTTCTTGCCTGGAGAATCCCAGGGACGGGGGAGCCTGGTGGGCTGCCGTCTATGGGGTCGCACAGAGTCGGACACGACTGAAGCGACTTAGCAGCAGCAGCAGCATCCTGGATTACCCAGGTAGGCCTTAAATCCAATGATAAACATCTGTATAAGAAAGAAACACATACACATACACACACACACACACAGAGGGGAAGACAATGTGATCACAGGGGCAGACAGTAGAGGGATGTGGCTACAAGTCAAGGAATGTCAACAGCCACTGGAAGCTGGAAGAGGCAAGGGAAGACTCTCCCCTGGAGTATCCAGAGGGAATGGTGCCTGGACAAAACTTTGATTTCAACTTTTGGTTTCCAGAACTATGAGAGAGTAAATCTGTCATTGAAAGTCCTGTTTTTGTGGTGGTAATCTTTTTCCCTCCTATATTTTTAATCTATACACTTTCTCTGTAAAATACAACCAACATCCAAAGCTTTAGTATGCCTGTACATGAATGGCTCAAAAACTGTAACTCCAGCCCAGGGTTCTTTCCTGACCTCCAATAACCAATGGAACAGAAGATTTATTTCATTGATAAAGACAAAATTTCACTATGTGCTACAGAGAAGCCTGGTGGGTTACAGTCCATGGCGTTGCAAAGAGTTAGATATGACTGAGCATGCATTCACACTGTATAAAATATTATGAAAATATTAACTTTTCATAATAATTGGAGGCTTTATGTATATACTTTACTGTAAAATATTAGATACCATGTAGTATTCAGTTGGTAAAGAATCTGCCTGCAACGCAGGAGACCACAGTTCGATTCCTGGGTTGGGAAGATTCACTGGAGAAGGGACAGGCTACCCATTCCTGTATTCTTAGGCTTCCCTTTGGCTCAGCTGGTAAAGAATCTGCTTGCACTGTGGAAGACCTGAGTTCGATCCCTGGATTTGGACGATCCCCTGGAGAAAGAAAAGGCTGCCCACTCCATTATTCTGGCCCGGAGAATTCCATGGACCGTATACTTCATGGGGTTGCAGAGTTGGACATGACTGAATGATGTTCACTTTCACTTTTCAATATTCATTATACATTTCCAAGAACCCATGGCAAGCTTTATAATATATACTTATATAATGGACATCTGTAGCAATATTATAATATAGGGTTTTTCTTAAAAATATGGCATGAGCCTTTGAGAAAATATATTATACCTTTTGACCTTCTAATCTTTGTTCTAGGGAAATAATCTGGTATACACATGTCTGAATTTGTCAGGGTGGTTTGTCTCATTAGAACACAGAAATTAGAATAGAGTCAGTGTAGGTCTTACAAATAGCTGAGAAAAGAAGAGAAGCTAAAGGCAAAGGAGAAAAGGAAAGATATACCCATTTCAATGCAGAGTTCCAAAGAATAGCAAGGAGAGATAAGAAAGCCTTCCTCAGTGATCAATGCAAAGAAATAGAGGAAAACAATTGAATGGGGAAGACTAGAGATCTTTTCAAGAAAATCAGAGATACCAAGGGAACATTTCATGCAAAGATGGGCACAATTAAGGACAGGAATGGTATGGACCTAACAGAAGGAGAAGATATTAAGAAAAGGTGGCAAGAATACACAGAACTATACAAAAAAGAACTTCATGACCCACATAACCATGATGGTGTGATCACTCACCTAGAGCCAGACATTCTGGAATGTGAAGTCAAGTGGGCCTTAGGAAGTATCACTATGAACAAAGCTACTGGAGGTGATGGAATTGCAGTTGAGCTATTTCAAACCCTAAAAGATGATGCTATGAAAGTGCTGCACTCAATATGCCAGAAAATCTGAAAAACTCAGCAGTGGCCACAGGACTGGAAAAGGTCAGTTTTCATTCCAATCCCAAAGAAAGGCAATGCCAACGAATGCTCAAACTACCACACAATTGCACTCATCTCACACGCTAGTAAAGTAATGCTCAAAATTCTCCAAGCCAGGCTTCAATAGAACGTGAACTGTGAAATTCCAGATGTTCAAGCTGGTTTTAGAAAAGGCAGAGGAACTAGAAATCAAAATGCCAACATCCGCTGGATCACTGAAAAAGCGAGAGAGTTCCAGAAAGATATCTACTATTGCTTTATTGACTACACTAAAGCTTTTGGCAGAAAGTGACAAAGAACTAAAGAGCCTCTTGATGTAAGTGAAAAAGGAGAGTGAAAAAGTTGGCTGAAAGCTCAACATTCAGAAAATTAAGATCATGGCATCCGGTCCCATCACTTCATAGCAAATAAATGGGGAAACAATGGAAACAGTGAGAGACTTTATTTTCTTGGGCACCAAATCACTGCAGATGGTGACTGCAGCCATGAAATTAAAAGTTTCATGCTTGCTCCTTGGAAGAAAAGTTATGGCCAACCTAGACAGCATATTAAAAAGCAGAGACATTACTTTGCCAACAAAGGTCCATCTAGTCAAAGCTATGGTTTGCCCAGTAGTCATGTATGGATGTGAGAGTTGGATTAGAAAGAAAGCTTAGTGCTGAAGAATTGATGCTTTTGAACTGTGGTGCTGGAGAAGACTCTTGAGAGTCCCTTGGACTGCAAGGAGATCCAACCAGTCCATCCTGAAGGAGATCAGTCCTGAATACACATTGGAAGGACTGATGCTGAAGCTTCACCTCCAATATTTTGGCCACCTGATGTGAAAAACTGACTCATTGGAAAAGAACCTGATGCTGGGAAAGGTTGAAGGCAGGAGGAGAAGCGGATGACAGAGGATGAGATGGTTGGATGGCATCACCGACGTGATGGACATGAGTTTGAGTAGGCTCTGGGAGTCGGTGATTGACAGGGAAGCCTGGAGTGCTGCAGTCCATGGGGCTGCAAGCATTTGGAAATGACTGAGCAACTGAACTTAGATGAGGTATTTGAATAATTTTATGAAAAACATATGTGGTGGTATTTATGTAAGTTTTTAACTTTATAAGACCCTGTAAGTTCTTAAAATTTAGAATACAGGAAAACAAGGCATGGCATAACTTTCCTGTAGTTTTAGCATTCAGTTAGTCTATTTATATAATTGTCAATGAATCCCTATATAATACACAGGTAAAATTTTCTATAATAACTTTATTAAATAATATTCCACAATACAAATGGAGAAAGAATTTTATTAGCAATTCTAGTCTGACAGAAGTTTCTAATGAAGAATGTTATTTTTCCTCTGAAAATGGTATTAGTAATCACCATGAAAGTAACAAAATAAAAATACACTAGAGGAGATCTCAGAAATCATACGCTCCATTGTGATTTTAGCTACAAAGAAACTAGACCATAGACTATATCCGTGTCTTCTCCAAGCTTCACAAATATTTCATGGCAGAGCTCAGATTAAAAATAATTGATGCTTTTTCCATATGCCACTATGTAATTGCCAACAGAAAGATTGCCAATAGAAAATGACATTTCCAGATGCCAAATTTACCCACATAAATTTAGATTATAAATGAAAGAGAAAAGAACTAGAAAAATGAAATCTTTCAATTACCAATAACTGAGGTTCACGGTGTTCATCCACAGCTGGAAGTCCAGTTATTATTTCTAGCAAAACCTAAGAAGAAAGTAAAACCCATAAATATGACTCAAGACAACATATAGAAACTGGAAGGAACATGGCTCTTGATTATGAAATCGAATGAACCATCTCCACACACTGCATGCCTTTTAGGCATGAAAGTGGAAAGAACACAAGCTGTGGTCATTTCTTACCACCCTTTCTTCCCTGACACCTCAGAACTCATCCATCTCCTACGCAGTTCTTTAATACTGGCAACTTACTAAATAATCAGCCCCCCAAAATATGTGTTCTGGACATACTCTTTTTCCTGTCTTGCAGAAGATATTTCACAAGAATGATTTTCTCTGGCTTTTAGGAGAATACTATTTTCTAAACCTCAGGCATATCCTACAAACTTGTGCCTTAACTTCACAGTGTTATGACAGTAGACATCCATAAAAGAAACACATATGAGTGTAAAAGACAAAGGATTTTCCAATTCTCCAACCACTCCCACCCCACTCCTTACACCATCATAAAAGGTTATTATCAAACTGGTAGATCAGAAAATGCCACAACATATTTCCTTCAAAACATTTCCTCTTTAACATATGACACTAACATGCATACTGTAGGACACAATTTATATACTAAGTTTCATGCTAATTCATGTGGCAAAAATATTATTTCTTACAGTAATTTCAGAAATCAATTTAAAAGCCTTACAAATTCAGAGAAGTTTTTATTACTTTCTCATTTAACTAGAGGTTAAAGTGAGCAATTTACATCTTTACATATGAGAGCTAAGCAACATAGGTGTATTCAAAATATTCTATTTCAATTTCACAAGTACAGCCAGAATGATTATTGTTACTAATTATATATATAGTAAAATATAATATATTACAAGTATGTGTGCATGCATGCTAAGTTGCTTCAGTTGTGTCCAACTCTTTGCAACCCCATGGACTGTAGCCCACCAGGCTCCTCTGTCTATGGGCTTCTCCAGGCAAGAACACTGGAGTGGGTTGCCATGCCCTCCTCCAGGGAATCTTCCTGACCCAGGGATCAAACCCATATCTCATACCTCCTGCACTGACAGGCAGGTTCTTTACCACTAGCACCACCAGGGAAGCCTATTACATGTATACATAAATACATACATATGAAACTTACCACACCAAAGCTGTAGATGTCAGATTTGGGTGTAATTTCTCCTCGCAAAGCTTCAGGTGCCATATAAGCTGTTGTTCCCACAATTCTGCTAGTCATGACTGTCTGGGCAAACTTCTCAGAAGCCCGTGCAAGCCCAAAGTCAGATATTTTGGCTGTAAAGTCTTCATCTAATAAGATATTTGCACTAAAAAACAGTTTTTCTTTTTCAACAAATCAAATAGTTCCTTAGGAAGGTATAACACTGTATGTATTTACAGAGTATTCTATTTTATAATACACATCATAAAAGGGTGAATTTATGTAAATAAATCTAGATTAAGGATTATAGCTAAAGAATAATAAAACTGTCTTCTTTTTTGTTTCTGTAAGGAAAATTTGAAAAAAAAAGTGAAGTAAAACTCTTCACATTAGTGATATTTTTATTATTTCACAAATAATTTATTATAGGGCAACTTTCCTCAAAGTATGCTAAAGCACCCTTCTTAATTCCTCCCCTAAAATTTCTCAATTCATTTAAAAACAAACTTCCAACCAGAGTATCTCAACTGTATCATTTCTTAGGGAGTACTCTCTCTGAAATATTTTGAAGAGGAAAGAATATGGCTAAAAGATCTTAATTCATTTATTTTATGCATTTGCTCATACAATCAGACTTTCATTCAACAAAACTTTATTGAAGACCCGCAACGTGTTACAGTATTTAAGCTCAGTGCTGGGCATGGGGACAATCTCAGAATCTTGTCTGTGACAAAGGTATAGAAATAATTTTTTAAAATTCCTAATGGTGATATTAGGTACAAAATGCTGAGAGAACAACTGTGTGTGCAGAAGAACTGAAGAAAACTTCAAGGAGAAGGTGAAAAGTGTGTGTAGTCTTGAAGGGTTATTAGAAGTTGAGGTTACTGAGGGAAAGAAAGGCATTTGAGGCAAATGGAACAGAATGGACACAGTGATGAAAACAAAAAACATGCTCAATTTGAAGAACTGGTGTCAATGGAATGTGAGGAGAACTTGAACTTTATCCTGGAATCAACAGAATGCCAGCTAAATGTTTCATAGTGGGGAATGATGTTATCAAACTTGAGTTTCAGAACCACAACCTGACAGTATATTAGAGCATAGCTAAGAACTGGCACACACCAATTAAAGGATGACCAGGAGAGTTTGTAAAAAAGCAAATAAGAGATAGTGAAAGTGTAAATAAAGGCTGGGGAGAAAAGGAGGTGCAAATTCTGAGGTACACTCAACAGAACCTTGTAATTTGTATGGTATGGGGAATGAGGAAGTCTTTAGCTTAGAAGATAGGATGAATACCGACTTCACTTGATTAGGAAAGAAACACAGAGAGAAGAATTTGGGTTGGAAGAGAAATGAATTTGACTTCTAACATGTTGACTTAGGAACTGCTATGGAACACTGTGGTAGGGTGATTTGGCCTGCACACACTGAAAATATAGGACTGCAGGCTAATGATATAGATTTGAGTCACCCATACGGAGGTAGCAGTTGAAGTCAACATATCCCTCAGTAAGAATATGCAGGATTAACAGAAAAGACAATGAGGTATCAATCAATTAGAATACACATCAGTTAGAATACACATCAGTTAGAATACACCGAATAAGGGATGGGAGATGGTGTATCTTCTCTTTTCTAAGGCCAATCCCTCTATGGGACTCCTTTCTACATTCTCAGGAACCTTGTTCTATAAACTATCTCACTTCTCTCTTCTGTTCTATCACATCCCTCTTCCCACAGGCATAAAAGCATGCTTTGGTCTCTGCCATTTAAAAAAAAAAATTTTTTGCTGAATAACACATTGATTTCCAGCTATCCCCCTTCATGGGCTAAATAAAAGTGTCTCATCAGACTTGTCTATACTCATATTTCACTCTCTCCTTAGTTCAGTTCAGTTCAGTCACTCAGTCACGTCCAATCTTTGCGACCCCATTAATCGCAGCACGTCAGGCCTCCCTGTCCATTACCAACTCCCGGAGTTCACTCAAACTCAACATCCATCAAGTCGGTGATACCATCCAGCCATCTCATCCTCTGCCATCCCCTTCTCCTCCTGCCCCCAATCCCTCCCAGCATCAGGGTCTTTTCCAATGAGTCGACTCTTTGCATGAGGTGGCCAAAGTGTTAGAGTTTCAATGTAGCATCAGTCCTTCTGATGAACACCCAGGACTGATCTCCTTTAGGATGGACTGGTTGGACCTCCTTGCAGTCCAAGGGACTCTCGAGTCTTCTCCAGCACCACAGTTCAAAAGCATCAATTCTTCGGTACTCAGCTTTCTTCACAGTCCAACTCTCACATCCATACATGACCACTGGAAAAACCATAGCCTTGACTAGAGGGACCTTTGTTGGCAAAGTAATGTCTCTGCTTTTCAATATGCTGTCTAGGTTGGTCATAACTTTCCTTCCAAGGAGCAAGCATCTTTTAATTTCATGGCTGCAGTCACCATCTGCAGTGATTTTGGAGTACCCCAAAAAAAGTCTGACACTGTTTCCACTGTTTCCCCATCTATTTCCCATGAAGTGATGAAACCAGATGCCATGATCTTAGCTTTCTGAACATTGAGCTTTAATTCAACTTTTTCACTCTCCTCTTTCACTTTCATCAAGAGGCTTTTTAGTTCCTCTTCAGGTTCTGCCATAAGGGTGGTGTCATCTGCATAGCTGAGGTTATTGATATTTCTCCCAGCAATCTTCATTCCAGCTTGTGCTTCATCCAGCCCAGCGTTTCTCATGATGTACTCTGCATACAAGTTAAATGAGCAGGGTGACAATATACAGCCTTGACATACTCCTTTTCCTATTTGGAACCAGTCTTTTGTTCCATGTCCAGTTCTAACTGTTGCCCCATAACTGTTGCTTCCTGACCTGCATATAGGTTTCTCAAGAGGCAGGTCAGGTGGTCTGGTATTCCCATCTCTTTCAGAATTTTCCACAGTTTATTGTGATCCACACAGTCAAAGGCTTTGGCATATTCAATAAAGCAGAAATAGATGTTTTTCTGGAACTCTCTTGCTTTTTCAATGATCCAACAGATACTGGCAATTTGATCTCTGGTTCCTCTGCCTTTTCTAAAACCAGCTTGAACATCTGAAATTTCACGGTTCACGTATTGCTGAAGCCTGGCTTGGAGAATTTTGAGCATTACTTTACTAGCATGTGAGATGAGTGGAATTGTGCAGTAGTTTGAGCATTCTTTGGCATTGCCTTTCTTTGGGACTGGAATGAAAACTGACATTTTCCAGTCCTGTGGCCACTGCTGAGTTTTCCAAATTTGCTGGCATATTGAGTGCAGTACTTTCGCAGCATCATCTTTCAGGATTTGAAATAGCTCAACTGGAATTCCATCACCTCTACTAGCTTTGTTCGTAGTGATGCTTTCTAAGGCCCACTTGACTTCACGTTCCAGGATGTCTGGCTCTACGTCAGTGATCATACCATCATGATTATCTGGGTTGTGAAGCTCTTTTTTGTACATTTCTTCTGTGTATTCTTGCCACCTCTTCTTAATATCTTCTGCTTCTATTAGGTCCATACCATTTCTATCCTTTATCGAGCCCATCTTTTAATGAAACTACCACCTGAATTCTGACCCAATTACTACATGGAAATAGATTTCCCAAAAGTCACTAATGACCATCATGGCACTAATCAAATGCCTCATTAAAAGTGTTTTAAAATGTGTCATTTTTCAGTCTTCATTCTGACTTCCAAAAAGCAACTGGAAATTTGGACTAATCCTTCTCAGGCAACTAACTCTCTTTCCTTGTTCTCAGGGATACCACACTCTCCTGGTTTTCAGCTTCCTTGCATACTTTCTTGGATTCCTTTTTAGACTCATTTTGTTCTACTTGGCCATTAAGTCTTAAAGTTCCTCAGAGCTAAATCTTGTAACCTTTTCCTAATCTATCTTTCTTAAAGTTAAGGTAACTATATGCTAGCTCTTCAACCTAAGTAACATAAGTAACACAGAAATTGATATCTTCCAACATGTATGTCACACTGATTAACATCTCTACTCACTTCTGTATCTTAAAGGAACCTCTAACACAACATGTACAAAAAAGAACTCACATTTTCCACTCCCAATCTTGTCCTCTTTCAGTGCTTTCTCTGTAAATGAATCATGCCACAATCATTCCAGAATGCTGTTCTGGAAGCCATAAATCCTGCTGTCCTTCCTGACATGTTCCTCTCCCTGAATGCCACCCACCATGCTGCAGCCAAGAGTAAGCAAGAATCTGTTCACATTTCTTCATATAAACTGTTACCACCAAATCTTCTATGACAGGCTCCAAGCTACCCTTTCTTACAAATGAGTCTCTATACTCATCAAAGTGATCTTCTCAAAACTTAACTATGATGCCACATTCCTCCTTATAATTATTCAATGGCATTTGATTATACTTATGATAAAATTAAAGCTCTTATCTTGGTCTATTACGTCCTACACAGGGCTTAGCTCTCTGCCTACCTTATAATTTTATCTTATCTATCAATCACTCCTTCAATTTCTGCACTTCAGTCATTTATTTCACCTCCTGTAATCCATCATGTTCATCTGAACACTGGTCTCACAAATGTGCTTCCTTATTCCCAGAATACTCTTTTTCATATTCTATGCTGCTGCTAAGTCACTTCAGTCGTGTCCAACTTTGTGTGACCCCAAAGTCAGGAGCCCACGAGGCTCCCCCGTCCCTGGGATTCTCCAGGCAAGAACACTGGAGTGGGTTGCCATTTCCTTCTCCAATGCATGAAAGTGAAAAGTGAGAGTGAAGTCACTCAGTCGTGTCCGACTCTTAGTGACCCCATGGACTGCAGCCTACCAGGCTCTTCCATCCATGGGATTTTCCAGGCAAGAGTACTGGAGTGGGGTGCCACTGCCTTCTCCATATTCTATAGATGTCCTCAAATTGTGCTCACTCATGTTTTGTTCATTCTTTGGATCTCTGCTTAAGTATAATTTTCTCAGGGAACCTTTTTTAATACTAATTGTATAGACTATACACTAAAGTTCTACTATTATTTTGTGATTATCTGGTTGCTGACAGATGCTACAAATGCTACTGTTGCTAACTATACCATCTACAGTACCTGTCGTACAGTGGATGCTCAATTAATATTTGTTAACTAAATAAATACATAACAAGGAAGATAACTGAAATGTACTCATGAAGAATGGAAGTGATTCAAAAAAGAGTGATGATCCAGAAAATAAGAAAATAATTCTGACAAGAAGAACAGAATAACATACTGTGAAAAACAAACAAAAGAAAAACACAGGTTACTTAGGATGAGTACTAGAAATAGGTCACTGGGTTTGAAATAAGGGAGATTATAGACGTCCTTAGTGAGATGAGCTTTCATGGCATGTTTCAAGTTAAGAAGTTCATGTCACTAGTGAATAGGAACAGTGAGAGAAAATTATTCTTTAAAGACAGTTCTCCAAAAGCTTTTTAAAGGCAGCATTTACCTTTTAATATCTCTATGAATATGATGGTTTTCATGTAAATAACTGAGGCCATTAGCTGCACCCTGGGCAATCTTGCATCTCATGTTCCAAGAGAGTGGGGGAGTACCATCCTTACGAAGTAAGAAACAAACCAATTAAAAATAAAAGAGGAGAATTAAAAAGATCTATAGAAAATATATAACAGAACACTTCTTCTAAGCAGCTACTGACCATATTATTACATTGCTAAGAATTTAGAACTACCATTTTTTAAGTTGTTAAACAATAATAGCTAAATAAGATCAAATGGAAGTTAGCATTTCTTATCAAACAATAAAAATATATGAGAGCATCTTCAAAGTCCAGCCTTGACTGATAATTTTACATTTTAGATTATCACCTGATAGAAAGGGAATTCCAATTGTTTAAATAACAACTGTATAGTTTTCACAAACTAGGAAAGATATTAATAGATTTTAAAAGATTTAAATAGGTTTAAAAGATTCTGTCACAGAGAAAATATTAGAATCCAACACAGAAACAGGAAGCCAAACAACCTAATAAAAAAACATCTTACCAAGCAAGACAGTCTGTCCAGCAATGAACCATTGGGCATGTAAACATATACTAAGCAGAGGTCATCTCCATCACTTGAGAAACCAAGTAATTCTACTAAGTTTTCATGTTGACACCTGTGGCAAATAATTTTCCATTCAAAATTACTACGATATATACACATATTTACCTGAAGGTTATGTTATTCAATTTAGAGCTTTAAAAGAAAAAAGAGAAAGAAATAACTATATGCAATAGAGTTGGACTGTGAAGAAGGATGAGCGCCGAAGAATTGATGCTTTTGAACTGTGGTGTTGGAGAAAACTCTTGAGAGTCCCTTGGACTGCAAGGAGATCCAACCAGTCCATTCTGAAGGAGATCAGCCCTGGGATTTCTGTGGAAGGAATGATGCTAAAGCTGAAACTCCAGTACTTTGGCCACCTCATGCAAAGAGTTGACTCATTGGAAAAGACTCTGATGCTGGGAGGGATTGGGGGCAGGAGGAGAAGAGGACGACAGAGGATGAGATGGCTGGATGGCATCACTGACTCAATGGATGTGAGTCTGAGTGAACTCCGGGAGTTGGTGATGGACAGGGAGGCCTGGCGTGCTGCAATTCATGGGGTTGCAAAGAGTCGGACATGACTGAGCGACTGATCTGATCTGATACATTATTGCAATGTGATATGTATGTTTCTAAATCTTTATATATGTTTATTATAACTGTTTATAATTTTCTGTAAACAGTTCCCTTTCAGTCAATATTAATCAACATAATTTTGATTTTAAAATTAAAGATCAATAATTCACATATAATAGTTTGGTTAAGAACTAGGTAGGTGTTTACCTTTGTTTCACATAATTTTTAATGATAGTGCAAACAAGATTTCAAGAAGTGTGTTGAAATGTGTACAATAACCCTTTCAAGAATTTTCAAACACATTCAAAGCACTGACTTACAGATATCTGATTTTCAATTACATCTAATTTATACATTTTTGATCTTTAATAGTATCTGGTTATTTATAACCTAATTTGAGAAGACTCTTGAGAGTCCCTTGGACTGCAAGGAGATCCAACCAGTCCATTCTAAAGGAGATCAGCCCTGGGTGTTCTTTGGAAGGAATGATGCTAAAGCTGAAACTCCAGTACTTTGGCCACCTCATGCGAAGAGTTGACTCATTGGAAAAGACTCTGATGCTAGAAGGGATTGGGGGCAAGAGGAAAAGGGGATGACAGAGGATGAGATGGCTAGATGGCATCACCAACTCGATAGACATGAGTTTGAGTGAACTCCGGGAGTTGGTGATGGACAGGGAGGCCTGGCGTGCTGCAATTCATGGGGTCACAAAGAGTTGAACACGACTGAGTGACTGAACTGAACTGAGTTTCTTTATCTACTTAAGAGTAATAAGACTAAATAAAGCTTAAGTATAACAAAACTGCAGGCATCTATGGTACAGTAAGTACAAAGATATCTGGGCTCAAAGTCCTAAGTTTAAAGTACAGCTCTGCCACCTCCTGGAAATGTGACCTTTTACAAGTTAACAGACTCACTGAGCCTCAGCAACTTTCCCTGGTAAATGTGGGTAATAATGCCTATTATGTAACATAAATGCTGTGAGAATTAAATGAGCAAATATATATGAGAGCCCTCTGGCTTCCCTGGTGGCTCAGTGGTAAAGAATCAGCCTGCCAAGCAGGAGATGCAGGTTCGATCCCTAGGCTGGGAAGATCCCCTGAAGAAGCAAACGTCAGCCCACTCCAGTAATTTTTGCCTGGAGAATCCCATGGACAGAGGAGCCTGGCAGGCTACAGTTTATGGGGGTCACAAAAGAGTCAGACAGGACTTAGTGACTAAACAGCAACAAACATGAGAGCCCAGAATATATTCTATGAAGTGCAAATTAAAACAGCAAGTATTCCATTTTCCACCAAATTGGTACACTTTAAAAATGAGTAGGTAACATTTTCTGAGTTTATACTAAAAAGGCATGGGGTACTTGATTTACATGCTTTGTTTTACTTAACCCTTAAAATAACTTAGTGAAACATTTCATTATTAAAATAATTATCCCATTTTACAGATGAGAAAACAGACAAGAAATTTGGCTGAGGTCATTCTGCTAGTAAGGGCCAGAGACTGACACTTATTTTAAAAATAGCAATAATACTTAATGGTAGTGTGGTAGCAGTTGTGAAATTGCAATAAACTGCTGGTAGAAGTATGTGAAGTGAAAGTCACTCAGTCGTGTTTGACTCTTTGTGGCCCTATGGACTGTAGTCCACCAGGTTGCTCTGTCCATGGGGATTCTCCAGGCAAGAATACTGGAGTGGATTGCCATGCCCTTCTCCAGGAGATCTTCTGGACCCTGGGACTGAACCTGGGTCTCCTGCACTGCAGGCAAATTCTTTACCATCTGAGCCACCAAATTATTATAACAATTACAAAGTCATTTAGACAAATACTCAGAAAGTCTTTAAAAAGTTCGTGCATTCAGAACCAGTAATTCTTCCAGGACTGTCTCCTGATGAAAAAGGCAGATTTGCACTTAAATATTTATGTACAAAGAGATTTTAAGACATTTTAATTTGTAATACTGAAAATTAGAAACAAATATGGAAGGGTAATGGTTAAATAAAACATTTGTGTATATATGCTGGAATGTTATGCAATTAATTTTAAATGTTTCAACATGGAAAAATGCCACACACTCATCATGAAGCAAGTACAAAATACTAGCAATGGTTATCTCTGAGTGATATATTCAAGGGATGAATATTTTCCTGTATTTTCCAGATTATCTATTTTGAACAAGTTACTTTTAGGACTGGAGAGTGGAGGTAGGGGTAGAAAGAACAAATCTTGGACAATCTTTTTATTTTCTTCAGTGTACATTATTTTTACTGAAAAAATTAATTCCAATCTATTCTTTCTTTCTTGAAGTTAAGCAACTAGAATTGGCGATTTATAGCAATGGGTCTAATGAGAATAAATTGGTAAATACTATTAAGGATTTATTTCAAAATTGCAAGTTCTGGAGTTAGACAGATCTGGATTTGAAACCCACATATTTATGTTTAAGTGACCTTGGATAAAGTTATTTAATGTTTCTGTATTTCAGTGGGAAAAAAAAAGTGTGTGTATGGCGGTTGTTACAACAATTGTGGTTATAACAATGGTTAATGCATTACAGTTTTTGGTCTATTGTATAGAAGGTGAAAAAGAGGAGAGTAAAAAAGCTGGCTTAAAATTCAACATTAAAAAAACTAAGATTATGGCATCTGGTCCCATCACTTCATGGCAAATAGATGGGGAAACAATGGAAACAGTGACAAACTTCATTTCTTGGGCTCCAAAATCACTGTGGACGGTGACTGAAGCCAAGAAATTAAAAGATGCTCGCTTCTTGGAAGGAAAGCTATGACAAACCTAGACAGTATATTAAAAAGCAGAGACATCACTTTGATGACAAAGCTCTGTATAGTCAAAGATGTGGTTTTTCCAGTAATTATGTATGGATGTGAGAGTTGAACTATAAAGAAGGCTGAGTGCTGAAGAATTGATGCTTTCAAACTGTGGTGCTGGAGAAGACTCTTGAAAGTCCCTTGAGGGAGATCAAGCAAAGAGATCAAGCCAGTCCATCCTAAAGGAAATGAACCCTGAATATTCATTGGAAGGACTGATGCTGAAGCTGAAGCTCCAATATTTGGCCACCTAATGTGAAGAGCTGACTCACTGGAAAAGACCCTGATCTAGGAAAGATTAGGGGCAAGAGGAGAAGAGGGAAAGAGGTTGAGATTGTTGGATGGCATCACTAATGTAAAGCACATGAGTTTGAGCAAATTCAGGGAGATAGTGAAGGACAGGGAAGCCTGGTGTGCTGCAGTTCATGGGGTCGCAAAGAGTCAGACACGATTTGGCGACTGAACAACATATACTCAAGTATCAATCACTATAATTATTAGAATAAATTTCCCAATTTGTTTTTCCTTCTCTTTCTGACAATTTTCAAACATACTGAGTCAATGGCTTCTAAACATTCTTGCATATAACACTTCCCTGGTTTATGGTGTTAACATATCAAATGGACTATTTGCCATGTATATATTAATATATAAATATGCATTTATACACACATGCATATATATACTATAATTTACCTCTCATAAATTTTGGGAACAGAAAACATGATAATGGAATCATAGTTCCATTATCAACTATTTAGATAGTTGAAATTCCATATAATAATGCCATGATTTAGAATAACAACTGCTGTTTAATCTACACACATATGAGTGAATATATGTAGCCACAGAATTGTACAGTTAAAGTTCTGTCAAGTTCGTTAAACTATTTTAGCCTACATTTGAAAATATCACCAGTTCATGGCACACTCTGGGTAAGAAACAGGTCCTTTCTTGTTCTGCTCTCTTCCATGGTACCATACTGCCAAATTAACTTACTTTGCCATTACTTTTATTTCTTGATCAAATTGTTGTTTCAGTTCTTCAGTACTAATGTCAACCATCTAAAAATATAAAATAATATACAATATAATACCATACAATACCCAGAGGCTCCTAAAGCTAGAAGGGATACAAGAGATCATCTGTCAGATCCTGCTTTTTTAAAAATATGTAAGTCATCATTCTCCCCATTTTATAAACAACTGAGAACTAAAAATATTAGTGATTTGCTCAAGGTCTCATGGCTGGTTAACTAGAAGGAAGAAAACCATATAACTCATGTAACTACATATACTTCAGTGATTCATTGTGGGAACAAAATGAAATAATAAGAGATTTTACTGTATAAACATTCTGAAAAAAAATTCAGTGTGTTAGAAAACATAAGCAATTTTTAAGGCAAAAAGAAAAACAAGATGTGCAAAAGTATTTGCAACATATATGACAAAGGGATCTTTATTATAAAAAATGCATTGTATTGATATTTTAGGATAAACAATAGATTTAAAATATAAGATATTCTAATAGAAATGTGAACAAAGGGTGCAGATGAGAATTTTTAAAATTTTTATTGCAATATTTTCTAAACTTTATTTTTAAATGAGAAAAGAAAATAAGGAAGATATTTTTATAAAATTTTCTTAGAATCTTAATGTTTTAATATTGATTCTACATGGAGCACTGTGTAGAATTCAGCTTCTCTATTTTATGAATCTCCCCAAATTATGTGTATAATTGTATGTTTGTGAATATAACTACATTCTTGTAGAGATAGTGTCTGTAGCTTTCAACAAAGTTTTAAATGTTAAGAACTGCCAATTTAGAATGATGTTTACTGAGAGAAAATACACAATGAAATAATGTTTCCTAAAGATTAATTTAATATTTATTATTCCCTCATAGCTCAGTTCGTAAAGAATCCGCCTGCAATGCAGGAAACCCTGGTTTGATTCCTGGGTTGGGAAGATCTCCTGGAGAAGGAAAAGGCTTCCCACTCCAGTATTCTGATCTGGAGAATTCCATGAACTATACAGTCCATGGGGTCGCAAGGAGTTGGACACGACTGAGCAACTTTCACTCATTCACATACAGCACACTAGGAAACAACTCTTCCTGTAATTTTTTCTCTTCCAGAAAATATAACTTACTGCTGCAAGCTTCTTCACTGCTACAGTCCTGTTGTTCACGTAGCCTTTATACACAACTCCAAACCCTCCTTCTCCCATTTTGTTACCACCAACAGAAATGGGCCGTTCATCAAAGTTATTTGTGACATCCTTCAATTCAAAAAATGAAAAACTGTGAAAACCTGTAATGTCAATAGAATAATAAAAAGAGTGCTTCAGTAAAAAAGAAATTGGTTTTCATAATTCCAGTATTTTCTCAATTTGGATATTTCATACCTATGCAAATATTTAAACTCTAATCACTTACTTTCTTTATAAAATGATCCTTTCAAACTGCGTAAATATTTACTTCTTTTTTTTTTCACAGCTTCTGTGGTTGTTCATATGTCCTATTACATCTACTCACCTATAACACTAAAACAATGAAGACACCGCCTAATAAATCAGGAGGAAAACAAGACCACAGAAGAGCTACTGCCAGAGTAAATAAACAAAAGGAGAGCTTTATTTTAAAGCAGTGATGGTCTCATGACAAACTCACTAGCAGAAAGCATGTCAAATATTACTTACGTGTATCACTAAATTCTAAACTTGTATTTTCTGGACTTGAGGAGTCAGGTAGCACATAGTTTTGTTCAAGATTCTCATCAGATATCACAGATGTCCTGTCTTTGCCACAGAGGGGCTTCGGTTTCTGCTGAACTGCTACTACAGTGACTTTAGAAGGCAGTGTATTAACATTTTTGGGTACAGCATCTAACAAGTGAAATAAGACACAAGTTGTTGTTACATAAGAAGAAGTGTTCATGAAAAAGTTAAATTAGGAACTCAATTTACTTAACATTATTCCAGTTTCTGCCCATTAGCCCCCTATTTTCATAGCACTCATGAGAATTTACCTAGTAAGAATTTGTAAATTTGGATAAGGATGGGCAAGGCAGTGTTTCCAGAAAGTGGCCTGTAAGTCACTGGCAGCAGAAGCACTGAAGTACCTGTTTTAAAACACTGACCTTGAACTTAATTCAAGAATTCTGATAGAGATCTGGAGTAAAGCCTGGGAAGTTACATGCTTATCAAGAACTCCAGGTGATTCTTATGCCTTCTGAAGGGTAAGAATTACTGGTGTAAATAGCATCAAAGGGAAAAAGTAGTTGATGGGGAAGGAAGGCAACCAGACACGAACCCACGGGAACACAATGTAAGAAATCAGAGTCCCATCAGGGTGGAAGTTGAGGATGAAAAAAAGCAAGAGCTTTTTCTCATCATTCTAAACTTCCTATTGGCATAAAACTACCTGACTTTAACTGCATGTTTAGACTGAATCCTGAAGTCTTACCAGCTTCAGGATTTTCTCAGCAGCAAGTTTGCAGCATCTGGGGTGCTTGTTAAAGAGTTGGGGAGAGTTGAAAGAATGAAGAATCTTAAAGGTAAGGTTCATCTACTCTGAGAAAAAAGTAAGAGAAGAAACATTCCTATTTCTGTCACTTGTCTTTCCATCCTAGTCACTGATACAGTAGACACGCTCAGTTTACCTGGTAGCAAAAGACTTGCAGGGGCAAAAAACTCATTTTGGACCAAAATATCCACAAGATCACCAACTGTGCAATTTGTGGTGCCCCAGTCAAACAGTAACTCACACGTGGGGCTTTTTCCAATTTGCAGTAATGCTTCAAATCTCCTTAAAGCAAGTAACAGAGAAATAAGATTAGTATGTAAGCCGAGTTAACACATAAGTATTTTCCAGTACTCTTCCCTGGAAAATTCCACGGATGGAGGAGCCTGGTAGGCTGTAGTCCATGGGGTCGCGAAGAGTCGGGCACGACTAAGTGACTTCACTTTCACTTTTCACTTTCATGCATTGGAGAAGGAAATGGCAACCCACTCCAGTGTTCTTGCCTGGAGAATCCCAGGGACAGGGGAGCCTGGTGGGCTGCCGTCTATGGGGTCTCACAGAGTCGGACACGACTGAAGCGACTTAGCAGCAGCAGCAGGTATTATTCCCCTCAATCCCCCTCTTGTCCACAGCACTTCCTATGATTAAAAAAGAAAAGTGCAGAAAGAGAGTCAGCAAGAATTACAGAGAACAGGAAAGACAGGCAGAAGGAAGAAAAGATGCTGAAGGTGATAAGTTGACAGACACTGAGTATTTACAGTGGGCTACAGGATGCAAAACATGAACTCATATAATTCTCAAAGACACTGTGAATATCATGCTAATGTACTGAAGAGAAAGCATGAGAGGTAAGCAGTCCACAGTCACACAGCCAATAAACTTGTATACAAACTGAGGTTCAAACTGATATCTCACTGAACACACAGCTGTACTCTCAACATACTAAGCTACACTAGTTCCCTACATGACTTATTAACGCTGTTAGTCATATGATGTTTAATAAAGCAGGCTGCTTAAAGAAATAGAAAATACATACACTTGGAGAATTATTCCTTGGATCTTAACTATATTCCATTTCAACTGAGGGAAAAACAGATCAGGTTTTCATGAAAAATTTCTTTATATATAGTTGGTGAGAAGTTGCTGTATAACATAGGGAGCCCAGTCTGGCACTCTGTGATGACCTAGAGAGGAGGGATGGGGGAAAGGAAGGGAGGCTCAAGAGGGAGGGGATATATGTATAATTATGACTGATTTGCATTGTATGGCAGAAACCAACACAACATTGTAAAAATTAAAAAAACATAAAAAAGAAAAAAACTATCAATAGTTTTGAAAGTAATATTTAAAAACCTAGAAAACTTAGCTCTCCCTGTTTTTTCCTGAAAATTTGTTTATTTCAAAAAATTTCAAACCTACAGAAAAGTTGAAAGGAAAATACCATGAGCAACCACCTAGATTCACCGAATGACCAAGTAATGTTTAACTGTGTTTATGCTTTCGCCCTCTCCCTCTTCATCCCTGTGTCTGTGTGCTCACTTTACAGAACTTAGACCAGATGTGTAGTAGAACTCTCACAGTCTAGATTTGTCCAACTAATCTCTCATGATTAAATTCAGATGAAAACCTGTTGGTAAGAACATTACTTAGATGACAATGTGTCCTTTACACCGCATCACATCGGGGGCACATAACGGCAGTCTGTACCAATACTGATGACACCAGCTGGATTACTTGGTTAAGGAGGTGTACTGCAGATTTTTTCTCTGCAAAAGCACCTTTCCCCTTTGCAATTCATAAATCATCTGTGGAATATACTTTGAAATCGTGTGGGTATCTTGTTCATCAACACCCTTTTGCCTTGGGGTTTCAGCACTCGCTGATGAGCCCTCCATAATCAATTACTCACTGGTAGTTGTAAATTGGTAATTTTCTAGTTCTCTTATTCTTTCAATATTTGCTGCCATTATTCTGTAAAGAAGAGTCTTTTCTCCTCATTCCCTCAACTATGCTTTCAGCGTTTTTTTTTGTTTTTTGGCTGTGCTGCATCACAGTGCTCAGGCTTCTCCAGTTGCAGTAAACGGGCTCTAGAGCACATGAGCTTAGTAGTTGCCGCACACGTGCTTAACTACCCATGCCTGGTATGTGTGATCTTAGTTCCCCAACCAGGGATCAAACCCACGTCCCCTGCTTTGGAAGGCAGATTCTTAACCACTGGACCACCACAGAAGTCCCTTCTCCCAAGGTCTTTAAGTTAATATCAACAAACGGTCTACAAAAATGGTTTCTGAGGTTTAAATTTAAGCTTCCTCCAAATAATTTAAGATGCTCATCCTTCACATGAGAAAACATTTCCTGGAAGGACTAATACGAAAACTAAGGTTTCAGATTTTTTTTCAGGGTAATGCTGAAAGTCACAAATAAATTTATTTCCCTTTGCTTCCAGAGACATATTTTGACATGAGTTTGGGCTGAAATAACTGACAAAAACAAAATTTGTACTTATATCTCACACTGAATTAAGTAGAGACAAATAGAATGGAATTTTTCTGAAGATAGTGTTGAAAAATCCAGGGTAAGAACTAAGAAGTCGATTTACAGATGTATACATGTACAAGCAACTTTAAAACATTAATTTGAAGAATTCCCCAAATATACCATTTAAGTGTATTAGAGACTCATACATGAATTTAACTGTAAAAACTTATTTGCAAGATCACAGTATTGACCTGGCTGATATATTGGAGAATGAAGCAAAAGTTGCAACAAAAAAAAAAAAAAAAGAGGGGGATTTATTACTATACTTCCCTTAGAGAGAGGTTTATTTTCTGAACTGCAGCATTAGACAGTATTTGTACCTATTAATCATTCTAAATTGTGATGTAAGAATTAAAAAGAGAAAGATTTTTATGTTACCTTATGTGAAACTGATTGTATCTATCATCACCAGATGGTTTTTTAATAGCGACTGCTAACTTCTTCCATCCTTCTTGAGGATCAATAAAATCGGACAGCTTTCTAATTAGTCCAAGACTGAGGCAGCGCACGTATGTTGATGCTGTTATGGGTTTGTTCATATTTTATTCCTAAAATATGGAAAATTCTCATTAAAATTTTACAGTAGCTTTAGTGATGACATCTATAAGCTTATACATCACACTTTGCTCTAACATAGGAAATGCTGGCAACTTATTACACTGTAATAAAGGAAAACTCGAAGGTCAAGACATTGATATTTTAGTCTTTCTCCACCTCTAAATATTAATTAAAAATTACAGGATTATTTTTTTCTGACATTAATATTTTCTAAGTGAAATTTACAAAAAGGTGCAAAAAGTGTACTTTTTCATAAAAATTCATGTAAACATATTCAGGAATCAAATGTATTATGAAAAATATTTTTCAATTTAAAATATTTTTCTCAATCTGTATTTCTTTACTAGTAAATATTTATGCAACATTCTTTGGTAGAAGTAAAAAAAAAAAAGAAGTCCTGAAATAATTTGTATTGCATTCAAAGATGGTCTATTCACTACCTTTTTATGTAACATGTTCTTCCATGACTCTGCCGCAATTTTTGAGTCCATCAGACTTGCCTGATGATAGTTCATTCCCTACTAAGGTGAACCCTATGGTTTGCCACCTAACTACTCTTGAGGCAGAACTTTTATTTGCTCAGTCCCCTGTTCTTCTGCTACTCCATCCTGGAGAGCTGTAGCTAGAGACAAACCTCACAATTTTTCTTGTATACCAGCACTGCTGAATATAGCTGTGGAGAACCGAGTAACTGAGCAGACTGGTGTGAATATAAATTTAGGGGACCCCTTTTCACTGGGCCTTCAACACTGCTGTTTATCCTTTCACTTGCCTTTGCTCATCTCCCTGAGTGACTATTTCACAACTTTAGCTTTCCCCATAATTTATCTGATTTCTACCTCACTCATTCTCAGCAGGCCAGTGGCCTTTCCTTCTAATTCATCAAAACAAGTAGATTTAAATATTCTCCTATCAATTACTCTCCTGCTCCCTTATATACTTTTATTTTAAAAGGGCAATATAATTAACTTGGGAGTAAAGACTAGATTCATGTGGTATGAAATTCAGATGCTACAAAGGGTAAGAAGAAAGAAGTCCTCCTGTGTCTTAGGCTCCATATTGGCAGTCTCTTCTCTGTGGCCTTCTTTGATCACATCTAGGTAGGTCCACCTACTCTCAACCTAATTATCTTTCATCACTGCACAATGTGTTTGTAATCATATATTTATTTGTTTAGCTGCTTATAATGGTCTCTGCCATTAGACTATAAGCTCCATGAATTCAGAGGTAATGTTCATTTTATTTATTAATATATAACTAATTACTAGCATACCCCAGAAATTGGTATTCAGTATTACAAAGGAATGAATTTCTTGCCCATGCTAGGTGACTTATATATTTCACTTGATCTTCACAGTGACTAAGGCAGGGCTGGCATCTCTATTTCATGAAAGTAGTAAGTGAAAGTTCTTGAACCCAGGGCTGGCATCTCTATTTCATGAAAGTAGTAAGTGAAAGTTAGTTCTTGAACCCATGTCTGACTCCAAATCCATGTCATATATCCCTGTTTCTCTAATTCAATTCATTGTTCATGTCATTCTCTTTTCTAGAAAGACCAGTCATTTCTTTTCATTCATTCATACACTTAATAAAGATATATGTCAGGCTTTGCACTAAGTGATGGGAGCTACAGAGAAGAGAAAATCTTTGTTTTCAAGCTTCTCAGTCTAATGGGGGATATAACTACTTACACTCAGTATAAATGTTACAAGAAGTGTTAGCAGTGTCAATGGGGCCCAGAGGAGAAGCATCAAGGAAGGAAGTCTAAAGAGTCTTAAGTCTGAAGACAGATTTGAGTGGGTGGGTAGTTGGGAGGAATGAGAATAAACCCCAAAGGGAATTCCAGGCAGCAGGATTAGCATGGGAAAGCGTGGGTTAGGCTAAGGCCAGGAGTTCGGTATGGCTGGACCCTAGGATACGTCATTAAGCAGTAAAATATGAAGTTGGAGAGGTAGGCGGGCCAAGTCATCATGCCCTTCATATACTACAATGGGAAATTCAAGTTTCATACTAAAAGGTACAGGGGAGCCACTGCATGATTTAAGGAAAGGTGGTAAGTGATCTTATTTGGTTAACTGGATTCCTCTGGATAAAACTTGAAGGGGTGCATATTAAGGAAAGAAATCAGTTTGAAAACTTTATAATAATCTATAAAGGAAAGTCTTAAGAAAGCATTCAGTCAGGGAATGGAGAAGAAACAGCTTCAAAGATTTGGGAGGGAAACCACAACATTAGAAAGATGGGAAACTGAGGAAAACAAGCTGATTCCTAACTTTTTTGGCTTGGGTAATTATGTAGATGATAGAGGAAATAATATGTCCAGTTCTGCATGCGTGCTTGCTCAGAAGTTTGCAACCCTACAGACTATACTCTGCCAGGCTCCTCTGTCCACAGGATTTTTCTGGCAAGAATACTGGAGTGGGTTGCCACATGTTCAGCTCTGGTCAAAGTTAAATGTGAAATATCTACCTCTAGCACCATCTGGGGAAGCTGGCACTAAGTAGCTAAATATACAGTCTGGAGATTAGGATAGAAGTTTTGGTAAAGAATCCTCACATATGAGCATTCTCACATATTCATATATGAATAGTTGGCTGAAGCAACAAGAAATATGGGCCTGCCTTTTAGGAATATAAAGACTGTGAGGAATGAAGAGGAAAAAAAAGAAACTTTAAAAAGAGTACTGATAAGTCATGGAAGCTAAGAAAACCAGGAGAGTAGCATAGCAGAGATTTCTAGAATGGGGTATAGATTTGGTATAAAACTCCCTGAGAGATCACATAAATACTGATGGTGTGCTCAATTTGAAAACCAAAAGGCCTCTGGGTGACTTAAGAACAGTTTTGGTGGAGCAATGAGTGCATAGTAAAAATACATTTTCCAAGAAGACTTTGGGTTCTTCCACAAGCCAACTGTGACTAGCGTCAACAACTCAATTTCTCTGGACTTCGGTTTCTTCATCTGAAAACCGGAGATGGTCGTATCTAAGAGTTTCTGTACAGATTAAAAATCAAAAGATGCCTAATTCTATCAATAATAAGTGATCAAAGAAAATGTAGTGATGATTATTGCAAGGCAGAAGTTATTCTTTTGTCACATTTATAAAAAAGAAATGTGCAGAGTTTTATTTAAGCTCAATTTCAAAACAGCAGTGAAAGGCGACCAAAGGAGAGGAAGTGGAAATAAGAGGTCTGAGAACACAGCTAAGCTTTTCATGGTGACAGTCATGTTACTAAGCATAGTATCCTTAATATGCTTATAATCTTCCCAAAATACATTATTCACTCCCATGCTTTCTGCAGTAAAGTATTGTAGATAACCATTTACCTAGATCAAAAGTGGTTGTCCGTTTTTGGACAACCCAATACCATCATTATGAACAAAAGCCTGTGATTCCTTCTAGACCTAATAGGTTATACAGGGCTGCCCTTCTCAAACTGGGATGTTTGCTAATATGCCATAAATCAAACACAATATATTAATACCATCCTCAAAAATCAATTTAACTTAATGGTAAGTAATTTGAAACATTTTGGACATATTTTTTAAAAACCAAAATATTATTCATTTATGAATATTTACTGAATCTCTATTTTGTACTGGATATTGATCCAGGTCCCTGGAGATAAAGCATTAGGAAAATAAGAAAAAAAATCTAACTGAATTCATGGAGTGAGTGAAGTCGCTCAGTCGTGTCCAACTCTTTGTGACCCCATGGACTGTAGGAGCCTACCATGCTCCTCTGTCCATGGGATTTTCCAGGCAAGAGTGCTTATATTCTAACAGATGAAGATGGGTAATAAGCATCTACTCTACAGTACATTGTGCTGTGTTAAGTTGTTACAGTCATGTCTGACTCTTTTGTGACCCCATGGACTGTAGCCCAACAGGCTCCTCTGTCCATGGGATATTCCAGGCAAGGATACTGGAGTGGATTGCCATTCTTTCTCCAGGGGATCTTCCCAACTCAGGGACAGAACCTGAGTCTCTTATGTCTCCTGCATTAACAGGTGGGTCCTTTACCACTAGCGCCACTGGGAAGTCTTTATATGATGCCAAATGAAAAGGAAAAAAAAAAAACTGAGAAGGGGTTTTAATTTTCAATAGAGTACTCAGAGTAGGCCTCAATAAGGTGCCATGGGATTAAAGGTTTAAGGGAATGAGAAAGCTAGCCACTGGGATATCTGTGGTAAAAGTTTCTGGGCAAAAGGAATAGAGACTGTAAAGGTCTGGAACGGGCTCACTGAGGAACCACAAGGAGACAGACTGGAGAAGAGGGATCAGGAGAGCAGAGTAGAAGAGAGGGGTAATGGGGCCAGTCCCCTAAGGTCCTACTTCATTTTCATCTTCTGAGGGAGATGAGAAGACAGGGGAGATTTTTGAGAAGAGGACAGACGCGCTCTATACTTAAAAGGACATCGGGGACTGCTGCGGGAAATTATTGTTGTTTAATCGCTGTTTAAATTATTGTTGAATAAAGTATATTAAAATGAGGGCAGAGAAGCAGGAAGAGATCAATTAAGTGAGTACATCAATAATCCAGGTGGGAGGTGCTTGTGGCTTACATCAGAGTGGTAGCAAAGAAGGTAGAATTCCTAGGATGATGGATATTTTCTGAGGTAGAAACCTCAGAAATCACATAGAATCCTGTATGCTACTATGAAGGGTGAGAAGTTGGCACCAAGGTTTCTGGCTTGAACAAGCTTCCTGACCTTTACAATAAGATGGAGAAGACTGTGAAAGGAGCATGTTTAGCCTGGAAGTTCAGGATTTCTGTTTGGACAGGGTTAAGCAAACGTCAAATGAACGTTTAGCATGCAAACAAAAGAAAAAAGAAATCTTAACTTTCTGACAGGTCTCTTCAAGGATTACCCCCAGAAAGGGAAAAGGCAAATCTGAATATTCTCTGCTCTCAGCTCTTTAGGCAGAGACGTTTTTGAGGCACTTGTTCAGTTGCTAAGTCCTGTCCCACTCTGCGACCCCAAATAGCCCACCAGACTCCTCTATCCTCCACTATCTCTAGGAATTTGCTCAAATTCATGTCCAGTGAGTCGGTGATGCTATCCAATCATCTCTTCCTCTGC